>NC_138774.1:255767703-256967703 GCF_965119305.1 Pelophylax lessonae
ATCGCAGTGCGATCTGCAAGTACGCACAGAATCGCATCGCACAAGTGTGAACCACTGTGCGATTTGATTTTGATGCAGCTCAAAAAATGCCCCTGTGCGTCTTTGGTGCGGATGCAGTGCGAATTTAGCCATAGAAAGTGTATGGCTGAAATTCGCACCGCACATGAGATCGCATGTAACGAAGGAGCAGTGTGCTCCGAATTAAATGCGATCTCCGCAGCCGCACGAGTGTGAACGGGCACTTTAAAAGCTTTGAAATTACCTGGGAAACTGGCATTGTCTGAAACCGGAAGTGGCAAACCGGAAGTGACCTCCTTAAAACCGGAAGTGGCATTAAAACACTTTTCTCCTTGACATTTTGGGCTTTAAAGTGTTGTTGTATCCGTTTTGGGGACTTTTGATCCCGTTTTGACACATTTTCTGCCTCCCTAAGCCTTTGGCTAAAGATGTGAACATTTTAAGGGCAAAACCCCCAAAATATGCAAAATTTAATTTTGGGACCATTTTACCTGTGTTTGCTTCCTTTTACCAAGAAATGACCAGAGAGATGAAAAATGACTAGATTTCAGTCTTAGGCTCGGTTCACACTTGTGCGATGCGGGAACGCTGCCAATATGCAGCGTGTTACCGCATCGCATCCACACAACTGGCAGTTCCCACTGCCATATGCGATACGCAGGGGGTGTCAATTAAACGTTAACGACACCCCCAGTTTGATTGCATATCGCAGTGCGATCTGCAAGTACGCACAGAATCGCATCGCACAAGTGTGAACCACGGTGCGATTTGATTTTGATGCAGCTCAAAAAATGCCCCTGTGCGTCTTTGGTGCGGATGCAGTGCGAATTTAGCCATAGAAAGTGTATGGCTGAAATTCGCACCGCACATGAGATCGCATGTAACGAAGGAGCAGTGTGCTCCGAATTAAATGCGATCTCCGCAGCCGCACGAGTGTGAACGGGCACTTTAAAAGCTTTGAAATTACCTGGGAAACTGGCATTGTCTGAAACCGGAAGTGGCAAACCGGAAGTGACCTCCTTAAAACCGGAAGTGGCATTAAAACACTTTTCTCCTTGACATTTTGGGCTTTAAAGTGTTGTTGTATCCGTTTTGGGGACTTTTGATCCCGTTTTGACACATTTTCTGCCTCCCTAAGCCTTTGGCTAAAGATGTGAACATTTTAAGGGCAAAACCCCCAAAATATGCAAAATTTAATTTTGGGACCATTTTACCTGTGTTTGCTTCCTTTTACCAAGAAATGACCAGAGAGATGAAAAATGACTAGATTTCAGTCTTAGGCTCGGTTCACACTTGTGCGATGCGGGAACGCTGCCAATATGCAGCGTGTTACCGCATCGCATCCACACATCTGGCAGTTCCCACTGCCATATGCGATACGCAGGGGGTGTCAATTAAACGTTAACGACACCCCCAGTTTGATTGCATATCGCAGTGCGATCTGCAAGTACGCACAGAATCGCATCGCACAAGTGTGAACCACGGTGCGATTTGATTTTGATGCAGCTCAAAAAATGCCCCTGTGCGTCTTTGGTGCGGATGCAGTGCGAATTTAGCCATAGAAAGTGTATGGCTGAAATTCGCACCGCACATGAGATCGCATGTAACGAAGGAGCAGTGTGCTCCGAATTAAATGCGATCTCCGCAGCCGCACGAGTGTGAACGGGCACTTTAAAAGCTTTGAAATTACCTGGGAAACTGGCATTGTCTGAAACCGGAAGTGGCAAACCGGAAGTGACCTCCTTAAAACCGGAAGTGGCATTAAAACACTTTTCTCCTTGACATTTTGGGCTTTAAAGTGTTGTTGTATCCGTTTTGGGGACTTTTGATCCCGTTTTGACACATTTTCTGCCTCCCTAAGCCTTTGGCTAAAGATGTGAACATTTTAAGGGCAAAACCCCCAAAATATGCAAAATTTAATTTTGGGACCATTTTACCTGTGTTTGCTTCCTTTTACCAAGAAATGACCAGAGAGATGAAAAATGACTAGATTTCAGTCTTAGGCTCGGTTCACACTTGTGCGATGCGGGAACGCTGCCAATATGCAGCGTGTTACCGCATCGCATCCACACATCTGGCAGTTCCCACTGCCATATGCGATACGCAGGGGGTGTCAATTAAACGTTAACGACACCCCCAGTTTGATTGCATATCGCAGTGCGATCTGAGAGTACGCACAGAATCGCATCGCACAAGTGTGAACCACTGTGCGATTTGATTTTGATGCAGCTCAAAAAATGCCCCTGTGCGTCTTTGGTGCGGATGCAGTGCGAATTTAGCCATAGAAAGTGTATGGCTGAAATTCGCACCGCACATGAGATCGCATGTAACGAAGGAGCAGTGTGCTCCGAATTAAATGCGATCTCCGCAGCCGCACGAGTGTGAACGGGCACTTTAAAAGCTTTGAAATTACCTGGGAAACTGGCATTGTCTGAAACCGGAAGTGGCAAACCGGAAGTGACCTCCTTAAAACCGGAAGTGGCATTAAAACACTTTTCTCCTTGACATTTTGGGCTTTAAAGTGTTGTTGTATCCGTTTTGGGGACTTTTGATCCCGTTTTGACACATTTTCTGCCTCCCTAAGCCTTTGGCTAAAGATGTGAACATTTTAAGGGCAAAACCCCCAAAATATGCAAAATTTAATTTTGGGACCATTTTACCTGTGTTTGCTTCCTTTTACCAAGAAATGACCAGAGAGATGAAAAATGACTAGATTTCAGTCTTAGGCTCGGTTCACACTTGTGCGATGCGGGAACGCTGCCAATATGCAGCGTGTTACCGCATCGCATCCACACATCTGGCAGTTCCCACTGCCATATGCGATACGCAGGGGGTGTCAATTAAACGTTAACGACACCCCCAGTTTGATTGCATATCGCAGTGCGATCTGCAAGTACGCACAGAATCGCATCGCACAAGTGTGAACCACGGTGCGATTTGATTTTGATGCAGCTCAAAAAATGCCCCTGTGCGTCTTTGGTGCGGATGCAGTGCGAATTTAGCCATAGAAAGTGTATGGCTGAAATTCGCACCGCACATGAGATCGCATGTAACGAAGGAGCAGTGTGCTCCGAATTAAATGCGATCTCCGCAGCCGCACGAGTGTGAACGGGCACTTTAAAAGCTTTGAAATTACCTGGGAAACTGGCATTGTCTGAAACCGGAAGTGGCAAACCGGAAGTGACCTCCTTAAAACCGGAAGTGGCATTAAAACACTTTTCTCCTTGACATTTTGGGCTTTAAAGTGTTGTTGTATCCGTTTTGGGGACTTTTGATCCCGTTTTGACACATTTTCTGCCTCCCTAAGCCTTTGGCTAAAGATGTGAACATTTTAAGGGCAAAACCCCCAAAATATGCAAAATTTAATTTTGGGACCATTTTACCTGTGTTTGCTTCCTTTTACCAAGAAATGACCAGAGAGATGAAAAATGACTAGATTTCAGTCTTAGGCTCGGTTCACACTTGTGCGATGCGGGAACGCTGCCAATATGCAGCGTGTTACCGCATCGCATCCACACATCTGGCAGTTCCCACTGCCATATGCGATACGCAGGGGGTGTCAATTAAACGTTAACGACACCCCCAGTTTGATTGCATATCGCAGTGCGATCTGAGAGTACGCACAGAATCGCATCGCACAAGTGTGAACCACTGTGCGATTTGATTTTGATGCAGCTCAAAAAATGCCCCTGTGCGTCTTTGGTGCGGATGCAGTGCGAATTTAGCCATAGAAAGTGTATGGCTGAAATTCGCACCGCACATGAGATCGCATGTAACGAAGGAGCAGTGTGCTCCGAATTAAATGCGATCTCCGCAGCCGCACGAGTGTGAACGGGCACTTTAAAAGCTTTGAAATTACCTGGGAAACTGGCATTGTCTGAAACCGGAAGTGGCAAACCGGAAGTGACCTCCTTAAAACCGGAAGTGGCATTAAAACACTTTTCTCCTTGACATTTTGGGCTTTAAAGTGTTGTTGTATCCGTTTTGGGGACTTTTGATCCCGTTTTGACACATTTTCTGCCTCCCTAAGCCTTTGGCTAAAGATGTGAACATTTTAAGGGCAAAACCCCAAAATATGCAAAATTTAATTTTGGGACCATTTTACCTGTGTTTGCTTCCTTTTACCAAGAAATGACCAGAGAGATGAAAAATGACTGGATTTCAGTCTTAGGCTCGGTTCACACTTGTGCGATGCGGGAACGCTGCCAATATGCAGCGTGTTACCGCATCGCATCCACACAACTGGCAGTTCCCACTGCCATATGCGATACGCAGGGGGTGTCAATTAAACGTTAACGACACCCCCAGTTTGATTGCATATCGCAGTGCGATCTGCAAGTACGCACAGAATCGCATCGCACAAGTGTGAACCACTGTGCGATTTGATTTTGATGCAGCTCAAAAAATGCCCCTGTGCGTCTTTGGTGCGGATGCAGTGCGAATTTAGCCATAGAAAGTGTATGGCTGAAATTCGCACCGCACATGAGATCGCATGTAACGAAGGAGCAGTGTGCTCCGAATTAAATGCGATCTCCGCAGCCGCACGAGTGTGAACGGGCACTTTAAAAGCTTTGAAATTACCTGGGAAACTGGCATTGTCTGAAACCGGAAGTGGCAAACCGGAAGTGACCTCCTTAAAACCGGAAGTGGCATTAAAACACTTTTCTCCTTGACATTTTGGGCTTTAAAGTGTTGTTGTATCCGTTTTGGGGACTTTTGATCCCGTTTTGACACATTTTCTGCCTCCCTAAGCCTTTGGCTAAAGATGTGAACATTTTAAGGGCAAAACCCCCAAAATATGCAAAATTTAATTTTGGGACCATTTTACCTGTGTTTGCTTCCTTTTACCAAGAAATGACCAGAGAGATGAAAAATGACTGGATTTCAGTCTTAGGCTCGGTTCACACTTGTGCGATGCGGGAACGCTGCCAATATGCAGCGTGTTACCGCATCGCATCCACACAACTGGCAGTTCCCACTGCCATATGCGATACGCAGGGGGTGTCAATTAAACGTTAACGACACCCCCAGTTTGATTGCATATCGCAGTGCGATCTGCAAGTACGCACAGAATCGCATCGCACAAGTGTGAACCACTGTGCGATTTGATTTTGATGCAGCTCAAAAAATGCCCCTGTGCGTCTTTGGTGCGGATGCAGTGCGAATTTAGCCATAGAAAGTGTATGGCTGAAATTCGCACCGCACATGAGATCGCATGTAACGAAGGAGCAGTGTGCTCCGAATTAAATGCGATCTCCGCAGCCGCACGAGTGTGAACGGGCACTTTAAAAGCTTTGAAATTACCTGGGAAACTGGCATTGTCTGAAACCGGAAGTGGCAAACCGGAAGTGACCTCCTTAAAACCGGAAGTGGCATTAAAACACTTTTCTCCTTGACATTTTGGGCTTTAAAGTGTTGTTGTATCCGTTTTGGGGACTTTTGATCCGTTTTGACACATTTTCTGCCTCCCTAAGCCTTTGGCTAAAGATGTGAACATTTTAAGGGCAAAACCCCCAAAATATGCAAAATTTAATTTTGGGACCATTTTACCTGTGTTTGCTTCCTTTTACCAAGAAATGACCAGAGAGATGAAAAATGACTAGATTTCAGTCTTAGGCTCGGTTCACACTTGTGCGATGCGGGAACGCTGCCAATATGCAGCGTGTTACCGCATCGCATCCACACAACTGGCAGTTCCCACTGCCATATGCGATACGCAGGGGGTGTCAATTAAACGTTAACGACACCCCCAGTTTGATTGCATATCGCAGTGCGATCTGCAAGTACGCACAGAATCGCATCGCACAAGTGTGAACCACGGTGCGATTTGATTTTGATGCAGCTCAAAAAATGCCCCTGTGCGTCTTTGGTGCGGATGCAGTGCGAATTTAGCCATAGAAAGTGTATGGCTGAAATTCGCACCGCACATGAGATCGCATGTAACGAAGGAGCAGTGTGCTCCGAATTAAATGCGATCTCCGCAGCCGCACGAGTGTGAACGGGCACTTTAAAAGCTTTGAAATTACCTGGGAAACTGGCATTGTCTGAAACCGGAAGTGGCAAACCGGAAGTGACCTCCTTAAAACCGGAAGTGGCATTAAAACACTTTTCTCCTTGACATTTTGGGCTTTAAAGTGTTGTTGTATCCGTTTTGGGGACTTTTGATCCCGTTTTGACACATTTTCTGCCTCCCTAAGCCTTTGGCTAAAGATGTGAACATTTTAAGGGCAAAACCCCCAAAATATGCAAAATTTAATTTTGGGACCATTTTACCTGTGTTTGCTTCCTTTTACCAAGAAATGACCAGAGAGATGAAAAATGACTAGATTTCAGTCTTAGGCTCGGTTCACACTTGTGCGATGCGGGAACGCTGCCAATATGCAGCGTGTTACCGCATCGCATCCACACATCTGGCAGTTCCCACTGCCATATGCGATACGCAGGGGGTGTCAATTAAACGTTAACGACACCCCCAGTTTGATTGCATATCGCAGTGCGATCTGCAAGTACGCACAGAATCGCATCGCACAAGTGTGAACCACGGTGCGATTTGATTTTGATGCAGCTCAAAAAATGCCCCTGTGCGTCTTTGGTGCGGATGCAGTGCGAATTTAGCCATAGAAAGTGTATGGCTGAAATTCGCACCGCACATGAGATCGCATGTAACGAAGGAGCAGTGTGCTCCGAATTAAATGCGATCTCCGCAGCCGCACGAGTGTGAACGGGCACTTTAAAAGCTTTGAAATTACCTGGGAAACTGGCATTGTCTGAAACCGGAAGTGGCAAACCGGAAGTGACCTCCTTAAAACCGGAAGTGGCATTAAAACACTTTTCTCCTTGACATTTTGGGCTTTAAAGTGTTGTTGTATCCGTTTTGGGGACTTTTGATCCCGTTTTGACACATTTTCTGCCTCCCTAAGCCTTTGGCTAAAGATGTGAACATTTTAAGGGCAAAACCCCCAAAATATGCAAAATTTAATTTTGGGACCATTTTACCTGTGTTTGCTTCCTTTTACCAAGAAATGACCAGAGAGATGAAAAATGACTAGATTTCAGTCTTAGGCTCGGTTCACACTTGTGCGATGCGGGAACGCTGCCAATATGCAGCGTGTTACCGCATCGCATCCACACATCTGGCAGTTCCCACTGCCATATGCGATACGCAGGGGGTGTCAATTAAACGTTAACGACACCCCCAGTTTGATTGCATATCGCAGTGCGATCTGAGAGTACGCACAGAATCGCATCGCACAAGTGTGAACCACTGTGCGATTTGATTTTGATGCAGCTCAAAAAATGCCCCTGTGCGTCTTTGGTGCGGATGCAGTGCGAATTTAGCCATAGAAAGTGTATGGCTGAAATTCGCACCGCACATGAGATCGCATGTAACGAAGGAGCAGTGTGCTCCGAATTAAATGCGATCTCCGCAGCCGCACGAGTGTGAACGGGCACTTTAAAAGCTTTGAAATTACCTGGGAAACTGGCATTGTCTGAAACCGGAAGTGGCAAACCGGAAGTGACCTCCTTAAAACCGGAAGTGGCATTAAAACACTTTTCTCCTTGACATTTTGGGCTTTAAAGTGTTGTTGTATCCGTTTTGGGGACTTTTGATCCCGTTTTGACACATTTTCTGCCTCCCTAAGCCTTTGGCTAAAGATGTGAACATTTTAAGGGCAAAACCCCCAAAATATGCAAAATTTAATTTTGGGACCATTTTACCTGTGTTTGCTTCCTTTTACCAAGAAATGACCAGAGAGATGAAAAATGACTAGATTTCAGTCTTAGGCTCGGTTCACACTTGTGCGATGCGGGAACGCTGCCAATATGCAGCGTGTTACCGCATCGCATCCACACATCTGGCAGTTCCCACTGCCATATGCGATACGCAGGGGGTGTCAATTAAACGTTAACGACACCCCCAGTTTGATTGCATATCGCAGTGCGATCTGCAAGTACGCACAGAATCGCATCGCACAAGTGTGAACCACGGTGCGATTTGATTTTGATGCAGCTCAAAAAATGCCCCTGTGCGTCTTTGGTGCGGATGCAGTGCGAATTTAGCCATAGAAAGTGTATGGCTGAAATTCGCACCGCACATGAGATCGCATGTAACGAAGGAGCAGTGTGCTCCGAATTAAATGCGATCTCCGCAGCCGCACGAGTGTGAACGGGCACTTTAAAAGCTTTGAAATTACCTGGGAAACTGGCATTGTCTGAAACCGGAAGTGGCAAACCGGAAGTGACCTCCTTAAAACCGGAAGTGGCATTAAAACACTTTTCTCCTTGACATTTTGGGCTTTAAAGTGTTGTTGTATCCGTTTTGGGGACTTTTGATCCCGTTTTGACACATTTTCTGCCTCCCTAAGCCTTTGGCTAAAGATGTGAACATTTTAAGGGCAAAACCCCCAAAATATGCAAAATTTAATTTTGGGACCATTTTACCTGTGTTTGCTTCCTTTTACCAAGAAATGACCAGAGAGATGAAAAATGACTAGATTTCAGTCTTAGGCTCGGTTCACACTTGTGCGATGCGGGAACGCTGCCAATATGCAGCGTGTTACCGCATCGCATCCACACATCTGGCAGTTCCCACTGCCATATGCGATACGCAGGGGGTGTCAATTAAACGTTAACGACACCCCCAGTTTGATTGCATATCGCAGTGCGATCTGAGAGTACGCACAGAATCGCATCGCACAAGTGTGAACCACTGTGCGATTTGATTTTGATGCAGCTCAAAAAATGCCCCTGTGCGTCTTTGGTGCGGATGCAGTGCGAATTTAGCCATAGAAAGTGTATGGCTGAAATTCGCACCGCACATGAGATCGCATGTAACGAAGGAGCAGTGTGCTCCGAATTAAATGCGATCTCCGCAGCCGCACGAGTGTGAACGGGCACTTTAAAAGCTTTGAAATTACCTGGGAAACTGGCATTGTCTGAAACCGGAAGTGGCAAACCGGAAGTGACCTCCTTAAAACCGGAAGTGGCATTAAAACACTTTTCTCCTTGACATTTTGGGCTTTAAAGTGTTGTTGTATCCGTTTTGGGGACTTTTGATCCCGTTTTGACACATTTTCTGCCTCCCTAAGCCTTTGGCTAAAGATGTGAACATTTTAAGGGCAAAACCCCCAAAATATGCAAAATTTAATTTTGGGACCATTTTACCTGTGTTTGCTTCCTTTTACCAAGAAATGACCAGAGAGATGAAAAATGACTGGATTTCAGTCTTAGGCTCGGTTCACACTTGTGCGATGCGGGAACGCTGCCAATATGCAGCGTGTTACCGCATCGCATCCACACAACTGGCAGTTCCCACTGCCATATGCGATACGCAGGGGGTGTCAATTAAACGTTAACGACACCCCCAGTTTGATTGCATATCGCAGTGCGATCTGCAAGTACGCACAGAATCGCATCGCACAAGTGTGAACCACTGTGCGATTTGATTTTGATGCAGCTCAAAAAATGCCCCTGTGCGTCTTTGGTGCGGATGCAGTGCGAATTTAGCCATAGAAAGTGTATGGCTGAAATTCGCACCGCACATGAGATCGCATGTAACGAAGGAGCAGTGTGCTCCGAATTAAATGCGATCTCCGCAGCCGCACGAGTGTGAACGGGCACTTTAAAAGCTTTGAAATTACCTGGGAAACTGGCATTGTCTGAAACCGGAAGTGGCAAACCGGAAGTGACCTCCTTAAAACCGGAAGTGGCATTAAAACACTTTTCTCCTTGACATTTTGGGCTTTAAAGTGTTGTTGTATCCGTTTTGGGGACTTTTGATCCCGTTTTGACACATTTTCTGCCTCCCTAAGCCTTTGGCTAAAGATGTGAACATTTTAAGGGCAAAACCCCCAAAATATGCAAAATTTAATTTTGGGACCATTTTACCTGTGTTTGCTTCCTTTTACCAAGAAATGACCAGAGAGATGAAAAATGACTAGATTTCAGTCTTAGGCTCGGTTCACACTTGTGCGATGCGGGAACGCTGCCAATATGCAGCGTGTTACCGCATCGCATCCACACATCTGGCAGTTCCCACTGCCATATGCGATACGCAGGGGGTGTCAATTAAACGTTAACGACACCCCCAGTTTGATTGCATATCGCAGTGCGATCTGAGAGTACGCACAGAATCGCATCGCACAAGTGTGAACCACTGTGCGATTTGATTTTGATGCAGCTCAAAAAATGCCCCTGTGCGTCTTTGGTGCGGATGCAGTGCGAATTTAGCCATAGAAAGTGTATGGCTGAAATTCGCACCGCACATGAGATCGCATGTAACGAAGGAGCAGTGTGCTCCGAATTAAATGCGATCTCCGCAGCCGCACGAGTGTGAACGGGCACTTTAAAAGCTTTGAAATTACCTGGGAAACTGGCATTGTCTGAAACCGGAAGTGGCAAACCGGAAGTGACCTCCTTAAAACCGGAAGTGGCATTAAAACACTTTTCTCCTTGACATTTTGGGCTTTAAAGTGTTGTTGTATCCGTTTTGGGGACTTTTGATCCCGTTTTGACACATTTTCTGCCTCCCTAAGCCTTTGGCTAAAGATGTGAACATTTTAAGGGCAAAACCCCCAAAATATGCAAAATTTAATTTTGGGACCATTTTACCTGTGTTTGCTTCCTTTTACCAAGAAATGACCAGAGAGATGAAAAATGACTGGATTTCAGTCTTAGGCTCGGTTCACACTTGTGCGATGCGGGAACGCTGCCAATATGCAGCGTGTTACCGCATCGCATCCACACAACTGGCAGTTCCCACTGCCATATGCGATACGCAGGGGGTGTCAATTAAACGTTAACGACACCCCCAGTTTGATTGCATATCGCAGTGCGATCTGCAAGTACGCACAGAATCGCATCGCACAAGTGTGAACCACGGTGCGATTTGATTTTGATGCAGCTCAAAAAATGCCCCTGTGCGTCTTTGGTGCGGATGCAGTGCGAATTTAGCCATAGAAAGTGTATGGCTGAAATTCGCACCGCACATGAGATCGCATGTAACGAAGGAGCAGTGTGCTCCGAATTAAATGCGATCTCCGCAGCCGCACGAGTGTGAACGGGCACTTTAAAAGCTTTGAAATTACCTGGGAAACTGGCATTGTCTGAAACCGGAAGTGGCAAACCGGAAGTGACCTCCTTAAAACCGGAAGTGGCATTAAAACACTTTTCTCCTTGACATTTTGGGCTTTAAAGTGTTGTTGTATCCGTTTTGGGGACTTTTGATCCCGTTTTGACACATTTTCTGCCTCCCTAAGCCTTTGGCTAAAGATGTGAACATTTTAAGGGCAAAACCCCCAAAATATGCAAAATTTAATTTTGGGACCATTTTACCTGTGTTTGCTTCCTTTTACCAAGAAATGACCAGAGAGATGAAAAATGACTAGATTTCAGTCTTAGGCTCGGTTCACACTTGTGCGATGCGGGAACGCTGCCAATATGCAGCGTGTTACCGCATCGCATCCACACATCTGGCAGTTCCCACTGCCATATGCGATACGCAGGGGGTGTCAATTAAACGTTAACGACACCCCCAGTTTGATTGCATATCGCAGTGCGATCTGAGAGTACGCACAGAATCGCATCGCACAAGTGTGAACCACTGTGCGATTTGATTTTGATGCAGCTCAAAAAATGCCCCTGTGCGTCTTTGGTGCGGATGCAGTGCGAATTTAGCCATAGAAAGTGTATGGCTGAAATTCGCACCGCACATGAGATCGCATGTAACGAAGGAGCAGTGTGCTCCGAATTAAATGCGATCTCCGCAGCCGCACGAGTGTGAACGGGCACTTTAAAAGCTTTGAAATTACCTGGGAAACTGGCATTGTCTGAAACCGGAAGTGGCAAACCGGAAGTGACCTCCTTAAAACCGGAAGTGGCATTAAAACACTTTTCTCCTTGACATTTTGGGCTTTAAAGTGTTGTTGTATCCGTTTTGGGGACTTTTGATCCCGTTTTGACACATTTTCTGCCTCCCTAAGCCTTTGGCTAAAGATGTGAACATTTTAAGGGCAAAACCCCCAAAATATGCAAAATTTAATTTTGGGACCATTTTACCTGTGTTTGCTTCCTTTTACCAAGAAATGACCAGAGAGATGAAAAATGACTGGATTTCAGTCTTAGGCTCGGTTCACACTTGTGCGATGCGGGAACGCTGCCAATATGCAGCGTGTTACCGCATCGCATCCACACAACTGGCAGTTCCCACTGCCATATGCGATACGCAGGGGGTGTCAATTAAACGTTAACGACACCCCCAGTTTGATTGCATATCGCAGTGCGATCTGCAAGTACGCACAGAATCGCATCGCACAAGTGTGAACCACTGTGCGATTTGATTTTGATGCAGCTCAAAAAATGCCCCTGTGCGTCTTTGGTGCGGATGCAGTGCGAATTTAGCCATAGAAAGTGTATGGCTGAAATTCGCACCGCACATGAGATCGCATGTAACGAAGGAGCAGTGTGCTCCGAATTAAATGCGATCTCCGCAGCCGCACGAGTGTGAACGGGCACTTTAAAAGCTTTGAAATTACCTGGGAAACTGGCATTGTCTGAAACCGGAAGTGGCAAACCGGAAGTGACCTCCTTAAAACCGGAAGTGGCATTAAAACACTTTTCTCCTTGACATTTTGGGCTTTAAAGTGTTGTTGTATCCGTTTTGGGGACTTTTGATCCCGTTTTGACACATTTTCTGCCTCCCTAAGCCTTTGGCTAAAGATGTGAACATTTTAAGGGCAAAACCCCCAAAATATGCAAAATTTAATTTTGGGACCATTTTACCTGTGTTTGCTTCCTTTTACCAAGAAATGACCAGAGAGATGAAAAATGACTGGATTTCAGTCTTAGGCTCGGTTCACACTTGTGCGATGCGGGAACGCTGCCAATATGCAGCGTGTTACCGCATCGCATCCACACAACTGGCAGTTCCCACTGCCATATGCGATACGCAGGGGGTGTCAATTAAACGTTAACGACACCCCCAGTTTGATTGCATATCGCAGTGCGATCTGCAAGTACGCACAGAATCGCATCGCACAAGTGTGAACCACTGTGCGATTTGATTTTGATGCAGCTCAAAAAATGCCCCTGTGCGTCTTTGGTGCGGATGCAGTGCGAATTTAGCCATAGAAAGTGTATGGCTGAAATTCGCACCGCACATGAGATCGCATGTAACGAAGGAGCAGTGTGCTCCGAATTAAATGCGATCTCCGCAGCCGCACGAGTGTGAACGGGCACTTTAAAAGCTTTGAAATTACCTGGGAAACTGGCATTGTCTGAAACCGGAAGTGGCAAACCGGAAGTGACCTCCTTAAAACCGGAAGTGGCATTAAAACACTTTTCTCCTTGACATTTTGGGCTTTAAAGTGTTGTTGTATCCGTTTTGGGGACTTTTGATCCCGTTTTGACACATTTTCTGCCTCCCTAAGCCTTTGGCTAAAGATGTGAACATTTTAAGGGCAAAACCCCCAAAATATGCAAAATTTAATTTTGGGACCATTTTACCTGTGTTTGCTTCCTTTTACCAAGAAATGACCAGAGAGATGAAAAATGACTAGATTTCAGTCTTAGGCTCGGTTCACACTTGTGCGATGCGGGAACGCTGCCAATATGCAGCGTGTTACCGCATCGCATCCACACAACTGGCAGTTCCCACTGCCATATGCGATACGCAGGGGGTGTCAATTAAACGTTAACGACACCCCCAGTTTGATTGCATATCGCAGTGCGATCTGCAAGTACGCACAGAATCGCATCGCACAAGTGTGAACCACGGTGCGATTTGATTTTGATGCAGCTCAAAAAATGCCCCTGTGCGTCTTTGGTGCGGATGCAGTGCGAATTTAGCCATAGAAAGTGTATGGCTGAAATTCGCACCGCACATGAGATCGCATGTAACGAAGGAGCAGTGTGCTCCGAATTAAATGCGATCTCCGCAGCCGCACGAGTGTGAACGGGCACTTTAAAAGCTTTGAAATTACCTGGGAAACTGGCATTGTCTGAAACCGGAAGTGGCAAACCGGAAGTGACCTCCTTAAAACCGGAAGTGGCATTAAAACACTTTTCTCCTTGACATTTTGGGCTTTAAAGTGTTGTTGTATCCGTTTTGGGGACTTTTGATCCCGTTTTGACACATTTTCTGCCTCCCTAAGCCTTTGGCTAAAGATGTGAACATTTTAAGGGCAAAACCCCCAAAATATGCAAAATTTAATTTTGGGACCATTTTACCTGTGTTTGCTTCCTTTTACCAAGAAATGACCAGAGAGATGAAAAATGACTAGATTTCAGTCTTAGGCTCGGTTCACACTTGTGCGATGCGGGAACGCTGCCAATATGCAGCGTGTTACCGCATCGCATCCACACATCTGGCAGTTCCCACTGCCATATGCGATACGCAGGGGGTGTCAATTAAACGTTAACGACACCCCCAGTTTGATTGCATATCGCAGTGCGATCTGAGAGTACGCACAGAATCGCATCGCACAAGTGTGAACCACTGTGCGATTTGATTTTGATGCAGCTCAAAAAATGCCCCTGTGCGTCTTTGGTGCGGATGCAGTGCGAATTTAGCCATAGAAAGTGTATGGCTGAAATTCGCACCGCACATGAGATCGCATGTAACGAAGGAGCAGTGTGCTCCGAATTAAATGCGATCTCCGCAGCCGCACGAGTGTGAACGGGCACTTTAAAAGCTTTGAAATTACCTGGGAAACTGGCATTGTCTGAAACCGGAAGTGGCAAACCGGAAGTGACCTCCTTAAAACCGGAAGTGGCATTAAAACACTTTTCTCCTTGACATTTTGGGCTTTAAAGTGTTGTTGTATCCGTTTTGGGGACTTTTGATCCCGTTTTGACACATTTTCTGCCTCCCTAAGCCTTTGGCTAAAGATGTGAACATTTTAAGGGCAAAACCCCCAAAATATGCAAAATTTAATTTTGGGACCATTTTACCTGTGTTTGCTTCCTTTTACCAAGAAATGACCAGAGAGATGAAAAATGACTGGATTTCAGTCTTAGGCTCGGTTCACACTTGTGCGATGCGGGAACGCTGCCAATATGCAGCGTGTTACCGCATCGCATCCACACAACTGGCAGTTCCCACTGCCATATGCGATACGCAGGGGGTGTCAATTAAACGTTAACGACACCCCCAGTTTGATTGCATATCGCAGTGCGATCTGCAAGTACGCACAGAATCGCATCGCACAAGTGTGAACCACTGTGCGATTTGATTTTGATGCAGCTCAAAAAATGCCCCTGTGCGTCTTTGGTGCGGATGCAGTGCGAATTTAGCCATAGAAAGTGTATGGCTGAAATTCGCACCGCACATGAGATCGCATGTAACGAAGGAGCAGTGTGCTCCGAATTAAATGCGATCTCCGCAGCCGCACGAGTGTGAACGGGCACTTTAAAAGCTTTGAAATTACCTGGGAAACTGGCATTGTCTGAAACCGGAAGTGGCAAACCGGAAGTGACCTCCTTAAAACCGGAAGTGGCATTAAAACACTTTTCTCCTTGACATTTTGGGCTTTAAAGTGTTGTTGTATCCGTTTTGGGGACTTTTGATCCCGTTTTGACACATTTTCTGCCTCCCTAAGCCTTTGGCTAAAGATGTGAACATTTTAAGGGCAAAACCCCCAAAATATGCAAAATTTAATTTTGGGACCATTTTACCTGTGTTTGCTTCCTTTTACCAAGAAATGACCAGAGAGATGAAAAATGACTAGATTTCAGTCTTAGGCTCGGTTCACACTTGTGCGATGCGGGAACGCTGCCAATATGCAGCGTGTTACCGCATCGCATCCACACATCTGGCAGTTCCCACTGCCATATGCGATACGCAGGGGGTGTCAATTAAACGTTAACGACACCCCCAGTTTGATTGCATATCGCAGTGCGATCTGAGAGTACGCACAGAATCGCATCGCACAAGTGTGAACCACTGTGCGATTTGATTTTGATGCAGCTCAAAAAATGCCCCTGTGCGTCTTTGGTGCGGATGCAGTGCGAATTTAGCCATAGAAAGTGTATGGCTGAAATTCGCACCGCACATGAGATCGCATGTAACGAAGGAGCAGTGTGCTCCGAATTAAATGCGATCTCCGCAGCCGCACGAGTGTGAACGGGCACTTTAAAAGCTTTGAAATTACCTGGGAAACTGGCATTGTCTGAAACCGGAAGTGGCAAACCGGAAGTGACCTCCTTAAAACCGGAAGTGGCATTAAAACACTTTTCTCCTTGACATTTTGGGCTTTAAAGTGTTGTTGTATCCGTTTTGGGGACTTTTGATCCCGTTTTGACACATTTTCTGCCTCCCTAAGCCTTTGGCTAAAGATGTGAACATTTTAAGGGCAAAACCCCCAAAATATGCAAAATTTAATTTTGGGACCATTTTACCTGTGTTTGCTTCCTTTTACCAAGAAATGACCAGAGAGATGAAAAATGACTGGATTTCAGTCTTAGGCTCGGTTCACACTTGTGCGATGCGGGAACGCTGCCAATATGCAGCGTGTTACCGCATCGCATCCACACAACTGGCAGTTCCCACTGCCATATGCGATACGCAGGGGGTGTCAATTAAACGTTAACGACACCCCCAGTTTGATTGCATATCGCAGTGCGATCTGCAAGTACGCACAGAATCGCATCGCACAAGTGTGAACCACGGTGCGATTTGATTTTGATGCAGCTCAAAAAATGCCCCTGTGCGTCTTTGGTGCGGATGCAGTGCGAATTTAGCCATAGAAAGTGTATGGCTGAAATTCGCACCGCACATGAGATCGCATGTAACGAAGGAGCAGTGTGCTCCGAATTAAATGCGATCTCCGCAGCCGCACGAGTGTGAACGGGCACTTTAAAAGCTTTGAAATTACCTGGGAAACTGGCATTGTCTGAAACCGGAAGTGGCAAACCGGAAGTGACCTCCTTAAAACCGGAAGTGGCATTAAAACACTTTTCTCCTTGACATTTTGGGCTTTAAAGTGTTGTTGTATCCGTTTTGGGGACTTTTGATCCCGTTTTGACACATTTTCTGCCTCCCTAAGCCTTTGGCTAAAGATGTGAACATTTTAAGGGCAAAACCCCCAAAATATGCAAAATTTAATTTTGGGACCATTTTACCTGTGTTTGCTTCCTTTTACCAAGAAATGACCAGAGAGATGAAAAATGACTAGATTTCAGTCTTAGGCTCGGTTCACACTTGTGCGATGCGGGAACGCTGCCAATATGCAGCGTGTTACCGCATCGCATCCACACATCTGGCAGTTCCCACTGCCATATGCGATACGCAGGGGGTGTCAATTAAACGTTAACGACACCCCCAGTTTGATTGCATATCGCAGTGCGATCTGAGAGTACGCACAGAATCGCATCGCACAAGTGTGAACCACTGTGCGATTTGATTTTGATGCAGCTCAAAAAATGCCCCTGTGCGTCTTTGGTGCGGATGCAGTGCGAATTTAGCCATAGAAAGTGTATGGCTGAAATTCGCACCGCACATGAGATCGCATGTAACGAAGGAGCAGTGTGCTCCGAATTAAATGCGATCTCCGCAGCCGCACGAGTGTGAACGGGCACTTTAAAAGCTTTGAAATTACCTGGGAAACTGGCATTGTCTGAAACCGGAAGTGGCAAACCGGAAGTGACCTCCTTAAAACCGGAAGTGGCATTAAAACACTTTTCTCCTTGACATTTTGGGCTTTAAAGTGTTGTTGTATCCGTTTTGGGGACTTTTGATCCCGTTTTGACACATTTTCTGCCTCCCTAAGCCTTTGGCTAAAGATGTGAACATTTTAAGGGCAAAACCCCCAAAATATGCAAAATTTAATTTTGGGACCATTTTACCTGTGTTTGCTTCCTTTTACCAAGAAATGACCAGAGAGATGAAAAATGACTGGATTTCAGTCTTAGGCTCGGTTCACACTTGTGCGATGCGGGAACGCTGCCAATATGCAGCGTGTTACCGCATCGCATCCACACAACTGGCAGTTCCCACTGCCATATGCGATACGCAGGGGGTGTCAATTAAACGTTAACGACACCCCCAGTTTGATTGCATATCGCAGTGCGATCTGCAAGTACGCACAGAATCGCATCGCACAAGTGTGAACCACTGTGCGATTTGATTTTGATGCAGCTCAAAAAATGCCCCTGTGCGTCTTTGGTGCGGATGCAGTGCGAATTTAGCCATAGAAAGTGTATGGCTGAAATTCGCACCGCACATGAGATCGCATGTAACGAAGGAGCAGTGTGCTCCGAATTAAATGCGATCTCCGCAGCCGCACGAGTGTGAACGGGCACTTTAAAAGCTTTGAAATTACCTGGGAAACTGGCATTGTCTGAAACCGGAAGTGGCAAACCGGAAGTGACCTCCTTAAAACCGGAAGTGGCATTAAAACACTTTTCTCCTTGACATTTTGGGCTTTAAAGTGTTGTTGTATCCGTTTTGGGGACTTTTGATCCCGTTTTGACACATTTTCTGCCTCCCTAAGCCTTTGGCTAAAGATGTGAACATTTTAAGGGCAAAACCCCCAAAATATGCAAAATTTAATTTTGGGACCATTTTACCTGTGTTTGCTTCCTTTTACCAAGAAATGACCAGAGAGATGAAAAATGACTGGATTTCAGTCTTAGGCTCGGTTCACACTTGTGCGATGCGGGAACGCTGCCAATATGCAGCGTGTTACCGCATCGCATCCACACAACTGGCAGTTCCCACTGCCATATGCGATACGCAGGGGGTGTCAATTAAACGTTAACGACACCCCCAGTTTGATTGCATATCGCAGTGCGATCTGCAAGTACGCACAGAATCGCATCGCACAAGTGTGAACCACTGTGCGATTTGATTTTGATGCAGCTCAAAAAATGCCCCTGTGCGTCTTTGGTGCGGATGCAGTGCGAATTTAGCCATAGAAAGTGTATGGCTGAAATTCGCACCGCACATGAGATCGCATGTAACGAAGGAGCAGTGTGCTCCGAATTAAATGCGATCTCCGCAGCCGCACGAGTGTGAACGGGCACTTTAAAAGCTTTGAAATTACCTGGGAAACTGGCATTGTCTGAAACCGGAAGTGGCAAACCGGAAGTGACCTCCTTAAAACCGGAAGTGGCATTAAAACACTTTTCTCCTTGACATTTTGGGCTTTAAAGTGTTGTTGTATCCGTTTTGGGGACTTTTGATCCCGTTTTGACACATTTTCTGCCTCCCTAAGCCTTTGGCTAAAGATGTGAACATTTTAAGGGCAAAACCCCCAAAATATGCAAAATTTAATTTTGGGACCATTTTACCTGTGTTTGCTTCCTTTTACCAAGAAATGACCAGAGAGATGAAAAATGACTGGATTTCAGTCTTAGGCTCGGTTCACACTTGTGCGATGCGGGAACGCTGCCAATATGCAGCGTGTTACCGCATCGCATCCACACAACTGGCAGTTCCCACTGCCATATGCGATACGCAGGGGGTGTCAATTAAACGTTAACAACACCCCCAGTTTGATTGCATATCGCAGTGCGATCTGCAAGTACGCACAGAATCGCATCGCACAAGTGTGAACCACTGTGCGATTTGATTTTGATGCAGCTCAAAAAATGCCCCTGTGCGTCTTTGGTGCGGATGCAGTGCGAATTTAGCCATAGAAAGTGTATGGCTGAAATTCGCACCGCACATGAGATCGCATGTAACGAAGGAGCAGTGTGCTCCGAATTAAATGCGATCTCCGCAGCCGCACGAGTGTGAACGGGCACTTTAAAAGCTTTGAAATTACCTGGGAAACTGGCATTGTCTGAAACCGGAAGTGGCAAACCGGAAGTGACCTCCTTAAAACCGGAAGTGGCATTAAAACACTTTTCTCCTTGACATTTTGGGCTTTAAAGTGTTGTTGTATCCGTTTTGGGGACTTTTGATCCCGTTTTGACACATTTTCTGCCTCCCTAAGCCTTTGGCTAAAGATGTGAACATTTTAAGGGCAAAACCCCCAAAATATGCAAAATTTAATTTTGGGACCATTTTACCTGTGTTTGCTTCCTTTTACCAAGAAATGACCAGAGAGATGAAAAATGACTAGATTTCAGTCTTAGGCTCGGTTCACACTTGTGCGATGCGGGAACGCTGCCAATATGCAGCGTGTTACCGCATCGCATCCACACAACTGGCAGTTCCCACTGCCATATGCGATACGCAGGGGGTGTCAATTAAACGTTAACGACACCCCCAGTTTGATTGCATATCGCAGTGCGATCTGCAAGTACGCACAGAATCGCATCGCACAAGTGTGAACCACGGTGCGATTTGATTTTGATGCAGCTCAAAAAATGCCCCTGTGCGTCTTTGGTGCGGATGCAGTGCGAATTTAGCCATAGAAAGTGTATGGCTGAAATTCGCACCGCACATGAGATCGCATGTAACGAAGGAGCAGTGTGCTCCGAATTAAATGCGATCTCCGCAGCCGCACGAGTGTGAACGGGCACTTTAAAAGCTTTGAAATTACCTGGGAAACTGGCATTGTCTGAAACCGGAAGTGGCAAACCGGAAGTGACCTCCTTAAAACCGGAAGTGGCATTAAAACACTTTTCTCCTTGACATTTTGGGCTTTAAAGTGTTGTTGTATCCGTTTTGGGGACTTTTGATCCCGTTTTGACACATTTTCTGCCTCCCTAAGCCTTTGGCTAAAGATGTGAACATTTTAAGGGCAAAACCCCCAAAATATGCAAAATTTAATTTTGGGACCATTTTACCTGTGTTTGCTTCCTTTTACCAAGAAATGACCAGAGAGATGAAAAATGACTAGATTTCAGTCTTAGGCTCGGTTCACACTTGTGCGATGCGGGAACGCTGCCAATATGCAGCGTGTTACCGCATCGCATCCACACATCTGGCAGTTCCCACTGCCATATGCGATACGCAGGGGGTGTCAATTAAACGTTAACGACACCCCCAGTTTGATTGCATATCGCAGTGCGATCTGAGAGTACGCACAGAATCGCATCGCACAAGTGTGAACCACTGTGCGATTTGATTTTGATGCAGCTCAAAAAATGCCCCTGTGCGTCTTTGGTGCGGATGCAGTGCGAATTTAGCCATAGAAAGTGTATGGCTGAAATTCGCACCGCACATGAGATCGCATGTAACGAAGGAGCAGTGTGCTCCGAATTAAATGCGATCTCCGCAGCCGCACGAGTGTGAACGGGCACTTTAAAAGCTTTGAAATTACCTGGGAAACTGGCATTGTCTGAAACCGGAAGTGGCAAACCGGAAGTGACCTCCTTAAAACCGGAAGTGGCATTAAAACACTTTTCTCCTTGACATTTTGGGCTTTAAAGTGTTGTTGTATCCGTTTTGGGGACTTTTGATCCCGTTTTGACACATTTTCTGCCTCCCTAAGCCTTTGGCTAAAGATGTGAACATTTTAAGGGCAAAACCCCCAAAATATGCAAAATTTAATTTTGGGACCATTTTACCTGTGTTTGCTTCCTTTTACCAAGAAATGACCAGAGAGATGAAAAATGACTGGATTTCAGTCTTAGGCTCGGTTCACACTTGTGCGATGCGGGAACGCTGCCAATATGCAGCGTGTTACCGCATCGCATCCACACAACTGGCAGTTCCCACTGCCATATGCGATACGCAGGGGGTGTCAATTAAACGTTAACGACACCCCCAGTTTGATTGCATATCGCAGTGCGATCTGCAAGTACGCACAGAATCGCATCGCACAAGTGTGAACCACTGTGCGATTTGATTTTGATGCAGCTCAAAAAATGCCCCTGTGCGTCTTTGGTGCGGATGCAGTGCGAATTTAGCCATAGAAAGTGTATGGCTGAAATTCGCACCGCACATGAGATCGCATGTAACGAAGGAGCAGTGTGCTCCGAATTAAATGCGATCTCCGCAGCCGCACGAGTGTGAACGGGCACTTTAAAAGCTTTGAAATTACCTGGGAAACTGGCATTGTCTGAAACCGGAAGTGGCAAACCGGAAGTGACCTCCTTAAAACCGGAAGTGGCATTAAAACACTTTTCTCCTTGACATTTTGGGCTTTAAAGTGTTGTTGTATCCGTTTTGGGGACTTTTGATCCCGTTTTGACACATTTTCTGCCTCCCTAAGCCTTTGGCTAAAGATGTGAACATTTTAAGGGCAAAACCCCCAAAATATGCAAAATTTAATTTTGGGACCATTTTACCTGTGTTTGCTTCCTTTTACCAAGAAATGACCAGAGAGATGAAAAATGACTAGATTTCAGTCTTAGGCTCGGTTCACACTTGTGCGATGCGGGAACGCTGCCAATATGCAGCGTGTTACCGCATCGCATCCACACATCTGGCAGTTCCCACTGCCATATGCGATACGCAGGGGGTGTCAATTAAACGTTAACGACACCCCCAGTTTGATTGCATATCGCAGTGCGATCTGAGAGTACGCACAGAATCGCATCGCACAAGTGTGAACCACTGTGCGATTTGATTTTGATGCAGCTCAAAAAATGCCCCTGTGCGTCTTTGGTGCGGATGCAGTGCGAATTTAGCCATAGAAAGTGTATGGCTGAAATTCGCACCGCACATGAGATCGCATGTAACGAAGGAGCAGTGTGCTCCGAATTAAATGCGATCTCCGCAGCCGCACGAGTGTGAACGGGCACTTTAAAAGCTTTGAAATTACCTGGGAAACTGGCATTGTCTGAAACCGGAAGTGGCAAACCGGAAGTGACCTCCTTAAAACCGGAAGTGGCATTAAAACACTTTTCTCCTTGACATTTTGGGCTTTAAAGTGTTGTTGTATCCGTTTTGGGGACTTTTGATCCCGTTTTGACACATTTTCTGCCTCCCTAAGCCTTTGGCTAAAGATGTGAACATTTTAAGGGCAAAACCCCCAAAATATGCAAAATTTAATTTTGGGACCATTTTACCTGTGTTTGCTTCCTTTTACCAAGAAATGACCAGAGAGATGAAAAATGACTGGATTTCAGTCTTAGGCTCGGTTCACACTTGTGCGATGCGGGAACGCTGCCAATATGCAGCGTGTTACCGCATCGCATCCACACAACTGGCAGTTCCCACTGCCATATGCGATACGCAGGGGGTGTCAATTAAACGTTAACGACACCCCCAGTTTGATTGCATATCGCAGTGCGATCTGCAAGTACGCACAGAATCGCATCGCACAAGTGTGAACCACGGTGCGATTTGATTTTGATGCAGCTCAAAAAATGCCCCTGTGCGTCTTTGGTGCGGATGCAGTGCGAATTTAGCCATAGAAAGTGTATGGCTGAAATTCGCACCGCACATGAGATCGCATGTAACGAAGGAGCAGTGTGCTCCGAATTAAATGCGATCTCCGCAGCCGCACGAGTGTGAACGGGCACTTTAAAAGCTTTGAAATTACCTGGGAAACTGGCATTGTCTGAAACCGGAAGTGGCAAACCGGAAGTGACCTCCTTAAAACCGGAAGTGGCATTAAAACACTTTTCTCCTTGACATTTTGGGCTTTAAAGTGTTGTTGTATCCGTTTTGGGGACTTTTGATCCCGTTTTGACACATTTTCTGCCTCCCTAAGCCTTTGGCTAAAGATGTGAACATTTTAAGGGCAAAACCCCCAAAATATGCAAAATTTAATTTTGGGACCATTTTACCTGTGTTTGCTTCCTTTTACCAAGAAATGACCAGAGAGATGAAAAATGACTAGATTTCAGTCTTAGGCTCGGTTCACACTTGTGCGATGCGGGAACGCTGCCAATATGCAGCGTGTTACCGCATCGCATCCACACATCTGGCAGTTCCCACTGCCATATGCGATACGCAGGGGGTGTCAATTAAACGTTAACGACACCCCCAGTTTGATTGCATATCGCAGTGCGATCTGAGAGTACGCACAGAATCGCATCGCACAAGTGTGAACCACTGTGCGATTTGATTTTGATGCAGCTCAAAAAATGCCCCTGTGCGTCTTTGGTGCGGATGCAGTGCGAATTTAGCCATAGAAAGTGTATGGCTGAAATTCGCACCGCACATGAGATCGCATGTAACGAAGGAGCAGTGTGCTCCGAATTAAATGCGATCTCCGCAGCCGCACGAGTGTGAACGGGCACTTTAAAAGCTTTGAAATTACCTGGGAAACTGGCATTGTCTGAAACCGGAAGTGGCAAACCGGAAGTGACCTCCTTAAAACCGGAAGTGGCATTAAAACACTTTTCTCCTTGACATTTTGGGCTTTAAAGTGTTGTTGTATCCGTTTTGGGGACTTTTGATCCCGTTTTGACACATTTTCTGCCTCCCTAAGCCTTTGGCTAAAGATGTGAACATTTTAAGGGCAAAACCCCCAAAATATGCAAAATTTAATTTTGGGACCATTTTACCTGTGTTTGCTTCCTTTTACCAAGAAATGACCAGAGAGATGAAAAATGACTAGATTTCAGTCTTAGGCTCGGTTCACACTTGTGCGATGCGGGAACGCTGCCAATATGCAGCGTGTTACCGCATCGCATCCACACATCTGGCAGTTCCCACTGCCATATGCGATACGCAGGGGGTGTCAATTAAACGTTAACGACACCCCCAGTTTGATTGCATATCGCAGTGCGATCTGAGAGTACGCACAGAATCGCATCGCACAAGTGTGAACCACTGTGCGATTTGATTTTGATGCAGCTCAAAAAATGCCCCTGTGCGTCTTTGGTGCGGATGCAGTGCGAATTTAGCCATAGAAAGTGTATGGCTGAAATTCGCACCGCACATGAGATCGCATGTAACGAAGGAGCAGTGTGCTCCGAATTAAATGCGATCTCCGCAGCCGCACGAGTGTGAACGGGCACTTTAAAAGCTTTGAAATTACCTGGGAAACTGGCATTGTCTGAAACCGGAAGTGGCAAACCGGAAGTGACCTCCTTAAAACCGGAAGTGGCATTAAAACACTTTTCTCCTTGACATTTTGGGCTTTAAAGTGTTGTTGTATCCGTTTTGGGGACTTTTGATCCCGTTTTGACACATTTTCTGCCTCCCTAAGCCTTTGGCTAAAGATGTGAACATTTTAAGGGCAAAACCCCCAAAATATGCAAAATTTAATTTTGGGACCATTTTACCTGTGTTTGCTTCCTTTTACCAAGAAATGACCAGAGAGATGAAAAATGACTGGATTTCAGTCTTAGGCTCGGTTCACACTTGTGCGATGCGGGAACGCTGCCAATATGCAGCGTGTTACCGCATCGCATCCACACAACTGGCAGTTCCCACTGCCATATGCGATACGCAGGGGGTGTCAATTAAACGTTAACGACACCCCCAGTTTGATTGCATATCGCAGTGCGATCTGCAAGTACGCACAGAATCGCATCGCACAAGTGTGAACCACTGTGCGATTTGATTTTGATGCAGCTCAAAAAATGCCCCTGTGCGTCTTTGGTGCGGATGCAGTGCGAATTTAGCCATAGAAAGTGTATGGCTGAAATTCGCACCGCACATGAGATCGCATGTAACGAAGGAGCAGTGTGCTCCGAATTAAATGCGATCTCCGCAGCCGCACGAGTGTGAACGGGCACTTTAAAAGCTTTGAAATTACCTGGGAAACTGGCATTGTCTGAAACCGGAAGTGGCAAACCGGAAGTGACCTCCTTAAAACCGGAAGTGGCATTAAAACACTTTTCTCCTTGACATTTTGGGCTTTAAAGTGTTGTTGTATCCGTTTTGGGGACTTTTGATCCCGTTTTGACACATTTTCTGCCTCCCTAAGCCTTTGGCTAAAGATGTGAACATTTTAAGGGCAAAACCCCCAAAATATGCAAAATTTAATTTTGGGACCATTTTACCTGTGTTTGCTTCCTTTTACCAAGAAATGACCAGAGAGATGAAAAATGACTGGATTTCAGTCTTAGGCTCGGTTCACACTTGTGCGATGCGGGAACGCTGCCAATATGCAGCGTGTTACCGCATCGCATCCACACAACTGGCAGTTCCCACTGCCATATGCGATACGCAGGGGGTGTCAATTAAACGTTAACGACACCCCCAGTTTGATTGCATATCGCAGTGCGATCTGCAAGTACGCACAGAATCGCATCGCACAAGTGTGAACCACTGTGCGATTTGATTTTGATGCAGCTCAAAAAATGCCCCTGTGCGTCTTTGGTGCGGATGCAGTGCGAATTTAGCCATAGAAAGTGTATGGCTGAAATTCGCACCGCACATGAGATCGCATGTAACGAAGGAGCAGTGTGCTCCGAATTAAATGCGATCTCCGCAGCCGCACGAGTGTGAACGGGCACTTTAAAAGCTTTGAAATTACCTGGGAAACTGGCATTGTCTGAAACCGGAAGTGGCAAACCGGAAGTGACCTCCTTAAAACCGGAAGTGGCATTAAAACACTTTTCTCCTTGACATTTTGGGCTTTAAAGTGTTGTTGTATCCGTTTTGGGGACTTTTGATCCCGTTTTGACACATTTTCTGCCTCCCTAAGCCTTTGGCTAAAGATGTGAACATTTTAAGGGCAAAACCCCCAAAATATGCAAAATTTAATTTTGGGACCATTTTACCTGTGTTTGCTTCCTTTTACCAAGAAATGACCAGAGAGATGAAAAATGACTGGATTTCAGTCTTAGGCTCGGTTCACACTTGTGCGATGCGGGAACGCTGCCAATATGCAGCGTGTTACCGCATCGCATCCACACAACTGGCAGTTCCCACTGCCATATGCGATACGCAGGGGGTGTCAATTAAACGTTAACAACACCCCCAGTTTGATTGCATATCGCAGTGCGATCTGCAAGTACGCACAGAATCGCATCGCACAAGTGTGAACCACTGTGCGATTTGATTTTGATGCAGCTCAAAAAATGCCCCTGTGCGTCTTTGGTGCGGATGCAGTGCGAATTTAGCCATAGAAAGTGTATGGCTGAAATTCGCACCGCACATGAGATCGCATGTAACGAAGGAGCAGTGTGCTCCGAATTAAATGCGATCTCCGCAGCCGCACGAGTGTGAACGGGCACTTTAAAAGCTTTGAAATTACCTGGGAAACTGGCATTGTCTGAAACCGGAAGTGGCAAACCGGAAGTGACCTCCTTAAAACCGGAAGTGGCATTAAAACACTTTTCTCCTTGACATTTTGGGCTTTAAAGTGTTGTTGTATCCGTTTTGGGGACTTTTGATCCCGTTTTGACACATTTTCTGCCTCCCTAAGCCTTTGGCTAAAGATGTGAACATTTTAAGGGCAAAACCCCCAAAATATGCAAAATTTAATTTTGGGACCATTTTACCTGTGTTTGCTTCCTTTTACCAAGAAATGACCAGAGAGATGAAAAATGACTAGATTTCAGTCTTAGGCTCGGTTCACACTTGTGCGATGCGGGAACGCTGCCAATATGCAGCGTGTTACCGCATCGCATCCACACAACTGGCAGTTCCCACTGCCATATGCGATACGCAGGGGGTGTCAATTAAACGTTAACGACACCCCCAGTTTGATTGCATATCGCAGTGCGATCTGCAAGTACGCACAGAATCGCATCGCACAAGTGTGAACCACGGTGCGATTTGATTTTGATGCAGCTCAAAAAATGCCCCTGTGCGTCTTTGGTGCGGATGCAGTGCGAATTTAGCCATAGAAAGTGTATGGCTGAAATTCGCACCGCACATGAGATCGCATGTAACGAAGGAGCAGTGTGCTCCGAATTAAATGCGATCTCCGCAGCCGCACGAGTGTGAACGGGCACTTTAAAAGCTTTGAAATTACCTGGGAAACTGGCATTGTCTGAAACCGGAAGTGGCAAACCGGAAGTGACCTCCTTAAAACCGGAAGTGGCATTAAAACACTTTTCTCCTTGACATTTTGGGCTTTAAAGTGTTGTTGTATCCGTTTTGGGGACTTTTGATCCCGTTTTGACACATTTTCTGCCTCCCTAAGCCTTTGGCTAAAGATGTGAACATTTTAAGGGCAAAACCCCCAAAATATGCAAAATTTAATTTTGGGACCATTTTACCTGTGTTTGCTTCCTTTTACCAAGAAATGACCAGAGAGATGAAAAATGACTAGATTTCAGTCTTAGGCTCGGTTCACACTTGTGCGATGCGGGAACGCTGCCAATATGCAGCGTGTTACCGCATCGCATCCACACATCTGGCAGTTCCCACTGCCATATGCGATACGCAGGGGGTGTCAATTAAACGTTAACGACACCCCCAGTTTGATTGCATATCGCAGTGCGATCTGAGAGTACGCACAGAATCGCATCGCACAAGTGTGAACCACTGTGCGATTTGATTTTGATGCAGCTCAAAAAATGCCCCTGTGCGTCTTTGGTGCGGATGCAGTGCGAATTTAGCCATAGAAAGTGTATGGCTGAAATTCGCACCGCACATGAGATCGCATGTAACGAAGGAGCAGTGTGCTCCGAATTAAATGCGATCTCCGCAGCCGCACGAGTGTGAACGGGCACTTTAAAAGCTTTGAAATTACCTGGGAAACTGGCATTGTCTGAAACCGGAAGTGGCAAACCGGAAGTGACCTCCTTAAAACCGGAAGTGGCATTAAAACACTTTTCTCCTTGACATTTTGGGCTTTAAAGTGTTGTTGTATCCGTTTTGGGGACTTTTGATCCCGTTTTGACACATTTTCTGCCTCCCTAAGCCTTTGGCTAAAGATGTGAACATTTTAAGGGCAAAACCCCCAAAATATGCAAAATTTAATTTTGGGACCATTTTACCTGTGTTTGCTTCCTTTTACCAAGAAATGACCAGAGAGATGAAAAATGACTGGATTTCAGTCTTAGGCTCGGTTCACACTTGTGCGATGCGGGAACGCTGCCAATATGCAGCGTGTTACCGCATCGCATCCACACAACTGGCAGTTCCCACTGCCATATGCGATACGCAGGGGGTGTCAATTAAACGTTAACGACACCCCCAGTTTGATTGCATATCGCAGTGCGATCTGCAAGTACGCACAGAATCGCATCGCACAAGTGTGAACCACTGTGCGATTTGATTTTGATGCAGCTCAAAAAATGCCCCTGTGCGTCTTTGGTGCGGATGCAGTGCGAATTTAGCCATAGAAAGTGTATGGCTGAAATTCGCACCGCACATGAGATCGCATGTAACGAAGGAGCAGTGTGCTCCGAATTAAATGCGATCTCCGCAGCCGCACGAGTGTGAACGGGCACTTTAAAAGCTTTGAAATTACCTGGGAAACTGGCATTGTCTGAAACCGGAAGTGGCAAACCGGAAGTGACCTCCTTAAAACCGGAAGTGGCATTAAAACACTTTTCTCCTTGACATTTTGGGCTTTAAAGTGTTGTTGTATCCGTTTTGGGGACTTTTGATCCCGTTTTGACACATTTTCTGCCTCCCTAAGCCTTTGGCTAAAGATGTGAACATTTTAAGGGCAAAACCCCCAAAATATGCAAAATTTAATTTTGGGACCATTTTACCTGTGTTTGCTTCCTTTTACCAAGAAATGACCAGAGAGATGAAAAATGACTAGATTTCAGTCTTAGGCTCGGTTCACACTTGTGCGATGCGGGAACGCTGCCAATATGCAGCGTGTTACCGCATCGCATCCACACATCTGGCAGTTCCCACTGCCATATGCGATACGCAGGGGGTGTCAATTAAACGTTAACGACACCCCCAGTTTGATTGCATATCGCAGTGCGATCTGAGAGTACGCACAGAATCGCATCGCACAAGTGTGAACCACTGTGCGATTTGATTTTGATGCAGCTCAAAAAATGCCCCTGTGCGTCTTTGGTGCGGATGCAGTGCGAATTTAGCCATAGAAAGTGTATGGCTGAAATTCGCACCGCACATGAGATCGCATGTAACGAAGGAGCAGTGTGCTCCGAATTAAATGCGATCTCCGCAGCCGCACGAGTGTGAACGGGCACTTTAAAAGCTTTGAAATTACCTGGGAAACTGGCATTGTCTGAAACCGGAAGTGGCAAACCGGAAGTGACCTCCTTAAAACCGGAAGTGGCATTAAAACACTTTTCTCCTTGACATTTTGGGCTTTAAAGTGTTGTTGTATCCGTTTTGGGGACTTTTGATCCCGTTTTGACACATTTTCTGCCTCCCTAAGCCTTTGGCTAAAGATGTGAACATTTTAAGGGCAAAACCCCCAAAATATGCAAAATTTAATTTTGGGACCATTTTACCTGTGTTTGCTTCCTTTTACCAAGAAATGACCAGAGAGATGAAAAATGACTGGATTTCAGTCTTAGGCTCGGTTCACACTTGTGCGATGCGGGAACGCTGCCAATATGCAGCGTGTTACCGCATCGCATCCACACAACTGGCAGTTCCCACTGCCATATGCGATACGCAGGGGGTGTCAATTAAACGTTAACGACACCCCCAGTTTGATTGCATATCGCAGTGCGATCTGCAAGTACGCACAGAATCGCATCGCACAAGTGTGAACCACGGTGCGATTTGATTTTGATGCAGCTCAAAAAATGCCCCTGTGCGTCTTTGGTGCGGATGCAGTGCGAATTTAGCCATAGAAAGTGTATGGCTGAAATTCGCACCGCACATGAGATCGCATGTAACGAAGGAGCAGTGTGCTCCGAATTAAATGCGATCTCCGCAGCCGCACGAGTGTGAACGGGCACTTTAAAAGCTTTGAAATTACCTGGGAAACTGGCATTGTCTGAAACCGGAAGTGGCAAACCGGAAGTGACCTCCTTAAAACCGGAAGTGGCATTAAAACACTTTTCTCCTTGACATTTTGGGCTTTAAAGTGTTGTTGTATCCGTTTTGGGGACTTTTGATCCCGTTTTGACACATTTTCTGCCTCCCTAAGCCTTTGGCTAAAGATGTGAACATTTTAAGGGCAAAACCCCCAAAATATGCAAAATTTAATTTTGGGACCATTTTACCTGTGTTTGCTTCCTTTTACCAAGAAATGACCAGAGAGATGAAAAATGACTAGATTTCAGTCTTAGGCTCGGTTCACACTTGTGCGATGCGGGAACGCTGCCAATATGCAGCGTGTTACCGCATCGCATCCACACATCTGGCAGTTCCCACTGCCATATGCGATACGCAGGGGGTGTCAATTAAACGTTAACGACACCCCCAGTTTGATTGCATATCGCAGTGCGATCTGAGAGTACGCACAGAATCGCATCGCACAAGTGTGAACCACTGTGCGATTTGATTTTGATGCAGCTCAAAAAATGCCCCTGTGCGTCTTTGGTGCGGATGCAGTGCGAATTTAGCCATAGAAAGTGTATGGCTGAAATTCGCACCGCACATGAGATCGCATGTAACGAAGGAGCAGTGTGCTCCGAATTAAATGCGATCTCCGCAGCCGCACGAGTGTGAACGGGCACTTTAAAAGCTTTGAAATTACCTGGGAAACTGGCATTGTCTGAAACCGGAAGTGGCAAACCGGAAGTGACCTCCTTAAAACCGGAAGTGGCATTAAAACACTTTTCTCCTTGACATTTTGGGCTTTAAAGTGTTGTTGTATCCGTTTTGGGGACTTTTGATCCCGTTTTGACACATTTTCTGCCTCCCTAAGCCTTTGGCTAAAGATGTGAACATTTTAAGGGCAAAACCCCCAAAATATGCAAAATTTAATTTTGGGACCATTTTACCTGTGTTTGCTTCCTTTTACCAAGAAATGACCAGAGAGATGAAAAATGACTGGATTTCAGTCTTAGGCTCGGTTCACACTTGTGCGATGCGGGAACGCTGCCAATATGCAGCGTGTTACCGCATCGCATCCACACAACTGGCAGTTCCCACTGCCATATGCGATACGCAGGGGGTGTCAATTAAACGTTAACGACACCCCCAGTTTGATTGCATATCGCAGTGCGATCTGCAAGTACGCACAGAATCGCATCGCACAAGTGTGAACCACTGTGCGATTTGATTTTGATGCAGCTCAAAAAATGCCCCTGTGCGTCTTTGGTGCGGATGCAGTGCGAATTTAGCCATAGAAAGTGTATGGCTGAAATTCGCACCGCACATGAGATCGCATGTAACGAAGGAGCAGTGTGCTCCGAATTAAATGCGATCTCCGCAGCCGCACGAGTGTGAACGGGCACTTTAAAAGCTTTGAAATTACCTGGGAAACTGGCATTGTCTGAAACCGGAAGTGGCAAACCGGAAGTGACCTCCTTAAAACCGGAAGTGGCATTAAAACACTTTTCTCCTTGACATTTTGGGCTTTAAAGTGTTGTTGTATCCGTTTTGGGGACTTTTGATCCCGTTTTGACACATTTTCTGCCTCCCTAAGCCTTTGGCTAAAGATGTGAACATTTTAAGGGCAAAACCCCCAAAATATGCAAAATTTAATTTTGGGACCATTTTACCTGTGTTTGCTTCCTTTTACCAAGAAATGACCAGAGAGATGAAAAATGACTGGATTTCAGTCTTAGGCTCGGTTCACACTTGTGCGATGCGGGAACGCTGCCAATATGCAGCGTGTTACCGCATCGCATCCACACAACTGGCAGTTCCCACTGCCATATGCGATACGCAGGGGGTGTCAATTAAACGTTAACGACACCCCCAGTTTGATTGCATATCGCAGTGCGATCTGCAAGTACGCACAGAATCGCATCGCACAAGTGTGAACCACTGTGCGATTTGATTTTGATGCAGCTCAAAAAATGCCCCTGTGCGTCTTTGGTGCGGATGCAGTGCGAATTTAGCCATAGAAAGTGTATGGCTGAAATTCGCACCGCACATGAGATCGCATGTAACGAAGGAGCAGTGTGCTCCGAATTAAATGCGATCTCCGCAGCCGCACGAGTGTGAACGGGCACTTTAAAAGCTTTGAAATTACCTGGGAAACTGGCATTGTCTGAAACCGGAAGTGGCAAACCGGAAGTGACCTCCTTAAAACCGGAAGTGGCATTAAAACACTTTTCTCCTTGACATTTTGGGCTTTAAAGTGTTGTTGTATCCGTTTTGGGGACTTTTGATCCCGTTTTGACACATTTTCTGCCTCCCTAAGCCTTTGGCTAAAGATGTGAACATTTTAAGGGCAAAACCCCCAAAATATGCAAAATTTAATTTTGGGACCATTTTACCTGTGTTTGCTTCCTTTTACCAAGAAATGACCAGAGAGATGAAAAATGACTGGATTTCAGTCTTAGGCTCGGTTCACACTTGTGCGATGCGGGAACGCTGCCAATATGCAGCGTGTTACCGCATCGCATCCACACAACTGGCAGTTCCCACTGCCATATGCGATACGCAGGGGGTGTCAATTAAACGTTAACGACACCCCCAGTTTGATTGCATATCGCAGTGCGATCTGCAAGTACGCACAGAATCGCATCGCACAAGTGTGAACCACTGTGCGATTTGATTTTGATGCAGCTCAAAAAATGCCCCTGTGCGTCTTTGGTGCGGATGCAGTGCGAATTTAGCCATAGAAAGTGTATGGCTGAAATTCGCACCGCACATGAGATCGCATGTAACGAAGGAGCAGTGTGCTCCGAATTAAATGCGATCTCCGCAGCCGCACGAGTGTGAACGGGCACTTTAAAAGCTTTGAAATTACCTGGGAAACTGGCATTGTCTGAAACCGGAAGTGGCAAACCGGAAGTGACCTCCTTAAAACCGGAAGTGGCATTAAAACACTTTTCTCCTTGACATTTTGGGCTTTAAAGTGTTGTTGTATCCGTTTTGGGGACTTTTGATCCCGTTTTGACACATTTTCTGCCTCCCTAAGCCTTTGGCTAAAGATGTGAACATTTTAAGGGCAAAACCCCCAAAATATGCAAAATTTAATTTTGGGACCATTTTACCTGTGTTTGCTTCCTTTTACCAAGAAATGACCAGAGAGATGAAAAATGACTAGATTTCAGTCTTAGGCTCGGTTCACACTTGTGCGATGCGGGAACGCTGCCAATATGCAGCGTGTTACCGCATCGCATCCACACATCTGGCAGTTCCCACTGCCATATGCGATACGCAGGGGGTGTCAATTAAACGTTAACGACACCCCCAGTTTGATTGCATATCGCAGTGCGATCTGAGAGTACGCACAGAATCGCATCGCACAAGTGTGAACCACTGTGCGATTTGATTTTGATGCAGCTCAAAAAATGCCCCTGTGCGTCTTTGGTGCGGATGCAGTGCGAATTTAGCCATAGAAAGTGTATGGCTGAAATTCGCACCGCACATGAGATCGCATGTAACGAAGGAGCAGTGTGCTCCGAATTAAATGCGATCTCCGCAGCCGCACGAGTGTGAACGGGCACTTTAAAAGCTTTGAAATTACCTGGGAAACTGGCATTGTCTGAAACCGGAAGTGGCAAACCGGAAGTGACCTCCTTAAAACCGGAAGTGGCATTAAAACACTTTTCTCCTTGACATTTTGGGCTTTAAAGTGTTGTTGTATCCGTTTTGGGGACTTTTGATCCCGTTTTGACACATTTTCTGCCTCCCTAAGCCTTTGGCTAAAGATGTGAACATTTTAAGGGCAAAACCCCCAAAATATGCAAAATTTAATTTTGGGACCATTTTACCTGTGTTTGCTTCCTTTTACCAAGAAATGACCAGAGAGATGAAAAATGACTGGATTTCAGTCTTAGGCTCGGTTCACACTTGTGCGATGCGGGAACGCTGCCAATATGCAGCGTGTTACCGCATCGCATCCACACAACTGGCAGTTCCCACTGCCATATGCGATACGCAGGGGGTGTCAATTAAACGTTAACGACACCCCCAGTTTGATTGCATATCGCAGTGCGATCTGCAAGTACGCACAGAATCGCATCGCACAAGTGTGAACCACGGTGCGATTTGATTTTGATGCAGCTCAAAAAATGCCCCTGTGCGTCTTTGGTGCGGATGCAGTGCGAATTTAGCCATAGAAAGTGTATGGCTGAAATTCGCACCGCACATGAGATCGCATGTAACGAAGGAGCAGTGTGCTCCGAATTAAATGCGATCTCCGCAGCCGCACGAGTGTGAACGGGCACTTTAAAAGCTTTGAAATTACCTGGGAAACTGGCATTGTCTGAAACCGGAAGTGGCAAACCGGAAGTGACCTCCTTAAAACCGGAAGTGGCATTAAAACACTTTTCTCCTTGACATTTTGGGCTTTAAAGTGTTGTTGTATCCGTTTTGGGGACTTTTGATCCCGTTTTGACACATTTTCTGCCTCCCTAAGCCTTTGGCTAAAGATGTGAACATTTTAAGGGCAAAACCCCCAAAATATGCAAAATTTAATTTTGGGACCATTTTACCTGTGTTTGCTTCCTTTTACCAAGAAATGACCAGAGAGATGAAAAATGACTAGATTTCAGTCTTAGGCTCGGTTCACACTTGTGCGATGCGGGAACGCTGCCAATATGCAGCGTGTTACCGCATCGCATCCACACATCTGGCAGTTCCCACTGCCATATGCGATACGCAGGGGGTGTCAATTAAACGTTAACGACACCCCCAGTTTGATTGCATATCGCAGTGCGATCTGAGAGTACGCACAGAATCGCATCGCACAAGTGTGAACCACTGTGCGATTTGATTTTGATGCAGCTCAAAAAATGCCCCTGTGCGTCTTTGGTGCGGATGCAGTGCGAATTTAGCCATAGAAAGTGTATGGCTGAAATTCGCACCGCACATGAGATCGCATGTAACGAAGGAGCAGTGTGCTCCGAATTAAATGCGATCTCCGCAGCCGCACGAGTGTGAACGGGCACTTTAAAAGCTTTGAAATTACCTGGGAAACTGGCATTGTCTGAAACCGGAAGTGGCAAACCGGAAGTGACCTCCTTAAAACCGGAAGTGGCATTAAAACACTTTTCTCCTTGACATTTTGGGCTTTAAAGTGTTGTTGTATCCGTTTTGGGGACTTTTGATCCCGTTTTGACACATTTTCTGCCTCCCTAAGCCTTTGGCTAAAGATGTGAACATTTTAAGGGCAAAACCCCCAAAATATGCAAAATTTAATTTTGGGACCATTTTACCTGTGTTTGCTTCCTTTTACCAAGAAATGACCAGAGAGATGAAAAATGACTGGATTTCAGTCTTAGGCTCGGTTCACACTTGTGCGATGCGGGAACGCTGCCAATATGCAGCGTGTTACCGCATCGCATCCACACAACTGGCAGTTCCCACTGCCATATGCGATACGCAGGGGGTGTCAATTAAACGTTAACGACACCCCCAGTTTGATTGCATATCGCAGTGCGATCTGCAAGTACGCACAGAATCGCATCGCACAAGTGTGAACCACTGTGCGATTTGATTTTGATGCAGCTCAAAAAATGCCCCTGTGCGTCTTTGGTGCGGATGCAGTGCGAATTTAGCCATAGAAAGTGTATGGCTGAAATTCGCACCGCACATGAGATCGCATGTAACGAAGGAGCAGTGTGCTCCGAATTAAATGCGATCTCCGCAGCCGCACGAGTGTGAACGGGCACTTTAAAAGCTTTGAAATTACCTGGGAAACTGGCATTGTCTGAAACCGGAAGTGGCAAACCGGAAGTGACCTCCTTAAAACCGGAAGTGGCATTAAAACACTTTTCTCCTTGACATTTTGGGCTTTAAAGTGTTGTTGTATCCGTTTTGGGGACTTTTGATCCCGTTTTGACACATTTTCTGCCTCCCTAAGCCTTTGGCTAAAGATGTGAACATTTTAAGGGCAAAACCCCCAAAATATGCAAAATTTAATTTTGGGACCATTTTACCTGTGTTTGCTTCCTTTTACCAAGAAATGACCAGAGAGATGAAAAATGACTGGATTTCAGTCTTAGGCTCGGTTCACACTTGTGCGATGCGGGAACGCTGCCAATATGCAGCGTGTTACCGCATCGCATCCACACAACTGGCAGTTCCCACTGCCATATGCGATACGCAGGGGGTGTCAATTAAACGTTAACGACACCCCCAGTTTGATTGCATATCGCAGTGCGATCTGCAAGTACGCACAGAATCGCATCGCACAAGTGTGAACCACTGTGCGATTTGATTTTGATGCAGCTCAAAAAATGCCCCTGTGCGTCTTTGGTGCGGATGCAGTGCGAATTTAGCCATAGAAAGTGTATGGCTGAAATTCGCACCGCACATGAGATCGCATGTAACGAAGGAGCAGTGTGCTCCGAATTAAATGCGATCTCCGCAGCCGCACGAGTGTGAACGGGCACTTTAAAAGCTTTGAAATTACCTGGGAAACTGGCATTGTCTGAAACCGGAAGTGGCAAACCGGAAGTGACCTCCTTAAAACCGGAAGTGGCATTAAAACACTTTTCTCCTTGACATTTTGGGCTTTAAAGTGTTGTTGTATCCGTTTTGGGGACTTTTGATCCCGTTTTGACACATTTTCTGCCTCCCTAAGCCTTTGGCTAAAGATGTGAACATTTTAAGGGCAAAACCCCCAAAATATGCAAAATTTAATTTTGGGACCATTTTACCTGTGTTTGCTTCCTTTTACCAAGAAATGACCAGAGAGATGAAAAATGACTAGATTTCAGTCTTAGGCTCGGTTCACACTTGTGCGATGCGGGAACGCTGCCAATATGCAGCGTGTTACCGCATCGCATCCACACAACTGGCAGTTCCCACTGCCATATGCGATACGCAGGGGGTGTCAATTAAACGTTAACGACACCCCCAGTTTGATTGCATATCGCAGTGCGATCTGCAAGTACGCACAGAATCGCATCGCACAAGTGTGAACCACGGTGCGATTTGATTTTGATGCAGCTCAAAAAATGCCCCTGTGCGTCTTTGGTGCGGATGCAGTGCGAATTTAGCCATAGAAAGTGTATGGCTGAAATTCGCACCGCACATGAGATCGCATGTAACGAAGGAGCAGTGTGCTCCGAATTAAATGCGATCTCCGCAGCCGCACGAGTGTGAACGGGCACTTTAAAAGCTTTGAAATTACCTGGGAAACTGGCATTGTCTGAAACCGGAAGTGGCAAACCGGAAGTGACCTCCTTAAAACCGGAAGTGGCATTAAAACACTTTTCTCCTTGACATTTTGGGCTTTAAAGTGTTGTTGTATCCGTTTTGGGGACTTTTGATCCCGTTTTGACACATTTTCTGCCTCCCTAAGCCTTTGGCTAAAGATGTGAACATTTTAAGGGCAAAACCCCCAAAATATGCAAAATTTAATTTTGGGACCATTTTACCTGTGTTTGCTTCCTTTTACCAAGAAATGACCAGAGAGATGAAAAATGACTAGATTTCAGTCTTAGGCTCGGTTCACACTTGTGCGATGCGGGAACGCTGCCAATATGCAGCGTGTTACCGCATCGCATCCACACATCTGGCAGTTCCCACTGCCATATGCGATACGCAGGGGGTGTCAATTAAACGTTAACGACACCCCCAGTTTGATTGCATATCGCAGTGCGATCTGCAAGTACGCACAGAATCGCATCGCACAAGTGTGAACCACGGTGCGATTTGATTTTGATGCAGCTCAAAAAATGCCCCTGTGCGTCTTTGGTGCGGATGCAGTGCGAATTTAGCCATAGAAAGTGTATGGCTGAAATTCGCACCGCACATGAGATCGCATGTAACGAAGGAGCAGTGTGCTCCGAATTAAATGCGATCTCCGCAGCCGCACGAGTGTGAACGGGCACTTTAAAAGCTTTGAAATTACCTGGGAAACTGGCATTGTCTGAAACCGGAAGTGGCAAACCGGAAGTGACCTCCTTAAAACCGGAAGTGGCATTAAAACACTTTTCTCCTTGACATTTTGGGCTTTAAAGTGTTGTTGTATCCGTTTTGGGGACTTTTGATCCCGTTTTGACACATTTTCTGCCTCCCTAAGCCTTTGGCTAAAGATGTGAACATTTTAAGGGCAAAACCCCCAAAATATGCAAAATTTAATTTTGGGACCATTTTACCTGTGTTTGCTTCCTTTTACCAAGAAATGACCAGAGAGATGAAAAATGACTAGATTTCAGTCTTAGGCTCGGTTCACACTTGTGCGATGCGGGAACGCTGCCAATATGCAGCGTGTTACCGCATCGCATCCACACATCTGGCAGTTCCCACTGCCATATGCGATACGCAGGGGGTGTCAATTAAACGTTAACGACACCCCCAGTTTGATTGCATATCGCAGTGCGATCTGAGAGTACGCACAGAATCGCATCGCACAAGTGTGAACCACTGTGCGATTTGATTTTGATGCAGCTCAAAAAATGCCCCTGTGCGTCTTTGGTGCGGATGCAGTGCGAATTTAGCCATAGAAAGTGTATGGCTGAAATTCGCACCGCACATGAGATCGCATGTAACGAAGGAGCAGTGTGCTCCGAATTAAATGCGATCTCCGCAGCCGCACGAGTGTGAACGGGCACTTTAAAAGCTTTGAAATTACCTGGGAAACTGGCATTGTCTGAAACCGGAAGTGGCAAACCGGAAGTGACCTCCTTAAAACCGGAAGTGGCATTAAAACACTTTTCTCCTTGACATTTTGGGCTTTAAAGTGTTGTTGTATCCGTTTTGGGGACTTTTGATCCCGTTTTGACACATTTTCTGCCTCCCTAAGCCTTTGGCTAAAGATGTGAACATTTTAAGGGCAAAACCCCCAAAATATGCAAAATTTAATTTTGGGACCATTTTACCTGTGTTTGCTTCCTTTTACCAAGAAATGACCAGAGAGATGAAAAATGACTGGATTTCAGTCTTAGGCTCGGTTCACACTTGTGCGATGCGGGAACGCTGCCAATATGCAGCGTGTTACCGCATCGCATCCACACAACTGGCAGTTCCCACTGCCATATGCGATACGCAGGGGGTGTCAATTAAACGTTAACGACACCCCCAGTTTGATTGCATATCGCAGTGCGATCTGCAAGTACGCACAGAATCGCATCGCACAAGTGTGAACCACTGTGCGATTTGATTTTGATGCAGCTCAAAAAATGCCCCTGTGCGTCTTTGGTGCGGATGCAGTGCGAATTTAGCCATAGAAAGTGTATGGCTGAAATTCGCACCGCACATGAGATCGCATGTAACGAAGGAGCAGTGTGCTCCGAATTAAATGCGATCTCCGCAGCCGCACGAGTGTGAACGGGCACTTTAAAAGCTTTGAAATTACCTGGGAAACTGGCATTGTCTGAAACCGGAAGTGGCAAACCGGAAGTGACCTCCTTAAAACCGGAAGTGGCATTAAAACACTTTTCTCCTTGACATTTTGGGCTTTAAAGTGTTGTTGTATCCGTTTTGGGGACTTTTGATCCCGTTTTGACACATTTTCTGCCTCCCTAAGCCTTTGGCTAAAGATGTGAACATTTTAAGGGCAAAACCCCCAAAATATGCAAAATTTAATTTTGGGACCATTTTACCTGTGTTTGCTTCCTTTTACCAAGAAATGACCAGAGAGATGAAAAATGACTGGATTTCAGTCTTAGGCTCGGTTCACACTTGTGCGATGCGGGAACGCTGCCAATATGCAGCGTGTTACCGCATCGCATCCACACAACTGGCAGTTCCCACTGCCATATGCGATACGCAGGGGGTGTCAATTAAACGTTAACGACACCCCCAGTTTGATTGCATATCGCAGTGCGATCTGCAAGTACGCACAGAATCGCATCGCACAAGTGTGAACCACTGTGCGATTTGATTTTGATGCAGCTCAAAAAATGCCCCTGTGCGTCTTTGGTGCGGATGCAGTGCGAATTTAGCCATAGAAAGTGTATGGCTGAAATTCGCACCGCACATGAGATCGCATGTAACGAAGGAGCAGTGTGCTCCGAATTAAATGCGATCTCCGCAGCCGCACGAGTGTGAACGGGCACTTTAAAAGCTTTGAAATTACCTGGGAAACTGGCATTGTCTGAAACCGGAAGTGGCAAACCGGAAGTGACCTCCTTAAAACCGGAAGTGGCATTAAAACACTTTTCTCCTTGACATTTTGGGCTTTAAAGTGTTGTTGTATCCGTTTTGGGGACTTTTGATCCCGTTTTGACACATTTTCTGCCTCCCTAAGCCTTTGGCTAAAGATGTGAACATTTTAAGGGCAAAACCCCCAAAATATGCAAAATTTAATTTTGGGACCATTTTACCTGTGTTTGCTTCCTTTTACCAAGAAATGACCAGAGAGATGAAAAATGACTAGATTTCAGTCTTAGGCTCGGTTCACACTTGTGCGATGCGGGAACGCTGCCAATATGCAGCGTGTTACCGCATCGCATCCACACATCTGGCAGTTCCCACTGCCATATGCGATACGCAGGGGGTGTCAATTAAACGTTAACGACACCCCCAGTTTGATTGCATATCGCAGTGCGATCTGAGAGTACGCACAGAATCGCATCGCACAAGTGTGAACCACTGTGCGATTTGATTTTGATGCAGCTCAAAAAATGCCCCTGTGCGTCTTTGGTGCGGATGCAGTGCGAATTTAGCCATAGAAAGTGTATGGCTGAAATTCGCACCGCACATGAGATCGCATGTAACGAAGGAGCAGTGTGCTCCGAATTAAATGCGATCTCCGCAGCCGCACGAGTGTGAACGGGCACTTTAAAAGCTTTGAAATTACCTGGGAAACTGGCATTGTCTGAAACCGGAAGTGGCAAACCGGAAGTGACCTCCTTAAAACCGGAAGTGGCATTAAAACACTTTTCTCCTTGACATTTTGGGCTTTAAAGTGTTGTTGTATCCGTTTTGGGGACTTTTGATCCCGTTTTGACACATTTTCTGCCTCCCTAAGCCTTTGGCTAAAGATGTGAACATTTTAAGGGCAAAACCCCCAAAATATGCAAAATTTAATTTTGGGACCATTTTACCTGTGTTTGCTTCCTTTTACCAAGAAATGACCAGAGAGATGAAAAATGACTGGATTTCAGTCTTAGGCTCGGTTCACACTTGTGCGATGCGGGAACGCTGCCAATATGCAGCGTGTTACCGCATCGCATCCACACAACTGGCAGTTCCCACTGCCATATGCGATACGCAGGGGGTGTCAATTAAACGTTAACGACACCCCCAGTTTGATTGCATATCGCAGTGCGATCTGCAAGTACGCACAGAATCGCATCGCACAAGTGTGAACCACGGTGCGATTTGATTTTGATGCAGCTCAAAAAATGCCCCTGTGCGTCTTTGGTGCGGATGCAGTGCGAATTTAGCCATAGAAAGTGTATGGCTGAAATTCGCACCGCACATGAGATCGCATGTAACGAAGGAGCAGTGTGCTCCGAATTAAATGCGATCTCCGCAGCCGCACGAGTGTGAACGGGCACTTTAAAAGCTTTGAAATTACCTGGGAAACTGGCATTGTCTGAAACCGGAAGTGGCAAACCGGAAGTGACCTCCTTAAAACCGGAAGTGGCATTAAAACACTTTTCTCCTTGACATTTTGGGCTTTAAAGTGTTGTTGTATCCGTTTTGGGGACTTTTGATCCCGTTTTGACACATTTTCTGCCTCCCTAAGCCTTTGGCTAAAGATGTGAACATTTTAAGGGCAAAACCCCCAAAATATGCAAAATTTAATTTTGGGACCATTTTACCTGTGTTTGCTTCCTTTTACCAAGAAATGACCAGAGAGATGAAAAATGACTAGATTTCAGTCTTAGGCTCGGTTCACACTTGTGCGATGCGGGAACGCTGCCAATATGCAGCGTGTTACCGCATCGCATCCACACATCTGGCAGTTCCCACTGCCATATGCGATACGCAGGGGGTGTCAATTAAACGTTAACGACACCCCCAGTTTGATTGCATATCGCAGTGCGATCTGAGAGTACGCACAGAATCGCATCGCACAAGTGTGAACCACTGTGCGATTTGATTTTGATGCAGCTCAAAAAATGCCCCTGTGCGTCTTTGGTGCGGATGCAGTGCGAATTTAGCCATAGAAAGTGTATGGCTGAAATTCGCACCGCACATGAGATCGCATGTAACGAAGGAGCAGTGTGCTCCGAATTAAATGCGATCTCCGCAGCCGCACGAGTGTGAACGGGCACTTTAAAAGCTTTGAAATTACCTGGGAAACTGGCATTGTCTGAAACCGGAAGTGGCAAACCGGAAGTGACCTCCTTAAAACCGGAAGTGGCATTAAAACACTTTTCTCCTTGACATTTTGGGCTTTAAAGTGTTGTTGTATCCGTTTTGGGGACTTTTGATCCCGTTTTGACACATTTTCTGCCTCCCTAAGCCTTTGGCTAAAGATGTGAACATTTTAAGGGCAAAACCCCCAAAATATGCAAAATTTAATTTTGGGACCATTTTACCTGTGTTTGCTTCCTTTTACCAAGAAATGACCAGAGAGATGAAAAATGACTGGATTTCAGTCTTAGGCTCGGTTCACACTTGTGCGATGCGGGAACGCTGCCAATATGCAGCGTGTTACCGCATCGCATCCACACAACTGGCAGTTCCCACTGCCATATGCGATACGCAGGGGGTGTCAATTAAACGTTAACGACACCCCCAGTTTGATTGCATATCGCAGTGCGATCTGCAAGTACGCACAGAATCGCATCGCACAAGTGTGAACCACTGTGCGATTTGATTTTGATGCAGCTCAAAAAATGCCCCTGTGCGTCTTTGGTGCGGATGCAGTGCGAATTTAGCCATAGAAAGTGTATGGCTGAAATTCGCACCGCACATGAGATCGCATGTAACGAAGGAGCAGTGTGCTCCGAATTAAATGCGATCTCCGCAGCCGCACGAGTGTGAACGGGCACTTTAAAAGCTTTGAAATTACCTGGGAAACTGGCATTGTCTGAAACCGGAAGTGGCAAACCGGAAGTGACCTCCTTAAAACCGGAAGTGGCATTAAAACACTTTTCTCCTTGACATTTTGGGCTTTAAAGTGTTGTTGTATCCGTTTTGGGGACTTTTGATCCCGTTTTGACACATTTTCTGCCTCCCTAAGCCTTTGGCTAAAGATGTGAACATTTTAAGGGCAAAACCCCCAAAATATGCAAAATTTAATTTTGGGACCATTTTACCTGTGTTTGCTTCCTTTTACCAAGAAATGACCAGAGAGATGAAAAATGACTGGATTTCAGTCTTAGGCTCGGTTCACACTTGTGCGATGCGGGAACGCTGCCAATATGCAGCGTGTTACCGCATCGCATCCACACAACTGGCAGTTCCCACTGCCATATGCGATACGCAGGGGGTGTCAATTAAACGTTAACGACACCCCCAGTTTGATTGCATATCGCAGTGCGATCTGCAAGTACGCACAGAATCGCATCGCACAAGTGTGAACCACTGTGCGATTTGATTTTGATGCAGCTCAAAAAATGCCCCTGTGCGTCTTTGGTGCGGATGCAGTGCGAATTTAGCCATAGAAAGTGTATGGCTGAAATTCGCACCGCACATGAGATCGCATGTAACGAAGGAGCAGTGTGCTCCGAATTAAATGCGATCTCCGCAGCCGCACGAGTGTGAACGGGCACTTTAAAAGCTTTGAAATTACCTGGGAAACTGGCATTGTCTGAAACCGGAAGTGGCAAACCGGAAGTGACCTCCTTAAAACCGGAAGTGGCATTAAAACACTTTTCTCCTTGACATTTTGGGCTTTAAAGTGTTGTTGTATCCGTTTTGGGGACTTTTGATCCCGTTTTGACACATTTTCTGCCTCCCTAAGCCTTTGGCTAAAGATGTGAACATTTTAAGGGCAAAACCCCCAAAATATGCAAAATTTAATTTTGGGACCATTTTACCTGTGTTTGCTTCCTTTTACCAAGAAATGACCAGAGAGATGAAAAATGACTAGATTTCAGTCTTAGGCTCGGTTCACACTTGTGCGATGCGGGAACGCTGCCAATATGCAGCGTGTTACCGCATCGCATCCACACAACTGGCAGTTCCCACTGCCATATGCGATACGCAGGGGGTGTCAATTAAACGTTAACGACACCCCCAGTTTGATTGCATATCGCAGTGCGATCTGCAAGTACGCACAGAATCGCATCGCACAAGTGTGAACCACGGTGCGATTTGATTTTGATGCAGCTCAAAAAATGCCCCTGTGCGTCTTTGGTGCGGATGCAGTGCGAATTTAGCCATAGAAAGTGTATGGCTGAAATTCGCACCGCACATGAGATCGCATGTAACGAAGGAGCAGTGTGCTCCGAATTAAATGCGATCTCCGCAGCCGCACGAGTGTGAACGGGCACTTTAAAAGCTTTGAAATTACCTGGGAAACTGGCATTGTCTGAAACCGGAAGTGGCAAACCGGAAGTGACCTCCTTAAAACCGGAAGTGGCATTAAAACACTTTTCTCCTTGACATTTTGGGCTTTAAAGTGTTGTTGTATCCGTTTTGGGGACTTTTGATCCCGTTTTGACACATTTTCTGCCTCCCTAAGCCTTTGGCTAAAGATGTGAACATTTTAAGGGCAAAACCCCCAAAATATGCAAAATTTAATTTTGGGACCATTTTACCTGTGTTTGCTTCCTTTTACCAAGAAATGACCAGAGAGATGAAAAATGACTAGATTTCAGTCTTAGGCTCGGTTCACACTTGTGCGATGCGGGAACGCTGCCAATATGCAGCGTGTTACCGCATCGCATCCACACATCTGGCAGTTCCCACTGCCATATGCGATACGCAGGGGGTGTCAATTAAACGTTAACGACACCCCCAGTTTGATTGCATATCGCAGTGCGATCTGCAAGTACGCACAGAATCGCATCGCACAAGTGTGAACCACGGTGCGATTTGATTTTGATGCAGCTCAAAAAATGCCCCTGTGCGTCTTTGGTGCGGATGCAGTGCGAATTTAGCCATAGAAAGTGTATGGCTGAAATTCGCACCGCACATGAGATCGCATGTAACGAAGGAGCAGTGTGCTCCGAATTAAATGCGATCTCCGCAGCCGCACGAGTGTGAACGGGCACTTTAAAAGCTTTGAAATTACCTGGGAAACTGGCATTGTCTGAAACCGGAAGTGGCAAACCGGAAGTGACCTCCTTAAAACCGGAAGTGGCATTAAAACACTTTTCTCCTTGACATTTTGGGCTTTAAAGTGTTGTTGTATCCGTTTTGGGGACTTTTGATCCCGTTTTGACACATTTTCTGCCTCCCTAAGCCTTTGGCTAAAGATGTGAACATTTTAAGGGCAAAACCCCCAAAATATGCAAAATTTAATTTTGGGACCATTTTACCTGTGTTTGCTTCCTTTTACCAAGAAATGACCAGAGAGATGAAAAATGACTAGATTTCAGTCTTAGGCTCGGTTCACACTTGTGCGATGCGGGAACGCTGCCAATATGCAGCGTGTTACCGCATCGCATCCACACATCTGGCAGTTCCCACTGCCATATGCGATACGCAGGGGGTGTCAATTAAACGTTAACGACACCCCCAGTTTGATTGCATATCGCAGTGCGATCTGAGAGTACGCACAGAATCGCATCGCACAAGTGTGAACCACTGTGCGATTTGATTTTGATGCAGCTCAAAAAATGCCCCTGTGCGTCTTTGGTGCGGATGCAGTGCGAATTTAGCCATAGAAAGTGTATGGCTGAAATTCGCACCGCACATGAGATCGCATGTAACGAAGGAGCAGTGTGCTCCGAATTAAATGCGATCTCCGCAGCCGCACGAGTGTGAACGGGCACTTTAAAAGCTTTGAAATTACCTGGGAAACTGGCATTGTCTGAAACCGGAAGTGGCAAACCGGAAGTGACCTCCTTAAAACCGGAAGTGGCATTAAAACACTTTTCTCCTTGACATTTTGGGCTTTAAAGTGTTGTTGTATCCGTTTTGGGGACTTTTGATCCCGTTTTGACACATTTTCTGCCTCCCTAAGCCTTTGGCTAAAGATGTGAACATTTTAAGGGCAAAACCCCCAAAATATGCAAAATTTAATTTTGGGACCATTTTACCTGTGTTTGCTTCCTTTTACCAAGAAATGACCAGAGAGATGAAAAATGACTGGATTTCAGTCTTAGGCTCGGTTCACACTTGTGCGATGCGGGAACGCTGCCAATATGCAGCGTGTTACCGCATCGCATCCACACAACTGGCAGTTCCCACTGCCATATGCGATACGCAGGGGGTGTCAATTAAACGTTAACGACACCCCCAGTTTGATTGCATATCGCAGTGCGATCTGCAAGTACGCACAGAATCGCATCGCACAAGTGTGAACCACGGTGCGATTTGATTTTGATGCAGCTCAAAAAATGCCCCTGTGCGTCTTTGGTGCGGATGCAGTGCGAATTTAGCCATAGAAAGTGTATGGCTGAAATTCGCACCGCACATGAGATCGCATGTAACGAAGGAGCAGTGTGCTCCGAATTAAATGCGATCTCCGCAGCCGCACGAGTGTGAACGGGCACTTTAAAAGCTTTGAAATTACCTGGGAAACTGGCATTGTCTGAAACCGGAAGTGGCAAACCGGAAGTGACCTCCTTAAAACCGGAAGTGGCATTAAAACACTTTTCTCCTTGACATTTTGGGCTTTAAAGTGTTGTTGTATCCGTTTTGGGGACTTTTGATCCCGTTTTGACACATTTTCTGCCTCCCTAAGCCTTTGGCTAAAGATGTGAACATTTTAAGGGCAAAACCCCCAAAATATGCAAAATTTAATTTTGGGACCATTTTACCTGTGTTTGCTTCCTTTTACCAAGAAATGACCAGAGAGATGAAAAATGACTAGATTTCAGTCTTAGGCTCGGTTCACACTTGTGCGATGCGGGAACGCTGCCAATATGCAGCGTGTTACCGCATCGCATCCACACATCTGGCAGTTCCCACTGCCATATGCGATACGCAGGGGGTGTCAATTAAACGTTAACGACACCCCCAGTTTGATTGCATATCGCAGTGCGATCTGAGAGTACGCACAGAATCGCATCGCACAAGTGTGAACCACTGTGCGATTTGATTTTGATGCAGCTCAAAAAATGCCCCTGTGCGTCTTTGGTGCGGATGCAGTGCGAATTTAGCCATAGAAAGTGTATGGCTGAAATTCGCACCGCACATGAGATCGCATGTAACGAAGGAGCAGTGTGCTCCGAATTAAATGCGATCTCCGCAGCCGCACGAGTGTGAACGGGCACTTTAAAAGCTTTGAAATTACCTGGGAAACTGGCATTGTCTGAAACCGGAAGTGGCAAACCGGAAGTGACCTCCTTAAAACCGGAAGTGGCATTAAAACACTTTTCTCCTTGACATTTTGGGCTTTAAAGTGTTGTTGTATCCGTTTTGGGGACTTTTGATCCCGTTTTGACACATTTTCTGCCTCCCTAAGCCTTTGGCTAAAGATGTGAACATTTTAAGGGCAAAACCCCCAAAATATGCAAAATTTAATTTTGGGACCATTTTACCTGTGTTTGCTTCCTTTTACCAAGAAATGACCAGAGAGATGAAAAATGACTGGATTTCAGTCTTAGGCTCGGTTCACACTTGTGCGATGCGGGAACGCTGCCAATATGCAGCGTGTTACCGCATCGCATCCACACAACTGGCAGTTCCCACTGCCATATGCGATACGCAGGGGGTGTCAATTAAACGTTAACGACACCCCCAGTTTGATTGCATATCGCAGTGCGATCTGCAAGTACGCACAGAATCGCATCGCACAAGTGTGAACCACTGTGCGATTTGATTTTGATGCAGCTCAAAAAATGCCCCTGTGCGTCTTTGGTGCGGATGCAGTGCGAATTTAGCCATAGAAAGTGTATGGCTGAAATTCGCACCGCACATGAGATCGCATGTAACGAAGGAGCAGTGTGCTCCGAATTAAATGCGATCTCCGCAGCCGCACGAGTGTGAACGGGCACTTTAAAAGCTTTGAAATTACCTGGGAAACTGGCATTGTCTGAAACCGGAAGTGGCAAACCGGAAGTGACCTCCTTAAAACCGGAAGTGGCATTAAAACACTTTTCTCCTTGACATTTTGGGCTTTAAAGTGTTGTTGTATCCGTTTTGGGGACTTTTGATCCCGTTTTGACACATTTTCTGCCTCCCTAAGCCTTTGGCTAAAGATGTGAACATTTTAAGGGCAAAACCCCCAAAATATGCAAAATTTAATTTTGGGACCATTTTACCTGTGTTTGCTTCCTTTTACCAAGAAATGACCAGAGAGATGAAAAATGACTGGATTTCAGTCTTAGGCTCGGTTCACACTTGTGCGATGCGGGAACGCTGCCAATATGCAGCGTATTACCGCATCGCATCCACACAACTGGCAGTTCCCACTGCCATATGCGATACGCAGGGGGTGTCAATTAAACGTTAACGACACCCCCAGTTTGATTGCATATCGCAGTGCGATCTGCAAGTACGCACAGAATCGCATCGCACAAGTGTGAACCACTGTGCGATTTGATTTTGATGCAGCTCAAAAAATGCCCCTGTGCGTCTTTGGTGCGGATGCAGTGCGAATTTAGCCATAGAAAGTGTATGGCTGAAATTCGCACCGCACATGAGATCGCATGTAACGAAGGAGCAGTGTGCTCCGAATTAAATGCGATCTCCGCAGCCGCACGAGTGTGAACGGGCACTTTAAAAGCTTTGAAATTACCTGGGAAACTGGCATTGTCTGAAACCGGAAGTGGCAAACCGGAAGTGACCTCCTTAAAACCGGAAGTGGCATTAAAACACTTTTCTCCTTGACATTTTGGGCTTTAAAGTGTTGTTGTATCCGTTTTGGGGACTTTTGATCCCGTTTTGACACATTTTCTGCCTCCCTAAGCCTTTGGCTAAAGATGTGAACATTTTAAGGGCAAAACCCCCAAAATATGCAAAATTTAATTTTGGGACCATTTTACCTGTGTTTGCTTCCTTTTACCAAGAAATGACCAGAGAGATGAAAAATGACTAGATTTCAGTCTTAGGCTCGGTTCACACTTGTGCGATGCGGGAACGCTGCCAATATGCAGCGTGTTACCGCATCGCATCCACACAACTGGCAGTTCCCACTGCCATATGCGATACGCAGGGGGTGTCAATTAAACGTTAACGACACCCCCAGTTTGATTGCATATCGCAGTGCGATCTGCAAGTACGCACAGAATCGCATCGCACAAGTGTGAACCACGGTGCGATTTGATTTTGATGCAGCTCAAAAAATGCCCCTGTGCGTCTTTGGTGCGGATGCAGTGCGAATTTAGCCATAGAAAGTGTATGGCTGAAATTCGCACCGCACATGAGATCGCATGTAACGAAGGAGCAGTGTGCTCCGAATTAAATGCGATCTCCGCAGCCGCACGAGTGTGAACGGGCACTTTAAAAGCTTTGAAATTACCTGGGAAACTGGCATTGTCTGAAACCGGAAGTGGCAAACCGGAAGTGACCTCCTTAAAACCGGAAGTGGCATTAAAACACTTTTCTCCTTGACATTTTGGGCTTTAAAGTGTTGTTGTATCCGTTTTGGGGACTTTTGATCCCGTTTTGACACATTTTCTGCCTCCCTAAGCCTTTGGCTAAAGATGTGAACATTTTAAGGGCAAAACCCCCAAAATATGCAAAATTTAATTTTGGGACCATTTTACCTGTGTTTGCTTCCTTTTACCAAGAAATGACCAGAGAGATGAAAAATGACTAGATTTCAGTCTTAGGCTCGGTTCACACTTGTGCGATGCGGGAACGCTGCCAATATGCAGCGTGTTACCGCATCGCATCCACACATCTGGCAGTTCCCACTGCCATATGCGATACGCAGGGGGTGTCAATTAAACGTTAACGACACCCCCAGTTTGATTGCATATCGCAGTGCGATCTGCAAGTACGCACAGAATCGCATCGCACAAGTGTGAACCACGGTGCGATTTGATTTTGATGCAGCTCAAAAAATGCCCCTGTGCGTCTTTGGTGCGGATGCAGTGCGAATTTAGCCATAGAAAGTGTATGGCTGAAATTCGCACCGCACATGAGATCGCATGTAACGAAGGAGCAGTGTGCTCCGAATTAAATGCGATCTCCGCAGCCGCACGAGTGTGAACGGGCACTTTAAAAGCTTTGAAATTACCTGGGAAACTGGCATTGTCTGAAACCGGAAGTGGCAAACCGGAAGTGACCTCCTTAAAACCGGAAGTGGCATTAAAACACTTTTCTCCTTGACATTTTGGGCTTTAAAGTGTTGTTGTATCCGTTTTGGGGACTTTTGATCCCGTTTTGACACATTTTCTGCCTCCCTAAGCCTTTGGCTAAAGATGTGAACATTTTAAGGGCAAAACCCCCAAAATATGCAAAATTTAATTTTGGGACCATTTTACCTGTGTTTGCTTCCTTTTACCAAGAAATGACCAGAGAGATGAAAAATGACTAGATTTCAGTCTTAGGCTCGGTTCACACTTGTGCGATGCGGGAACGCTGCCAATATGCAGCGTGTTACCGCATCGCATCCACACATCTGGCAGTTCCCACTGCCATATGCGATACGCAGGGGGTGTCAATTAAACGTTAACGACACCCCCAGTTTGATTGCATATCGCAGTGCGATCTGAGAGTACGCACAGAATCGCATCGCACAAGTGTGAACCACTGTGCGATTTGATTTTGATGCAGCTCAAAAAATGCCCCTGTGCGTCTTTGGTGCGGATGCAGTGCGAATTTAGCCATAGAAAGTGTATGGCTGAAATTCGCACCGCACATGAGATCGCATGTAACGAAGGAGCAGTGTGCTCCGAATTAAATGCGATCTCCGCAGCCGCACGAGTGTGAACGGGCACTTTAAAAGCTTTGAAATTACCTGGGAAACTGGCATTGTCTGAAACCGGAAGTGGCAAACCGGAAGTGACCTCCTTAAAACCGGAAGTGGCATTAAAACACTTTTCTCCTTGACATTTTGGGCTTTAAAGTGTTGTTGTATCCGTTTTGGGGACTTTTGATCCCGTTTTGACACATTTTCTGCCTCCCTAAGCCTTTGGCTAAAGATGTGAACATTTTAAGGGCAAAACCCCCAAAATATGCAAAATTTAATTTTGGGACCATTTTACCTGTGTTTGCTTCCTTTTACCAAGAAATGACCAGAGAGATGAAAAATGACTGGATTTCAGTCTTAGGCTCGGTTCACACTTGTGCGATGCGGGAACGCTGCCAATATGCAGCGTGTTACCGCATCGCATCCACACAACTGGCAGTTCCCACTGCCATATGCGATACGCAGGGGGTGTCAATTAAACGTTAACGACACCCCCAGTTTGATTGCATATCGCAGTGCGATCTGCAAGTACGCACAGAATCGCATCGCACAAGTGTGAACCACTGTGCGATTTGATTTTGATGCAGCTCAAAAAATGCCCCTGTGCGTCTTTGGTGCGGATGCAGTGCGAATTTAGCCATAGAAAGTGTATGGCTGAAATTCGCACCGCACATGAGATCGCATGTAACGAAGGAGCAGTGTGCTCCGAATTAAATGCGATCTCCGCAGCCGCACGAGTGTGAACGGGCACTTTAAACGCTTTGAAATTACCTGGGAAACTGGCATTGTCTGAAACCGGAAGTGGCAAACCGGAAGTGACCTCCTTAAAACCGGAAGTGGCATTAAAACACTTTTCTCCTTGACATTTTGGGCTTTAAAGTGTTGTTGTATCCGTTTTGGGGACTTTTGATCCCGTTTTGACACATTTTCTGCCTCCCTAAGCCTTTGGCTAAAGATGTGAACATTTTAAGGGCAAAACCCCCAAAATATGCAAAATTTAATTTTGGGACCATTTTACCTGTGTTTGCTTCCTTTTACCAAGAAATGACCAGAGAGATGAAAAATGACTGGATTTCAGTCTTAGGCTCGGTTCACACTTGTGCGATGCGGGAACGCTGCCAATATGCAGCGTGTTACCGCATCGCATCCACACAACTGGCAGTTCCCACTGCCATATGCGATACGCAGGGGGTGTCAATTAAACGTTAACGACACCCCCAGTTTGATTGCATATCGCAGTGCGATCTGCAAGTACGCACAGAATCGCATCGCACAAGTGTGAACCACTGTGCGATTTGATTTTGATGCAGCTCAAAAAATGCCCCTGTGCGTCTTTGGTGCGGATGCAGTGCGAATTTAGCCATAGAAAGTGTATGGCTGAAATTCGCACCGCACATGAGATCGCATGTAACGAAGGAGCAGTGTGCTCCGAATTAAATGCGATCTCCGCAGCCGCACGAGTGTGAACGGGCACTTTAAAAGCTTTGAAATTACCTGGGAAACTGGCATTGTCTGAAACCGGAAGTGGCAAACCGGAAGTGACCTCCTTAAAACCGGAAGTGGCATTAAAACACTTTTCTCCTTGACATTTTGGGCTTTAAAGTGTTGTTGTATCCGTTTTGGGGACTTTTGATCCCGTTTTGACACATTTTCTGCCTCCCTAAGCCTTTGGCTAAAGATGTGAACATTTTAAGGGCAAAACCCCCAAAATATGCAAAATTTAATTTTGGGACCATTTTACCTGTGTTTGCTTCCTTTTACCAAGAAATGACCAGAGAGATGAAAAATGACTAGATTTCAGTCTTAGGCTCGGTTCACACTTGTGCGATGCGGGAACGCTGCCAATATGCAGCGTGTTACCGCATCGCATCCACACAACTGGCAGTTCCCACTGCCATATGCGATACGCAGGGGGTGTCAATTAAACGTTAACGACACCCCCAGTTTGATTGCATATCGCAGTGCGATCTGCAAGTACGCACAGAATCGCATCGCACAAGTGTGAACCACGGTGCGATTTGATTTTGATGCAGCTCAAAAAATGCCCCTGTGCGTCTTTGGTGCGGATGCAGTGCGAATTTAGCCATAGAAAGTGTATGGCTGAAATTCGCACCGCACATGAGATCGCATGTAACGAAGGAGCAGTGTGCTCCGAATTAAATGCGATCTCCGCAGCCGCACGAGTGTGAACGGGCACTTTAAAAGCTTTGAAATTACCTGGGAAACTGGCATTGTCTGAAACCGGAAGTGGCAAACCGGAAGTGACCTCCTTAAAACCGGAAGTGGCATTAAAACACTTTTCTCCTTGACATTTTGGGCTTTAAAGTGTTGTTGTATCCGTTTTGGGGACTTTTGATCCCGTTTTGACACATTTTCTGCCTCCCTAAGCCTTTGGCTAAAGATGTGAACATTTTAAGGGCAAAACCCCCAAAATATGCAAAATTTAATTTTGGGACCATTTTACCTGTGTTTGCTTCCTTTTACCAAGAAATGACCAGAGAGATGAAAAATGACTAGATTTCAGTCTTAGGCTCGGTTCACACTTGTGCGATGCGGGAACGCTGCCAATATGCAGCGTGTTACCGCATCACATCCACACATCTGGCAGTTCCCACTGCCATATGCGATACGCAGGGGGTGTCAATTAAACGTTAACGACACCCCCAGTTTGATTGCATATCGCAGTGCGATCTGCAAGTACGCACAGAATCGCATCGCACAAGTGTGAACCACGGTGCGATTTGATTTTGATGCAGCTCAAAAAATGCCCCTGTGCGTCTTTGGTGCGGATGCAGTGCGAATTTAGCCATAGAAAGTGTATGGCTGAAATTCGCACCGCACATGAGATCGCATGTAACGAAGGAGCAGTGTGCTCCGAATTAAATGCGATCTCCGCAGCCGCACGAGTGTGAACGGGCACTTTAAAAGCTTTGAAATTACCTGGGAAACTGGCATTGTCTGAAACCGGAAGTGGCAAACCGGAAGTGACCTCCTTAAAACCGGAAGTGGCATTAAAACACTTTTCTCCTTGACATTTTGGGCTTTAAAGTGTTGTTGTATCCGTTTTGGGGACTTTTGATCCCGTTTTGACACATTTTCTGCCTCCCTAAGCCTTTGGCTAAAGATGTGAACATTTTAAGGGCAAAACCCCCAAAATATGCAAAATTTAATTTTGGGACCATTTTACCTGTGTTTGCTTCCTTTTACCAAGAAATGACCAGAGAGATGAAAAATGACTAGATTTCAGTCTTAGGCTCGGTTCACACTTGTGCGATGCGGGAACGCTGCCAATATGCAGCGTGTTACCGCATCGCATCCACACATCTGGCAGTTCCCACTGCCATATGCGATACGCAGGGGGTGTCAATTAAACGTTAACGACACCCCCAGTTTGATTGCATATCGCAGTGCGATCTGAGAGTACGCACAGAATCGCATCGCACAAGTGTGAACCACTGTGCGATTTGATTTTGATGCAGCTCAAAAAATGCCCCTGTGCGTCTTTGGTGCGGATGCAGTGCGAATTTAGCCATAGAAAGTGTATGGCTGAAATTCGCACCGCACATGAGATCGCATGTAACGAAGGAGCAGTGTGCTCCGAATTAAATGCGATCTCCGCAGCCGCACGAGTGTGAACGGGCACTTTAAAAGCTTTGAAATTACCTGGGAAACTGGCATTGTCTGAAACCGGAAGTGGCAAACCGGAAGTGACCTCCTTAAAACCGGAAGTGACATTAAAACACTTTTCTCCTTGACATTTTGGGCTTTAAAGTGTTGTTGTATCCGTTTTGGGGACTTTTGATCCCGTTTTGACACATTTTCTGCCTCCCTAAGCCTTTGGCTAAAGATGTGAACATTTTAAGGGCAAAACCCCCAAAATATGCAAAATTTAATTTTGGGACCATTTTACCTGTGTTTGCTTCCTTTTACCAAGAAATGACCAGAGAGATGAAAAATGACTAGATTTCAGTCTTAGGCTCGGTTCACACTTGTGCGATGCGGGAACGCTGCCAATATGCAGCGTGTTACCGCATCGCATCCACACATCTGGCAGTTCCCACTGCCATATGCGATACGCAGGGGGTGTCAATTAAACGTTAACGACACCCCCAGTTTGATTGCATATCGCAGTGCGATCTGCAAGTACGCACAGAATCGCATCGCACAAGTGTGAACCACGGTGCGATTTGATTTTGATGCAGCTCAAAAAATGCCCCTGTGCGTCTTTGGTGCGGATGCAGTGCGAATTTAGCCATAGAAAGTGTATGGCTGAAATTCGCACCGCACATGAGATCGCATGTAACGAAGGAGCAGTGTGCTCCGAATTAAATGCGATCTCCGCAGCCGCACGAGTGTGAACGGGCACTTTAAAAGCTTTGAAATTACCTGGGAAACTGGCATTGTCTGAAACCGGAAGTGGCAAACCGGAAGTGACCTCCTTAAAACCGGAAGTGGCATTAAAACACTTTTCTCCTTGACATTTTGGGCTTTAAAGTGTTGTTGTATCCGTTTTGGGGACTTTTGATCCCGTTTTGACACATTTTCTGCCTCCCTAAGCCTTTGGCTAAAGATGTGAACATTTTAAGGGCAAAACCCCCAAAATATGCAAAATTTAATTTTGGGACCATTTTACCTGTGTTTGCTTCCTTTTACCAAGAAATGACCAGAGAGATGAAAAATGACTAGATTTCAGTCTTAGGCTCGGTTCACACTTGTGCGATGCGGGAACGCTGCCAATATGCAGCGTGTTACCGCATCGCATCCACACATCTGGCAGTTCCCACTGCCATATGCGATACGCAGGGGGTGTCAATTAAACGTTAACGACACCCCCAGTTTGATTGCATATCGCAGTGCGATCTGCAAGTACGCACAGAATCGCATCGCACAAGTGTGAACCACTGTGCGATTTGATTTTGATGCAGCTCAAAAAATGCCCCTGTGCGTCTTTGGTGCGGATGCAGTGCGAATTTAGCCATAGAAAGTGTATGGCTGAAATTCGCACCGCACATGAGATCGCATGTAACGAAGGAGCAGTGTGCTCCGCATTAAATGCGATCTCCGCAGCCGCACGAGTGTGAACGGGCACTTTAAAAGCTTTGAAATTACCTGGGAAACTGGCATTGTCTGAAACCGGAAGTGGCAAACCGGAAGTGACCTCCTTAAAACCGGAAGTGGCATTAAAACACTTTTCTCCTTGACATTTTGGGCTTTAAAGTGTTGTTGTATCCGTTTTGGGGACTTTTGATCCCGTTTTGACACATTTTCTGCCTCCCTAAGCCTTTGGCCAAAGATGTGAACATTTTAAGGGCAAAACCCCCAAAATATGCAAAATTTAATTTTGGGACCATTTTACCTGTGTTTGCTTCCTTTTACCAAGAAAAGACCAGAGAGATGAAAAATGACTGGATTTCAGTCTTAGGCTCGGTTCACACTTGTGCGATGCGGGAACGCTGCCAATATGCAGCGTGTTACCGCATCGCATCCACACAACTGGCAGTTCCCACTGCCATATGCGATACGCAGGGGGTGTCAATTAAACGTTAACGACACCCCCAGTTTGATTGCATATCGCAGTGCGATCTGCAAGTACGCACAGAATCGCATCGCACAAGTGTGAACCACTGTGCGATTTGATTTTGATGCAGCTCAAAAAATGCCCCTGTGCGTCTTTGGTGCGGATGCAGTGCGCATTTAGCCATAGAAAGTGTATGGCTGAAATTCGCACCGCACATGAGATCGCATGTAACGAAGGAGCAGTGTGCTCCGAATTAAATGCGATCTCCGCAGCCGCACGAGTGTGAACGGGCACTTTAAAAGCTTTGAAATTACCTGGGAAACTGGCATTGTCTGAAACCGGAAGTGGCAAACCGGAAGTGACCTCCTTAAAACCGGAAGTGGCATTAAAACACTTTTCTCCTTGACATTTTGGGCTTTAAAGTGTTGTTGTATCCGTTTTGGGGACTTTTGATCCCGTTTTGACACATTTTCTGCCTCCCTAAGCCTTTGGCCAAAGATGTGAACATTTTAAGGGCAAAACCCCCAAAATATGCAAAATTTAATTTTGGGACCATTTTACCTGTGTTTGCTTCCTTTTACCAAGAAAAGACCAGAGAGATGAAAAATGACTGGATTTCAGTCTTAGGCTCGGTTCACACTTGTGCGATGCGGGAACGCTGCCAATATGCAGCGTGTTACCGCATCGCATCCACACAACTGGCAGTTCCCACTGCCATATGCGATACGCAGGGGGTGTCAATTAAACGTTAACGACACCCCCAGTTTGATTGCATATCGCAGTGCGATCTGCAAGTACGCACAGAATCGCATCGCACAAGTGTGAACCACTGTGCGATTTGATTTTGATGCAGCTCAAAAAATGCCCCTGTGCGTCTTTGGTGCGGATGCAGTGCGAATTTAGCCATAGAAAGTGTATGGCTGAAATTCGCACCGCACATGAGATCGCATGTAACGAAGGAGCAGTGTGCTCCGAATTAAATGCGATCTCCGCAGCCGCACGAGTGTGAACGGGCACTTTAAAAGCTTTGAAATTACCTGGGAAACTGGCATTGTCTGAAACCGGAAGTGGCAAACCGGAAGTGACCTCCTTAAAACCGGAAGTGGCATTAAAACACTTTTCTCCTTGACATTTTGGGCTTTAAAGTGTTGTTGTATCCGTTTTGGGGACTTTTGATCCCGTTTTGACACATTTTCTGCCTCCCTAAGCCTTTGGCTAAAGATGTGAACATTTTAAGGGCAAAACCCCCAAAATATGCAAAATTTAATTTTGGGACCATTTTACCTGTGTTTGCTTCCTTTTACCAAGAAATGACCAGAGAGATGAAAAATGACTAGATTTCAGTCTTAGGCTCGGTTCACACTTGTGCGATGCGGGAACGCTGCCAATATGCAGCGTGTTACCGCATCGCATCCACACAACTGGCAGTTCCCACTGCCATATGCGATACGCAGGGGGTGTCAATTAAACGTTAACGACACCCCCAGTTTGATTGCATATCGCAGTGCGATCTGCAAGTACGCACAGAATCGCATCGCACAAGTGTGAACCACTGTGCGATTTGATTTTGATGCAGCTCAAAAAATGCCCCTGTGCGTCTTTGGTGCGGATGCAGTGCGAATTTAGCCATAGAAAGTGTATGGCTGAAATTCGCACCGCACATGAGATCGCATGTAACGAAGGAGCAGTGTGCTCCGCATTAAATGCGATCTCCGCAGCCGCACGAGTGTGAACGGGCACTTTAAAAGCTTTGAAATTACCTGGGAAACTGGCATTGTCTGAAACCGGAAGTGGCAAACCGGAAGTGACCTCCTTAAAACCGGAAGTGGCATTAAAACACTTTTCTCCTTGACATTTTGGGCTTTAAAGTGTTGTTGTATCCGTTTTGGGGACTTTTGATCCCGTTTTGACACATTTTCTGCCTCCCTAAGCCTTTGGCTAAAGATGTGAACATTTTAAGGGCAAAACCCCCAAAATATGCAAAATTTAATTTTGGGACCATTTTACCTGTGTTTGCTTCCTTTTACCAAGAAATGACCAGAGAGATGAAAAATGACTAGATTTCAGTCTTAGGCTCGGTTCACACTTGTGCGATGCGGGAACGCTGCCAATATGCAGCGTGTTACCGCATCGCATCCACACAACTGGCAGTTCCCACTGCCATATGCGATACGCAGGGGGTGTCAATTAAACGTTAACGACACCCCCAGTTTGATTGCATATCGCAGTGCGATCTGCAAGTACGCACAGAATCGCATCGCACAAGTGTGAACCACTGTGCGATTTGATTTTGATGCAGCTCAAAAAATGCCCCTGTGCGTCTTTGGTGCGGATGCAGTGCGAATTTAGCCATAGAAAGTGTATGGCTGAAATTCGCACCGCACATGAGATCGCATGTAACGAAGGAGCAGTGTGCTCCGAATTAAATGCGATCTCCGCAGCCGCACGAGTGTGAACGGGCACTTTAAAAGCTTTGAAATTACCTGGGAAACTGGCATTGTCTGAAACCGGAAGTGGCAAACCGGAAGTGACCTCCTTAAAACCGGAAGTGGCATTAAAACACTTTTCTCCTTGACATTTTGGGCTTTAAAGTGTTGTTGTATCCGTTTTGGGGACTTTTGATCCCGTTTTGACACATTTTCTGCCTCCCTAAGCCTTTGGCTAAAGATGTGAACATTTTAAGGGCATAACCCCCAAAATATGCAAAATTTAATTTTGGGACCATTTTACCTGTGTTTGCTTCCTTTTACCAAGAAATGACCAGAGAGATGAAAAATGACTAGATTTCAGTCTTAGGCTCGGTTCACACTTGTGCGATGCGGGAACGCTGCCAATATGCAGCGTGTTACCGCATCGCATCCACACATCTGGCAGTTCCCACTGCCATATGCGATACGCAGGGGGTGTCAATTAAACGTTAACGACACCCCCAGTTTGATTGCATATCGCAGTGCGATCTGCAAGTACGCACAGAATCGCATCGCACAAGTGTGAACCACTGTGCGATTTGATTTTGATGCAGCTCAAAAAATGCCCCTGTGCGTCTTTGGTGCGGATGCAGTGCGAATTTAGCCATAGAAAGTGTATGGCTGAAATTCGCACCGCACATGAGATCGCATGTAACGAAGGAGCAGTGTGCTCCGAATTAAATGCGATCTCCGCAGCCGCACGAGTGTGAACGGGCACTTTAAAAGCTTTGAAATTACCTGGGAAACTGGCATTGTCTGAAACCGGAAGTGGCAAACCGGAAGTGACCTCCTTAAAACCGGAAGTGGCATTAAAACACTTTTCTCCTTGACATTTTGGGCTTTAAAGTGTTGTTGTATCCGTTTTGGGGACTTTTGATCCCGTTTTGACACATTTTCTGCCTCCCTAAGCCTTTGGCTAAAGATGTGAACATTTTAAGGGCAAAACCCCCAAAATATGCAAAATTTAATTTTGGGACCATTTTACCTGTGTTTGCTTCCTTTTACCAAGAAATGACCAGAGAGATGAAAAATGACTAGATTTCAGTCTTAGGCTCGGTTCACACTTGTGCGATGCGGGAACGCTGCCAATATGCAGCGTGTTACCGCATCGCATCCACACAACTGGCAGTTCCCACTGCCATATGCGATACGCAGGGGGTGTCAATTAAACGTTAACGACACCCCCAGTTTGATTGCATATCGCAGTGCGATCTGCAAGTACGCACAGAATCGCATCGCACAAGTGTGAACCACGGTGCGATTTGATTTTGATGCAGCTCAAAAAATGCCCCTGTGCGTCTTTGGTGCGGATGCAGTGCGAATTTAGCCATAGAAAGTGTATGGCTGAAATTCGCACCGCACATGAGATCGCATGTAACGAAGGAGCAGTGTGCTCCGAATTAAATGCGATCTCCGCAGCCGCACGAGTGTGAACGGGCACTTTAAAAGCTTTGAAATTACCTGGGAAACTGGCATTGTCTGAAACCGGAAGTGGCAAACCGGAAGTGACCTCCTTAAAACCGGAAGTGGCATTAAAACACTTTTCTCCTTGACATTTTGGGCTTTAAAGTGTTGTTGTATCCGTTTTGGGGACTTTTGATCCCGTTTTGACACATTTTCTGCCTCCCTAAGCCTTTGGCTAAAGATGTGAACATTTTAAGGGCAAAACCCCCAAAATATGCAAAATTTAATTTTGGGACCATTTTACCTGTGTTTGCTTCCTTTTACCAAGAAATGACCAGAGAGATGAAAAATGACTAGATTTCAGTCTTAGGCTCGGTTCACACTTGTGCGATGCGGGAACGCTGCCAATATGCAGCGTGTTACCGCATCGCATCCACACATCTGGCAGTTCCCACTGCCATATGCGATACGCAGGGGGTGTCAATTAAACGTTAACGACACCCCCAGTTTGATTGCATATCGCAGTGCGATCTGCAAGTACGCACAGAATCGCATCGCACAAGTGTGAACCACGGTGCGATTTGATTTTGATGCAGCTCAAAAAATGCCCCTGTGCGTCTTTGGTGCGGATGCAGTGCGAATTTAGCCATAGAAAGTGTATGGCTGAAATTCGCACCGCACATGAGATCGCATGTAACGAAGGAGCAGTGTGCTCCGAATTAAATGCGATCTCCGCAGCCGCACGAGTGTGAACGGGCACTTTAAAAGCTTTGAAATTACCTGGGAAACTGGCATTGTCTGAAACCGGAAGTGGCAAACCGGAAGTGACCTCCTTAAAACCGGAAGTGGCATTAAAACACTTTTCTCCTTGACATTTTGGGCTTTAAAGTGTTGTTGTATCCGTTTTGGGGACTTTTGATCCCGTTTTGACACATTTTCTGCCTCCCTAAGCCTTTGGCTAAAGATGTGAACATTTTAAGGGCAAAACCCCCAAAATATGCAAAATTTAATTTTGGGACCATTTTACCTGTGTTTGCTTCCTTTTACCAAGAAATGACCAGAGAGATGAAAAATGACTAGATTTCAGTCTTAGGCTCGGTTCACACTTGTGCGATGCGGGAACGCTGCCAATATGCAGCGTGTTACCGCATCGCATCCACACATCTGGCAGTTCCCACTGCCATATGCGATACGCAGGGGGTGTCAATTAAACGTTAACGACACCCCCAGTTTGATTGCATATCGCAGTGCGATCTGAGAGTACGCACAGAATCGCATCGCACAAGTGTGAACCACTGTGCGATTTGATTTTGATGCAGCTCAAAAAATGCCCCTGTGCGTCTTTGGTGCGGATGCAGTGCGAATTTAGCCATAGAAAGTGTATGGCTGAAATTCGCACCGCACATGAGATCGCATGTAACGAAGGAGCAGTGTGCTCCGAATTAAATGCGATCTCCGCAGCCGCACGAGTGTGAACGGGCACTTTAAAAGCTTTGAAATTACCTGGGAAACTGGCATTGTCTGAAACCGGAAGTGGCAAACCGGAAGTGACCTCCTTAAAACCGGAAGTGGCATTAAAACACTTTTCTCCTTGACATTTTGGGCTTTAAAGTGTTGTTGTATCCGTTTTGGGGACTTTTGATCCCGTTTTGACACATTTTCTGCCTCCCTAAGCCTTTGGCTAAAGATGTGAACATTTTAAGGGCAAAACCCCCAAAATATGCAAAATTTAATTTTGGGACCATTTTACCTGTGTTTGCTTCCTTTTACCAAGAAATGACCAGAGAGATGAAAAATGACTAGATTTCAGTCTTAGGCTCGGTTCACACTTGTGCGATGCGGGAACGCTGCCAATATGCAGCGTGTTACCGCATCGCATCCACACATCTGGCAGTTCCCACTGCCATATGCGATACGCAGGGGGTGTCAATTAAACGTTAACGACACCCCCAGTTTGATTGCATATCGCAGTGCGATCTGCAAGTACGCACAGAATCGCATCGCACAAGTGTGAACCACGGTGCGATTTGATTTTGATGCAGCTCAAAAAATGCCCCTGTGCGTCTTTGGTGCGGATGCAGTGCGAATTTAGCCATAGAAAGTGTATGGCTGAAATTCGCACCGCACATGAGATCGCATGTAACGAAGGAGCAGTGTGCTCCGAATTAAATGCGATCTCCGCAGCCGCACGAGTGTGAACGGGCACTTTAAAAGCTTTGAAATTACCTGGGAAACTGGCATTGTCTGAAACCGGAAGTGGCAAACCGGAAGTGACCTCCTTAAAACCGGAAGTGGCATTAAAACACTTTTCTCCTTGACATTTTGGGCTTTAAAGTGTTGTTGTATCCGTTTTGGGGACTTTTGATCCCGTTTTGACACATTTTCTGCCTCCCTAAGCCTTTGGCTAAAGATGTGAACATTTTAAGGGCAAAACCCCCAAAATATGCAAAATTTAATTTTGGGACCATTTTACCTGTGTTTGCTTCCTTTTACCAAGAAATGACCAGAGAGATGAAAAATGACTAGATTTCAGTCTTAGGCTCGGTTCACACTTGTGCGATGCGGGAACGCTGCCAATATGCAGCGTGTTACCGCATCGCATCCACACATCTGGCAGTTCCCACTGCCATATGCGATACGCAGGGGGTGTCAATTAAACGTTAACGACACCCCCAGTTTGATTGCATATCGCAGTGCGATCTGCAAGTACGCACAGAATCGCATCGCACAAGTGTGAACCACTGTGCGATTTGATTTTGATGCAGCTCAAAAAATGCCCCTGTGCGTCTTTGGTGCGGATGCAGTGCGAATTTAGCCATAGAAAGTGTATGGCTGAAATTCGCACCGCACATGAGATCGCATGTAACGAAGGAGCAGTGTGCTCCGCATTAAATGCGATCTCCGCAGCCGCACGAGTGTGAACGGGCACTTTAAAAGCTTTGAAATTACCTGGGAAACTGGCATTGTCTGAAACCGGAAGTGGCAAACCGGAAGTGACCTCCTTAAAACCGGAAGTGGCATTAAAACACTTTTCTCCTTGACATTTTGGGCTTTAAAGTGTTGTTGTATCCGTTTTGGGGACTTTTGATCCCGTTTTGACACATTTTCTGCCTCCCTAAGCCTTTGGCCAAAGATGTGAACATTTTAAGGGCAAAACCCCCAAAATATGCAAAATTTAATTTTGGGACCATTTTACCTGTGTTTGCTTCCTTTTACCAAGAAAAGACCAGAGAGATGAAAAATGACTGGATTTCAGTCTTAGGCTCGGTTCACACTTGTGCGATGCGGGAACGCTGCCAATATGCAGCGTGTTACCGCATCGCATCCACACAACTGGCAGTTCCCACTGCCATATGCGATACGCAGGGGGTGTCAATTAAACGTTAACGACACCCCCAGTTTGATTGCATATCGCAGTGCGATCTGCAAGTACGCACAGAATCGCATCGCACAAGTGTGAACCACTGTGCGATTTGATTTTGATGCAGCTCAAAAAATGCCCCTGTGCGTCTTTGGTGCGGATGCAGTGCGAATTTAGCCATAGAAAGTGTATGGCTGAAATTCGCACCGCACATGAGATCGCATGTAACGAAGGAGCAGTGTGCTCCGCATTAAATGCGATCTCCGCAGCCGCACGAGTGTGAACGGGCACTTTAAAAGCTTTGAAATTACCTGGGAAACTGGCATTGTCTGAAACCGGAAGTGGCAAACCGGAAGTGACCTCCTTAAAACCGGAAGTGGCATTAAAACACTTTTCTCCTTGACATTTTGGGCTTTAAAGTGTTGTTGTATCCGTTTTGGGGACTTTTGATCCCGTTTTGACACATTTTCTGCCTCCCTAAGCCTTTGGCTAAAGATGTGAACATTTTAAGGGCAAAACCCCCAAAATATGCAAAATTTAATTTTGGGACCATTTTACCTGTGTTTGCTTCCTTTTACCAAGAAATGACCAGAGAGATGAAAAATGACTAGATTTCAGTCTTAGGCTCGGTTCACACTTGTGCGATGCGGGAACGCTGCCAATATGCAGCGTGTTACCGCATCGCATCCACACAACTGGCAGTTCCCACTGCCATATGCGATACGCAGGGGGTGTCAATTAAACGTTAACGACACCCCCAGTTTGATTGCATATCGCAGTGCGATCTGCAAGTACGCACAGAATCGCATCGCACAAGTGTGAACCACTGTGCGATTTGATTTTGATGCAGCTCAAAAAATGCCCCTGTGCGTCTTTGGTGCGGATGCAGTGCGAATTTAGCCATAGAAAGTGTATGGCTGAAATTCGCACCGCACATGAGATCGCATGTAACGAAGGAGCAGTGTGCTCCGAATTAAATGCGATCTCCGCAGCCGCACGAGTGTGAACGGGCACTTTAAAAGCTTTGAAATTACCTGGGAAACTGGCATTGTCTGAAACCGGAAGTGGCAAACCGGAAGTGACCTCCTTAAAACCGGAAGTGGCATTAAAACACTTTTCTCCTTGACATTTTGGGCTTTAAAGTGTTGTTGTATCCGTTTTGGGGACTTTTGATCCCGTTTTGACACATTTTCTGCCTCCCTAAGCCTTTGGCTAAAGATGTGAACATTTTAAGGGCATAACCCCCAAAATATGCAAAATTTAATTTTGGGACCATTTTACCTGTGTTTGCTTCCTTTTACCAAGAAATGACCAGAGAGATGAAAAATGACTAGATTTCAGTCTTAGGCTCGGTTCACACTTGTGCGATGCGGGAACGCTGCCAATATGCAGCGTGTTACCGCATCGCATCCACACATCTGGCAGTTCCCACTGCCATATGCGATACGCAGGGGGTGTCAATTAAACGTTAACGACACCCCCAGTTTGATTGCATATCGCAGTGCGATCTGCAAGTACGCACAGAATCGCATCGCACAAGTGTGAACCACTGTGCGATTTGATTTTGATGCAGCTCAAAAAATGCCCCTGTGCGTCTTTGGTGCGGATGCAGTGCGAATTTAGCCATAGAAAGTGTATGGCTGAAATTCGCACCGCACATGAGATCGCATGTAACGAAGGAGCAGTGTGCTCCGAATTAAATGCGATCTCCGCAGCCGCACGAGTGTGAACGGGCACTTTAAAAGCTTTGAAATTACCTGGGAAACTGGCATTGTCTGAAACCGGAAGTGGCAAACCGGAAGTGACCTCCTTAAAACCGGAAGTGGCATTAAAACACTTTTCTCCTTGACATTTTGGGCTTTAAAGTGTTGTTGTATCCGTTTTGGGGACTTTTGATCCCGTTTTGACACATTTTCTGCCTCCCTAAGCCTTTGGCTAAAGATGTGAACATTTTAAGGGCAAAACCCCCAAAATATGCAAAATTTAATTTTGGGACCATTTTACCTGTGTTTGCTTCCTTTTACCAAGAAATGACCAGAGAGATGAAAAATGACTAGATTTCAGTCTTAGGCTCGGTTCACACTTGTGCGATGCGGGAACGCTGCCAATATGCAGCGTGTTACCGCATCGCATCCACACAACTGGCAGTTCCCACTGCCATATGCGATACGCAGGGGGTGTCAATTAAACGTTAACGACACCCCCAGTTTGATTGCATATCGCAGTGCGATCTGCAAGTACGCACAGAATCGCATCGCACAAGTGTGAACCACGGTGCGATTTGATTTTGATGCAGCTCAAAAAATGCCCCTGTGCGTCTTTGGTGCGGATGCAGTGCGAATTTAGCCATAGAAAGTGTATGGCTGAAATTCGCACCGCACATGAGATCGCATGTAACGAAGGAGCAGTGTGCTCCGAATTAAATGCGATCTCCGCAGCCGCACGAGTGTGAACGGGCACTTTAAAAGCTTTGAAATTACCTGGGAAACTGGCATTGTCTGAAACCGGAAGTGGCAAACCGGAAGTGACCTCCTTAAAACCGGAAGTGGCATTAAAACACTTTTCTCCTTGACATTTTGGGCTTTAAAGTGTTGTTGTATCCGTTTTGGGGACTTTTGATCCCGTTTTGACACATTTTCTGCCTCCCTAAGCCTTTGGCTAAAGATGTGAACATTTTAAGGGCAAAACCCCCAAAATATGCAAAATTTAATTTTGGGACCATTTTACCTGTGTTTGCTTCCTTTTACCAAGAAATGACCAGAGAGATGAAAAATGACTAGATTTCAGTCTTAGGCTCGGTTCACACTTGTGCGATGCGGGAACGCTGCCAATATGCAGCGTGTTACCGCATCGCATCCACACATCTGGCAGTTCCCACTGCCATATGCGATACGCAGGGGGTGTCAATTAAACGTTAACGACACCCCCAGTTTGATTGCATATCGCAGTGCGATCTGCAAGTACGCACAGAATCGCATCGCACAAGTGTGAACCACGGTGCGATTTGATTTTGATGCAGCTCAAAAAATGCCCCTGTGCGTCTTTGGTGCGGATGCAGTGCGAATTTAGCCATAGAAAGTGTATGGCTGAAATTCGCACCGCACATGAGATCGCATGTAACGAAGGAGCAGTGTGCTCCGAATTAAATGCGATCTCCGCAGCCGCACGAGTGTGAACGGGCACTTTAAAAGCTTTGAAATTACCTGGGAAACTGGCATTGTCTGAAACCGGAAGTGGCAAACCGGAAGTGACCTCCTTAAAACCGGAAGTGGCATTAAAACACTTTTCTCCTTGACATTTTGGGCTTTAAAGTGTTGTTGTATCCGTTTTGGGGACTTTTGATCCCGTTTTGACACATTTTCTGCCTCCCTAAGCCTTTGGCTAAAGATGTGAACATTTTAAGGGCAAAACCCCCAAAATATGCAAAATTTAATTTTGGGACCATTTTACCTGTGTTTGCTTCCTTTTACCAAGAAATGACCAGAGAGATGAAAAATGACTAGATTTCAGTCTTAGGCTCGGTTCACACTTGTGCGATGCGGGAACGCTGCCAATATGCAGCGTGTTACCGCATCGCATCCACACATCTGGCAGTTCCCACTGCCATATGCGATACGCAGGGGGTGTCAATTAAACGTTAACGACACCCCCAGTTTGATTGCATATCGCAGTGCGATCTGAGAGTACGCACAGAATCGCATCGCACAAGTGTGAACCACTGTGCGATTTGATTTTGATGCAGCTCAAAAAATGCCCCTGTGCGTCTTTGGTGCGGATGCAGTGCGAATTTAGCCATAGAAAGTGTATGGCTGAAATTCGCACCGCACATGAGATCGCATGTAACGAAGGAGCAGTGTGCTCCGAATTAAATGCGATCTCCGCAGCCGCACGAGTGTGAACGGGCACTTTAAAAGCTTTGAAATTACCTGGGAAACTGGCATTGTCTGAAACCGGAAGTGGCAAACCGGAAGTGACCTCCTTAAAACCGGAAGTGGCATTAAAACACTTTTCTCCTTGACATTTTGGGCTTTAAAGTGTTGTTGTATCCGTTTTGGGGACTTTTGATCCCGTTTTGACACATTTTCTGCCTCCCTAAGCCTTTGGCTAAAGATGTGAACATTTTAAGGGCAAAACCCCCAAAATATGCAAAATTTAATTTTGGGACCATTTTACCTGTGTTTGCTTCCTTTTACCAAGAAATGACCAGAGAGATGAAAAATGACTAGATTTCAGTCTTAGGCTCGGTTCACACTTGTGCGATGCGGGAACGCTGCCAATATGCAGCGTGTTACCGCATCGCATCCACACATCTGGCAGTTCCCACTGCCATATGCGATACGCAGGGGGTGTCAATTAAACGTTAACGACACCCCCAGTTTGATTGCATATCGCAGTGCGATCTGCAAGTACGCACAGAATCGCATCGCACAAGTGTGAACCACGGTGCGATTTGATTTTGATGCAGCTCAAAAAATGCCCCTGTGCGTCTTTGGTGCGGATGCAGTGCGAATTTAGCCATAGAAAGTGTATGGCTGAAATTCGCACCGCACATGAGATCGCATGTAACGAAGGAGCAGTGTGCTCCGAATTAAATGCGATCTCCGCAGCCGCACGAGTGTGAACGGGCACTTTAAAAGCTTTGAAATTACCTGGGAAACTGGCATTGTCTGAAACCGGAAGTGGCAAACCGGAAGTGACCTCCTTAAAACCGGAAGTGGCATTAAAACACTTTTCTCCTTGACATTTTGGGCTTTAAAGTGTTGTTGTATCCGTTTTGGGGACTTTTGATCCCGTTTTGACACATTTTCTGCCTCCCTAAGCCTTTGGCTAAAGATGTGAACATTTTAAGGGCAAAACCCCCAAAATATGCAAAATTTAATTTTGGGACCATTTTACCTGTGTTTGCTTCCTTTTACCAAGAAATGACCAGAGAGATGAAAAATGACTAGATTTCAGTCTTAGGCTCGGTTCACACTTGTGCGATGCGGGAACGCTGCCAATATGCAGCGTGTTACCGCATCGCATCCACACATCTGGCAGTTCCCACTGCCATATGCGATACGCAGGGGGTGTCAATTAAACGTTAACGACACCCCCAGTTTGATTGCATATCGCAGTGCGATCTGCAAGTACGCACAGAATCGCATCGCACAAGTGTGAACCACTGTGCGATTTGATTTTGATGCAGCTCAAAAAATGCCCCTGTGCGTCTTTGGTGCGGATGCAGTGCGAATTTAGCCATAGAAAGTGTATGGCTGAAATTCGCACCGCACATGAGATCGCATGTAACGAAGGAGCAGTGTGCTCCGCATTAAATGCGATCTCCGCAGCCGCACGAGTGTGAACGGGCACTTTAAAAGCTTTGAAATTACCTGGGAAACTGGCATTGTCTGAAACCGGAAGTGGCAAACCGGAAGTGACCTCCTTAAAACCGGAAGTGGCATTAAAACACTTTTCTCCTTGACATTTTGGGCTTTAAAGTGTTGTTGTATCCGTTTTGGGGACTTTTGATCCCGTTTTGACACATTTTCTGCCTCCCTAAGCCTTTGGCCAAAGATGTGAACATTTTAAGGGCAAAACCCCCAAAATATGCAAAATTTAATTTTGGGACCATTTTACCTGTGTTTGCTTCCTTTTACCAAGAAAAGACCAGAGAGATGAAAAATGACTGGATTTCAGTCTTAGGCTCGGTTCACACTTGTGCGATGCGGGAACGCTGCCAATATGCAGCGTGTTACCGCATCGCATCCACACAACTGGCAGTTCCCACTGCCATATGCGATACGCAGGGGGTGTCAATTAAACGTTAACGACACCCCCAGTTTGATTGCATATCGCAGTGCGATCTGCAAGTACGCACAGAATCGCATCGCACAAGTGTGAACCACTGTGCGATTTGATTTTGATGCAGCTCAAAAAATGCCCCTGTGCGTCTTTGGTGCGGATGCAGTGCGCATTTAGCCATAGAAAGTGTATGGCTGAAATTCGCACCGCACATGAGATCGCATGTAACGAAGGAGCAGTGTGCTCCGAATTAAATGCGATCTCCGCAGCCGCACGAGTGTGAACGGGCACTTTAAAAGCTTTGAAATTACCTGGGAAACTGGCATTGTCTGAAACCGGAAGTGGCAAACCGGAAGTGACCTCCTTAAAACCGGAAGTGGCATTAAAACACTTTTCTCCTTGACATTTTGGGCTTTAAAGTGTTGTTGTATCCGTTTTGGGGACTTTTGATCCCGTTTTGACACATTTTCTGCCTCCCTAAGCCTTTGGCTAAAGATGTGAACATTTTAAGGGCAAAACCCCCAAAATATGCAAAATTTAATTTTGGGACCATTTTACCTGTGTTTGCTTCCTTTTACCAAGAAATGACCAGAGAGATGAAAAATGACTAGATTTCAGTCTTAGGCTCGGTTCACACTTGTGCGATGCGGGAACGCTGCCAATATGCAGCGTGTTACCGCATCGCATCCACACAACTGGCAGTTCCCACTGCCATATGCGATACGCAGGGGGTGTCAATTAAACGTTAACGACACCCCCAGTTTGATTGCATATCGCAGTGCGATCTGCAAGTACGCACAGAATCGCATCGCACAAGTGTGAACCACGGTGCGATTTGATTTTGATGCAGCTCAAAAAATGCCCCTGTGCGTCTTTGGTGCGGATGCAGTGCGAATTTAGCCATAGAAAGTGTATGGCTGAAATTCGCACCGCACATGAGATCGCATGTAACGAAGGAGCAGTGTGCTCCGAATTAAATGCGATCTCCGCAGCCGCACGAGTGTGAACGGGCACTTTAAAAGCTTTGAAATTACCTGGGAAACTGGCATTGTCTGAAACCGGAAGTGGCAAACCGGAAGTGACCTCCTTAAAACCGGAAGTGGCATTAAAACACTTTTCTCCTTGACATTTTGGGCTTTAAAGTGTTGTTGTATCCGTTTTGGGGACTTTTGATCCCGTTTTGACACATTTTCTGCCTCCCTAAGCCTTTGGCTAAAGATGTGAACATTTTAAGGGCAAAACCCCCAAAATATGCAAAATTTAATTTTGGGACCATTTTACCTGTGTTTGCTTCCTTTTACCAAGAAATGACCAGAGAGATGAAAAATGACTAGATTTCAGTCTTAGGCTCGGTTCACACTTGTGCGATGCGGGAACGCTGCCAATATGCAGCGTGTTACCGCATCGCATCCACACAACTGGCAGTTCCCACTGCCATATGCGATACGCAGGGGGTGTCAATTAAACGTTAACGACACCCCCAGTTTGATTGCATATCGCAGTGCGATCTGCAAGTACGCACAGAATCGCATCGCACAAGTGTGAACCACGGTGCGATTTGATTTTGATGCAGCTCAAAAAATGCCCCTGTGCGTCTTTGGTGCGGATGCAGTGCGAATTTAGCCATAGAAAGTGTATGGCTGAAATTCGCACCGCACATGAGATCGCATGTAACGAAGGAGCAGTGTGCTCCGAATTAAATGCGATCTCCGCAGCCGCACGAGTGTGAACGGGCACTTTAAAAGCTTTGAAATTACCTGGGAAACTGGCATTGTCTGAAACCGGAAGTGGCAAACCGGAAGTGACCTCCTTAAAACCGGAAGTGGCATTAAAACACTTTTCTCCTTGACATTTTGGGCTTTAAAGTGTTGTTGTATCCGTTTTGGGGACTTTTGATCCCGTTTTGACACATTTTCTGCCTCCCTAAGCCTTTGGCTAAAGATGTGAACATTTTAAGGGCAAAACCCCCAAAATATGCAAAATTTAATTTTGGGACCATTTTACCTGTGTTTGCTTCCTTTTACCAAGAAATGACCAGAGAGATGAAAAATGACTAGATTTCAGTCTTAGGCTCGGTTCACACTTGTGCGATGCGGGAACGCTGCCAATATGCAGCGTGTTACCGCATCGCATCCACACATCTGGCAGTTCCCACTGCCATATGCGATACGCAGGGGGTGTCAATTAAACGTTAACGACACCCCCAGTTTGATTGCATATCGCAGTGCGATCTGCAAGTACGCACAGAATCGCATCGCACAAGTGTGAACCACGGTGCGATTTGATTTTGATGCAGCTCAAAAAATGCCCCTGTGCGTCTTTGGTGCGGATGCAGTGCGAATTTAGCCATAGAAAGTGTATGGCTGAAATTCGCACCGCACATGAGATCGCATGTAACGAAGGAGCAGTGTGCTCCGAATTAAATGCGATCTCCGCAGCCGCACGAGTGTGAACGGGCACTTTAAAAGCTTTGAAATTACCTGGGAAACTGGCATTGTCTGAAACCGGAAGTGGCAAACCGGAAGTGACCTCCTTAAAACCGGAAGTGGCATTAAAACACTTTTCTCCTTGACATTTTGGGCTTTAAAGTGTTGTTGTATCCGTTTTGGGGACTTTTGATCCCGTTTTGACACATTTTCTGCCTCCCTAAGCCTTTGGCTAAAGATGTGAACATTTTAAGGGCAAAACCCCCAAAATATGCAAAATTTAATTTTGGGACCATTTTACCTGTGTTTGCTTCCTTTTACCAAGAAATGACCAGAGAGATGAAAAATGACTAGATTTCAGTCTTAGGCTCGGTTCACACTTGTGCGATGCGGGAACGCTGCCAATATGCAGCGTGTTACCGCATCGCATCCACACATCTGGCAGTTCCCACTGCCATATGCGATACGCAGGGGGTGTCAATTAAACGTTAACGACACCCCCAGTTTGATTGCATATCGCAGTGCGATCTGAGAGTACGCACAGAATCGCATCGCACAAGTGTGAACCACTGTGCGATTTGATTTTGATGCAGCTCAAAAAATGCCCCTGTGCGTCTTTGGTGCGGATGCAGTGCGAATTTAGCCATAGAAAGTGTATGGCTGAAATTCGCACCGCACATGAGATCGCATGTAACGAAGGAGCAGTGTGCTCCGAATTAAATGCGATCTCCGCAGCCGCACGAGTGTGAACGGGCACTTTAAAAGCTTTGAAATTACCTGGGAAACTGGCATTGTCTGAAACCGGAAGTGGCAAACCGGAAGTGACCTCCTTAAAACCGGAAGTGGCATTAAAACACTTTTCTCCTTGACATTTTGGGCTTTAAAGTGTTGTTGTATCCGTTTTGGGGACTTTTGATCCCGTTTTGACACATTTTCTGCCTCCCTAAGCCTTTGGCTAAAGATGTGAACATTTTAAGGGCAAAACCCCCAAAATATGCAAAATTTAATTTTGGGACCATTTTACCTGTGTTTGCTTCCTTTTACCAAGAAATGACCAGAGAGATGAAAAATGACTAGATTTCAGTCTTAGGCTCGGTTCACACTTGTGCGATGCGGGAACGCTGCCAATATGCAGCGTGTTACCGCATCGCATCCACACATCTGGCAGTTCCCACTGCCATATGCGATACGCAGGGGGTGTCAATTAAACGTTAACGACACCCCCAGTTTGATTGCATATCGCAGTGCGATCTGCAAGTACGCACAGAATCGCATCGCACAAGTGTGAACCACGGTGCGATTTGATTTTGATGCAGCTCAAAAAATGCCCCTGTGCGTCTTTGGTGCGGATGCAGTGCGAATTTAGCCATAGAAAGTGTATGGCTGAAATTCGCACCGCACATGAGATCGCATGTAACGAAGGAGCAGTGTGCTCCGAATTAAATGCGATCTCCGCAGCCGCACGAGTGTGAACGGGCACTTTAAAAGCTTTGAAATTACCTGGGAAACTGGCATTGTCTGAAACCGGAAGTGGCAAACCGGAAGTGACCTCCTTAAAACCGGAAGTGGCATTAAAACACTTTTCTCCTTGACATTTTGGGCTTTAAAGTGTTGTTGTATCCGTTTTGGGGACTTTTGATCCCGTTTTGACACATTTTCTGCCTCCCTAAGCCTTTGGCTAAAGATGTGAACATTTTAAGGGCAAAACCCCCAAAATATGCAAAATTTAATTTTGGGACCATTTTACCTGTGTTTGCTTCCTTTTACCAAGAAATGACCAGAGAGATGAAAAATGACTAGATTTCAGTCTTAGGCTCGGTTCACACTTGTGCGATGCGGGAACGCTGCCAATATGCAGCGTGTTACCGCATCGCATCCACACATCTGGCAGTTCCCACTGCCATATGCGATACGCAGGGGGTGTCAATTAAACGTTAACGACACCCCCAGTTTGATTGCATATCGCAGTGCGATCTGCAAGTACGCACAGAATCGCATCGCACAAGTGTGAACCACTGTGCGATTTGATTTTGATGCAGCTCAAAAAATGCCCCTGTGCGTCTTTGGTGCGGATGCAGTGCGAATTTAGCCATAGAAAGTGTATGGCTGAAATTCGCACCGCACATGAGATCGCATGTAACGAAGGAGCAGTGTGCTCCGCATTAAATGCGATCTCCGCAGCCGCACGAGTGTGAACGGGCACTTTAAAAGCTTTGAAATTACCTGGGAAACTGGCATTGTCTGAAACCGGAAGTGGCAAACCGGAAGTGACCTCCTTAAAACCGGAAGTGGCATTAAAACACTTTTCTCCTTGACATTTTGGGCTTTAAAGTGTTGTTGTATCCGTTTTGGGGACTTTTGATCCCGTTTTGACACATTTTCTGCCTCCCTAAGCCTTTGGCCAAAGATGTGAACATTTTAAGGGCAAAACCCCCAAAATATGCAAAATTTAATTTTGGGACCATTTTACCTGTGTTTGCTTCCTTTTACCAAGAAAAGACCAGAGAGATGAAAAATGACTGGATTTCAGTCTTAGGCTCGGTTCACACTTGTGCGATGCGGGAACGCTGCCAATATGCAGCGTGTTACCGCATCGCATCCACACAACTGGCAGTTCCCACTGCCATATGCGATACGCAGGGGGTGTCAATTAAACGTTAACGACACCCCCAGTTTGATTGCATATCGCAGTGCGATCTGCAAGTACGCACAGAATCGCATCGCACAAGTGTGAACCACTGTGCGATTTGATTTTGATGCAGCTCAAAAAATGCCCCTGTGCGTCTTTGGTGCGGATGCAGTGCGAATTTAGCCATAGAAAGTGTATGGCTGAAATTCGCACCGCACATGAGATCGCATGTAACGAAGGAGCAGTGTGCTCCGCATTAAATGCGATCTCCGCAGCCGCACGAGTGTGAACGGGCACTTTAAAAGCTTTGAAATTACCTGGGAAACTGGCATTGTCTGAAACCGGAAGTGGCAAACCGGAAGTGACCTCCTTAAAACCGGAAGTGGCATTAAAACACTTTTCTCCTTGACATTTTGGGCTTTAAAGTGTTGTTGTATCCGTTTTGGGGACTTTTGATCCCGTTTTGACACATTTTCTGCCTCCCTAAGCCTTTGGCTAAAGATGTGAACATTTTAAGGGCAAAACCCCCAAAATATGCAAAATTTAATTTTGGGACCATTTTACCTGTGTTTGCTTCCTTTTACCAAGAAATGACCAGAGAGATGAAAAATGACTAGATTTCAGTCTTAGGCTCGGTTCACACTTGTGCGATGCGGGAACGCTGCCAATATGCAGCGTGTTACCGCATCGCATCCACACAACTGGCAGTTCCCACTGCCATATGCGATACGCAGGGGGTGTCAATTAAACGTTAACGACACCCCCAGTTTGATTGCATATCGCAGTGCGATCTGCAAGTACGCACAGAATCGCATCGCACAAGTGTGAACCACTGTGCGATTTGATTTTGATGCAGCTCAAAAAATGCCCCTGTGCGTCTTTGGTGCGGATGCAGTGCGAATTTAGCCATAGAAAGTGTATGGCTGAAATTCGCACCGCACATGAGATCGCATGTAACGAAGGAGCAGTGTGCTCCGAATTAAATGCGATCTCCGCAGCCGCACGAGTGTGAACGGGCACTTTAAAAGCTTTGAAATTACCTGGGAAACTGGCATTGTCTGAAACCGGAAGTGGCAAACCGGAAGTGACCTCCTTAAAACCGGAAGTGGCATTAAAACACTTTTCTCCTTGACATTTTGGGCTTTAAAGTGTTGTTGTATCCGTTTTGGGGACTTTTGATCCCGTTTTGACACATTTTCTGCCTCCCTAAGCCTTTGGCTAAAGATGTGAACATTTTAAGGGCATAACCCCCAAAATATGCAAAATTTAATTTTGGGACCATTTTACCTGTGTTTGCTTCCTTTTACCAAGAAATGACCAGAGAGATGAAAAATGACTAGATTTCAGTCTTAGGCTCGGTTCACACTTGTGCGATGCGGGAACGCTGCCAATATGCAGCGTGTTACCGCATCGCATCCACACATCTGGCAGTTCCCACTGCCATATGCGATACGCAGGGGGTGTCAATTAAACGTTAACGACACCCCCAGTTTGATTGCATATCGCAGTGCGATCTGCAAGTACGCACAGAATCGCATCGCACAAGTGTGAACCACTGTGCGATTTGATTTTGATGCAGCTCAAAAAATGCCCCTGTGCGTCTTTGGTGCGGATGCAGTGCGAATTTAGCCATAGAAAGTGTATGGCTGAAATTCGCACCGCACATGAGATCGCATGTAACGAAGGAGCAGTGTGCTCCGAATTAAATGCGATCTCCGCAGCCGCACGAGTGTGAACGGGCACTTTAAAAGCTTTGAAATTACCTGGGAAACTGGCATTGTCTGAAACCGGAAGTGGCAAACCGGAAGTGACCTCCTTAAAACCGGAAGTGGCATTAAAACACTTTTCTCCTTGACATTTTGGGCTTTAAAGTGTTGTTGTATCCGTTTTGGGGACTTTTGATCCCGTTTTGACACATTTTCTGCCTCCCTAAGCCTTTGGCTAAAGATGTGAACATTTTAAGGGCAAAACCCCCAAAATATGCAAAATTTAATTTTGGGACCATTTTACCTGTGTTTGCTTCCTTTTACCAAGAAATGACCAGAGAGATGAAAAATGACTAGATTTCAGTCTTAGGCTCGGTTCACACTTGTGCGATGCGGGAACGCTGCCAATATGCAGCGTGTTACCGCATCGCATCCACACAACTGGCAGTTCCCACTGCCATATGCGATACGCAGGGGGTGTCAATTAAACGTTAACGACACCCCCAGTTTGATTGCATATCGCAGTGCGATCTGCAAGTACGCACAGAATCGCATCGCACAAGTGTGAACCACGGTGCGATTTGATTTTGATGCAGCTCAAAAAATGCCCCTGTGCGTCTTTGGTGCGGATGCAGTGCGAATTTAGCCATAGAAAGTGTATGGCTGAAATTCGCACCGCACATGAGATCGCATGTAACGAAGGAGCAGTGTGCTCCGAATTAAATGCGATCTCCGCAGCCGCACGAGTGTGAACGGGCACTTTAAAAGCTTTGAAATTACCTGGGAAACTGGCATTGTCTGAAACCGGAAGTGGCAAACCGGAAGTGACCTCCTTAAAACCGGAAGTGGCATTAAAACACTTTTCTCCTTGACATTTTGGGCTTTAAAGTGTTGTTGTATCCGTTTTGGGGACTTTTGATCCCGTTTTGACACATTTTCTGCCTCCCTAAGCCTTTGGCTAAAGATGTGAACATTTTAAGGGCAAAACCCCCAAAATATGCAAAATTTAATTTTGGGACCATTTTACCTGTGTTTGCTTCCTTTTACCAAGAAATGACCAGAGAGATGAAAAATGACTAGATTTCAGTCTTAGGCTCGGTTCACACTTGTGCGATGCGGGAACGCTGCCAATATGCAGCGTGTTACCGCATCGCATCCACACATCTGGCAGTTCCCACTGCCATATGCGATACGCAGGGGGTGTCAATTAAACGTTAACGACACCCCCAGTTTGATTGCATATCGCAGTGCGATCTGCAAGTACGCACAGAATCGCATCGCACAAGTGTGAACCACGGTGCGATTTGATTTTGATGCAGCTCAAAAAATGCCCCTGTGCGTCTTTGGTGCGGATGCAGTGCGAATTTAGCCATAGAAAGTGTATGGCTGAAATTCGCACCGCACATGAGATCGCATGTAACGAAGGAGCAGTGTGCTCCGAATTAAATGCGATCTCCGCAGCCGCACGAGTGTGAACGGGCACTTTAAAAGCTTTGAAATTACCTGGGAAACTGGCATTGTCTGAAACCGGAAGTGGCAAACCGGAAGTGACCTCCTTAAAACCGGAAGTGGCATTAAAACACTTTTCTCCTTGACATTTTGGGCTTTAAAGTGTTGTTGTATCCGTTTTGGGGACTTTTGATCCCGTTTTGACACATTTTCTGCCTCCCTAAGCCTTTGGCTAAAGATGTGAACATTTTAAGGGCAAAACCCCCAAAATATGCAAAATTTAATTTTGGGACCATTTTACCTGTGTTTGCTTCCTTTTACCAAGAAATGACCAGAGAGATGAAAAATGACTAGATTTCAGTCTTAGGCTCGGTTCACACTTGTGCGATGCGGGAACGCTGCCAATATGCAGCGTGTTACCGCATCGCATCCACACATCTGGCAGTTCCCACTGCCATATGCGATACGCAGGGGGTGTCAATTAAACGTTAACGACACCCCCAGTTTGATTGCATATCGCAGTGCGATCTGAGAGTACGCACAGAATCGCATCGCACAAGTGTGAACCACTGTGCGATTTGATTTTGATGCAGCTCAAAAAATGCCCCTGTGCGTCTTTGGTGCGGATGCAGTGCGAATTTAGCCATAGAAAGTGTATGGCTGAAATTCGCACCGCACATGAGATCGCATGTAACGAAGGAGCAGTGTGCTCCGAATTAAATGCGATCTCCGCAGCCGCACGAGTGTGAACGGGCACTTTAAAAGCTTTGAAATTACCTGGGAAACTGGCATTGTCTGAAACCGGAAGTGGCAAACCGGAAGTGACCTCCTTAAAACCGGAAGTGGCATTAAAACACTTTTCTCCTTGACATTTTGGGCTTTAAAGTGTTGTTGTATCCGTTTTGGGGACTTTTGATCCCGTTTTGACACATTTTCTGCCTCCCTAAGCCTTTGGCTAAAGATGTGAACATTTTAAGGGCAAAACCCCCAAAATATGCAAAATTTAATTTTGGGACCATTTTACCTGTGTTTGCTTCCTTTTACCAAGAAATGACCAGAGAGATGAAAAATGACTAGATTTCAGTCTTAGGCTCGGTTCACACTTGTGCGATGCGGGAACGCTGCCAATATGCAGCGTGTTACCGCATCGCATCCACACATCTGGCAGTTCCCACTGCCATATGCGATACGCAGGGGGTGTCAATTAAACGTTAACGACACCCCCAGTTTGATTGCATATCGCAGTGCGATCTGCAAGTACGCACAGAATCGCATCGCACAAGTGTGAACCACGGTGCGATTTGATTTTGATGCAGCTCAAAAAATGCCCCTGTGCGTCTTTGGTGCGGATGCAGTGCGAATTTAGCCATAGAAAGTGTATGGCTGAAATTCGCACCGCACATGAGATCGCATGTAACGAAGGAGCAGTGTGCTCCGAATTAAATGCGATCTCCGCAGCCGCACGAGTGTGAACGGGCACTTTAAAAGCTTTGAAATTACCTGGGAAACTGGCATTGTCTGAAACCGGAAGTGGCAAACCGGAAGTGACCTCCTTAAAACCGGAAGTGGCATTAAAACACTTTTCTCCTTGACATTTTGGGCTTTAAAGTGTTGTTGTATCCGTTTTGGGGACTTTTGATCCCGTTTTGACACATTTTCTGCCTCCCTAAGCCTTTGGCTAAAGATGTGAACATTTTAAGGGCAAAACCCCCAAAATATGCAAAATTTAATTTTGGGACCATTTTACCTGTGTTTGCTTCCTTTTACCAAGAAATGACCAGAGAGATGAAAAATGACTAGATTTCAGTCTTAGGCTCGGTTCACACTTGTGCGATGCGGGAACGCTGCCAATATGCAGCGTGTTACCGCATCGCATCCACACATCTGGCAGTTCCCACTGCCATATGCGATACGCAGGGGGTGTCAATTAAACGTTAACGACACCCCCAGTTTGATTGCATATCGCAGTGCGATCTGCAAGTACGCACAGAATCGCATCGCACAAGTGTGAACCACTGTGCGATTTGATTTTGATGCAGCTCAAAAAATGCCCCTGTGCGTCTTTGGTGCGGATGCAGTGCGAATTTAGCCATAGAAAGTGTATGGCTGAAATTCGCACCGCACATGAGATCGCATGTAACGAAGGAGCAGTGTGCTCCGCATTAAATGCGATCTCCGCAGCCGCACGAGTGTGAACGGGCACTTTAAAAGCTTTGAAATTACCTGGGAAACTGGCATTGTCTGAAACCGGAAGTGGCAAACCGGAAGTGACCTCCTTAAAACCGGAAGTGGCATTAAAACACTTTTCTCCTTGACATTTTGGGCTTTAAAGTGTTGTTGTATCCGTTTTGGGGACTTTTGATCCCGTTTTGACACATTTTCTGCCTCCCTAAGCCTTTGGCCAAAGATGTGAACATTTTAAGGGCAAAACCCCCAAAATATGCAAAATTTAATTTTGGGACCATTTTACCTGTGTTTGCTTCCTTTTACCAAGAAAAGACCAGAGAGATGAAAAATGACTGGATTTCAGTCTTAGGCTCGGTTCACACTTGTGCGATGCGGGAACGCTGCCAATATGCAGCGTGTTACCGCATCGCATCCACACAACTGGCAGTTCCCACTGCCATATGCGATACGCAGGGGGTGTCAATTAAACGTTAACGACACCCCCAGTTTGATTGCATATCGCAGTGCGATCTGCAAGTACGCACAGAATCGCATCGCACAAGTGTGAACCACTGTGCGATTTGATTTTGATGCAGCTCAAAAAATGCCCCTGTGCGTCTTTGGTGCGGATGCAGTGCGCATTTAGCCATAGAAAGTGTATGGCTGAAATTCGCACCGCACATGAGATCGCATGTAACGAAGGAGCAGTGTGCTCCGAATTAAATGCGATCTCCGCAGCCGCACGAGTGTGAACGGGCACTTTAAAAGCTTTGAAATTACCTGGGAAACTGGCATTGTCTGAAACCGGAAGTGGCAAACCGGAAGTGACCTCCTTAAAACCGGAAGTGGCATTAAAACACTTTTCTCCTTGACATTTTGGGCTTTAAAGTGTTGTTGTATCCGTTTTGGGGACTTTTGATCCCGTTTTGACACATTTTCTGCCTCCCTAAGCCTTTGGCTAAAGATGTGAACATTTTAAGGGCAAAACCCCCAAAATATGCAAAATTTAATTTTGGGACCATTTTACCTGTGTTTGCTTCCTTTTACCAAGAAATGACCAGAGAGATGAAAAATGACTGGATTTCAGTCTTAGGCTCGGTTCACACTTGTGCGATGCGGGAACGCTGCCAATATGCAGCGTGTTACCGCATCGCATCCACACAACTGGCAGTTCCCACTGCCATATGCGATACGCAGGGGGTGTCAATTAAACGTTAACGACACCCCCAGTTTGATTGCATATCGCAGTGCGATCTGCAAGTACGCACAGAATCGCATCGCACAAGTGTGAACCACGGTGCGATTTGATTTTGATGCAGCTCAAAAAATGCCCCTGTGCGTCTTTGGTGCGGATGCAGTGCGAATTTAGCCATAGAAAGTGTATGGCTGAAATTCGCACCGCACATGAGATCGCATGTAACGAAGGAGCAGTGTGCTCCGAATTAAATGCGATCTCCGCAGCCGCACGAGTGTGAACGGGCACTTTAAAAGCTTTGAAATTACCTGGGAAACTGGCATTGTCTGAAACCGGAAGTGGCAAACCGGAAGTGACCTCCTTAAAACCGGAAGTGGCATTAAAACACTTTTCTCCTTGACATTTTGGGCTTTAAAGTGTTGTTGTATCCGTTTTGGGGACTTTTGATCCCGTTTTGACACATTTTCTGCCTCCCTAAGCCTTTGGCTAAAGATGTGAACATTTTAAGGGCAAAACCCCCAAAATATGCAAAATTTAATTTTGGGACCATTTTACCTGTGTTTGCTTCCTTTTACCAAGAAATGACCAGAGAGATGAAAAATGACTAGATTTCAGTCTTAGGCTCGGTTCACACTTGTGCGATGCGGGAACGCTGCCAATATGCAGCGTGTTACCGCATCGCATCCACACATCTGGCAGTTCCCACTGCCATATGCGATACGCAGGGGGTGTCAATTAAACGTTAACGACACCCCCAGTTTGATTGCATATCGCAGTGCGATCTGCAAGTACGCACAGAATCGCATCGCACAAGTGTGAACCACGGTGCGATTTGATTTTGATGCAGCTCAAAAAATGCCCCTGTGCGTCTTTGGTGCGGATGCAGTGCGAATTTAGCCATAGAAAGTGTATGGCTGAAATTCGCACCGCACATGAGATCGCATGTAACGAAGGAGCAGTGTGCTCCGAATTAAATGCGATCTCCGCAGCCGCACGAGTGTGAACGGGCACTTTAAAAGCTTTGAAATTACCTGGGAAACTGGCATTGTCTGAAACCGGAAGTGGCAAACCGGAAGTGACCTCCTTAAAACCGGAAGTGGCATTAAAACACTTTTCTCCTTGACATTTTGGGCTTTAAAGTGTTGTTGTATCCGTTTTGGGGACTTTTGATCCCGTTTTGACACATTTTCTGCCTCCCTAAGCCTTTGGCTAAAGATGTGAACATTTTAAGGGCAAAACCCCCAAAATATGCAAAATTTAATTTTGGGACCATTTTACCTGTGTTTGCTTCCTTTTACCAAGAAATGACCAGAGAGATGAAAAATGACTAGATTTCAGTCTTAGGCTCGGTTCACACTTGTGCGATGCGGGAACGCTGCCAATATGCAGCGTGTTACCGCATCGCATCCACACATCTGGCAGTTCCCACTGCCATATGCGATACGCAGGGGGTGTCAATTAAACGTTAACGACACCCCCAGTTTGATTGCATATCGCAGTGCGATCTGAGAGTACGCACAGAATCGCATCGCACAAGTGTGAACCACTGTGCGATTTGATTTTGATGCAGCTCAAAAAATGCCCCTGTGCGTCTTTGGTGCGGATGCAGTGCGAATTTAGCCATAGAAAGTGTATGGCTGAAATTCGCACCGCACATGAGATCGCATGTAACGAAGGAGCAGTGTGCTCCGAATTAAATGCGATCTCCGCAGCCGCACGAGTGTGAACGGGCACTTTAAAAGCTTTGAAATTACCTGGGAAACTGGCATTGTCTGAAACCGGAAGTGGCAAACCGGAAGTGACCTCCTTAAAACCGGAAGTGGCATTAAAACACTTTTCTCCTTGACATTTTGGGCTTTAAAGTGTTGTTGTATCCGTTTTGGGGACTTTTGATCCCGTTTTGACACATTTTCTGCCTCCCTAAGCCTTTGGCTAAAGATGTGAACATTTTAAGGGCAAAACCCCCAAAATATGCAAAATTTAATTTTGGGACCATTTTACCTGTGTTTGCTTCCTTTTACCAAGAAATGACCAGAGAGATGAAAAATGACTAGATTTCAGTCTTAGGCTCGGTTCACACTTGTGCGATGCGGGAACGCTGCCAATATGCAGCGTGTTACCGCATCGCATCCACACATCTGGCAGTTCCCACTGCCATATGCGATACGCAGGGGGTGTCAATTAAACGTTAACGACACCCCCAGTTTGATTGCATATCGCAGTGCGATCTGCAAGTACGCACAGAATCGCATCGCACAAGTGTGAACCACGGTGCGATTTGATTTTGATGCAGCTCAAAAAATGCCCCTGTGCGTCTTTGGTGCGGATGCAGTGCGAATTTAGCCATAGAAAGTGTATGGCTGAAATTCGCACCGCACATGAGATCGCATGTAACGAAGGAGCAGTGTGCTCCGAATTAAATGCGATCTCCGCAGCCGCACGAGTGTGAACGGGCACTTTAAAAGCTTTGAAATTACCTGGGAAACTGGCATTGTCTGAAACCGGAAGTGGCAAACCGGAAGTGACCTCCTTAAAACCGGAAGTGGCATTAAAACACTTTTCTCCTTGACATTTTGGGCTTTAAAGTGTTGTTGTATCCGTTTTGGGGACTTTTGATCCCGTTTTGACACATTTTCTGCCTCCCTAAGCCTTTGGCTAAAGATGTGAACATTTTAAGGGCAAAACCCCCAAAATATGCAAAATTTAATTTTGGGACCATTTTACCTGTGTTTGCTTCCTTTTACCAAGAAATGACCAGAGAGATGAAAAATGACTAGATTTCAGTCTTAGGCTCGGTTCACACTTGTGCGATGCGGGAACGCTGCCAATATGCAGCGTGTTACCGCATCGCATCCACACATCTGGCAGTTCCCACTGCCATATGCGATACGCAGGGGGTGTCAATTAAACGTTAACGACACCCCCAGTTTGATTGCATATCGCAGTGCGATCTGCAAGTACGCACAGAATCGCATCGCACAAGTGTGAACCACTGTGCGATTTGATTTTGATGCAGCTCAAAAAATGCCCCTGTGCGTCTTTGGTGCGGATGCAGTGCGAATTTAGCCATAGAAAGTGTATGGCTGAAATTCGCACCGCACATGAGATCGCATGTAACGAAGGAGCAGTGTGCTCCGCATTAAATGCGATCTCCGCAGCCGCACGAGTGTGAACGGGCACTTTAAAAGCTTTGAAATTACCTGGGAAACTGGCATTGTCTGAAACCGGAAGTGGCAAACCGGAAGTGACCTCCTTAAAACCGGAAGTGGCATTAAAACACTTTTCTCCTTGACATTTTGGGCTTTAAAGTGTTGTTGTATCCGTTTTGGGGACTTTTGATCCCGTTTTGACACATTTTCTGCCTCCCTAAGCCTTTGGCCAAAGATGTGAACATTTTAAGGGCAAAACCCCCAAAATATGCAAAATTTAATTTTGGGACCATTTTACCTGTGTTTGCTTCCTTTTACCAAGAAAAGACCAGAGAGATGAAAAATGACTGGATTTCAGTCTTAGGCTCGGTTCACACTTGTGCGATGCGGGAACGCTGCCAATATGCAGCGTGTTACCGCATCGCATCCACACAACTGGCAGTTCCCACTGCCATATGCGATACGCAGGGGGTGTCAATTAAACGTTAACGACACCCCCAGTTTGATTGCATATCGCAGTGCGATCTGCAAGTACGCACAGAATCGCATCGCACAAGTGTGAACCACTGTGCGATTTGATTTTGATGCAGCTCAAAAAATGCCCCTGTGCGTCTTTGGTGCGGATGCAGTGCGCATTTAGCCATAGAAAGTGTATGGCTGAAATTCGCACCGCACATGAGATCGCATGTAACGAAGGAGCAGTGTGCTCCGAATTAAATGCGATCTCCGCAGCCGCACGAGTGTGAACGGGCACTTTAAAAGCTTTGAAATTACCTGGGAAACTGGCATTGTCTGAAACCGGAAGTGGCAAACCGGAAGTGACCTCCTTAAAACCGGAAGTGGCATTAAAACACTTTTCTCCTTGACATTTTGGGCTTTAAAGTGTTGTTGTATCCGTTTTGGGGACTTTTGATCCCGTTTTGACACATTTTCTGCCTCCCTAAGCCTTTGGCCAAAGATGTGAACATTTTAAGGGCAAAACCCCCAAAATATGCAAAATTTAATTTTGGGACCATTTTACCTGTGTTTGCTTCCTTTTACCAAGAAAAGACCAGAGAGATGAAAAATGACTGGATTTCAGTCTTAGGCTCGGTTCACACTTGTGCGATGCGGGAACGCTGCCGATATGCAGCGTGTTACCGCATCGCATCCACACATCTGGCAGTTCCCACTGCCATATGCGATACGCAGGGGGTGTCAATTAAACGTTAACGACACCCCCAGTTTGATTGCATATCGCAGTGCGATCTGCAAGTACGCACAGAATCGCATCGCACAAGTGTGAACCACGGTGCGATTTGATTTTGATGCAGCTCAAAAAATGCCCCTGTGCGTCTTTGGTGCGGATGCAGTGCGAATTTAGCCATAGAAAGTGTATGGCTGAAATTCGCACCGCACATGAGATCGCATGTAACGAAGGAGCAGTGTGCTCCGAATTAAATGCGATCTCCGCAGCCGCACGAGTGTGAACGGGCACTTTAAAAGCTTTGAAATTACCTGGGAAACTGGCATTGTCTGAAACCGGAAGTGGCAAACCGGAAGTGACCTCCTTAAAACCGGAAGTGGCATTAAAACACTTTTCTCCTTGACATTTTGGGCTTTAAAGTGTTGTTGTATCCGTTTTGGGGACTTTTGATCCCGTTTTGACACATTTTCTGCCTCCCTAAGCCTTTGGCTAAAGATGTGAACATTTTAAGGGCAAAACCCCCAAAATATGCAAAATTTAATTTTGGGACCATTTTACCTGTGTTTGCTTCCTTTTACCAAGAAATGACCAGAGAGATGAAAAATGACTAGATTTCAGTCTTAGGCTCGGTTCACACTTGTGCGATGCGGGAACGCTGCCAATATGCAGCGTGTTACCGCATCGCATCCACACATCTGGCAGTTCCCACTGCCATATGCGATACGCAGGGGGTGTCAATTAAACGTTAACGACACCCCCAGTTTGATTGCATATCGCAGTGCGATCTGAGAGTACGCACAGAATCGCATCGCACAAGTGTGAACCACTGTGCGATTTGATTTTGATGCAGCTCAAAAAATGCCCCTGTGCGTCTTTGGTGCGGATGCAGTGCGAATTTAGCCATAGAAAGTGTATGGCTGAAATTCGCACCGCACATGAGATCGCATGTAACGAAGGAGCAGTGTGCTCCGCATTAAATGCGATCTCCGCAGCCGCACGAGTGTGAACGGGCACTTTAAAAGCTTTGAAATTACCTGGGAAACTGGCATTGTCTGAAACCGGAAGTGGCAAACCGGAAGTGACCTCCTTAAAACCGGAAGTGGCATTAAAACACTTTTCTCCTTGACATTTTGGGCTTTAAAGTGTTGTTGTATCCGTTTTGGGGACTTTTGATCCCGTTTTGACACATTTTCTGCCTCCCTAAGCCTTTGGCTAAAGATGTGAACATTTTAAGGGCATAACCCCCAAAATATGCAAAATTTAATTTTGGGACCATTTTACCTGTGTTTGCTTCCTTTTACCAAGAAATGACCAGAGAGATGAAAAATGACTAGATTTCAGTCTTAGGCTCGGTTCACACTTGTGCGATGCGGGAACGCTGCCAATATGCAGCGTGTTACCGCATCGCATCCACACATCTGGCAGTTCCCACTGCCATATGCGATACGCAGGGGGTGTCAATTAAACGTTAACGACACCCCCAGTTTGATTGCATATCGCAGTGCGATCTGCAAGTACGCACAGAATCGCATCGCACAAGTGTGAACCACGGTGCGATTTGATTTTGATGCAGCTCAAAAAATGCCCCTGTGCGTCTTTGGTGCGGATGCAGTGCGAATTTAGCCATAGAAAGTGTATGGCTGAAATTCGCACCGCACATGAGATCGCATGTAACGAAGGAGCAGTGTGCTCCGAATTAAATGCGATCTCCGCAGCCGCACGAGTGTGAACGGGCACTTTAAAAGCTTTGAAATTACCTGGGAAACTGGCATTGTCTGAAACCGGAAGTGGCAAACCGGAAGTGACCTCCTTAAAACCGGAAGTGGCATTAAAACACTTTTCTCCTTGACATTTTGGGCTTTAAAGTGTTGTTGTATCCGTTTTGGGGACTTTTGATCCCGTTTTGACACATTTTCTGCCTCCCTAAGCCTTTGGCTAAAGATGTGAACATTTTAAGGGCAAAACCCCCAAAATATGCAAAATTTAATTTTGGGACCATTTTACCTGTGTTTGCTTCCTTTTACCAAGAAATGACCAGAGAGATGAAAAATGACTAGATTTCAGTCTTAGGCTCGGTTCACACTTGTGCGATGCGGGAACGCTGCCAATATGCAGCGTGTTACCGCATCGCATCCACACATCTGGCAGTTCCCACTGCCATATGCGATACGCAGGGGGTGTCAATTAAACGTTAACGACACCCCCAGTTTGATTGCATATCGCAGTGCGATCTGCAAGTACGCACAGAATCGCATCGCACAAGTGTGAACCACTGTGCGATTTGATTTTGATGCAGCTCAAAAAATGCCCCTGTGCGTCTTTGGTGCGGATGCAGTGCGAATTTAGCCATAGAAAGTGTATGGCTGAAATTCGCACCGCACATGAGATCGCATGTAACGAAGGAGCAGTGTGCTCCGAATTAAATGCGATCTCCGCAGCCGCACGAGTGTGAACGGGCACTTTAAAAGCTTTGAAATTACCTGGGAAACTGGCATTGTCTGAAACCGGAAGTGGCAAACCGGAAGTGACCTCCTTAAAACCGGAAGTGGCATTAAAACACTTTTCTCCTTGACATTTTGGGCTTTAAAGTGTTGTTGTATCCGTTTTGGGGACTTTTGATCCCGTTTTGACACATTTTCTGCCTCCCTAAGCCTTTGGCTAAAGATGTGAACATTTTAAGGGCAAAACCCCCAAAATATGCAAAATTTAATTTTGGGACCATTTTACCTGTGTTTGCTTCCTTTTACCAAGAAATGACCAGAGAGATGAAAAATGACTAGATTTCAGTCTTAGGCTCGGTTCACACTTGTGCGATGCGGGAACGCTGCCAATATGCAGCGTGTTACCGCATCGCATCCACACATCTGGCAGTTCCCACTGCCATATGCGATACGCAGGGGGTGTCAATTAAACGTTAACGACACCCCCAGTTTGATTGCATATCGCAGTGCGATCTGCAAGTACGCACAGAATCGCATCGCACAAGTGTGAACCACGGTGCGATTTGATTTTGATGCAGCTCAAAAAATGCCCCTGTGCGTCTTTGGTGCGGATGCAGTGCGAATTTAGCCATAGAAAGTGTATGGCTGAAATTCGCACCGCACATGAGATCGCATGTAACGAAGGAGCAGTGTGCTCCGCATTAAATGCGATCTCCGCAGCCGCACGAGTGTGAACGGGCACTTTAAAAGCTTTGAAATTACCTGGGAAACTGGCATTGTCTGAAACCGGAAGTGGCAAACCGGAAGTGACCTCCTTAAAACCGGAAGTGGCATTAAAACACTTTTCTCCTTGACATTTTGGGCTTTAAAGTGTTGTTGTATCCGTTTTGGGGACTTTTGATCCCGTTTTGACACATTTTCTGCCTCCCTAAGCCTTTGGCCAAAGATGTGAACATTTTAAGGGCAAAACCCCCAAAATATGCAAAATTTAATTTTGGGACCATTTTACCTGTGTTTGCTTCCTTTTACCAAGAAAAGACCAGAGAGATGAAAAATGACTGGATTTCAGTCTTAGGCTCGGTTCACACTTGTGCGATGCGGGAACGCTGCCAATATGCAGCGTGTTACCGCATCGCATCCACACAACTGGCAGTTCCCACTGCCATATGCGATACGCAGGGGGTGTCAATTAAACGTTAACGACACCCCCAGTTTGATTGCATATCGCAGTGCGATCTGCAAGTACGCACAGAATCGCATCGCACAAGTGTGAACCACTGTGCGATTTGATTTTGATGCAGCTCAAAAAATGCCCCTGTGCGTCTTTGGTGCGGATGCAGTGCGCATTTAGCCATAGAAAGTGTATGGCTGAAATTCGCACCGCACATGAGATCGCATGTAACGAAGGAGCAGTGTGCTCCGAATTAAATGCGATCTCCGCAGCCGCACGAGTGTGAACGGGCACTTTAAAAGCTTTGAAATTACCTGGGAAACTGGCATTGTCTGAAACCGGAAGTGGCAAACCGGAAGTGACCTCCTTAAAACCGGAAGTGGCATTAAAACACTTTTCTCCTTGACATTTTGGGCTTTAAAGTGTTGTTGTATCCGTTTTGGGGACTTTTGATCCCGTTTTGACACATTTTCTGCCTCCCTAAGCCTTTGGCCAAAGATGTGAACATTTTAAGGGCAAAACCCCCAAAATATGCAAAATTTAATTTTGGGACCATTTTACCTGTGTTTGCTTCCTTTTACCAAGAAAAGACCAGAGAGATGAAAAATGACTGGATTTCAGTCTTAGGCTCGGTTCACACTTGTGCGATGCGGGAACGCTGCCGATATGCAGCGTGTTACCGCATCGCATCCACACATCTGGCAGTTCCCACTGCCATATGCGATACGCAGGGGGTGTCAATTAAACGTTAACGACACCCCCAGTTTGATTGCATATCGCAGTGCGATCTGCAAGTACGCACAGAATCGCATCGCACAAGTGTGAACCACGGTGCGATTTGATTTTGATGCAGCTCAAAAAATGCCCCTGTGCGTCTTTGGTGCGGATGCAGTGCGAATTTAGCCATAGAAAGTGTATGGCTGAAATTCGCACCGCACATGAGATCGCATGTAACGAAGGAGCAGTGTGCTCCGAATTAAATGCGATCTCCGCAGCCGCACGAGTGTGAACGGGCACTTTAAAAGCTTTGAAATTACCTGGGAAACTGGCATTGTCTGAAACCGGAAGTGGCAAACCGGAAGTGACCTCCTTAAAACCGGAAGTGGCATTAAAACACTTTTCTCCTTGACATTTTGGGCTTTAAAGTGTTGTTGTATCCGTTTTGGGGACTTTTGATCCCGTTTTGACACATTTTCTGCCTCCCTAAGCCTTTGGCTAAAGATGTGAACATTTTAAGGGCAAAACCCCCAAAATATGCAAAATTTAATTTTGGGACCATTTTACCTGTGTTTGCTTCCTTTTACCAAGAAATGACCAGAGAGATGAAAAATGACTAGATTTCAGTCTTAGGCTCGGTTCACACTTGTGCGATGCGGGAACGCTGCCAATATGCAGCGTGTTACCGCATCGCATCCACACATCTGGCAGTTCCCACTGCCATATGCGATACGCAGGGGGTGTCAATTAAACGTTAACGACACCCCCAGTTTGATTGCATATCGCAGTGCGATCTGAGAGTACGCACAGAATCGCATCGCACAAGTGTGAACCACTGTGCGATTTGATTTTGATGCAGCTCAAAAAATGCCCCTGTGCGTCTTTGGTGCGGATGCAGTGCGAATTTAGCCATAGAAAGTGTATGGCTGAAATTCGCACCGCACATGAGATCGCATGTAACGAAGGAGCAGTGTGCTCCGAATTAAATGCGATCTCCGCAGCCGCACGAGTGTGAACGGGCACTTTAAAAGCTTTGAAATTACCTGGGAAACTGGCATTGTCTGAAACCGGAAGTGGCAAACCGGAAGTGACCTCCTTAAAACCGGAAGTGGCATTAAAACACTTTTCTCCTTGACATTTTGGGCTTTAAAGTGTTGTTGTATCCGTTTTGGGGACTTTTGATCCCGTTTTGACACATTTTCTGCCTCCCTAAGCCTTTGGCTAAAGATGTGAACATTTTAAGGGCATAACCCCCAAAATATGCAAAATTTAATTTTGGGACCATTTTACCTGTGTTTGCTTCCTTTTACCAAGAAATGACCAGAGAGATGAAAAATGACTAGATTTCAGTCTTAGGCTCGGTTCACACTTGTGCGATGCGGGAACGCTGCCAATATGCAGCGTGTTACCGCATCGCATCCACACATCTGGCAGTTCCCACTGCCATATGCGATACGCAGGGGGTGTCAATTAAACGTTAACGACACCCCCAGTTTGATTGCATATCGCAGTGCGATCTGCAAGTACGCACAGAATCGCATCGCACAAGTGTGAACCACGGTGCGATTTGATTTTGATGCAGCTCAAAAAATGCCCCTGTGCGTCTTTGGTGCGGATGCAGTGCGAATTTAGCCATAGAAAGTGTATGGCTGAAATTCGCACCGCACATGAGATCGCATGTAACGAAGGAGCAGTGTGCTCCGAATTAAATGCGATCTCCGCAGCCGCACGAGTGTGAACGGGCACTTTAAAAGCTTTGAAATTACCTGGGAAACTGGCATTGTCTGAAACCGGAAGTGGCAAACCGGAAGTGACCTCCTTAAAACCGGAAGTGGCATTAAAACACTTTTCTCCTTGACATTTTGGGCTTTAAAGTGTTGTTGTATCCGTTTTGGGGACTTTTGATCCCGTTTTGACACATTTTCTGCCTCCCTAAGCCTTTGGCTAAAGATGTGAACATTTTAAGGGCAAAACCCCCAAAATATGCAAAATTTAATTTTGGGACCATTTTACCTGTGTTTGCTTCCTTTTACCAAGAAATGACCAGAGAGATGAAAAATGACTAGATTTCAGTCTTAGGCTCGGTTCACACTTGTGCGATGCGGGAACGCTGCCAATATGCAGCGTGTTACCGCATCGCATCCACACATCTGGCAGTTCCCACTGCCATATGCGATACGCAGGGGGTGTCAATTAAACGTTAACGACACCCCCAGTTTGATTGCATATCGCAGTGCGATCTGCAAGTACGCACAGAATCGCATCGCACAAGTGTGAACCACTGTGCGATTTGATTTTGATGCAGCTCAAAAAATGCCCCTGTGCGTCTTTGGTGCGGATGCAGTGCGAATTTAGCCATAGAAAGTGTATGGCTGAAATTCGCACCGCACATGAGATCGCATGTAACGAAGGAGCAGTGTGCTCCGCATTAAATGCGATCTCCGCAGCCGCACGAGTGTGAACGGGCACTTTAAAAGCTTTGAAATTACCTGGGAAACTGGCATTGTCTGAAACCGGAAGTGGCAAACCGGAAGTGACCTCCTTAAAACCGGAAGTGGCATTAAAACACTTTTCTCCTTGACATTTTGGGCTTTAAAGTGTTGTTGTATCCGTTTTGGGGACTTTTGATCCCGTTTTGACACATTTTCTGCCTCCCTAAGCCTTTGGCCAAAGATGTGAACATTTTAAGGGCAAAACCCCCAAAATATGCAAAATTTAATTTTGGGACCATTTTACCTGTGTTTGCTTCCTTTTACCAAGAAAAGACCAGAGAGATGAAAAATGACTGGATTTCAGTCTTAGGCTCGGTTCACACTTGTGCGATGCGGGAACGCTGCCAATATGCAGCGTGTTACCGCATCGCATCCACACAACTGGCAGTTCCCACTGCCATATGCGATACGCAGGGGGTGTCAATTAAACGTTAACGACACCCCCAGTTTGATTGCATATCGCAGTGCGATCTGCAAGTACGCACAGAATCGCATCGCACAAGTGTGAACCACTGTGCGATTTGATTTTGATGCAGCTCAAAAAATGCCCCTGTGCGTCTTTGGTGCGGATGCAGTGCGCATTTAGCCATAGAAAGTGTATGGCTGAAATTCGCACCGCACATGAGATCGCATGTAACGAAGGAGCAGTGTGCTCCGAATTAAATGCGATCTCCGCAGCCGCACGAGTGTGAACGGGCACTTTAAAAGCTTTGAAATTACCTGGGAAACTGGCATTGTCTGAAACCGGAAGTGGCAAACCGGAAGTGACCTCCTTAAAACCGGAAGTGGCATTAAAACACTTTTCTCCTTGACATTTTGGGCTTTAAAGTGTTGTTGTATCCGTTTTGGGGACTTTTGATCCCGTTTTGACACATTTTCTGCCTCCCTAAGCCTTTGGCCAAAGATGTGAACATTTTAAGGGCAAAACCCCCAAAATATGCAAAATTTAATTTTGGGACCATTTTACCTGTGTTTGCTTCCTTTTACCAAGAAAAGACCAGAGAGATGAAAAATGACTGGATTTCAGTCTTAGGCTCGGTTCACACTTGTGCGATGCGGGAACGCTGCCGATATGCAGCGTGTTACCGCATCGCATCCACACATCTGGCAGTTCCCACTGCCATATGCGATACGCAGGGGGTGTCAATTAAACGTTAACGACACCCCCAGTTTGATTGCATATCGCAGTGCGATCTGCAAGTACGCACAGAATCGCATCGCACAAGTGTGAACCACGGTGCGATTTGATTTTGATGCAGCTCAAAAAATGCCCCTGTGCGTCTTTGGTGCGGATGCAGTGCGAATTTAGCCATAGAAAGTGTATGGCTGAAATTCGCACCGCACATGAGATCGCATGTAACGAAGGAGCAGTGTGCTCCGAATTAAATGCGATCTCCGCAGCCGCACGAGTGTGAACGGGCACTTTAAAAGCTTTGAAATTACCTGGGAAACTGGCATTGTCTGAAACCGGAAGTGGCAAACCGGAAGTGACCTCCTTAAAACCGGAAGTGGCATTAAAACACTTTTCTCCTTGACATTTTGGGCTTTAAAGTGTTGTTGTATCCGTTTTGGGGACTTTTGATCCCGTTTTGACACATTTTCTGCCTCCCTAAGCCTTTGGCTAAAGATGTGAACATTTTAAGGGCAAAACCCCCAAAATATGCAAAATTTAATTTTGGGACCATTTTACCTGTGTTTGCTTCCTTTTACCAAGAAATGACCAGAGAGATGAAAAATGACTAGATTTCAGTCTTAGGCTCGGTTCACACTTGTGCGATGCGGGAACGCTGCCAATATGCAGCGTGTTACCGCATCGCATCCACACATCTGGCAGTTCCCACTGCCATATGCGATACGCAGGGGGTGTCAATTAAACGTTAACGACACCCCCAGTTTGATTGCATATCGCAGTGCGATCTGAGAGTACGCACAGAATCGCATCGCACAAGTGTGAACCACTGTGCGATTTGATTTTGATGCAGCTCAAAAAATGCCCCTGTGCGTCTTTGGTGCGGATGCAGTGCGAATTTAGCCATAGAAAGTGTATGGCTGAAATTCGCACCGCACATGAGATCGCATGTAACGAAGGAGCAGTGTGCTCCGAATTAAATGCGATCTCCGCAGCCGCACGAGTGTGAACGGGCACTTTAAAAGCTTTGAAATTACCTGGGAAACTGGCATTGTCTGAAACCGGAAGTGGCAAACCGGAAGTGACCTCCTTAAAACCGGAAGTGGCATTAAAACACTTTTCTCCTTGACATTTTGGGCTTTAAAGTGTTGTTGTATCCGTTTTGGGGACTTTTGATCCCGTTTTGACACATTTTCTGCCTCCCTAAGCCTTTGGCTAAAGATGTGAACATTTTAAGGGCAAAACCCCCAAAATATGCAAAATTTAATTTTGGGACCATTTTACCTGTGTTTGCTTCCTTTTACCAAGAAATGACCAGAGAGATGAAAAATGACTAGATTTCAGTCTTAGGCTCGGTTCACACTTGTGCGATGCGGGAACGCTGCCAATATGCAGCGTGTTACCGCATCGCATCCACACATCTGGCAGTTCCCACTGCCATATGCGATACGCAGGGGGTGTCAATTAAACGTTAACGACACCCCCAGTTTGATTGCATATCGCAGTGCGATCTGCAAGTACGCACAGAATCGCATCGCACAAGTGTGAACCACTGTGCGATTTGATTTTGATGCAGCTCAAAAAATGCCCCTGTGCGTCTTTGGTGCGGATGCAGTGCGAATTTAGCCATAGAAAGTGTATGGCTGAAATTCGCACCGCACATGAGATCGCATGTAACGAAGGAGCAGTGTGCTCCGCATTAAATGCGATCTCCGCAGCCGCACGAGTGTGAACGGGCACTTTAAAAGCTTTGAAATTACCTGGGAAACTGGCATTGTCTGAAACCGGAAGTGGCAAACCGGAAGTGACCTCCTTAAAACCGGAAGTGGCATTAAAACACTTTTCTCCTTGACATTTTGGGCTTTAAAGTGTTGTTGTATCCGTTTTGGGGACTTTTGATCCCGTTTTGACACATTTTCTGCCTCCCTAAGCCTTTGGCCAAAGATGTGAACATTTTAAGGGCAAAACCCCCAAAATATGCAAAATTTAATTTTGGGACCATTTTACCTGTGTTTGCTTCCTTTTACCAAGAAAAGACCAGAGAGATGAAAAATGACTGGATTTCAGTCTTAGGCTCGGTTCACACTTGTGCGATGCGGGAACGCTGCCAATATGCAGCGTGTTACCGCATCGCATCCACACAACTGGCAGTTCCCACTGCCATATGCGATACGCAGGGGGTGTCAATTAAACGTTAACGACACCCCCAGTTTGATTGCATATCGCAGTGCGATCTGCAAGTACGCACAGAATCGCATCGCACAAGTGTGAACCACTGTGCGATTTGATTTTGATGCAGCTCAAAAAATGCCCCTGTGCGTCTTTGGTGCGGATGCAGTGCGCATTTAGCCATAGAAAGTGTATGGCTGAAATTCGCACCGCACATGAGATCGCATGTAACGAAGGAGCAGTGTGCTCCGAATTAAATGCGATCTCCGCAGCCGCACGAGTGTGAACGGGCACTTTAAAAGCTTTGAAATTACCTGGGAAACTGGCATTGTCTGAAACCGGAAGTGGCAAACCGGAAGTGACCTCCTTAAAACCGGAAGTGGCATTAAAACACTTTTCTCCTTGACATTTTGGGCTTTAAAGTGTTGTTGTATCCGTTTTGGGGACTTTTGATCCCGTTTTGACACATTTTCTGCCTCCCTAAGCCTTTGGCCAAAGATGTGAACATTTTAAGGGCAAAACCCCCAAAATATGCAAAATTTAATTTTGGGACCATTTTACCTGTGTTTGCTTCCTTTTACCAAGAAAAGACCAGAGAGATGAAAAATGACTGGATTTCAGTCTTAGGCTCGGTTCACACTTGTGCGATGCGGGAACGCTGCCGATATGCAGCGTGTTACCGCATCGCATCCACACAACTGGCAGTTCCCACTGCCATATGCGATACGCAGGGGGTGTCAATTAAACGTTAACGACACCCCCAGTTTGATTGCATATCGCAGTGCGATCTGCAAGTACGCACAGAATCGCATCGCACAAGTGTGAACCACTGTGCGATTTGATTTTGATGCAGCTCAAAAAATGCCCCTGTGCGTCTTTGGTGCGGATGCAGTGCGCATTTAGCCATAGAAAGTGTATGGCTGAAATTCGCACCGCACATGAGATCGCATGTAACGAAGGAGCAGTGTGCTCCGAATTAAATGCGATCTCCGCAGCCGCACGAGTGTGAACGGGCACTTTAAAAGCTTTGAAATTACCTGGGAAACTGGCATTGTCTGAAACCGGAAGTGGCAAACCGGAAGTGACCTCCTTAAAACCGGAAGTGGCATTAAAACACTTTTCTCCTTGACATTTTGGGCTTTAAAGTGTTGTTGTATCCGTTTTGGGGACTTTTGATCCCGTTTTGACACATTTTCTGCCTCCCTAAGCCTTTGGCCAAAGATGTGAACATTTTAAGGGCAAAACCCCCAAAATATGCAAAATTTAATTTTGGGACCATTTTACCTGTGTTTGCTTCCTTTTACCAAGAAAAGACCAGAGAGATGAAAAATGACTGGATTTCAGTCTTAGGCTCGGTTCACACTTGTGCGATGCGGGAACGCTGCCAATATGCAGCGTGTTACCGCATCGCATCCACACAACTGGCAGTTCCCACTGCCATATGCGATACGCAGGGGGTGTCAATTAAACGTTAACGACACCCCCAGTTTGATTGCATATCGCAGTGCGATCTGCAAGTACGCACAGAATCGCATCGCACAAGTGTGAACCACTGTGCGATTTGATTTTGATGCAGCTCAAAAAATGCCCCTGTGCGTCTTTGGTGCGGATGCAGTGCGCATTTAGCCATAGAAAGTGTATGGCTGAAATTCGCACCGCACATGAGATCGCATGTAACGAAGGAGCAGTGTGCTCCGAATTAAATGCGATCTCCGCAGCCGCACGAGTGTGAACGGGCACTTTAAAAGCTTTGAAATTACCTGGGAAACTGGCATTGTCTGAAACCGGAAGTGGCAAACCGGAAGTGACCTCCTTAAAACCGGAAGTGGCATTAAAACACTTTTCTCCTTGACATTTTGGGCTTTAAAGTGTTGTTGTATCCGTTTTGGGGACTTTTGATCCCGTTTTGACACATTTTCTGCCTCCCTAAGCCTTTGGCCAAAGATGTGAACATTTTAAGGGCAAAACCCCCAAAATATGCAAAATTTAATTTTGGGACCATTTTACCTGTGTTTGCTTCCTTTTACCAAGAAAAGACCAGAGAGATGAAAAATGACTGGATTTCAGTCTTAGGCTCGGTTCACACTTGTGCGATGCGGGAACGCTGCCAATATGCAGCGTGTTACCGCATCGCATCCACACAACTGGCAGTTCCCACTGCCATATGCGATACGCAGGGGGTGTCAATTAAACGTTAACGACACCCCCAGTTTGATTGCATATCGCAGTGCGATCTGCAAGTACGCACAGAATCGCATCGCACAAGTGTGAACCACTGTGCGATTTGATTTTGATGCAGCTCAAAAAATGCCCCTGTGCGTCTTTGGTGCGGATGCAGTGCGCATTTAGCCATAGAAAGTGTATGGCTGAAATTCGCACCGCACATGAGATCGCATGTAACGAAGGAGCAGTGTGCTCCGAATTAAATGCGATCTCCGCAGCCGCACGAGTGTGAACGGGCACTTTAAAAGCTTTGAAATTACCTGGGAAACTGGCATTGTCTGAAACCGGAAGTGGCAAACCGGAAGTGACCTCCTTAAAACCGGAAGTGGCATTAAAACACTTTTCTCCTTGACATTTTGGGCTTTAAAGTGTTGTTGTATCCGTTTTGGGGACTTTTGATCCCGTTTTGACACATTTTCTGCCTCCCTAAGCCTTTGGCCAAAGATGTGAACATTTTAAGGGCAAAACCCCCAAAATATGCAAAATTTAATTTTGGGACCATTTTACCTGTGTTTGCTTCCTTTTACCAAGAAAAGACCAGAGAGATGAAAAATGACTGGATTTCAGTCTTAGGCTCGGTTCACACTTGTGCGATGCGGGAACGCTGCCGATATGCAGCGTGTTACCGCATCGCATCCACACATCTGGCAGTTCCCACTGCCATATGCGATACGCAGGGGGTGTCAATTAAACGTTAACGACACCCCCAGTTTGATTGCATATCGCAGTGCGATCTGCAAGTACGCACAGAATCGCATCGCACAAGTGTGAACCACGGTGCGATTTGATTTTGATGCAGCTCAAAAAATGCCCCTGTGCGTCTTTGGTGCGGATGCAGTGCGAATTTAGCCATAGAAAGTGTATGGCTGAAATTCGCACCGCACATGAGATCGCATGTAACGAAGGAGCAGTGTGCTCCGAATTAAATGCGATCTCCGCAGCCGCACGAGTGTGAACGGGCACTTTAAAAGCTTTGAAATTACCTGGGAAACTGGCATTGTCTGAAACCGGAAGTGGCAAACCGGAAGTGACCTCCTTAAAACCGGAAGTGGCATTAAAACACTTTTCTCCTTGACATTTTGGGCTTTAAAGTGTTGTTGTATCCGTTTTGGGGACTTTTGATCCCGTTTTGACACATTTTCTGCCTCCCTAAGCCTTTGGCTAAAGATGTGAACATTTTAAGGGCAAAACCCCCAAAATATGCAAAATTTAATTTTGGGACCATTTTACCTGTGTTTGCTTCCTTTTACCAAGAAATGACCAGAGAGATGAAAAATGACTAGATTTCAGTCTTAGGCTCGGTTCACACTTGTGCGATGCGGGAACGCTGCCAATATGCAGCGTGTTACCGCATCGCATCCACACATCTGGCAGTTCCCACTGCCATATGCGATACGCAGGGGGTGTCAATTAAACGTTAACGACACCCCCAGTTTGATTGCATATCGCAGTGCGATCTGAGAGTACGCACAGAATCGCATCGCACAAGTGTGAACCACTGTGCGATTTGATTTTGATGCAGCTCAAAAAATGCCCCTGTGCGTCTTTGGTGCGGATGCAGTGCGAATTTAGCCATAGAAAGTGTATGGCTGAAATTCGCACCGCACATGAGATCGCATGTAACGAAGGAGCAGTGTGCTCCGAATTAAATGCGATCTCCGCAGCCGCACGAGTGTGAACGGGCACTTTAAAAGCTTTGAAATTACCTGGGAAACTGGCATTGTCTGAAACCGGAAGTGGCAAACCGGAAGTGACCTCCTTAAAACCGGAAGTGGCATTAAAACACTTTTCTCCTTGACATTTTGGGCTTTAAAGTGTTGTTGTATCCGTTTTGGGGACTTTTGATCCCGTTTTGACACATTTTCTGCCTCCCTAAGCCTTTGGCTAAAGATGTGAACATTTTAAGGGCATAACCCCCAAAATATGCAAAATTTAATTTTGGGACCATTTTACCTGTGTTTGCTTCCTTTTACCAAGAAATGACCAGAGAGATGAAAAATGACTAGATTTCAGTCTTAGGCTCGGTTCACACTTGTGCGATGCGGGAACGCTGCCAATATGCAGCGTGTTACCGCATCGCATCCACACATCTGGCAGTTCCCACTGCCATATGCGATACGCAGGGGGTGTCAATTAAACGTTAACGACACCCCCAGTTTGATTGCATATCGCAGTGCGATCTGCAAGTACGCACAGAATCGCATCGCACAAGTGTGAACCACGGTGCGATTTGATTTTGATGCAGCTCAAAAAATGCCCCTGTGCGTCTTTGGTGCGGATGCAGTGCGAATTTAGCCATAGAAAGTGTATGGCTGAAATTCGCACCGCACATGAGATCGCATGTAACGAAGGAGCAGTGTGCTCCGAATTAAATGCGATCTCCGCAGCCGCACGAGTGTGAACGGGCACTTTAAAAGCTTTGAAATTACCTGGGAAACTGGCATTGTCTGAAACCGGAAGTGGCAAACCGGAAGTGACCTCCTTAAAACCGGAAGTGGCATTAAAACACTTTTCTCCTTGACATTTTGGGCTTTAAAGTGTTGTTGTATCCGTTTTGGGGACTTTTGATCCCGTTTTGACACATTTTCTGCCTCCCTAAGCCTTTGGCTAAAGATGTGAACATTTTAAGGGCAAAACCCCCAAAATATGCAAAATTTAATTTTGGGACCATTTTACCTGTGTTTGCTTCCTTTTACCAAGAAATGACCAGAGAGATGAAAAATGACTAGATTTCAGTCTTAGGCTCGGTTCACACTTGTGCGATGCGGGAACGCTGCCAATATGCAGCGTGTTACCGCATCGCATCCACACATCTGGCAGTTCCCACTGCCATATGCGATACGCAGGGGGTGTCAATTAAACGTTAACGACACCCCCAGTTTGATTGCATATCGCAGTGCGATCTGCAAGTACGCACAGAATCGCATCGCACAAGTGTGAACCACTGTGCGATTTGATTTTGATGCAGCTCAAAAAATGCCCCTGTGCGTCTTTGGTGCGGATGCAGTGCGAATTTAGCCATAGAAAGTGTATGGCTGAAATTCGCACCGCACATGAGATCGCATGTAACGAAGGAGCAGTGTGCTCCGCATTAAATGCGATCTCCGCAGCCGCACGAGTGTGAACGGGCACTTTAAAAGCTTTGAAATTACCTGGGAAACTGGCATTGTCTGAAACCGGAAGTGGCAAACCGGAAGTGACCTCCTTAAAACCGGAAGTGGCATTAAAACACTTTTCTCCTTGACATTTTGGGCTTTAAAGTGTTGTTGTATCCGTTTTGGGGACTTTTGATCCCGTTTTGACACATTTTCTGCCTCCCTAAGCCTTTGGCCAAAGATGTGAACATTTTAAGGGCAAAACCCCCAAAATATGCAAAATTTAATTTTGGGACCATTTTACCTGTGTTTGCTTCCTTTTACCAAGAAAAGACCAGAGAGATGAAAAATGACTGGATTTCAGTCTTAGGCTCGGTTCACACTTGTGCGATGCGGGAACGCTGCCAATATGCAGCGTGTTACCGCATCGCATCCACACAACTGGCAGTTCCCACTGCCATATGCGATACGCAGGGGGTGTCAATTAAACGTTAACGACACCCCCAGTTTGATTGCATATCGCAGTGCGATCTGCAAGTACGCACAGAATCGCATCGCACAAGTGTGAACCACTGTGCGATTTGATTTTGATGCAGCTCAAAAAATGCCCCTGTGCGTCTTTGGTGCGGATGCAGTGCGCATTTAGCCATAGAAAGTGTATGGCTGAAATTCGCACCGCACATGAGATCGCATGTAACGAAGGAGCAGTGTGCTCCGAATTAAATGCGATCTCCGCAGCCGCACGAGTGTGAACGGGCACTTTAAAAGCTTTGAAATTACCTGGGAAACTGGCATTGTCTGAAACCGGAAGTGGCAAACCGGAAGTGACCTCCTTAAAACCGGAAGTGGCATTAAAACACTTTTCTCCTTGACATTTTGGGCTTTAAAGTGTTGTTGTATCCGTTTTGGGGACTTTTGATCCCGTTTTGACACATTTTCTGCCTCCCTAAGCCTTTGGCCAAAGATGTGAACATTTTAAGGGCAAAACCCCCAAAATATGCAAAATTTAATTTTGGGACCATTTTACCTGTGTTTGCTTCCTTTTACCAAGAAAAGACCAGAGAGATGAAAAATGACTGGATTTCAGTCTTAGGCTCGGTTCACACTTGTGCGATGCGGGAACGCTGCCGATATGCAGCGTGTTACCGCATCGCATCCACACATCTGGCAGTTCCCACTGCCATATGCGATACGCAGGGGGTGTCAATTAAACGTTAACGACACCCCCAGTTTGATTGCATATCGCAGTGCGATCTGCAAGTACGCACAGAATCGCATCGCACAAGTGTGAACCACGGTGCGATTTGATTTTGATGCAGCTCAAAAAATGCCCCTGTGCGTCTTTGGTGCGGATGCAGTGCGAATTTAGCCATAGAAAGTGTATGGCTGAAATTCGCACCGCACATGAGATCGCATGTAACGAAGGAGCAGTGTGCTCCGAATTAAATGCGATCTCCGCAGCCGCACGAGTGTGAACGGGCACTTTAAAAGCTTTGAAATTACCTGGGAAACTGGCATTGTCTGAAACCGGAAGTGGCAAACCGGAAGTGACCTCCTTAAAACCGGAAGTGGCATTAAAACACTTTTCTCCTTGACATTTTGGGCTTTAAAGTGTTGTTGTATCCGTTTTGGGGACTTTTGATCCCGTTTTGACACATTTTCTGCCTCCCTAAGCCTTTGGCTAAAGATGTGAACATTTTAAGGGCAAAACCCCCAAAATATGCAAAATTTAATTTTGGGACCATTTTACCTGTGTTTGCTTCCTTTTACCAAGAAATGACCAGAGAGATGAAAAATGACTAGATTTCAGTCTTAGGCTCGGTTCACACTTGTGCGATGCGGGAACGCTGCCAATATGCAGCGTGTTACCGCATCGCATCCACACATCTGGCAGTTCCCACTGCCATATGCGATACGCAGGGGGTGTCAATTAAACGTTAACGACACCCCCAGTTTGATTGCATATCGCAGTGCGATCTGAGAGTACGCACAGAATCGCATCGCACAAGTGTGAACCACTGTGCGATTTGATTTTGATGCAGCTCAAAAAATGCCCCTGTGCGTCTTTGGTGCGGATGCAGTGCGAATTTAGCCATAGAAAGTGTATGGCTGAAATTCGCACCGCACATGAGATCGCATGTAACGAAGGAGCAGTGTGCTCCGAATTAAATGCGATCTCCGCAGCCGCACGAGTGTGAACGGGCACTTTAAAAGCTTTGAAATTACCTGGGAAACTGGCATTGTCTGAAACCGGAAGTGGCAAACCGGAAGTGACCTCCTTAAAACCGGAAGTGGCATTAAAACACTTTTCTCCTTGACATTTTGGGCTTTAAAGTGTTGTTGTATCCGTTTTGGGGACTTTTGATCCCGTTTTGACACATTTTCTGCCTCCCTAAGCCTTTGGCTAAAGATGTGAACATTTTAAGGGCAAAACCCCCAAAATATGCAAAATTTAATTTTGGGACCATTTTACCTGTGTTTGCTTCCTTTTACCAAGAAATGACCAGAGAGATGAAAAATGACTAGATTTCAGTCTTAGGCTCGGTTCACACTTGTGCGATGCGGGAACGCTGCCAATATGCAGCGTGTTACCGCATCGCATCCACACATCTGGCAGTTCCCACTGCCATATGCGATACGCAGGGGGTGTCAATTAAACGTTAACGACACCCCCAGTTTGATTGCATATCGCAGTGCGATCTGCAAGTACGCACAGAATCGCATCGCACAAGTGTGAACCACTGTGCGATTTGATTTTGATGCAGCTCAAAAAATGCCCCTGTGCGTCTTTGGTGCGGATGCAGTGCGAATTTAGCCATAGAAAGTGTATGGCTGAAATTCGCACCGCACATGAGATCGCATGTAACGAAGGAGCAGTGTGCTCCGCATTAAATGCGATCTCCGCAGCCGCACGAGTGTGAACGGGCACTTTAAAAGCTTTGAAATTACCTGGGAAACTGGCATTGTCTGAAACCGGAAGTGGCAAACCGGAAGTGACCTCCTTAAAACCGGAAGTGGCATTAAAACACTTTTCTCCTTGACATTTTGGGCTTTAAAGTGTTGTTGTATCCGTTTTGGGGACTTTTGATCCCGTTTTGACACATTTTCTGCCTCCCTAAGCCTTTGGCCAAAGATGTGAACATTTTAAGGGCAAAACCCCCAAAATATGCAAAATTTAATTTTGGGACCATTTTACCTGTGTTTGCTTCCTTTTACCAAGAAAAGACCAGAGAGATGAAAAATGACTGGATTTCAGTCTTAGGCTCGGTTCACACTTGTGCGATGCGGGAACGCTGCCAATATGCAGCGTGTTACCGCATCGCATCCACACAACTGGCAGTTCCCACTGCCATATGCGATACGCAGGGGGTGTCAATTAAACGTTAACGACACCCCCAGTTTGATTGCATATCGCAGTGCGATCTGCAAGTACGCACAGAATCGCATCGCACAAGTGTGAACCACTGTGCGATTTGATTTTGATGCAGCTCAAAAAATGCCCCTGTGCGTCTTTGGTGCGGATGCAGTGCGCATTTAGCCATAGAAAGTGTATGGCTGAAATTCGCACCGCACATGAGATCGCATGTAACGAAGGAGCAGTGTGCTCCGAATTAAATGCGATCTCCGCAGCCGCACGAGTGTGAACGGGCACTTTAAAAGCTTTGAAATTACCTGGGAAACTGGCATTGTCTGAAACCGGAAGTGGCAAACCGGAAGTGACCTCCTTAAAACCGGAAGTGGCATTAAAACACTTTTCTCCTTGACATTTTGGGCTTTAAAGTGTTGTTGTATCCGTTTTGGGGACTTTTGATCCCGTTTTGACACATTTTCTGCCTCCCTAAGCCTTTGGCCAAAGATGTGAACATTTTAAGGGCAAAACCCCCAAAATATGCAAAATTTAATTTTGGGACCATTTTACCTGTGTTTGCTTCCTTTTACCAAGAAAAGACCAGAGAGATGAAAAATGACTGGATTTCAGTCTTAGGCTCGGTTCACACTTGTGCGATGCGGGAACGCTGCCGATATGCAGCGTGTTACCGCATCGCATCCACACAACTGGCAGTTCCCACTGCCATATGCGATACGCAGGGGGTGTCAATTAAACGTTAACGACACCCCCAGTTTGATTGCATATCGCAGTGCGATCTGCAAGTACGCACAGAATCGCATCGCACAAGTGTGAACCACTGTGCGATTTGATTTTGATGCAGCTCAAAAAATGCCCCTGTGCGTCTTTGGTGCGGATGCAGTGCGCATTTAGCCATAGAAAGTGTATGGCTGAAATTCGCACCGCACATGAGATCGCATGTAACGAAGGAGCAGTGTGCTCCGAATTAAATGCGATCTCCGCAGCCGCACGAGTGTGAACGGGCACTTTAAAAGCTTTGAAATTACCTGGGAAACTGGCATTGTCTGAAACCGGAAGTGGCAAACCGGAAGTGACCTCCTTAAAACCGGAAGTGGCATTAAAACACTTTTCTCCTTGACATTTTGGGCTTTAAAGTGTTGTTGTATCCGTTTTGGGGACTTTTGATCCCGTTTTGACACATTTTCTGCCTCCCTAAGCCTTTGGCCAAAGATGTGAACATTTTAAGGGCAAAACCCCCAAAATATGCAAAATTTAATTTTGGGACCATTTTACCTGTGTTTGCTTCCTTTTACCAAGAAAAGACCAGAGAGATGAAAAATGACTGGATTTCAGTCTTAGGCTCGGTTCACACTTGTGCGATGCGGGAACGCTGCCAATATGCAGCGTGTTACCGCATCGCATCCACACAACTGGCAGTTCCCACTGCCATATGCGATACGCAGGGGGTGTCAATTAAACGTTAACGACACCCCCAGTTTGATTGCATATCGCAGTGCGATCTGCAAGTACGCACAGAATCGCATCGCACAAGTGTGAACCACTGTGCGATTTGATTTTGATGCAGCTCAAAAAATGCCCCTGTGCGTCTTTGGTGCGGATGCAGTGCGAATTTAGCCATAGAAAGTGTATGGCTGAAATTCGCACCACACATGAGATCGCATGTAACGAAGGAGCAGTGTGCTCCGAATTAAATGCGATCTCCGCAGCCGCACGAGTGTGAACGGGCACTTTAAAAGCTTTGAAATTACCTGGGAAACTGGCATTGTCTGAAACCGGAAGTGGCAAACCGGAAGTGACCTCCTTAAAACCGGAAGTGGCATTAAAACACTTTTCTCCTTGACATTTTGGGCTTTAAAGTGTTGTTGTATCCGTTTTGGGGACTTTTGATCCCTTTTTGACACATTTTCTGCCTCCCTAAGCCTTTGGCTAAAGATGTGAACATTTTAAGGGCAAAACCCCCAAAATATGCAAAATTTAATTTTGGGACCATTTTACCTGTGTTTGCTTCCTTTTACCAAGAAATGACCAGAGAGATGAAAAATGACTAGATTTCAGTCTTAGGCTCGGTTCACACTTGTGCGATGCGGGAACGCTGCCAATATGCAGCGTGTTACCGCATCGCATCCACACAACTGGCAGTTCCCACTGCCATATGCGATACGCAGGGGGTGTCAATTAAACGTTAACGACACCCCCAGTTTGATTGCATATCGCAGTGCGATCTGCAAGTACGCACAGAATCGCATCGCACAAGTGTGAACCACTGTGCGATTTGATTTTGATGCAGCTCAAAAAATGCCCCTGTGCGTCTTTGGTGCGGATGCAGTGCGAATTTAGCCATAGAAAGTGTATGGCTGAAATTCGCACCGCACATGAGATCGCATGTAACGAAGGAGCAGTGTGCTCCGAATTAAATGCGATCTCCGCAGCCGCACGAGTGTGAACGGGCACTTTAAAAGCTTTGAAATTACCTGGGAAACTGGCATTGTCTGAAACCGGAAGTGGCAAACCGGAAGTGACCTCCTTAAAACCGGAAGTGGCATTAAAACACTTTTCTCCTTGACATTTTGGGCTTTAAAGTGTTGTTGTATCCGTTTTGGGGACTTTTGATCCCGTTTTGACACATTTTCTGCCTCCCTAAGCCTTTGGCTAAAGATGTGAACATTTTAAGGGCAAAACCCCCAAAATATGCAAAATTTAATTTTGGGACCATTTTACCTGTGTTTGCTTCCTTTTACCAAGAAATGACCAGAGAGATGAAAAATGACTAGATTTCAGTCTTAGGCTCGGTTCACACTTGTGCGATGCGGGAACGCTGCCAATATGCAGCGTGTTACCGCATCGCATCCACACATCTGGCAGTTCCCACTGCCATATGCGATACGCAGGGGGTGTCAATTAAACGTTAACGACACCCCCAGTTTGATTGCATATCGCAGTGCGATCTGCAAGTACGCACAGAATCGCATCGCACAAGTGTGAACCACGGTGCGATTTGATTTTGATGCAGCTCAAAAAATGCCCCTGTGCGTCTTTGGTGCGGATGCAGTGCGAATTTAGCCATAGAAAGTGTATGGCTGAAATTCGCACCGCACATGAGATCGCATGTAACGAAGGAGCAGTGTGCTCCGAATTAAATGCGATCTCCGCAGCCGCACGAGTGTGAACGGGCACTTTAAAAGCTTTGAAATTACCTGGGAAACTGGCATTGTCTGAAACCGGAAGTGGCAAACCGGAAGTGACCTCCTTAAAACCGGAAGTGGCATTAAAACACTTTTCTCCTTGACATTTTGGGCTTTAAAGTGTTGTTGTATCCGTTTTGGGGACTTTTGATCCCGTTTTGACACATTTTCTGCCTCCCTAAGCCTTTGGCTAAAGATGTGAACATTTTAAGGGCAAAACCCCCAAAATATGCAAAATTTAATTTTGGGACCATTTTACCTGTGTTTGCTTCCTTTTACCAAGAAATGACCAGAGAGATGAAAAATGACTAGATTTCAGTCTTAGGCTCGGTTCACACTTGTGCGATGCGGGAACGCTGCCAATATGCAGCGTGTTACCGCATCGCATCCACACATCTGGCAGTTCCCACTGCCATATGCGATACGCAGGGGGTGTCAATTAAACGTTAACGACACCCCCAGTTTGATTGCATATCGCAGTGCGATCTGAGAGTACGCACAGAATCGCATCGCACAAGTGTGAACCACTGTGCGATTTGATTTTGATGCAGCTCAAAAAATGCCCCTGTGCGTCTTTGGTGCGGATGCAGTGCGAATTTAGCCATAGAAAGTGTATGGCTGAAATTCGCACCGCACATGAGATCGCATGTAACGAAGGAGCAGTGTGCTCCGAATTAAATGCGATCTCCGCAGCCGCACGAGTGTGAACGGGCACTTTAAAAGCTTTGAAATTACCTGGGAAACTGGCATTGTCTGAAACCGGAAGTGGCAAACCGGAAGTGACCTCCTTAAAACCGGAAGTGGCATTAAAACACTTTTCTCCTTGACATTTTGGGCTTTAAAGTGTTGTTGTATCCGTTTTGGGGACTTTTGATCCCGTTTTGACACATTTTCTGCCTCCCTAAGCCTTTGGCTAAAGATGTGAACATTTTAAGGGCAAAACCCCCAAAATATGCAAAATTTAATTTTGGGACCATTTTACCTGTGTTTGCTTCCTTTTACCAAGAAATGACCAGAGAGATGAAAAATGACTAGATTTCAGTCTTAGGCTCGGTTCACACTTGTGCGATGCGGGAACGCTGCCAATATGCAGCGTGTTACCGCATCGCATCCACACATCTGGCAGTTCCCACTGCCATATGCGATACGCAGGGGGTGTCAATTAAACGTTAACGACACCCCCAGTTTGATTGCATATCGCAGTGCGATCTGCAAGTACGCACAGAATCGCATCGCACAAGTGTGAACCACTGTGCGATTTGATTTTGATGCAGCTCAAAAAATGCCCCTGTGCGTCTTTGGTGCGGATGCAGTGCGAATTTAGCCATAGAAAGTGTATGGCTGAAATTCGCACCGCACATGAGATCGCATGTAACGAAGGAGCAGTGTGCTCCGCATTAAATGCGATCTCCGCAGCCGCACGAGTGTGAACGGGCACTTTAAAAGCTTTGAAATTACCTGGGAAACTGGCATTGTCTGAAACCGGAAGTGGCAAACCGGAAGTGACCTCCTTAAAACCGGAAGTGGCATTAAAACACTTTTCTCCTTGACATTTTGGGCTTTAAAGTGTTGTTGTATCCGTTTTGGGGACTTTTGATCCCGTTTTGACACATTTTCTGCCTCCCTAAGCCTTTGGCCAAAGATGTGAACATTTTAAGGGCAAAACCCCCAAAATATGCAAAATTTAATTTTGGGACCATTTTACCTGTGTTTGCTTCCTTTTACCAAGAAAAGACCAGAGAGATGAAAAATGACTGGATTTCAGTCTTAGGCTCGGTTCACACTTGTGCGATGCGGGAACGCTGCCAATATGCAGCGTGTTACCGCATCGCATCCACACAACTGGCAGTTCCCACTGCCATATGCGATACGCAGGGGGTGTCAATTAAACGTTAACGACACCCCCAGTTTGATTGCATATCGCAGTGCGATCTGCAAGTACGCACAGAATCGCATCGCACAAGTGTGAACCACTGTGCGATTTGATTTTGATGCAGCTCAAAAAATGCCCCTGTGCGTCTTTGGTGCGGATGCAGTGCGAATTTAGCCATAGAAAGTGTATGGCTGAAATTCGCACCGCACATGAGATCGCATGTAACGAAGGAGCAGTGTGCTCCGAATTAAATGCGATCTCCGCAGCCGCACGAGTGTGAACGGGCACTTTAAAAGCTTTGAAATTACCTGGGAAACTGGCATTGTCTGAAACCGGAAGTGGCAAACCGGAAGTGACCTCCTTAAAACCGGAAGTGGCATTAAAACACTTTTCTCCTTGACATTTTGGGCTTTAAAGTGTTGTTGTATCCGTTTTGGGGACTTTTGATCCCTTTTTGACACATTTTCTGCCTCCCTAAGCCTTTGGCTAAAGATGTGAACATTTTAAGGGCAAAACCCCCAAAATATGCAAAATTTAATTTTGGGACCATTTTACCTGTGTTTGCTTCCTTTTACCAAGAAATGACCAGAGAGATGAAAAATGACTAGATTTCAGTCTTAGGCTCGGTTCACACTTGTGCGATGCGGGAACGCTGCCAATATGCAGCGTGTTACCGCATCGCATCCACACAACTGGCAGTTCCCACTGCCATATGCGATACGCAGGGGGTGTCAATTAAACGTTAACGACACCCCCAGTTTGATTGCATATCGCAGTGCGATCTGCAAGTACGCACAGAATCGCATCGCACAAGTGTGAACCACTGTGCGATTTGATTTTGATGCAGCTCAAAAAATGCCCCTGTGCGTCTTTGGTGCGGATGCAGTGCGAATTTAGCCATAGAAAGTGTATGGCTGAAATTCGCACCGCACATGAGATCGCATGTAACGAAGGAGCAGTGTGCTCCGAATTAAATGCGATCTCCGCAGCCGCACGAGTGTGAACGGGCACTTTAAAAGCTTTGAAATTACCTGGGAAACTGGCATTGTCTGAAACCGGAAGTGGCAAACCGGAAGTGACCTCCTTAAAACCGGAAGTGGCATTAAAACACTTTTCTCCTTGACATTTTGGGCTTTAAAGTGTTGTTGTATCCGTTTTGGGGACTTTTGATCCCGTTTTGACACATTTTCTGCCTCCCTAAGCCTTTGGCTAAAGATGTGAACATTTTAAGGGCAAAACCCCCAAAATATGCAAAATTTAATTTTGGGACCATTTTACCTGTGTTTGCTTCCTTTTACCAAGAAATGACCAGAGAGATGAAAAATGACTAGATTTCAGTCTTAGGCTCGGTTCACACTTGTGCGATGCGGGAACGCTGCCAATATGCAGCGTGTTACCGCATCGCATCCACACATCTGGCAGTTCCCACTGCCATATGCGATACGCAGGGGGTGTCAATTAAACGTTAACGACACCCCCAGTTTGATTGCATATCGCAGTGCGATCTGCAAGTACGCACAGAATCGCATCGCACAAGTGTGAACCACGGTGCGATTTGATTTTGATGCAGCTCAAAAAATGCCCCTGTGCGTCTTTGGTGCGGATGCAGTGCGAATTTAGCCATAGAAAGTGTATGGCTGAAATTCGCACCGCACATGAGATCGCATGTAACGAAGGAGCAGTGTGCTCCGAATTAAATGCGATCTCCGCAGCCGCACGAGTGTGAACGGGCACTTTAAAAGCTTTGAAATTACCTGGGAAACTGGCATTGTCTGAAACCGGAAGTTGCAAACCGGAAGTGACCTCCTTAAAACCGGAAGTGGCATTAAAACACTTTTCTCCTTGACATTTTGGGCTTTAAAGTGTTGTTGTATCCGTTTTGGGGACTTTTGATCCCGTTTTGACACATTTTCTGCCTCCCTAAGCCTTTGGCTAAAGATGTGAACATTTTAAGGGCAAAACCCCCAAAATATGCAAAATTTAATTTTGGGACCATTTTACCTGTGTTTGCTTCCTTTTACCAAGAAATGACCAGAGAGATGAAAAATGACTAGATTTCAGTCTTAGGCTCGGTTCACACTTGTGCGATGCGGGAACGCTGCCAATATGCAGCGTGTTACCGCATCGCATCCACACATCTGGCAGTTCCCACTGCCATATGCGATACGCAGGGGGTGTCAATTAAACGTTAACGACACCCCCAGTTTGATTGCATATCGCAGTGCGATCTGCAAGTACGCACAGAATCGCATCGCACAAGTGTGAACCACTGTGCGATTTGATTTTGATGCAGCTCAAAAAATGCCCCTGTGCGTCTTTGGTGCGGATGCAGTGCGAATTTAGCCATAGAAAGTGTATGGCTGAAATTCGCACCGCACATGAGATCGCATGTAACGAAGGAGCAGTGTGCTCCGCATTAAATGCGATCTCCGCAGCCGCACGAGTGTGAACGGGCACTTTAAAAGCTTTGAAATTACCTGGGAAACTGGCATTGTCTGAAACCGGAAGTGGCAAACCGGAAGTGACCTCCTTAAAACCGGAAGTGGCATTAAAACACTTTTCTCCTTGACATTTTGGGCTTTAAAGTGTTGTTGTATCCGTTTTGGGGACTTTTGATCCCGTTTTGACACATTTTCTGCCTCCCTAAGCCTTTGGCCAAAGATGTGAACATTTTAAGGGCAAAACCCCCAAAATATGCAAAATTTAATTTTGGGACCATTTTACCTGTGTTTGCTTCCTTTTACCAAGAAAAGACCAGAGAGATGAAAAATGACTGGATTTCAGTCTTAGGCTCGGTTCACACTTGTGCGATGCGGGAACGCTGCCAATATGCAGCGTGTTACCGCATCGCATCCACACAACTGGCAGTTCCCACTGCCATATGCGATACGCAGGGGGTGTCAATTAAACGTTAACGACACCCCCAGTTTGATTGCATATCGCAGTGCGATCTGCAAGTACGCACAGAATCGCATCGCACAAGTGTGAACCACTGTGCGATTTGATTTTGATGCAGCTCAAAAAATGCCCCTGTGCGTCTTTGGTGCGGATGCAGTGCGCATTTAGCCATAGAAAGTGTATGGCTGAAATTCGCACCGCACATGAGATCGCATGTAACGAAGGAGCAGTGTGCTCCGAATTAAATGCGATCTCCGCAGCCGCACGAGTGTGAACGGGCACTTTAAAAGCTTTGAAATTACCTGGGAAACTGGCATTGTCTGAAACCGGAAGTGGCAAACCGGAAGTGACCTCCTTAAAACCGGAAGTGGCATTAAAACACTTTTCTCCTTGACATTTTGGGCTTTAAAGTGTTGTTGTATCCGTTTTGGGGACTTTTGATCCCGTTTTGACACATTTTCTGCCTCCCTAAGCCTTTGGCCAAAGATGTGAACATTTTAAGGGCAAAACCCCCAAAATATGCAAAATTTAATTTTGGGACCATTTTACCTGTGTTTGCTTCCTTTTACCAAGAAAAGACCAGAGAGATGAAAAATGACTGGATTTCAGTCTTAGGCTCGGTTCACACTTGTGCGATGCGGGAACGCTGCCGATATGCAGCGTGTTACCGCATCGCATCCACACAACTGGCAGTTCCCACTGCCATATGCGATACGCAGGGGGTGTCAATTAAACGTTAACGACACCCCCAGTTTGATTGCATATCGCAGTGCGATCTGCAAGTACGCACAGAATCGCATCGCACAAGTGTGAACCACTGTGCGATTTGATTTTGATGCAGCTCAAAAAATGCCCCTGTGCGTCTTTGGTGCGGATGCAGTGCGCATTTAGCCATAGAAAGTGTATGGCTGAAATTCGCACCGCACATGAGATCGCATGTAACGAAGGAGCAGTGTGCTCCGAATTAAATGCGATCTCCGCAGCCGCACGAGTGTGAACGGGCACTTTAAAAGCTTTGAAATTACCTGGGAAACTGGCATTGTCTGAAACCGGAAGTGGCAAACCGGAAGTGACCTCCTTAAAACCGGAAGTGGCATTAAAACACTTTTCTCCTTGACATTTTGGGCTTTAAAGTGTTGTTGTATCCGTTTTGGGGACTTTTGATCCCGTTTTGACACATTTTCTGCCTCCCTAAGCCTTTGGCCAAAGATGTGAACATTTTAAGGGCAAAACCCCCAAAATATGCAAAATTTAATTTTGGGACCATTTTACCTGTGTTTGCTTCCTTTTACCAAGAAAAGACCAGAGAGATGAAAAATGACTGGATTTCAGTCTTAGGCTCGGTTCACACTTGTGCGATGCGGGAACGCTGCCAATATGCAGCGTGTTACCGCATCGCATCCACACAACTGGCAGTTCCCACTGCCATATGCGATACGCAGGGGGTGTCAATTAAACGTTAACGACACCCCCAGTTTGATTGCATATCGCAGTGCGATCTGCAAGTACGCACAGAATCGCATCGCACAAGTGTGAACCACTGTGCGATTTGATTTTGATGCAGCTCAAAAAATGCCCCTGTGCGTCTTTGGTGCGGATGCAGTGCGAATTTAGCCATAGAAAGTGTATGGCTGAAATTCGCACCACACATGAGATCGCATGTAACGAAGGAGCAGTGTGCTCCGAATTAAATGCGATCTCCGCAGCCGCACGAGTGTGAACGGGCACTTTAAAAGCTTTGAAATTACCTGGGAAACTGGCATTGTCTGAAACCGGAAGTGGCAAACCGGAAGTGACCTCCTTAAAACCGGAAGTGGCATTAAAACACTTTTCTCCTTGACATTTTGGGCTTTAAAGTGTTGTTGTATCCGTTTTGGGGACTTTTGATCCCTTTTTGACACATTTTCTGCCTCCCTAAGCCTTTGGCTAAAGATGTGAACATTTTAAGGGCAAAACCCCCAAAATATGCAAAATTTAATTTTGGGACCATTTTACCTGTGTTTGCTTCCTTTTACCAAGAAATGACCAGAGAGATGAAAAATGACTAGATTTCAGTCTTAGGCTCGGTTCACACTTGTGCGATGCGGGAACGCTGCCAATATGCAGCGTGTTACCGCATCGCATCCACACAACTGGCAGTTCCCACTGCCATATGCGATACGCAGGGGGTGTCAATTAAACGTTAACGACACCCCCAGTTTGATTGCATATCGCAGTGCGATCTGCAAGTACGCACAGAATCGCATCGCACAAGTGTGAACCACTGTGCGATTTGATTTTGATGCAGCTCAAAAAATGCCCCTGTGCGTCTTTGGTGCGGATGCAGTGCGAATTTAGCCATAGAAAGTGTATGGCTGAAATTCGCACCGCACATGAGATCGCATGTAACGAAGGAGCAGTGTGCTCCGAATTAAATGCGATCTCCGCAGCCGCACGAGTGTGAACGGGCACTTTAAAAGCTTTGAAATTACCTGGGAAACTGGCATTGTCTGAAACCGGAAGTGGCAAACCGGAAGTGACCTCCTTAAAACCGGAAGTGGCATTAAAACACTTTTCTCCTTGACATTTTGGGCTTTAAAGTGTTGTTGTATCCGTTTTGGGGACTTTTGATCCCGTTTTGACACATTTTCTGCCTCCCTAAGCCTTTGGCTAAAGATGTGAACATTTTAAGGGCAAAACCCCCAAAATATGCAAAATTTAATTTTGGGACCATTTTACCTGTGTTTGCTTCCTTTTACCAAGAAATGACCAGAGAGATGAAAAATGACTAGATTTCAGTCTTAGGCTCGGTTCACACTTGTGCGATGCGGGAACGCTGCCAATATGCAGCGTGTTACCGCATCGCATCCACACATCTGGCAGTTCCCACTGCCATATGCGATACGCAGGGGGTGTCAATTAAACGTTAACGACACCCCCAGTTTGATTGCATATCGCAGTGCGATCTGCAAGTACGCACAGAATCGCATCGCACAAGTGTGAACCACGGTGCGATTTGATTTTGATGCAGCTCAAAAAATGCCCCTGTGCGTCTTTGGTGCGGATGCAGTGCGAATTTAGCCATAGAAAGTGTATGGCTGAAATTCGCACCGCACATGAGATCGCATGTAACGAAGGAGCAGTGTGCTCCGAATTAAATGCGATCTCCGCAGCCGCACGAGTGTGAACGGGCACTTTAAAAGCTTTGAAATTACCTGGGAAACTGGCATTGTCTGAAACCGGAAGTGGCAAACCGGAAGTGACCTCCTTAAAACCGGAAGTGGCATTAAAACACTTTTCTCCTTGACATTTTGGGCTTTAAAGTGTTGTTGTATCCGTTTTGGGGACTTTTGATCCCGTTTTGACACATTTTCTGCCTCCCTAAGCCTTTGGCTAAAGATGTGAACATTTTAAGGGCAAAACCCCCAAAATATGCAAAATTTAATTTTGGGACCATTTTACCTGTGTTTGCTTCCTTTTACCAAGAAATGACCAGAGAGATGAAAAATGACTAGATTTCAGTCTTAGGCTCGGTTCACACTTGTGCGATGCGGGAACGCTGCCAATATGCAGCGTGTTACCGCATCGCATCCACACATCTGGCAGTTCCCACTGCCATATGCGATACGCAGGGGGTGTCAATTAAACGTTAACGACACCCCCAGTTTGATTGCATATCGCAGTGCGATCTGAGAGTACGCACAGAATCGCATCGCACAAGTGTGAACCACTGTGCGATTTGATTTTGATGCAGCTCAAAAAATGCCCCTGTGCGTCTTTGGTGCGGATGCAGTGCGAATTTAGCCATAGAAAGTGTATGGCTGAAATTCGCACCGCACATGAGATCGCATGTAACGAAGGAGCAGTGTGCTCCGAATTAAATGCGATCTCCGCAGCCGCACGAGTGTGAACGGGCACTTTAAAAGCTTTGAAATTACCTGGGAAACTGGCATTGTCTGAAACCGGAAGTGGCAAACCGGAAGTGACCTCCTTAAAACCGGAAGTGGCATTAAAACACTTTTCTCCTTGACATTTTGGGCTTTAAAGTGTTGTTGTATCCGTTTTGGGGACTTTTGATCCCGTTTTGACACATTTTCTGCCTCCCTAAGCCTTTGGCTAAAGATGTGAACATTTTAAGGGCAAAACCCCCAAAATATGCAAAATTTAATTTTGGGACCATTTTACCTGTGTTTGCTTCCTTTTACCAAGAAATGACCAGAGAGATGAAAAATGACTAGATTTCAGTCTTAGGCTCGGTTCACACTTGTGCGATGCGGGAACGCTGCCAATATGCAGCGTGTTACCGCATCGCATCCACACATCTGGCAGTTCCCACTGCCATATGCGATACGCAGGGGGTGTCAATTAAACGTTAACGACACCCCCAGTTTGATTGCATATCGCAGTGCGATCTGCAAGTACGCACAGAATCGCATCGCACAAGTGTGAACCACTGTGCGATTTGATTTTGATGCAGCTCAAAAAATGCCCCTGTGCGTCTTTGGTGCGGATGCAGTGCGAATTTAGCCATAGAAAGTGTATGGCTGAAATTCGCACCGCACATGAGATCGCATGTAACGAAGGAGCAGTGTGCTCCGCATTAAATGCGATCTCCGCAGCCGCACGAGTGTGAACGGGCACTTTAAAAGCTTTGAAATTACCTGGGAAACTGGCATTGTCTGAAACCGGAAGTGGCAAACCGGAAGTGACCTCCTTAAAACCGGAAGTGGCATTAAAACACTTTTCTCCTTGACATTTTGGGCTTTAAAGTGTTGTTGTATCCGTTTTGGGGACTTTTGATCCCGTTTTGACACATTTTCTGCCTCCCTAAGCCTTTGGCCAAAGATGTGAACATTTTAAGGGCAAAACCCCCAAAATATGCAAAATTTAATTTTGGGACCATTTTACCTGTGTTTGCTTCCTTTTACCAAGAAAAGACCAGAGAGATGAAAAATGACTGGATTTCAGTCTTAGGCTCGGTTCACACTTGTGCGATGCGGGAACGCTGCCAATATGCAGCGTGTTACCGCATCGCATCCACACAACTGGCAGTTCCCACTGCCATATGCGATACGCAGGGGGTGTCAATTAAACGTTAACGACACCCCCAGTTTGATTGCATATCGCAGTGCGATCTGCAAGTACGCACAGAATCGCATCGCACAAGTGTGAACCACTGTGCGATTTGATTTTGATGCAGCTCAAAAAATGCCCCTGTGCGTCTTTGGTGCGGATGCAGTGCGAATTTAGCCATAGAAAGTGTATGGCTGAAATTCGCACCGCACATGAGATCGCATGTAACGAAGGAGCAGTGTGCTCCGAATTAAATGCGATCTCCGCAGCCGCACGAGTGTGAACGGGCACTTTAAAAGCTTTGAAATTACCTGGGAAACTGGCATTGTCTGAAACCGGAAGTGGCAAACCGGAAGTGACCTCCTTAAAACCGGAAGTGGCATTAAAACACTTTTCTCCTTGACATTTTGGGCTTTAAAGTGTTGTTGTATCCGTTTTGGGGACTTTTGATCCCTTTTTGACACATTTTCTGCCTCCCTAAGCCTTTGGCTAAAGATGTGAACATTTTAAGGGCAAAACCCCCAAAATATGCAAAATTTAATTTTGGGACCATTTTACCTGTGTTTGCTTCCTTTTACCAAGAAATGACCAGAGAGATGAAAAATGACTAGATTTCAGTCTTAGGCTCGGTTCACACTTGTGCGATGCGGGAACGCTGCCAATATGCAGCGTGTTACCGCATCGCATCCACACAACTGGCAGTTCCCACTGCCATATGCGATACGCAGGGGGTGTCAATTAAACGTTAACGACACCCCCAGTTTGATTGCATATCGCAGTGCGATCTGCAAGTACGCACAGAATCGCATCGCACAAGTGTGAACCACTGTGCGATTTGATTTTGATGCAGCTCAAAAAATGCCCCTGTGCGTCTTTGGTGCGGATGCAGTGCGAATTTAGCCATAGAAAGTGTATGGCTGAAATTCGCACCGCACATGAGATCGCATGTAACGAAGGAGCAGTGTGCTCCGAATTAAATGCGATCTCCGCAGCCGCACGAGTGTGAACGGGCACTTTAAAAGCTTTGAAATTACCTGGGAAACTGGCATTGTCTGAAACCGGAAGTGGCAAACCGGAAGTGACCTCCTTAAAACCGGAAGTGGCATTAAAACACTTTTCTCCTTGACATTTTGGGCTTTAAAGTGTTGTTGTATCCGTTTTGGGGACTTTTGATCCCGTTTTGACACATTTTCTGCCTCCCTAAGCCTTTGGCTAAAGATGTGAACATTTTAAGGGCAAAACCCCCAAAATATGCAAAATTTAATTTTGGGACCATTTTACCTGTGTTTGCTTCCTTTTACCAAGAAATGACCAGAGAGATGAAAAATGACTAGATTTCAGTCTTAGGCTCGGTTCACACTTGTGCGATGCGGGAACGCTGCCAATATGCAGCGTGTTACCGCATCGCATCCACACATCTGGCAGTTCCCACTGCCATATGCGATACGCAGGGGGTGTCAATTAAACGTTAACGACACCCCCAGTTTGATTGCATATCGCAGTGCGATCTGCAAGTACGCACAGAATCGCATCGCACAAGTGTGAACCACGGTGCGATTTGATTTTGATGCAGCTCAAAAAATGCCCCTGTGCGTCTTTGGTGCGGATGCAGTGCGAATTTAGCCATAGAAAGTGTATGGCTGAAATTCGCACCGCACATGAGATCGCATGTAACGAAGGAGCAGTGTGCTCCGAATTAAATGCGATCTCCGCAGCCGCACGAGTGTGAACGGGCACTTTAAAAGCTTTGAAATTACCTGGGAAACTGGCATTGTCTGAAACCGGAAGTTGCAAACCGGAAGTGACCTCCTTAAAACCGGAAGTGGCATTAAAACACTTTTCTCCTTGACATTTTGGGCTTTAAAGTGTTGTTGTATCCGTTTTGGGGACTTTTGATCCCGTTTTGACACATTTTCTGCCTCCCTAAGCCTTTGGCTAAAGATGTGAACATTTTAAGGGCAAAACCCCCAAAATATGCAAAATTTAATTTTGGGACCATTTTACCTGTGTTTGCTTCCTTTTACCAAGAAATGACCAGAGAGATGAAAAATGACTAGATTTCAGTCTTAGGCTCGGTTCACACTTGTGCGATGCGGGAACGCTGCCAATATGCAGCGTGTTACCGCATCGCATCCACACATCTGGCAGTTCCCACTGCCATATGCGATACGCAGGGGGTGTCAATTAAACGTTAACGACACCCCCAGTTTGATTGCATATCGCAGTGCGATCTGCAAGTACGCACAGAATCGCATCGCACAAGTGTGAACCACTGTGCGATTTGATTTTGATGCAGCTCAAAAAATGCCCCTGTGCGTCTTTGGTGCGGATGCAGTGCGAATTTAGCCATAGAAAGTGTATGGCTGAAATTCGCACCGCACATGAGATCGCATGTAACGAAGGAGCAGTGTGCTCCGCATTAAATGCGATCTCCGCAGCCGCACGAGTGTGAACGGGCACTTTAAAAGCTTTGAAATTACCTGGGAAACTGGCATTGTCTGAAACCGGAAGTGGCAAACCGGAAGTGACCTCCTTAAAACCGGAAGTGGCATTAAAACACTTTTCTCCTTGACATTTTGGGCTTTAAAGTGTTGTTGTATCCGTTTTGGGGACTTTTGATCCCGTTTTGACACATTTTCTGCCTCCCTAAGCCTTTGGCCAAAGATGTGAACATTTTAAGGGCAAAACCCCCAAAATATGCAAAATTTAATTTTGGGACCATTTTACCTGTGTTTGCTTCCTTTTACCAAGAAAAGACCAGAGAGATGAAAAATGACTGGATTTCAGTCTTAGGCTCGGTTCACACTTGTGCGATGCGGGAACGCTGCCAATATGCAGCGTGTTACCGCATCGCATCCACACAACTGGCAGTTCCCACTGCCATATGCGATACGCAGGGGGTGTCAATTAAACGTTAACGACACCCCCAGTTTGATTGCATATCGCAGTGCGATCTGCAAGTACGCACAGAATCGCATCGCACAAGTGTGAACCACTGTGCGATTTGATTTTGATGCAGCTCAAAAAATGCCCCTGTGCGTCTTTGGTGCGGATGCAGTGCGCATTTAGCCATAGAAAGTGTATGGCTGAAATTCGCACCGCACATGAGATCGCATGTAACGAAGGAGCAGTGTGCTCCGAATTAAATGCGATCTCCGCAGCCGCACGAGTGTGAACGGGCACTTTAAAAGCTTTGAAATTACCTGGGAAACTGGCATTGTCTGAAACCGGAAGTGGCAAACCGGAAGTGACCTCCTTAAAACCGGAAGTGGCATTAAAACACTTTTCTCCTTGACATTTTGGGCTTTAAAGTGTTGTTGTATCCGTTTTGGGGACTTTTGATCCCGTTTTGACACATTTTCTGCCTCCCTAAGCCTTTGGCCAAAGATGTGAACATTTTAAGGGCAAAACCCCCAAAATATGCAAAATTTAATTTTGGGACCATTTTACCTGTGTTTGCTTCCTTTTACCAAGAAAAGACCAGAGAGATGAAAAATGACTGGATTTCAGTCTTAGGCTCGGTTCACACTTGTGCGATGCGGGAACGCTGCCGATATGCAGCGTGTTACCGCATCGCATCCACACAACTGGCAGTTCCCACTGCCATATGCGATACGCAGGGGGTGTCAATTAAACGTTAACGACACCCCCAGTTTGATTGCATATCGCAGTGCGATCTGCAAGTACGCACAGAATCGCATCGCACAAGTGTGAACCACTGTGCGATTTGATTTTGATGCAGCTCAAAAAATGCCCCTGTGCGTCTTTGGTGCGGATGCAGTGCGCATTTAGCCATAGAAAGTGTATGGCTGAAATTCGCACCGCACATGAGATCGCATGTAACGAAGGAGCAGTGTGCTCCGAATTAAATGCGATCTCCGCAGCCGCACGAGTGTGAACGGGCACTTTAAAAGCTTTGAAATTACCTGGGAAACTGGCATTGTCTGAAACCGGAAGTGGCAAACCGGAAGTGACCTCCTTAAAACCGGAAGTGGCATTAAAACACTTTTCTCCTTGACATTTTGGGCTTTAAAGTGTTGTTGTATCCGTTTTGGGGACTTTTGATCCCGTTTTGACACATTTTCTGCCTCCCTAAGCCTTTGGCCAAAGATGTGAACATTTTAAGGGCAAAACCCCCAAAATATGCAAAATTTAATTTTGGGACCATTTTACCTGTGTTTGCTTCCTTTTACCAAGAAAAGACCAGAGAGATGAAAAATGACTGGATTTCAGTCTTAGGCTCGGTTCACACTTGTGCGATGCGGGAACGCTGCCAATATGCAGCGTGTTACCGCATCGCATCCACACAACTGGCAGTTCCCACTGCCATATGCGATACGCAGGGGGTGTCAATTAAACGTTAACGACACCCCCAGTTTGATTGCATATCGCAGTGCGATCTGCAAGTACGCACAGAATCGCATCGCACAAGTGTGAACCACTGTGCGATTTGATTTTGATGCAGCTCAAAAAATGCCCCTGTGCGTCTTTGGTGCGGATGCAGTGCGAATTTAGCCATAGAAAGTGTATGGCTGAAATTCGCACCACACATGAGATCGCATGTAACGAAGGAGCAGTGTGCTCCGAATTAAATGCGATCTCCGCAGCCGCACGAGTGTGAACGGGCACTTTAAAAGCTTTGAAATTACCTGGGAAACTGGCATTGTCTGAAACCGGAAGTGGCAAACCGGAAGTGACCTCCTTAAAACCGGAAGTGGCATTAAAACACTTTTCTCCTTGACATTTTGGGCTTTAAAGTGTTGTTGTATCCGTTTTGGGGACTTTTGATCCCTTTTTGACACATTTTCTGCCTCCCTAAGCCTTTGGCTAAAGATGTGAACATTTTAAGGGCAAAACCCCCAAAATATGCAAAATTTAATTTTGGGACCATTTTACCTGTGTTTGCTTCCTTTTACCAAGAAATGACCAGAGAGATGAAAAATGACTAGATTTCAGTCTTAGGCTCGGTTCACACTTGTGCGATGCGGGAACGCTGCCAATATGCAGCGTGTTACCGCATCGCATCCACACAACTGGCAGTTCCCACTGCCATATGCGATACGCAGGGGGTGTCAATTAAACGTTAACGACACCCCCAGTTTGATTGCATATCGCAGTGCGATCTGCAAGTACGCACAGAATCGCATCGCACAAGTGTGAACCACTGTGCGATTTGATTTTGATGCAGCTCAAAAAATGCCCCTGTGCGTCTTTGGTGCGGATGCAGTGCGAATTTAGCCATAGAAAGTGTATGGCTGAAATTCGCACCGCACATGAGATCGCATGTAACGAAGGAGCAGTGTGCTCCGAATTAAATGCGATCTCCGCAGCCGCACGAGTGTGAACGGGCACTTTAAAAGCTTTGAAATTACCTGGGAAACTGGCATTGTCTGAAACCGGAAGTGGCAAACCGGAAGTGACCTCCTTAAAACCGGAAGTGGCATTAAAACACTTTTCTCCTTGACATTTTGGGCTTTAAAGTGTTGTTGTATCCGTTTTGGGGACTTTTGATCCCGTTTTGACACATTTTCTGCCTCCCTAAGCCTTTGGCTAAAGATGTGAACATTTTAAGGGCAAAACCCCCAAAATATGCAAAATTTAATTTTGGGACCATTTTACCTGTGTTTGCTTCCTTTTACCAAGAAATGACCAGAGAGATGAAAAATGACTAGATTTCAGTCTTAGGCTCGGTTCACACTTGTGCGATGCGGGAACGCTGCCAATATGCAGCGTGTTACCGCATCGCATCCACACATCTGGCAGTTCCCACTGCCATATGCGATACGCAGGGGGTGTCAATTAAACGTTAACGACACCCCCAGTTTGATTGCATATCGCAGTGCGATCTGCAAGTACGCACAGAATCGCATCGCACAAGTGTGAACCACGGTGCGATTTGATTTTGATGCAGCTCAAAAAATGCCCCTGTGCGTCTTTGGTGCGGATGCAGTGCGAATTTAGCCATAGAAAGTGTATGGCTGAAATTCGCACCGCACATGAGATCGCATGTAACGAAGGAGCAGTGTGCTCCGAATTAAATGCGATCTCCGCAGCCGCACGAGTGTGAACGGGCACTTTAAAAGCTTTGAAATTACCTGGGAAACTGGCATTGTCTGAAACCGGAAGTGGCAAACCGGAAGTGACCTCCTTAAAACCGGAAGTGGCATTAAAACACTTTTCTCCTTGACATTTTGGGCTTTAAAGTGTTGTTGTATCCGTTTTGGGGACTTTTGATCCCGTTTTGACACATTTTCTGCCTCCCTAAGCCTTTGGCTAAAGATGTGAACATTTTAAGGGCAAAACCCCCAAAATATGCAAAATTTAATTTTGGGACCATTTTACCTGTGTTTGCTTCCTTTTACCAAGAAATGACCAGAGAGATGAAAAATGACTAGATTTCAGTCTTAGGCTCGGTTCACACTTGTGCGATGCGGGAACGCTGCCAATATGCAGCGTGTTACCGCATCGCATCCACACATCTGGCAGTTCCCACTGCCATATGCGATACGCAGGGGGTGTCAATTAAACGTTAACGACACCCCCAGTTTGATTGCATATCGCAGTGCGATCTGAGAGTACGCACAGAATCGCATCGCACAAGTGTGAACCACTGTGCGATTTGATTTTGATGCAGCTCAAAAAATGCCCCTGTGCGTCTTTGGTGCGGATGCAGTGCGAATTTAGCCATAGAAAGTGTATGGCTGAAATTCGCACCGCACATGAGATCGCATGTAACGAAGGAGCAGTGTGCTCCGAATTAAATGCGATCTCCGCAGCCGCACGAGTGTGAACGGGCACTTTAAAAGCTTTGAAATTACCTGGGAAACTGGCATTGTCTGAAACCGGAAGTGGCAAACCGGAAGTGACCTCCTTAAAACCGGAAGTGGCATTAAAACACTTTTCTCCTTGACATTTTGGGCTTTAAAGTGTTGTTGTATCCGTTTTGGGGACTTTTGATCCCGTTTTGACACATTTTCTGCCTCCCTAAGCCTTTGGCTAAAGATGTGAACATTTTAAGGGCAAAACCCCCAAAATATGCAAAATTTAATTTTGGGACCATTTTACCTGTGTTTGCTTCCTTTTACCAAGAAATGACCAGAGAGATGAAAAATGACTAGATTTCAGTCTTAGGCTCGGTTCACACTTGTGCGATGCGGGAACGCTGCCAATATGCAGCGTGTTACCGCATCGCATCCACACATCTGGCAGTTCCCACTGCCATATGCGATACGCAGGGGGTGTCAATTAAACGTTAACGACACCCCCAGTTTGATTGCATATCGCAGTGCGATCTGAGAGTACGCACAGAATCGCATCGCACAAGTGTGAACCACTGTGCGATTTGATTTTGATGCAGCTCAAAAAATGCCCCTGTGCGTCTTTGGTGCGGATGCAGTGCGAATTTAGCCATAGAAAGTGTATGGCTGAAATTCGCACCGCACATGAGATCGCATGTAACGAAGGAGCAGTGTGCTCCGAATTAAATGCGATCTCCGCAGCCGCACGAGTGTGAACGGGCACTTTAAAAGCTTTGAAATTACCTGGGAAACTGGCATTGTCTGAAACCGGAAGTGGCAAACCGGAAGTGACCTCCTTAAAACCGGAAGTGGCATTAAAACACTTTTCTCCTTGACATTTTGGGCTTTAAAGTGTTGTTGTATCCGTTTTGGGGACTTTTGATCCCGTTTTGACACATTTTCTGCCTCCCTAAGCCTTTGGCTAAAGATGTGAACATTTTAAGGGCAAAACCCCCAAAATATGCAAAATTTAATTTTGGGACCATTTTACCTGTGTTTGCTTCCTTTTACCAAGAAATGACCAGAGAGATGAAAAATGACTAGATTTCAGTCTTAGGCTCGGTTCACACTTGTGCGATGCGGGAACGCTGCCAATATGCAGCGTGTTACCGCATCGCATCCACACATCTGGCAGTTCCCACTGCCATATGCGATACGCAGGGGGTGTCAATTAAACGTTAACGACACCCCCAGTTTGATTGCATATCGCAGTGCGATCTGCAAGTACGCACAGAATCGCATCGCACAAGTGTGAACCACTGTGCGATTTGATTTTGATGCAGCTCAAAAAATGCCCCTGTGCGTCTTTGGTGCGGATGCAGTGCGAATTTAGCCATAGAAAGTGTATGGCTGAAATTCGCACCGCACATGAGATCGCATGTAACGAAGGAGCAGTGTGCTCCGCATTAAATGCGATCTCCGCAGCCGCACGAGTGTGAACGGGCACTTTAAAAGCTTTGAAATTACCTGGGAAACTGGCATTGTCTGAAACCGGAAGTGGCAAACCGGAAGTGACCTCCTTAAAACCGGAAGTGGCATTAAAACACTTTTCTCCTTGACATTTTGGGCTTTAAAGTGTTGTTGTATCCGTTTTGGGGACTTTTGATCCCGTTTTGACACATTTTCTGCCTCCCTAAGCCTTTGGCCAAAGATGTGAACATTTTAAGGGCAAAACCCCCAAAATATGCAAAATTTAATTTTGGGACCATTTTACCTGTGTTTGCTTCCTTTTACCAAGAAAAGACCAGAGAGATGAAAAATGACTGGATTTCAGTCTTAGGCTCGGTTCACACTTGTGCGATGCGGGAACGCTGCCAATATGCAGCGTGTTACCGCATCGCATCCACACAACTGGCAGTTCCCACTGCCATATGCGATACGCAGGGGGTGTCAATTAAACGTTAACGACACCCCCAGTTTGATTGCATATCGCAGTGCGATCTGCAAGTACGCACAGAATCGCATCGCACAAGTGTGAACCACTGTGCGATTTGATTTTGATGCAGCTCAAAAAATGCCCCTGTGCGTCTTTGGTGCGGATGCAGTGCGAATTTAGCCATAGAAAGTGTATGGCTGAAATTCGCACCGCACATGAGATCGCATGTAACGAAGGAGCAGTGTGCTCCGAATTAAATGCGATCTCCGCAGCCGCACGAGTGTGAACGGGCACTTTAAAAGCTTTGAAATTACCTGGGAAACTGGCATTGTCTGAAACCGGAAGTGGCAAACCGGAAGTGACCTCCTTAAAACCGGAAGTGGCATTAAAACACTTTTCTCCTTGACATTTTGGGCTTTAAAGTGTTGTTGTATCCGTTTTGGGGACTTTTGATCCCTTTTTGACACATTTTCTGCCTCCCTAAGCCTTTGGCTAAAGATGTGAACATTTTAAGGGCAAAACCCCCAAAATATGCAAAATTTAATTTTGGGACCATTTTACCTGTGTTTGCTTCCTTTTACCAAGAAATGACCAGAGAGATGAAAAATGACTAGATTTCAGTCTTAGGCTCGGTTCACACTTGTGCGATGCGGGAACGCTGCCAATATGCAGCGTGTTACCGCATCGCATCCACACAACTGGCAGTTCCCACTGCCATATGCGATACGCAGGGGGTGTCAATTAAACGTTAACGACACCCCCAGTTTGATTGCATATCGCAGTGCGATCTGCAAGTACGCACAGAATCGCATCGCACAAGTGTGAACCACTGTGCGATTTGATTTTGATGCAGCTCAAAAAATGCCCCTGTGCGTCTTTGGTGCGGATGCAGTGCGAATTTAGCCATAGAAAGTGTATGGCTGAAATTCGCACCGCACATGAGATCGCATGTAACGAAGGAGCAGTGTGCTCCGAATTAAATGCGATCTCCGCAGCCGCACGAGTGTGAACGGGCACTTTAAAAGCTTTGAAATTACCTGGGAAACTGGCATTGTCTGAAACCGGAAGTGGCAAACCGGAAGTGACCTCCTTAAAACCGGAAGTGGCATTAAAACACTTTTCTCCTTGACATTTTGGGCTTTAAAGTGTTGTTGTATCCGTTTTGGGGACTTTTGATCCCGTTTTGACACATTTTCTGCCTCCCTAAGCCTTTGGCTAAAGATGTGAACATTTTAAGGGCAAAACCCCCAAAATATGCAAAATTTAATTTTGGGACCATTTTACCTGTGTTTGCTTCCTTTTACCAAGAAATGACCAGAGAGATGAAAAATGACTAGATTTCAGTCTTAGGCTCGGTTCACACTTGTGCGATGCGGGAACGCTGCCAATATGCAGCGTGTTACCGCATCGCATCCACACATCTGGCAGTTCCCACTGCCATATGCGATACGCAGGGGGTGTCAATTAAACGTTAACGACACCCCCAGTTTGATTGCATATCGCAGTGCGATCTGCAAGTACGCACAGAATCGCATCGCACAAGTGTGAACCACGGTGCGATTTGATTTTGATGCAGCTCAAAAAATGCCCCTGTGCGTCTTTGGTGCGGATGCAGTGCGAATTTAGCCATAGAAAGTGTATGGCTGAAATTCGCACCGCACATGAGATCGCATGTAACGAAGGAGCAGTGTGCTCCGAATTAAATGCGATCTCCGCAGCCGCACGAGTGTGAACGGGCACTTTAAAAGCTTTGAAATTACCTGGGAAACTGGCATTGTCTGAAACCGGAAGTTGCAAACCGGAAGTGACCTCCTTAAAACCGGAAGTGGCATTAAAACACTTTTCTCCTTGACATTTTGGGCTTTAAAGTGTTGTTGTATCCGTTTTGGGGACTTTTGATCCCGTTTTGACACATTTTCTGCCTCCCTAAGCCTTTGGCTAAAGATGTGAACATTTTAAGGGCAAAACCCCCAAAATATGCAAAATTTAATTTTGGGACCATTTTACCTGTGTTTGCTTCCTTTTACCAAGAAATGACCAGAGAGATGAAAAATGACTAGATTTCAGTCTTAGGCTCGGTTCACACTTGTGCGATGCGGGAACGCTGCCAATATGCAGCGTGTTACCGCATCGCATCCACACATCTGGCAGTTCCCACTGCCATATGCGATACGCAGGGGGTGTCAATTAAACGTTAACGACACCCCCAGTTTGATTGCATATCGCAGTGCGATCTGCAAGTACGCACAGAATCGCATCGCACAAGTGTGAACCACTGTGCGATTTGATTTTGATGCAGCTCAAAAAATGCCCCTGTGCGTCTTTGGTGCGGATGCAGTGCGAATTTAGCCATAGAAAGTGTATGGCTGAAATTCGCACCGCACATGAGATCGCATGTAACGAAGGAGCAGTGTGCTCCGCATTAAATGCGATCTCCGCAGCCGCACGAGTGTGAACGGGCACTTTAAAAGCTTTGAAATTACCTGGGAAACTGGCATTGTCTGAAACCGGAAGTGGCAAACCGGAAGTGACCTCCTTAAAACCGGAAGTGGCATTAAAACACTTTTCTCCTTGACATTTTGGGCTTTAAAGTGTTGTTGTATCCGTTTTGGGGACTTTTGATCCCGTTTTGACACATTTTCTGCCTCCCTAAGCCTTTGGCCAAAGATGTGAACATTTTAAGGGCAAAACCCCCAAAATATGCAAAATTTAATTTTGGGACCATTTTACCTGTGTTTGCTTCCTTTTACCAAGAAAAGACCAGAGAGATGAAAAATGACTGGATTTCAGTCTTAGGCTCGGTTCACACTTGTGCGATGCGGGAACGCTGCCAATATGCAGCGTGTTACCGCATCGCATCCACACAACTGGCAGTTCCCACTGCCATATGCGATACGCAGGGGGTGTCAATTAAACGTTAACGACACCCCCAGTTTGATTGCATATCGCAGTGCGATCTGCAAGTACGCACAGAATCGCATCGCACAAGTGTGAACCACTGTGCGATTTGATTTTGATGCAGCTCAAAAAATGCCCCTGTGCGTCTTTGGTGCGGATGCAGTGCGCATTTAGCCATAGAAAGTGTATGGCTGAAATTCGCACCGCACATGAGATCGCATGTAACGAAGGAGCAGTGTGCTCCGAATTAAATGCGATCTCCGCAGCCGCACGAGTGTGAACGGGCACTTTAAAAGCTTTGAAATTACCTGGGAAACTGGCATTGTCTGAAACCGGAAGTGGCAAACCGGAAGTGACCTCCTTAAAACCGGAAGTGGCATTAAAACACTTTTCTCCTTGACATTTTGGGCTTTAAAGTGTTGTTGTATCCGTTTTGGGGACTTTTGATCCCGTTTTGACACATTTTCTGCCTCCCTAAGCCTTTGGCCAAAGATGTGAACATTTTAAGGGCAAAACCCCCAAAATATGCAAAATTTAATTTTGGGACCATTTTACCTGTGTTTGCTTCCTTTTACCAAGAAAAGACCAGAGAGATGAAAAATGACTGGATTTCAGTCTTAGGCTCGGTTCACACTTGTGCGATGCGGGAACGCTGCCGATATGCAGCGTGTTACCGCATCGCATCCACACAACTGGCAGTTCCCACTGCCATATGCGATACGCAGGGGGTGTCAATTAAACGTTAACGACACCCCCAGTTTGATTGCATATCGCAGTGCGATCTGCAAGTACGCACAGAATCGCATCGCACAAGTGTGAACCACTGTGCGATTTGATTTTGATGCAGCTCAAAAAATGCCCCTGTGCGTCTTTGGTGCGGATGCAGTGCGCATTTAGCCATAGAAAGTGTATGGCTGAAATTCGCACCGCACATGAGATCGCATGTAACGAAGGAGCAGTGTGCTCCGAATTAAATGCGATCTCCGCAGCCGCACGAGTGTGAACGGGCACTTTAAAAGCTTTGAAATTACCTGGGAAACTGGCATTGTCTGAAACCGGAAGTGGCAAACCGGAAGTGACCTCCTTAAAACCGGAAGTGGCATTAAAACACTTTTCTCCTTGACATTTTGGGCTTTAAAGTGTTGTTGTATCCGTTTTGGGGACTTTTGATCCCGTTTTGACACATTTTCTGCCTCCCTAAGCCTTTGGCCAAAGATGTGAACATTTTAAGGGCAAAACCCCCAAAATATGCAAAATTTAATTTTGGGACCATTTTACCTGTGTTTGCTTCCTTTTACCAAGAAAAGACCAGAGAGATGAAAAATGACTGGATTTCAGTCTTAGGCTCGGTTCACACTTGTGCGATGCAGGAACGCTGCCAATATGCAGCGTGTTACCGCATCGCATCCACACAACTGGCAGTTCCCACTGCCATATGCGATACGCAGGGGGTGTCAATTAAACGTTAACGACACCCCCAGTTTGATTGCATATCGCAGTGCGATCTGCAAGTACGCACAGAATCGCATCGCACAAGTGTGAACCACTGTGCGATTTGATTTTGATGCAGCTCAAAAAATGCCCCTGTGCGTCTTTGGTGCGGATGCAGTGCGAATTTAGCCATAGAAAGTGTATGGCTGAAATTCGCACCACACATGAGATCGCATGTAACGAAGGAGCAGTGTGCTCCGAATTAAATGCGATCTCCGCAGCCGCACGAGTGTGAACGGGCACTTTAAAAGCTTTGAAATTACCTGGGAAACTGGCATTGTCTGAAACCGGAAGTGGCAAACCGGAAGTGACCTCCTTAAAACCGGAAGTGGCATTAAAACACTTTTCTCCTTGACATTTTGGGCTTTAAAGTGTTGTTGTATCCGTTTTGGGGACTTTTGATCCCTTTTTGACACATTTTCTGCCTCCCTAAGCCTTTGGCTAAAGATGTGAACATTTTAAGGGCAAAACCCCCAAAATATGCAAAATTTAATTTTGGGACCATTTTACCTGTGTTTGCTTCCTTTTACCAAGAAATGACCAGAGAGATGAAAAATGACTAGATTTCAGTCTTAGGCTCGGTTCACACTTGTGCGATGCGGGAACGCTGCCAATATGCAGCGTGTTACCGCATCGCATCCACACAACTGGCAGTTCCCACTGCCATATGCGATACGCAGGGGGTGTCAATTAAACGTTAACGACACCCCCAGTTTGATTGCATATCGCAGTGCGATCTGCAAGTACGCACAGAATCGCATCGCACAAGTGTGAACCACTGTGCGATTTGATTTTGATGCAGCTCAAAAAATGCCCCTGTGCGTCTTTGGTGCGGATGCAGTGCGAATTTAGCCATAGAAAGTGTATGGCTGAAATTCGCACCGCACATGAGATCGCATGTAACGAAGGAGCAGTGTGCTCCGAATTAAATGCGATCTCCGCAGCCGCACGAGTGTGAACGGGCACTTTAAAAGCTTTGAAATTACCTGGGAAACTGGCATTGTCTGAAACCGGAAGTGGCAAACCGGAAGTGACCTCCTTAAAACCGGAAGTGGCATTAAAACACTTTTCTCCTTGACATTTTGGGCTTTAAAGTGTTGTTGTATCCGTTTTGGGGACTTTTGATCCCGTTTTGACACATTTTCTGCCTCCCTAAGCCTTTGGCTAAAGATGTGAACATTTTAAGGGCAAAACCCCCAAAATATGCAAAATTTAATTTTGGGACCATTTTACCTGTGTTTGCTTCCTTTTACCAAGAAATGACCAGAGAGATGAAAAATGACTAGATTTCAGTCTTAGGCTCGGTTCACACTTGTGCGATGCGGGAACGCTGCCAATATGCAGCGTGTTACCGCATCGCATCCACACATCTGGCAGTTCCCACTGCCATATGCGATACGCAGGGGGTGTCAATTAAACGTTAACGACACCCCCAGTTTGATTGCATATCGCAGTGCGATCTGCAAGTACGCACAGAATCGCATCGCACAAGTGTGAACCACGGTGCGATTTGATTTTGATGCAGCTCAAAAAATGCCCCTGTGCGTCTTTGGTGCGGATGCAGTGCGAATTTAGCCATAGAAAGTGTATGGCTGAAATTCGCACCGCACATGAGATCGCATGTAACGAAGGAGCAGTGTGCTCCGAATTAAATGCGATCTCCGCAGCCGCACGAGTGTGAACGGGCACTTTAAAAGCTTTGAAATTACCTGGGAAACTGGCATTGTCTGAAACCGGAAGTGGCAAACCGGAAGTGACCTCCTTAAAACCGGAAGTGGCATTAAAACACTTTTCTCCTTGACATTTTGGGCTTTAAAGTGTTGTTGTATCCGTTTTGGGGACTTTTGATCCCGTTTTGACACATTTTCTGCCTCCCTAAGCCTTTGGCTAAAGATGTGAACATTTTAAGGGCAAAACCCCCAAAATATGCAAAATTTAATTTTGGGACCATTTTACCTGTGTTTGCTTCCTTTTACCAAGAAATGACCAGAGAGATGAAAAATGACTAGATTTCAGTCTTAGGCTCGGTTCACACTTGTGCGATGCGGGAACGCTGCCAATATGCAGCGTGTTACCGCATCGCATCCACACATCTGGCAGTTCCCACTGCCATATGCGATACGCAGGGGGTGTCAATTAAACGTTAACGACACCCCCAGTTTGATTGCATATCGCAGTGCGATCTGAGAGTACGCACAGAATCGCATCGCACAAGTGTGAACCACTGTGCGATTTGATTTTGATGCAGCTCAAAAAATGCCCCTGTGCGTCTTTGGTGCGGATGCAGTGCGAATTTAGCCATAGAAAGTGTATGGCTGAAATTCGCACCGCACATGAGATCGCATGTAACGAAGGAGCAGTGTGCTCCGAATTAAATGCGATCTCCGCAGCCGCACGAGTGTGAACGGGCACTTTAAAAGCTTTGAAATTACCTGGGAAACTGGCATTGTCTGAAACCGGAAGTGGCAAACCGGAAGTGACCTCCTTAAAACCGGAAGTGGCATTAAAACACTTTTCTCCTTGACATTTTGGGCTTTAAAGTGTTGTTGTATCCGTTTTGGGGACTTTTGATCCCGTTTTGACACATTTTCTGCCTCCCTAAGCCTTTGGCTAAAGATGTGAACATTTTAAGGGCAAAACCCCCAAAATATGCAAAATTTAATTTTGGGACCATTTTACCTGTGTTTGCTTCCTTTTACCAAGAAATGACCAGAGAGATGAAAAATGACTAGATTTCAGTCTTAGGCTCGGTTCACACTTGTGCGATGCGGGAACGCTGCCAATATGCAGCGTGTTACCGCATCGCATCCACACATCTGGCAGTTCCCACTGCCATATGCGATACGCAGGGGGTGTCAATTAAACGTTAACGACACCCCCAGTTTGATTGCATATCGCAGTGCGATCTGCAAGTACGCACAGAATCGCATCGCACAAGTGTGAACCACTGTGCGATTTGATTTTGATGCAGCTCAAAAAATGCCCCTGTGCGTCTTTGGTGCGGATGCAGTGCGAATTTAGCCATAGAAAGTGTATGGCTGAAATTCGCACCGCACATGAGATCGCATGTAACGAAGGAGCAGTGTGCTCCGCATTAAATGCGATCTCCGCAGCCGCACGAGTGTGAACGGGCACTTTAAAAGCTTTGAAATTACCTGGGAAACTGGCATTGTCTGAAACCGGAAGTGGCAAACCGGAAGTGACCTCCTTAAAACCGGAAGTGGCATTAAAACACTTTTCTCCTTGACATTTTGGGCTTTAAAGTGTTGTTGTATCCGTTTTGGGGACTTTTGATCCCGTTTTGACACATTTTCTGCCTCCCTAAGCCTTTGGCCAAAGATGTGAACATTTTAAGGGCAAAACCCCCAAAATATGCAAAATTTAATTTTGGGACCATTTTACCTGTGTTTGCTTCCTTTTACCAAGAAAAGACCAGAGAGATGAAAAATGACTGGATTTCAGTCTTAGGCTCGGTTCACACTTGTGCGATGCGGGAACGCTGCCAATATGCAGCGTGTTACCGCATCGCATCCACACAACTGGCAGTTCCCACTGCCATATGCGATACGCAGGGGGTGTCAATTAAACGTTAACGACACCCCCAGTTTGATTGCATATCGCAGTGCGATCTGCAAGTACGCACAGAATCGCATCGCACAAGTGTGAACCACTGTGCGATTTGATTTTGATGCAGCTCAAAAAATGCCCCTGTGCGTCTTTGGTGCGGATGCAGTGCGAATTTAGCCATAGAAAGTGTATGGCTGAAATTCGCACCGCACATGAGATCGCATGTAACGAAGGAGCAGTGTGCTCCGAATTAAATGCGATCTCCGCAGCCGCACGAGTGTGAACGGGCACTTTAAAAGCTTTGAAATTACCTGGGAAACTGGCATTGTCTGAAACCGGAAGTGGCAAACCGGAAGTGACCTCCTTAAAACCGGAAGTGGCATTAAAACACTTTTCTCCTTGACATTTTGGGCTTTAAAGTGTTGTTGTATCCGTTTTGGGGACTTTTGATCCCTTTTTGACACATTTTCTGCCTCCCTAAGCCTTTGGCTAAAGATGTGAACATTTTAAGGGCAAAACCCCCAAAATATGCAAAATTTAATTTTGGGACCATTTTACCTGTGTTTGCTTCCTTTTACCAAGAAATGACCAGAGAGATGAAAAATGACTAGATTTCAGTCTTAGGCTCGGTTCACACTTGTGCGATGCGGGAACGCTGCCAATATGCAGCGTGTTACCGCATCGCATCCACACAACTGGCAGTTCCCACTGCCATATGCGATACGCAGGGGGTGTCAATTAAACGTTAACGACACCCCCAGTTTGATTGCATATCGCAGTGCGATCTGCAAGTACGCACAGAATCGCATCGCACAAGTGTGAACCACTGTGCGATTTGATTTTGATGCAGCTCAAAAAATGCCCCTGTGCGTCTTTGGTGCGGATGCAGTGCGAATTTAGCCATAGAAAGTGTATGGCTGAAATTCGCACCGCACATGAGATCGCATGTAACGAAGGAGCAGTGTGCTCCGAATTAAATGCGATCTCCGCAGCCGCACGAGTGTGAACGGGCACTTTAAAAGCTTTGAAATTACCTGGGAAACTGGCATTGTCTGAAACCGGAAGTGGCAAACCGGAAGTGACCTCCTTAAAACCGGAAGTGGCATTAAAACACTTTTCTCCTTGACATTTTGGGCTTTAAAGTGTTGTTGTATCCGTTTTGGGGACTTTTGATCCCGTTTTGACACATTTTCTGCCTCCCTAAGCCTTTGGCTAAAGATGTGAACATTTTAAGGGCAAAACCCCCAAAATATGCAAAATTTAATTTTGGGACCATTTTACCTGTGTTTGCTTCCTTTTACCAAGAAATGACCAGAGAGATGAAAAATGACTAGATTTCAGTCTTAGGCTCGGTTCACACTTGTGCGATGCGGGAACGCTGCCAATATGCAGCGTGTTACCGCATCGCATCCACACATCTGGCAGTTCCCACTGCCATATGCGATACGCAGGGGGTGTCAATTAAACGTTAACGACACCCCCAGTTTGATTGCATATCGCAGTGCGATCTGCAAGTACGCACAGAATCGCATCGCACAAGTGTGAACCACGGTGCGATTTGATTTTGATGCAGCTCAAAAAATGCCCCTGTGCGTCTTTGGTGCGGATGCAGTGCGAATTTAGCCATAGAAAGTGTATGGCTGAAATTCGCACCGCACATGAGATCGCATGTAACGAAGGAGCAGTGTGCTCCGAATTAAATGCGATCTCCGCAGCCGCACGAGTGTGAACGGGCACTTTAAAAGCTTTGAAATTACCTGGGAAACTGGCATTGTCTGAAACCGGAAGTTGCAAACCGGAAGTGACCTCCTTAAAACCGGAAGTGGCATTAAAACACTTTTCTCCTTGACATTTTGGGCTTTAAAGTGTTGTTGTATCCGTTTTGGGGACTTTTGATCCCGTTTTGACACATTTTCTGCCTCCCTAAGCCTTTGGCTAAAGATGTGAACATTTTAAGGGCAAAACCCCCAAAATATGCAAAATTTAATTTTGGGACCATTTTACCTGTGTTTGCTTCCTTTTACCAAGAAATGACCAGAGAGATGAAAAATGACTAGATTTCAGTCTTAGGCTCGGTTCACACTTGTGCGATGCGGGAACGCTGCCAATATGCAGCGTGTTACCGCATCGCATCCACACATCTGGCAGTTCCCACTGCCATATGCGATACGCAGGGGGTGTCAATTAAACGTTAACGACACCCCCAGTTTGATTGCATATCGCAGTGCGATCTGAGAGTACGCACAGAATCGCATCGCACAAGTGTGAACCACTGTGCGATTTGATTTTGATGCAGCTCAAAAAATGCCCCTGTGCGTCTTTGGTGCGGATGCAGTGCGAATTTAGCCATAGAAAGTGTATGGCTGAAATTCGCACCGCACATGAGATCGCATGTAACGAAGGAGCAGTGTGCTCCGAATTAAATGCGATCTCCGCAGCCGCACGAGTGTGAACGGGCACTTTAAAAGCTTTGAAATTACCTGGGAAACTGGCATTGTCTGAAACCGGAAGTGGCAAACCGGAAGTGACCTCCTTAAAACCGGAAGTGGCATTAAAACACTTTTCTCCTTGACATTTTGGGCTTTAAAGTGTTGTTGTATCCGTTTTGGGGACTTTTGATCCCGTTTTGACACATTTTCTGCCTCCCTAAGCCTTTGGCTAAAGATGTGAACATTTTAAGGGCAAAACCCCCAAAATATGCAAAATTTAATTTTGGGACCATTTTACCTGTGTTTGCTTCCTTTTACCAAGAAATGACCAGAGAGATGAAAAATGACTAGATTTCAGTCTTAGGCTCGGTTCACACTTGTGCGATGCGGGAACGCTGCCAATATGCAGCGTGTTACCGCATCGCATCCACACATCTGGCAGTTCCCACTGCCATATGCGATACGCAGGGGGTGTCAATTAAACGTTAACGACACCCCCAGTTTGATTGCATATCGCAGTGCGATCTGCAAGTACGCACAGAATCGCATCGCACAAGTGTGAACCACTGTGCGATTTGATTTTGATGCAGCTCAAAAAATGCCCCTGTGCGTCTTTGGTGCGGATGCAGTGCGAATTTAGCCATAGAAAGTGTATGGCTGAAATTCGCACCGCACATGAGATCGCATGTAACGAAGGAGCAGTGTGCTCCGCATTAAATGCGATCTCCGCAGCCGCACGAGTGTGAACGGGCACTTTAAAAGCTTTGAAATTACCTGGGAAACTGGCATTGTCTGAAACCGGAAGTGGCAAACCGGAAGTGACCTCCTTAAAACCGGAAGTGGCATTAAAACACTTTTCTCCTTGACATTTTGGGCTTTAAAGTGTTGTTGTATCCGTTTTGGGGACTTTTGATCCCGTTTTGACACATTTTCTGCCTCCCTAAGCCTTTGGCCAAAGATGTGAACATTTTAAGGGCAAAACCCCCAAAATATGCAAAATTTAATTTTGGGACCATTTTACCTGTGTTTGCTTCCTTTTACCAAGAAAAGACCAGAGAGATGAAAAATGACTGGATTTCAGTCTTAGGCTCGGTTCACACTTGTGCGATGCGGGAACGCTGCCAATATGCAGCGTGTTACCGCATCGCATCCACACAACTGGCAGTTCCCACTGCCATATGCGATACGCAGGGGGTGTCAATTAAACGTTAACGACACCCCCAGTTTGATTGCATATCGCAGTGCGATCTGCAAGTACGCACAGAATCGCATCGCACAAGTGTGAACCACTGTGCGATTTGATTTTGATGCAGCTCAAAAAATGCCCCTGTGCGTCTTTGGTGCGGATGCAGTGCGAATTTAGCCATAGAAAGTGTATGGCTGAAATTCGCACCGCACATGAGATCGCATGTAACGAAGGAGCAGTGTGCTCCGAATTAAATGCGATCTCCGCAGCCGCACGAGTGTGAACGGGCACTTTAAAAGCTTTGAAATTACCTGGGAAACTGGCATTGTCTGAAACCGGAAGTGGCAAACCGGAAGTGACCTCCTTAAAACCGGAAGTGGCATTAAAACACTTTTCTCCTTGACATTTTGGGCTTTAAAGTGTTGTTGTATCCGTTTTGGGGACTTTTGATCCCGTTTTGACACATTTTCTGCCTCCCTAAGCCTTTGGCTAAAGATGTGAACATTTTAAGGGCAAAACCCCCAAAATATGCAAAATTTAATTTTGGGACCATTTTACCTGTGTTTGCTTCCTTTTACCAAGAAATGACCAGAGAGATGAAAAATGACTAGATTTCAGTCTTAGGCTCGGTTCACACTTGTGCGATGCGGGAACGCTGCCAATATGCAGCGTGTTACCGCATCGCATCCACACAACTGGCAGTTCCCACTGCCATATGCGATACGCAGGGGGTGTCAATTAAACGTTAACGACACCCCCAGTTTGATTGCATATCGCAGTGCGATCTGCAAGTACGCACAGAATCGCATCGCACAAGTGTGAACCACTGTGCGATTTGATTTTGATGCAGCTCAAAAAATGCCCCTGTGCGTCTTTGGTGCGGATGCAGTGCGAATTTAGCCATAGAAAGTGTATGGCTGAAATTCGCACCGCACATGAGATCGCATGTAACGAAGGAGCAGTGTGCTCCGCATTAAATGCGATCTCCGCAGCCGCACGAGTGTGAACGGGCACTTTAAAAGCTTTGAAATTACCTGGGAAACTGGCATTGTCTGAAACCGGAAGTGGCAAACCGGAAGTGACCTCCTTAAAACCGGAAGTGGCATTAAAACACTTTTCTCCTTGACATTTTGGGCTTTAAAGTGTTGTTGTATCCGTTTTGGGGACTTTTGATCCCGTTTTGACACATTTTCTGCCTCCCTAAGCCTTTGGCCAAAGATGTGAACATTTTAAGGGCAAAACCCCCAAAATATGCAAAATTTAATTTTGGGACCATTTTACCTGTGTTTGCTTCCTTTTACCAAGAAAAGACCAGAGAGATGAAAAATGACTGGATTTCAGTCTTAGGCTCGGTTCACACTTGTGCGATGCGGGAACGCTGCCAATATGCAGCGTGTTACCGCATCGCATCCACACAACTGGCAGTTCCCACTGCCATATGCGATACGCAGGGGGTGTCAATTAAACGTTAACGACACCCCCAGTTTGATTGCATATCGCAGTGCGATCTGCAAGTACGCACAGAATCGCATCGCACAAGTGTGAACCACTGTGCGATTTGATTTTGATGCAGCTCAAAAAATGCCCCTGTGCGTCTTTGGTGCGGATGCAGTGCGAATTTAGCCATAGAAAGTGTATGGCTGAAATTCGCACCGCACATGAGATCGCATGTAACGAAGGAGCAGTGTGCTCCGAATTAAATGCGATCTCCGCAGCCGCACGAGTGTGAACGGGCACTTTAAAAGCTTTGAAATTACCTGGGAAACTGGCATTGTCTGAAACCGGAAGTGGCAAACCGGAAGTGACCTCCTTAAAACCGGAAGTGGCATTAAAACACTTTTCTCCTTGACATTTTGGGCTTTAAAGTGTTGTTGTATCCGTTTTGGGGACTTTTGATCCCTTTTTGACACATTTTCTGCCTCCCTAAGCCTTTGGCTAAAGATGTGAACATTTTAAGGGCAAAACCCCCAAAATATGCAAAATTTAATTTTGGGACCATTTTACCTGTGTTTGCTTCCTTTTACCAAGAAATGACCAGAGAGATGAAAAATGACTAGATTTCAGTCTTAGGCTCGGTTCACACTTGTGCGATGCGGGAACGCTGCCAATATGCAGCGTGTTACCGCATCGCATCCACACAACTGGCAGTTCCCACTGCCATATGCGATACGCAGGGGGTGTCAATTAAACGTTAACGACACCCCCAGTTTGATTGCATATCGCAGTGCGATCTGCAAGTACGCACAGAATCGCATCGCACAAGTGTGAACCACTGTGCGATTTGATTTTGATGCAGCTCAAAAAATGCCCCTGTGCGTCTTTGGTGCGGATGCAGTGCGAATTTAGCCATAGAAAGTGTATGGCTGAAATTCGCACCGCACATGAGATCGCATGTAACGAAGGAGCAGTGTGCTCCGAATTAAATGCGATCTCCGCAGCCGCACGAGTGTGAACGGGCACTTTAAAAGCTTTGAAATTACCTGGGAAACTGGCATTGTCTGAAACCGGAAGTGGCAAACCGGAAGTGACCTCCTTAAAACCGGAAGTGGCATTAAAACACTTTTCTCCTTGACATTTTGGGCTTTAAAGTGTTGTTGTATCCGTTTTGGGGACTTTTGATCCCGTTTTGACACATTTTCTGCCTCCCTAAGCCTTTGGCTAAAGATGTGAACATTTTAAGGGCAAAACCCCCAAAATATGCAAAATTTAATTTTGGGACCATTTTACCTGTGTTTGCTTCCTTTTACCAAGAAATGACCAGAGAGATGAAAAATGACTAGATTTCAGTCTTAGGCTCGGTTCACACTTGTGCGATGCGGGAACGCTGCCAATATGCAGCGTGTTACCGCATCGCATCCACACATCTGGCAGTTCCCACTGCCATATGCGATACGCAGGGGGTGTCAATTAAACGTTAACGACACCCCCAGTTTGATTGCATATCGCAGTGCGATCTGCAAGTACGCACAGAATCGCATCGCACAAGTGTGAACCACGGTGCGATTTGATTTTGATGCAGCTCAAAAAATGCCCCTGTGCGTCTTTGGTGCGGATGCAGTGCGAATTTAGCCATAGAAAGTGTATGGCTGAAATTCGCACCGCACATGAGATCGCATGTAACGAAGGAGCAGTGTGCTCCGAATTAAATGCGATCTCCGCAGCCGCACGAGTGTGAACGGGCACTTTAAAAGCTTTGAAATTACCTGGGAAACTGGCATTGTCTGAAACCGGAAGTTGCAAACCGGAAGTGACCTCCTTAAAACCGGAAGTGGCATTAAAACACTTTTCTCCTTGACATTTTGGGCTTTAAAGTGTTGTTGTATCCGTTTTGGGGACTTTTGATCCCGTTTTGACACATTTTCTGCCTCCCTAAGCCTTTGGCTAAAGATGTGAACATTTTAAGGGCAAAACCCCCAAAATATGCAAAATTTAATTTTGGGACCATTTTACCTGTGTTTGCTTCCTTTTACCAAGAAATGACCAGAGAGATGAAAAATGACTAGATTTCAGTCTTAGGCTCGGTTCACACTTGTGCGATGCGGGAACGCTGCCAATATGCAGCGTGTTACCGCATCGCATCCACACATCTGGCAGTTCCCACTGCCATATGCGATACGCAGGGGGTGTCAATTAAACGTTAACGACACCCCCAGTTTGATTGCATATCGCAGTGCGATCTGAGAGTACGCACAGAATCGCATCGCACAAGTGTGAACCACTGTGCGATTTGATTTTGATGCAGCTCAAAAAATGCCCCTGTGCGTCTTTGGTGCGGATGCAGTGCGAATTTAGCCATAGAAAGTGTATGGCTGAAATTCGCACCGCACATGAGATCGCATGTAACGAAGGAGCAGTGTGCTCCGAATTAAATGCGATCTCCGCAGCCGCACGAGTGTGAACGGGCACTTTAAAAGCTTTGAAATTACCTGGGAAACTGGCATTGTCTGAAACCGGAAGTGGCAAACCGGAAGTGACCTCCTTAAAACCGGAAGTGGCATTAAAACACTTTTCTCCTTGACATTTTGGGCTTTAAAGTGTTGTTGTATCCGTTTTGGGGACTTTTGATCCCGTTTTGACACATTTTCTGCCTCCCTAAGCCTTTGGCTAAAGATGTGAACATTTTAAGGGCAAAACCCCCAAAATATGCAAAATTTAATTTTGGGACCATTTTACCTGTGTTTGCTTCCTTTTACCAAGAAATGACCAGAGAGATGAAAAATGACTAGATTTCAGTCTTAGGCTCGGTTCACACTTGTGCGATGCGGGAACGCTGCCAATATGCAGCGTGTTACCGCATCGCATCCACACATCTGGCAGTTCCCACTGCCATATGCGATACGCAGGGGGTGTCAATTAAACGTTAACGACACCCCCAGTTTGATTGCATATCGCAGTGCGATCTGCAAGTACGCACAGAATCGCATCGCACAAGTGTGAACCACTGTGCGATTTGATTTTGATGCAGCTCAAAAAATGCCCCTGTGCGTCTTTGGTGCGGATGCAGTGCGAATTTAGCCATAGAAAGTGTATGGCTGAAATTCGCACCGCACATGAGATCGCATGTAACGAAGGAGCAGTGTGCTCCGCATTAAATGCGATCTCCGCAGCCGCACGAGTGTGAACGGGCACTTTAAAAGCTTTGAAATTACCTGGGAAACTGGCATTGTCTGAAACCGGAAGTGGCAAACCGGAAGTGACCTCCTTAAAACCGGAAGTGGCATTAAAACACTTTTCTCCTTGACATTTTGGGCTTTAAAGTGTTGTTGTATCCGTTTTGGGGACTTTTGATCCCGTTTTGACACATTTTCTGCCTCCCTAAGCCTTTGGCCAAAGATGTGAACATTTTAAGGGCAAAACCCCCAAAATATGCAAAATTTAATTTTGGGACCATTTTACCTGTGTTTGCTTCCTTTTACCAAGAAAAGACCAGAGAGATGAAAAATGACTGGATTTCAGTCTTAGGCTCGGTTCACACTTGTGCGATGCGGGAACGCTGCCAATATGCAGCGTGTTACCGCATCGCATCCACACAACTGGCAGTTCCCACTGCCATATGCGATACGCAGGGGGTGTCAATTAAACGTTAACGACACCCCCAGTTTGATTGCATATCGCAGTGCGATCTGCAAGTACGCACAGAATCGCATCGCACAAGTGTGAACCACTGTGCGATTTGATTTTGATGCAGCTCAAAAAATGCCCCTGTGCGTCTTTGGTGCGGATGCAGTGCGAATTTAGCCATAGAAAGTGTATGGCTGAAATTCGCACCGCACATGAGATCGCATGTAACGAAGGAGCAGTGTGCTCCGAATTAAATGCGATCTCCGCAGCCGCACGAGTGTGAACGGGCACTTTAAAAGCTTTGAAATTACCTGGGAAACTGGCATTGTCTGAAACCGGAAGTGGCAAACCGGAAGTGACCTCCTTAAAACCGGAAGTGGCATTAAAACACTTTTCTCCTTGACATTTTGGGCTTTAAAGTGTTGTTGTATCCGTTTTGGGGACTTTTGATCCCGTTTTGACACATTTTCTGCCTCCCTAAGCCTTTGGCTAAAGATGTGAACATTTTAAGGGCAAAACCCCCAAAATATGCAAAATTTAATTTTGGGACCATTTTACCTGTGTTTGCTTCCTTTTACCAAGAAATGACCAGAGAGATGAAAAATGACTAGATTTCAGTCTTAGGCTCGGTTCACACTTGTGCGATGCGGGAACGCTGCCAATATGCAGCGTGTTACCGCATCGCATCCACACAACTGGCAGTTCCCACTGCCATATGCGATACGCAGGGGGTGTCAATTAAACGTTAACGACACCCCCAGTTTGATTGCATATCGCAGTGCGATCTGCAAGTACGCACAGAATCGCATCGCACAAGTGTGAACCACTGTGCGATTTGATTTTGATGCAGCTCAAAAAATGCCCCTGTGCGTCTTTGGTGCGGATGCAGTGCGAATTTAGCCATAGAAAGTGTATGGCTGAAATTCGCACCGCACATGAGATCGCATGTAATGAAGGAGCAGTGTGCTCCGCATTAAATGCGATCTCCGCAGCCGCACGAGTGTGAACGGGCACTTTAAAAGCTTTGAAATTACCTGGGAAACTGGCATTGTCTGAAACCGGAAGTGGCAAACCGGAAGTGACCTCCTTAAAACCGGAAGTGGCATTAAAACACTTTTCTCCTTGACATTTTGGGCTTTAAAGTGTTGTTGTATCCGTTTTGGGGACTTTTGATCCCGTTTTGACACATTTTCTGCCTCCCTAAGCCTTTGGCCAAAGATGTGAACATTTTAAGGGCAAAACCCCCAAAATATGCAAAATTTAATTTTGGGACCATTTTACCTGTGTTTGCTTCCTTTTACCAAGAAAAGACCAGAGAGATGAAAAATGACTGGATTTCAGTCTTAGGCTCGGTTCACACTTGTGCGATGCGGGAACGCTGCCAATATGCAGCGTGTTACCGCATCGCATCCACACAACTGGCAGTTCCCACTGCCATATGCGATACGCAGGGGGTGTCAATTAAACGTTAACGACACCCCCAGTTTGATTGCATATCGCAGTGCGATCTGCAAGTACGCACAGAATCGCATCGCACAAGTGTGAACCACTGTGCGATTTGATTTTGATGCAGCTCAAAAAATGCCCCTGTGCGTCTTTGGTGCGGATGCAGTGCGCATTTAGCCATAGAAAGTGTATGGCTGAAATTCGCACCGCACATGAGATCGCATGTAACGAAGGAGCAGTGTGCTCCGAATTAAATGCGATCTCCGCAGCCGCACGAGTGTGAACGGGCACTTTAAAAGCTTTGAAATTACCTGGGAAACTGGCATTGTCTGAAACCGGAAGTGGCAAACCGGAAGTGACCTCCTTAAAACCGGAAGTGGCATTAAAACACTTTTCTCCTTGACATTTTGGGCTTTAAAGTGTTGTTGTATCCGTTTTGGGGACTTTTGATCCCGTTTTGACACATTTTCTGCCTCCCTAAGCCTTTGGCTAAAGATGTGAACATTTTAAGGGCAAAACCCCCAAAATATGCAAAATTTAATTTTGGGACCATTTTACCTGTGTTTGCTTCCTTTTACCAAGAAATGACCAGAGAGATGAAAAATGACTAGATTTCAGTCTTAGGCTCGGTTCACACTTGTGCGATGCGGGAACGCTGCCAATATGCAGCGTGTTACCGCATCGCATCCACACATCTGGCAGTTCCCACTGCCATATGCGATACGCAGGGGGTGTCAATTAAACGTTAACGACACCCCCAGTTTGATTGCATATCGCAGTGCGATCTGAGAGTACGCACAGAATCGCATCGCACAAGTGTGAACCACTGTGCGATTTGATTTTGATGCAGCTCAAAAAATGCCCCTGTGCGTCTTTGGTGCGGATGCAGTGCGAATTTAGCCATAGAAAGTGTATGGCTGAAATTCGCACCGCACATGAGATCGCATGTAACGAAGGAGCAGTGTGCTCCGAATTAAATGCGATCTCCGCAGCCGCACGAGTGTGAACGGGCACTTTAAAAGCTTTGAAATTACCTGGGAAACTGGCATTGTCTGAAACCGGAAGTGGCAAACCGGAAGTGACCTCCTTAAAACCGGAAGTGGCATTAAAACACTTTTCTCCTTGACATTTTGGGCTTTAAAGTGTTGTTGTATCCGTTTTGGGGACTTTTGATCCCGTTTTGACACATTTTCTGCCTCCCTAAGCCTTTGGCTAAAGATGTGAACATTTTAAGGGCAAAACCCCCAAAATATGCAAAATTTAATTTTGGGACCATTTTACCTGTGTTTGCTTCCTTTTACCAAGAAATGACCAGAGAGATGAAAAATGACTAGATTTCAGTCTTAGGCTCGGTTCACACTTGTGCGATGCGGGAACGCTGCCAATATGCAGCGTGTTACCGCATCGCATCCACACATCTGGCAGTTCCCACTGCCATATGCGATACGCAGGGGGTGTCAATTAAACGTTAACGACACCCCCAGTTTGATTGCATATCGCAGTGCGATCTGCAAGTACGCACAGAATCGCATCGCACAAGTGTGAACCACTGTGCGATTTGATTTTGATGCAGCTCAAAAAATGCCCCTGTGCGTCTTTGGTGCGGATGCAGTGCGAATTTAGCCATAGAAAGTGTATGGCTGAAATTCGCACCGCACATGAGATCGCATGTAACGAAGGAGCAGTGTGCTCCGCATTAAATGCGATCTCCGCAGCCGCACGAGTGTGAACGGGCACTTTAAAAGCTTTGAAATTACCTGGGAAACTGGCATTGTCTGAAACCGGAAGTGGCAAACCGGAAGTGACCTCCTTAAAACCGGAAGTGGCATTAAAACACTTTTCTCCTTGACATTTTGGGCTTTAAAGTGTTGTTGTATCCGTTTTGGGGACTTTTGATCCCGTTTTGACACATTTTCTGCCTCCCTAAGCCTTTGGCCAAAGATGTGAACATTTTAAGGGCAAAACCCCCAAAATATGCAAAATTTAATTTTGGGACCATTTTACCTGTGTTTGCTTCCTTTTACCAAGAAAAGACCAGAGAGATGAAAAATGACTGGATTTCAGTCTTAGGCTCGGTTCACACTTGTGCGATGCGGGAACGCTGCCAATATGCAGCGTGTTACCGCATCGCATCCACACAACTGGCAGTTCCCACTGCCATATGCGATACGCAGGGGGTGTCAATTAAACGTTAACGACACCCCCAGTTTGATTGCATATCGCAGTGCGATCTGCAAGTACGCACAGAATCGCATCGCACAAGTGTGAACCACTGTGCGATTTGATTTTGATGCAGCTCAAAAAATGCCCCTGTGCGTCTTTGGTGCGGATGCAGTGCGAATTTAGCCATAGAAAGTGTATGGCTGAAATTCGCACCGCACATGAGATCGCATGTAACGAAGGAGCAGTGTGCTCCGAATTAAATGCGATCTCCGCAGCCGCACGAGTGTGAACGGGCACTTTAAAAGCTTTGAAATTACCTGGGAAACTGGCATTGTCTGAAACCGGAAGTGGCAAACCGGAAGTGACCTCCTTAAAACCGGAAGTGGCATTAAAACACTTTTCTCCTTGACATTTTGGGCTTTAAAGTGTTGTTGTATCCGTTTTGGGGACTTTTGATCCCGTTTTGACACATTTTCTGCCTCCCTAAGCCTTTGGCTAAAGATGTGAACATTTTAAGGGCAAAACCCCCAAAATATGCAAAATTTAATTTTGGGACCATTTTACCTGTGTTTGCTTCCTTTTACCAAGAAATGACCAGAGAGATGAAAAATGACTAGATTTCAGTCTTAGGCTCGGTTCACACTTGTGCGATGCGGGAACGCTGCCAATATGCAGCGTGTTACCGCATCGCATCCACACAACTGGCAGTTCCCACTGCCATATGCGATACGCAGGGGGTGTCAATTAAACGTTAACGACACCCCCAGTTTGATTGCATATCGCAGTGCGATCTGCAAGTACGCACAGAATCGCATCGCACAAGTGTGAACCACTGTGCGATTTGATTTTGATGCAGCTCAAAAAATGCCCCTGTGCGTCTTTGGTGCGGATGCAGTGCGAATTTAGCCATAGAAAGTGTATGGCTGAAATTCGCACCGCACATGAGATCGCATGTAATGAAGGAGCAGTGTGCTCCGCATTAAATGCGATCTCCGCAGCCGCACGAGTGTGAACGGGCACTTTAAAAGCTTTGAAATTACCTGGGAAACTGGCATTGTCTGAAACCGGAAGTGGCAAACCGGAAGTGACCTCCTTAAAACCGGAAGTGGCATTAAAACACTTTTCTCCTTGACATTTTGGGCTTTAAAGTGTTGTTGTATCCGTTTTGGGGACTTTTGATCCCGTTTTGACACATTTTCTGCCTCCCTAAGCCTTTGGCCAAAGATGTGAACATTTTAAGGGCAAAACCCCCAAAATATGCAAAATTTAATTTTGGGACCATTTTACCTGTGTTTGCTTCCTTTTACCAAGAAAAGACCAGAGAGATGAAAAATGACTGGATTTCAGTCTTAGGCTCGGTTCACACTTGTGCGATGCGGGAACGCTGCCAATATGCAGCGTGTTACCGCATCGCATCCACACAACTGGCAGTTCCCACTGCCATATGCGATACGCAGGGGGTGTCAATTAAACGTTAACGACACCCCCAGTTTGATTGCATATCGCAGTGCGATCTGCAAGTACGCACAGAATCGCATCGCACAAGTGTGAACCACTGTGCGATTTGATTTTGATGCAGCTCAAAAAATGCCCCTGTGCGTCTTTGGTGCGGATGCAGTGCGCATTTAGCCATAGAAAGTGTATGGCTGAAATTCGCACCGCACATGAGATCGCATGTAACGAAGGAGCAGTGTGCTCCGAATTAAATGCGATCTCCGCAGCCGCACGAGTGTGAACGGGCACTTTAAAAGCTTTGAAATTACCTGGGAAACTGGCATTGTCTGAAACCGGAAGTGGCAAACCGGAAGTGACCTCCTTAAAACCGGAAGTGGCATTAAAACACTTTTCTCCTTGACATTTTGGGCTTTAAAGTGTTGTTGTATCCGTTTTGGGGACTTTTGATCCCGTTTTGACACATTTTCTGCCTCCCTAAGCCTTTGGCTAAAGATGTGAACATTTTAAGGGCAAAACCCCCAAAATATGCAAAATTTAATTTTGGGACCATTTTACCTGTGTTTGCTTCCTTTTACCAAGAAATGACCAGAGAGATGAAAAATGACTAGATTTCAGTCTTAGGCTCGGTTCACACTTGTGCGATGCGGGAACGCTGCCAATATGCAGCGTGTTACCGCATCGCATCCACACATCTGGCAGTTCCCACTGCCATATGCGATACGCAGGGGGTGTCAATTAAACGTTAACGACACCCCCAGTTTGATTGCATATCGCAGTGCGATCTGAGAGTACGCACAGAATCGCATCGCACAAGTGTGAACCACTGTGCGATTTGATTTTGATGCAGCTCAAAAAATGCCCCTGTGCGTCTTTGGTGCGGATGCAGTGCGAATTTAGCCATAGAAAGTGTATGGCTGAAATTCGCACCGCACATGAGATCGCATGTAACGAAGGAGCAGTGTGCTCCGAATTAAATGCGATCTCCGCAGCCGCACGAGTGTGAACGGGCACTTTAAAAGCTTTGAAATTACCTGGGAAACTGGCATTGTCTGAAACCGGAAGTGGCAAACCGGAAGTGACCTCCTTAAAACCGGAAGTGGCATTAAAACACTTTTCTCCTTGACATTTTGGGCTTTAAAGTGTTGTTGTATCCGTTTTGGGGACTTTTGATCCCGTTTTGACACATTTTCTGCCTCCCTAAGCCTTTGGCTAAAGATGTGAACATTTTAAGGGCAAAACCCCCAAAATATGCAAAATTTAATTTTGGGACCATTTTACCTGTGTTTGCTTCCTTTTACCAAGAAATGACCAGAGAGATGAAAAATGACTAGATTTCAGTCTTAGGCTCGGTTCACACTTGTGCGATGCGGGAACGCTGCCAATATGCAGCGTGTTACCGCATCGCATCCACACATCTGGCAGTTCCCACTGCCATATGCGATACGCAGGGGGTGTCAATTAAACGTTAACGACACCCCCAGTTTGATTGCATATCGCAGTGCGATCTGCAAGTACGCACAGAATCGCATCGCACAAGTGTGAACCACTGTGCGATTTGATTTTGATGCAGCTCAAAAAATGCCCCTGTGCGTCTTTGGTGCGGATGCAGTGCGAATTTAGCCATAGAAAGTGTATGGCTGAAATTCGCACCGCACATGAGATCGCATGTAACGAAGGAGCAGTGTGCTCCGCATTAAATGCGATCTCCGCAGCCGCACGAGTGTGAACGGGCACTTTAAAAGCTTTGAAATTACCTGGGAAACTGGCATTGTCTGAAACCGGAAGTGGCAAACCGGAAGTGACCTCCTTAAAACCGGAAGTGGCATTAAAACACTTTTCTCCTTGACATTTTGGGCTTTAAAGTGTTGTTGTATCCGTTTTGGGGACTTTTGATCCCGTTTTGACACATTTTCTGCCTCCCTAAGCCTTTGGCCAAAGATGTGAACATTTTAAGGGCAAAACCCCCAAAATATGCAAAATTTAATTTTGGGACCATTTTACCTGTGTTTGCTTCCTTTTACCAAGAAAAGACCAGAGAGATGAAAAATGACTGGATTTCAGTCTTAGGCTCGGTTCACACTTGTGCGATGCGGGAACGCTGCCGATATGCAGCGTGTTACCGCATCGCATCCACACAACTGGCAGTTCCCACTGCCATATGCGATACGCAGGGGGTGTCAATTAAACGTTAACGACACCCCCAGTTTGATTGCATATCGCAGTGCGATCTGCAAGTACGCACAGAATCGCATCGCACAAGTGTGAACCACTGTGCGATTTGATTTTGATGCAGCTCAAAAAATGCCCCTGTGCGTCTTTGGTGCGGATGCAGTGCGCATTTAGCCATAGAAAGTGTATGGCTGAAATTCGCACCGCACATGAGATCGCATGTAACGAAGGAGCAGTGTGCTCCGAATTAAATGCGATCTCCGCAGCCGCACGAGTGTGAACGGGCACTTTAAAAGCTTTGAAATTACCTGGGAAACTGGCATTGTCTGAAACCGGAAGTGGCAAACCGGAAGTGACCTCCTTAAAACCGGAAGTGGCATTAAAACACTTTTCTCCTTGACATTTTGGGCTTTAAAGTGTTGTTGTATCCGTTTTGGGGACTTTTGATCCCGTTTTGACACATTTTCTGCCTCCCTAAGCCTTTGGCCAAAGATGTGAACATTTTAAGGGCAAAACCCCCAAAATATGCAAAATTTAATTTTGGGACCATTTTACCTGTGTTTGCTTCCTTTTACCAAGAAAAGACCAGAGAGATGAAAAATGACTGGATTTCAGTCTTAGGCTCGGTTCACACTTGTGCGATGCGGGAACGCTGCCAATATGCAGCGTGTTACCGCATCGCATCCACACAACTGGCAGTTCCCACTGCCATATGCGATACGCAGGGGGTGTCAATTAAACGTTAACGACACCCCCAGTTTGATTGCATATCGCAGTGCGATCTGCAAGTACGCACAGAATCGCATCGCACAAGTGTGAACCACTGTGCGATTTGATTTTGATGCAGCTCAAAAAATGCCCCTGTGCGTCTTTGGTGCGGATGCAGTGCGAATTTAGCCATAGAAAGTGTATGGCTGAAATTCGCACCACACATGAGATCGCATGTAACGAAGGAGCAGTGTGCTCCGAATTAAATGCGATCTCCGCAGCCGCACGAGTGTGAACGGGCACTTTAAAAGCTTTGAAATTACCTGGGAAACTGGCATTGTCTGAAACCGGAAGTGGCAAACCGGAAGTGACCTCCTTAAAACCGGAAGTGGCATTAAAACACTTTTCTCCTTGACATTTTGGGCTTTAAAGTGTTGTTGTATCCGTTTTGGGGACTTTTGATCCCGTTTTGACACATTTTCTGCCTCCCTAAGCCTTTGGCTAAAGATGTGAACATTTTAAGGGCAAAACCCCCAAAATATGCAAAATTTAATTTTGGGACCATTTTACCTGTGTTTGCTTCCTTTTACCAAGAAATGACCAGAGAGATGAAAAATGACTAGATTTCAGTCTTAGGCTCGGTTCACACTTGTGCGATGCGGGAACGCTGCCAATATGCAGCGTGTTACCGCATCGCATCCACACATCTGGCAGTTCCCACTGCCATATGCGATACGCAGGGGGTGTCAATTAAACGTTAACGACACCCCCAGTTTGATTGCATATCGCAGTGCGATCTGAGAGTACGCACAGAATCGCATCGCACAAGTGTGAACCACTGTGCGATTTGATTTTGATGCGGCTCAAAAAATGCCCCTGTGCGTCTTTGGTGCGGATGCAGTGCGAATTTAGCCATAGAAAGTGTATGGCTGAAATTCGCACCGCACATGAGATCGCATGTAACGAAGGAGCAGTGTGCTCCGCATTAAATGCGATCTCCGCAGCCGCACGAGTGTGAACGGGCACTTTAAAAGCTTTGAAATTACCTGGGAAACTGGCATTGTCTGAAACCGGAAGTGGCAAACCGGAAGTGACCTCCTTAAAACCGGAAGTGGCATTAAAACACTTTTCTCCTTGACATTTTGGGCTTTAAAGTGTTGTTGTATCCGTTTTGGGGACTTTTGATCCCGTTTTGACACATTTTCTGCCTCCCTAAGCCTTTGGCTAAAGATGTGAACATTTTAAGGGCAAAACCCCCAAAATATGCAAAATTTAATTTTGGGACCATTTTACCTGTGTTTGCTTCCTTTTACCAAGAAATGACCAGAGAGATGAAAAATGACTAAATTTAAGTCTTAGGCTCGGTTCACACTTGTGCGATGCGGGAACGCTGCCAATATGCAGCGTGTTACCGCATCGCATCCACACATCTGGCAGTTCCCACTGCCATATGCGATACGCAGGGGGTGTCAATTAAACGTTAACGACACCCCCAGTTTGATTGCATATCGCAGTGCGATCTGCAAGTACGCACAGAATCGCATTGCACAAGTGTGAACCACTGTGCGATTTGATTTTGATGCGACTCAAAAAATGCCTCCTGTGCGTCTTTGGTGCGGATGCAGTGCGAATTTAGCCATACAAAGTGTATGGCTGAAATTCGCACCGCACATGAGATCGCATGTAATGAAGGAGCAGTGCGCTCCGAATTAAATGCGATCTCCGCAGCCGCACGAGTGTGAACGGGCACTTAAAAAGCTTTGAAATTACCTGGGAAACTGGCATTGTCTGAGACCGGAAATGGCAAACCGGAAGTGACCTACTTAAAACCGGAAGTGACATTAAAACACTTTTCTCCTTGACATTTTGGGCTTTAAAGTGTTGTTGTATCCGTTTTGGGGACTTTTGATCCCGTTTTGACACATTTTCTGCCTCCCTAAGCCTTTGGCCAAAGATGTGAACATTTTAAGGGCAAAACCCCCAAAATATGCAAAATTTAATTTTGGGACCATTTTACCTGTGTTTGCTTCCTTTTACCAAGAAAAGACCAGAGAGATGAAAAATGACTGGATTTCAGTCTTAGGCTCGGTTCACACTTGTGCGATGCGGGAACGCTGCCAATATGCAGCGTGTTACCGCATCGCATCCACACAACTGGCAGTTCCCACTGCCATATGCGATACGCAGGGGGTGTCAATTAAACGTTAACGACACCCCCAGTTTGATTGCATATCGCAGTGCGATCTGCAAGTACGCACAGAATCGCATCGCACAAGTGTGAACCACTGTGCGATTTGATTTTGATGCAGCTCAAAAAATGCCCCTGTGCGTCTTTGGTGCGGATGCAGTGCGAATTTAGCCATAGAAAGTGTATGGCTGAAATTCGCACCGCACATGAGATCGCATGTAACGAAGGAGCAGTGTGCTCCGAATTAAATGCGATCTCCGCAGCCGCACGAGTGTGAACGGGCACTTTAAAAGCTTTGAAATTACCTGGGAAACTGGCATTGTCTGAAACCGGAAGTGGCAAACCGGAAGTGACCTCCTTAAAACCGGAAGTGGCATTAAAACACTTTTCTCCTTGACATTTTGGGCTTTAAAGTGTTGTTGTATCCGTTTTGGGGACTTTTGATCCCGTTTTGACACATTTTCTGCCTCCCTAAGCCTTTGGCTAAAGATGTGAACATTTTAAGGGCAAAACCCCCAAAATATGCAAAATTTAATTTTGGGACCATTTTACCTGTGTTTGCTTCCTTTTACCAAGAAATGACCAGAGAGATGAAAAATGACTAGATTTCAGTCTTAGGCTCGGTTCACACTTGTGCGATGCGGGAACGCTGCCAATATGCAGCGTGTTACCGCATCGCATCCACACATCTGGCAGTTCCCACTGCCATATGCGATACGCAGGGGGTGTCAATTAAACGTTAACGACACCCCCAGTTTGATTGCATATCGCAGTGCGATCTGAGAGTACGCACAGAATCGCATCGCACAAGTGTGAACCACTGTGCGATTTGATTTTGATGCAGCTCAAAAAATGCCCCTGTGCGTCTTTGGTGCGGATGCAGTGCGAATTTAGCCATAGAAAGTGTATGGCTGAAATTCGCACCGCACATGAGATCGCATGTAACGAAGGAGCAGTGTGCTCCGAATTAAATGCGATCTCCGCAGCCGCACGAGTGTGAACGGGCACTTTAAAAGCTTTGAAATTACCTGGGAAACTGGCATTGTCTGAAACCGGAAGTGGCAAACCGGAAGTGACCTCCTTAAAACCGGAAGTGGCATTAAAACACTTTTCTCCTTGACATTTTGGGCTTTAAAGTGTTGTTGTATCCGTTTTGGGGACTTTTGATCCCGTTTTGACACATTTTCTGCCTCCCTAAGCCTTTGGCTAAAGATGTGAACATTTTAAGGGCAAAACCCCCAAAATATGCAAAATTTAATTTTGGGACCATTTTACCTGTGTTTGCTTCCTTTTACCAAGAAATGACCAGAGAGATGAAAAATGACTAGATTTCAGTCTTAGGCTCGGTTCACACTTGTGCGATGCGGGAACGCTGCCAATATGCAGCGTGTTACCGCATCGCATCCACACATCTGGCAGTTCCCACTGCCATATGCGATACGCAGGGGGTGTCAATTAAACGTTAACGACACCCCCAGTTTGATTGCATATCGCAGTGCGATCTGCAAGTACGCACAGAATCGCATCGCACAAGTGTGAACCACTGTGCGATTTGATTTTGATGCAGCTCAAAAAATGCCCCTGTGCGTCTTTGGTGCGGATGCAGTGCGAATTTAGCCATAGAAAGTGTATGGCTGAAATTCGCACCGCACATGAGATCGCATGTAACGAAGGAGCAGTGTGCTCCGCATTAAATGCGATCTCCGCAGCCGCACGAGTGTGAACGGGCACTTTAAAAGCTTTGAAATTACCTGGGAAACTGGCATTGTCTGAAACCGGAAGTGGCAAACCGGAAGTGACCTCCTTAAAACCGGAAGTGGCATTAAAACACTTTTCTCCTTGACATTTTGGGCTTTAAAGTGTTGTTGTATCCGTTTTGGGGACTTTTGATCCCGTTTTGACACATTTTCTGCCTCCCTAAGCCTTTGGCCAAAGATGTGAACATTTTAAGGGCAAAACCCCCAAAATATGCAAAATTTAATTTTGGGACCATTTTACCTGTGTTTGCTTCCTTTTACCAAGAAAAGACCAGAGAGATGAAAAATGACTGGATTTCAGTCTTAGGCTCGGTTCACACTTGTGCGATGCGGGAACGCTGCCAATATGCAGCGTGTTACCGCATCGCATCCACACAACTGGCAGTTCCCACTGCCATATGCGATACGCAGGGGGTGTCAATTAAACGTTAACGACACCCCCAGTTTGATTGCATATCGCAGTGCGATCTGCAAGTACGCACAGAATCGCATCGCACAAGTGTGAACCACTGTGCGATTTGATTTTGATGCAGCTCAAAAAATGCCCCTGTGCGTCTTTGGTGCGGATGCAGTGCGCATTTAGCCATAGAAAGTGTATGGCTGAAATTCGCACCGCACATGAGATCGCATGTAACGAAGGAGCAGTGTGCTCCGAATTAAATGCGATCTCCGCAGCCGCACGAGTGTGAACGGGCACTTTAAAAGCTTTGAAATTACCTGGGAAACTGGCATTGTCTGAAACCGGAAGTGGCAAACCGGAAGTGACCTCCTTAAAACCGGAAGTGGCATTAAAACACTTTTCTCCTTGACATTTTGGGCTTTAAAGTGTTGTTGTATCCGTTTTGGGGACTTTTGATCCCGTTTTGACACATTTTCTGCCTCCCTAAGCCTTTGGCCAAAGATGTGAACATTTTAAGGGCAAAACCCCCAAAATATGCAAAATTTAATTTTGGGACCATTTTACCTGTGTTTGCTTCCTTTTACCAAGAAAAGACCAGAGAGATGAAAAATGACTGGATTTCAGTCTTAGGCTCGGTTCACACTTGTGCGATGCGGGAACGCTGCCAATATGCAGCGTGTTACCGCATCGCATCCACACAACTGGCAGTTCCCACTGCCATATGCGATACGCAGGGGGTGTCAATTAAACGTTAACGACACCCCCAGTTTGATTGCATATCGCAGTGCGATCTGCAAGTACGCACAGAATCGCATCGCACAAGTGTGAACCACTGTGCGATTTGATTTTGATGCAGCTCAAAAAATGCCCCTGTGCGTCTTTGGTGCGGATGCAGTGCGAATTTAGCCATAGAAAGTGTATGGCTGAAATTCGCACCGCACATGAGATCGCATGTAACGAAGGAGCAGTGTGCTCCGAATTAAATGCGATCTCCGCAGCCGCACGAGTGTGAACGGGCACTTTAAAAGCTTTGAAATTACCTGGGAAACTGGCATTGTCTGAAACCGGAAGTGGCAAACCGGAAGTGACCTCCTTAAAACCGGAAGTGGCATTAAAACACTTTTCTCCTTGACATTTTGGGCTTTAAAGTGTTGTTGTATCCGTTTTGGGGACTTTTGATCCCGTTTTGACACATTTTCTGCCTCCCTAAGCCTTTGGCTAAAGATGTGAACATTTTAAGGGCAAAACCCCCAAAATATGCAAAATTTAATTTTGGGACCATTTTACCTGTGTTTGCTTCCTTTTACCAAGAAATGACCAGAGAGATGAAAAATGACTAGATTTCAGTCTTAGGCTCGGTTCACACTTGTGCGATGCGGGAACGCTGCCAATATGCAGCGTGTTACCGCATCGCATCCACACAACTGGCAGTTCCCACTGCCATATGCGATACGCAGGGGGTGTCAATTAAACGTTAACGACACCCCCAGTTTGATTGCATATCGCAGTGCGATCTGCAAGTACGCACAGAATCGCATCGCACAAGTGTGAACCACTGTGCGATTTGATTTTGATGCAGCTCAAAAAATGCCCCTGTGCGTCTTTGGTGCGGATGCAGTGCGAATTTAGCCATAGAAAGTGTATGGCTGAAATTCGCACCGCACATGAGATCGCATGTAATGAAGGAGCAGTGTGCTCCGCATTAAATGCGATCTCCGCAGCCGCACGAGTGTGAACGGGCACTTTAAAAGCTTTGAAATTACCTGGGAAACTGGCATTGTCTGAAACCGGAAGTGGCAAACCGGAAGTGACCTCCTTAAAACCGGAAGTGGCATTAAAACACTTTTCTCCTTGACATTTTGGGCTTTAAAGTGTTGTTGTATCCGTTTTGGGGACTTTTGATCCCGTTTTGACACATTTTCTGCCTCCCTAAGCCTTTGGCCAAAGATGTGAACATTTTAAGGGCAAAACCCCCAAAATATGCAAAATTTAATTTTGGGACCATTTTACCTGTGTTTGCTTCCTTTTACCAAGAAAAGACCAGAGAGATGAAAAATGACTGGATTTCAGTCTTAGGCTCGGTTCACACTTGTGCGATGCGGGAACGCTGCCAATATGCAGCGTGTTACCGCATCGCATCCACACAACTGGCAGTTCCCACTGCCATATGCGATACGCAGGGGGTGTCAATTAAACGTTAACGACACCCCCAGTTTGATTGCATATCGCAGTGCGATCTGCAAGTACGCACAGAATCGCATCGCACAAGTGTGAACCACTGTGCGATTTGATTTTGATGCAGCTCAAAAAATGCCCCTGTGCGTCTTTGGTGCGGATGCAGTGCGCATTTAGCCATAGAAAGTGTATGGCTGAAATTCGCACCGCACATGAGATCGCATGTAACGAAGGAGCAGTGTGCTCCGAATTAAATGCGATCTCCGCAGCCGCACGAGTGTGAACGGGCACTTTAAAAGCTTTGAAATTACCTGGGAAACTGGCATTGTCTGAAACCGGAAGTGGCAAACCGGAAGTGACCTCCTTAAAACCGGAAGTGGCATTAAAACACTTTTCTCCTTGACATTTTGGGCTTTAAAGTGTTGTTGTATCCGTTTTGGGGACTTTTGATCCCGTTTTGACACATTTTCTGCCTCCCTAAGCCTTTGGCTAAAGATGTGAACATTTTAAGGGCAAAACCCCCAAAATATGCAAAATTTAATTTTGGGACCATTTTACCTGTGTTTGCTTCCTTTTACCAAGAAATGACCAGAGAGATGAAAAATGACTAGATTTCAGTCTTAGGCTCGGTTCACACTTGTGCGATGCGGGAACGCTGCCAATATGCAGCGTGTTACCGCATCGCATCCACACATCTGGCAGTTCCCACTGCCATATGCGATACGCAGGGGGTGTCAATTAAACGTTAACGACACCCCCAGTTTGATTGCATATCGCAGTGCGATCTGAGAGTACGCACAGAATCGCATCGCACAAGTGTGAACCACTGTGCGATTTGATTTTGATGCAGCTCAAAAAATGCCCCTGTGCGTCTTTGGTGCGGATGCAGTGCGAATTTAGCCATAGAAAGTGTATGGCTGAAATTCGCACCGCACATGAGATCGCATGTAACGAAGGAGCAGTGTGCTCCGAATTAAATGCGATCTCCGCAGCCGCACGAGTGTGAACGGGCACTTTAAAAGCTTTGAAATTACCTGGGAAACTGGCATTGTCTGAAACCGGAAGTGGCAAACCGGAAGTGACCTCCTTAAAACCGGAAGTGGCATTAAAACACTTTTCTCCTTGACATTTTGGGCTTTAAAGTGTTGTTGTATCCGTTTTGGGGACTTTTGATCCCGTTTTGACACATTTTCTGCCTCCCTAAGCCTTTGGCTAAAGATGTGAACATTTTAAGGGCAAAACCCCCAAAATATGCAAAATTTAATTTTGGGACCATTTTACCTGTGTTTGCTTCCTTTTACCAAGAAATGACCAGAGAGATGAAAAATGACTAGATTTCAGTCTTAGGCTCGGTTCACACTTGTGCGATGCGGGAACGCTGCCAATATGCAGCGTGTTACCGCATCGCATCCACACATCTGGCAGTTCCCACTGCCATATGCGATACGCAGGGGGTGTCAATTAAACGTTAACGACACCCCCAGTTTGATTGCATATCGCAGTGCGATCTGCAAGTACGCACAGAATCGCATCGCACAAGTGTGAACCACTGTGCGATTTGATTTTGATGCAGCTCAAAAAATGCCCCTGTGCGTCTTTGGTGCGGATGCAGTGCGAATTTAGCCATAGAAAGTGTATGGCTGAAATTCGCACCGCACATGAGATCGCATGTAACGAAGGAGCAGTGTGCTCCGCATTAAATGCGATCTCCGCAGCCGCACGAGTGTGAACGGGCACTTTAAAAGCTTTGAAATTACCTGGGAAACTGGCATTGTCTGAAACCGGAAGTGGCAAACCGGAAGTGACCTCCTTAAAACCGGAAGTGGCATTAAAACACTTTTCTCCTTGACATTTTGGGCTTTAAAGTGTTGTTGTATCCGTTTTGGGGACTTTTGATCCCGTTTTGACACATTTTCTGCCTCCCTAAGCCTTTGGCCAAAGATGTGAACATTTTAAGGGCAAAACCCCCAAAATATGCAAAATTTAATTTTGGGACCATTTTACCTGTGTTTGCTTCCTTTTACCAAGAAAAGACCAGAGAGATGAAAAATGACTGGATTTCAGTCTTAGGCTCGGTTCACACTTGTGCGATGCGGGAACGCTGCCAATATGCAGCGTGTTACCGCATCGCATCCACACAACTGGCAGTTCCCACTGCCATATGCGATACGCAGGGGGTGTCAATTAAACGTTAACGACACCCCCAGTTTGATTGCATATCGCAGTGCGATCTGCAAGTACGCACAGAATCGCATCGCACAAGTGTGAACCACTGTGCGATTTGATTTTGATGCAGCTCAAAAAATGCCCCTGTGCGTCTTTGGTGCGGATGCAGTGCGCATTTAGCCATAGAAAGTGTATGGCTGAAATTCGCACCGCACATGAGATCGCATGTAACGAAGGAGCAGTGTGCTCCGAATTAAATGCGATCTCCGCAGCCGCACGAGTGTGAACGGGCACTTTAAAAGCTTTGAAATTACCTGGGAAACTGGCATTGTCTGAAACCGGAAGTGGCAAACCGGAAGTGACCTCCTTAAAACCGGAAGTGGCATTAAAACACTTTTCTCCTTGACATTTTGGGCTTTAAAGTGTTGTTGTATCCGTTTTGGGGACTTTTGATCCCGTTTTGACACATTTTCTGCCTCCCTAAGCCTTTGGCCAAAGATGTGAACATTTTAAGGGCAAAACCCCCAAAATATGCAAAATTTAATTTTGGGACCATTTTACCTGTGTTTGCTTCCTTTTACCAAGAAAAGACCAGAGAGATGAAAAATGACTGGATTTCAGTCTTAGGCTCGGTTCACACTTGTGCGATGCGGGAACGCTGCCGATATGCAGCGTGTTACCGCATCGCATCCACACAACTGGCAGTTCCCACTGCCATATGCGATACGCAGGGGGTGTCAATTAAACGTTAACGACACCCCCAGTTTGATTGCATATCGCAGTGCGATCTGCAAGTACGCACAGAATCGCATCGCACAAGTGTGAACCACTGTGCGATTTGATTTTGATGCAGCTCAAAAAATGCCCCTGTGCGTCTTTGGTGCGGATGCAGTGCGCATTTAGCCATAGAAAGTGTATGGCTGAAATTCGCACCGCACATGAGATCGCATGTAACGAAGGAGCAGTGTGCTCCGAATTAAATGCGATCTCCGCAGCCGCACGAGTGTGAACGGGCACTTTAAAAGCTTTGAAATTACCTGGGAAACTGGCATTGTCTGAAACCGGAAGTGGCAAACCGGAAGTGACCTCCTTAAAACCGGAAGTGGCATTAAAACACTTTTCTCCTTGACATTTTGGGCTTTAAAGTGTTGTTGTATCCGTTTTGGGGACTTTTGATCCCGTTTTGACACATTTTCTGCCTCCCTAAGCCTTTGGCCAAAGATGTGAACATTTTAAGGGCAAAACCCCCAAAATATGCAAAATTTAATTTTGGGACCATTTTACCTGTGTTTGCTTCCTTTTACCAAGAAAAGACCAGAGAGATGAAAAATGACTGGATTTCAGTCTTAGGCTCGGTTCACACTTGTGCGATGCGGGAACGCTGCCAATATGCAGCGTGTTACCGCATCGCATCCACACAACTGGCAGTTCCCACTGCCATATGCGATACGCAGGGGGTGTCAATTAAACGTTAACGACACCCCCAGTTTGATTGCATATCGCAGTGCGATCTGCAAGTACGCACAGAATCGCATCGCACAAGTGTGAACCACTGTGCGATTTGATTTTGATGCAGCTCAAAAAATGCCCCTGTGCGTCTTTGGTGCGGATGCAGTGCGAATTTAGCCATAGAAAGTGTATGGCTGAAATTCGCACCACACATGAGATCGCATGTAACGAAGGAGCAGTGTGCTCCGAATTAAATGCGATCTCCGCAGCCGCACGAGTGTGAACGGGCACTTTAAAAGCTTTGAAATTACCTGGGAAACTGGCATTGTCTGAAACCGGAAGTGGCAAACCGGAAGTGACCTCCTTAAAACCGGAAGTGGCATTAAAACACTTTTCTCCTTGACATTTTGGGCTTTAAAGTGTTGTTGTATCCGTTTTGGGGACTTTTGATCCCTTTTTGACACATTTTCTGCCTCCCTAAGCCTTTGGCTAAAGATGTGAACATTTTAAGGGCAAAACCCCCAAAATATGCAAAATTTAATTTTGGGACCATTTTACCTGTGTTTGCTTCCTTTTACCAAGAAATGACCAGAGAGATGAAAAATGACTAGATTTCAGTCTTAGGCTCGGTTCACACTTGTGCGATGCGGGAACGCTGCCAATATGCAGCGTGTTACCGCATCGCATCCACACAACTGGCAGTTCCCACTGCCATATGCGATACGCAGGGGGTGTCAATTAAACGTTAACGACACCCCCAGTTTGATTGCATATCGCAGTGCGATCTGCAAGTACGCACAGAATCGCATCGCACAAGTGTGAACCACTGTGCGATTTGATTTTGATGCAGCTCAAAAAATGCCCCTGTGCGTCTTTGGTGCGGATGCAGTGCGAATTTAGCCATAGAAAGTGTATGGCTGAAATTCGCACCGCACATGAGATCGCATGTAACGAAGGAGCAGTGTGCTCCGAATTAAATGCGATCTCCGCAGCCGCACGAGTGTGAACGGGCACTTTAAAAGCTTTGAAATTACCTGGGAAACTGGCATTGTCTGAAACCGGAAGTGGCTAACCGGAAGTGACCTCCTTAAAACCGGAAGTGGCATTAAAACACTTTTCTCCTTGACATTTTGGGCTTTAAAGTGTTGTTGTATCCGTTTTGGGGACTTTTGATCCCGTTTTGACACATTTTCTGCCTCCCTAAGCCTTTGGCTAAAGATGTGAACATTTTAAGGGCAAAACCCCCAAAATATGCAAAATTTAATTTTGGGACCATTTTACCTGTGTTTGCTTCCTTTTACCAAGAAATGACCAGAGAGATGAAAAATGACTAGATTTCAGTCTTAGGCTCGGTTCACACTTGTGCGATGCGGGAACGCTGCCAATATGCAGCGTGTTACCGCATCGCATCCACACATCTGGCAGTTCCCACTGCCATATGCGATACGCAGGGGGTGTCAATTAAACGTTAACGACACCCCCAGTTTGATTGCATATCGCAGTGCGATCTGCAAGTACGCACAGAATCGCATCGCACAAGTGTGAACCACGGTGCGATTTGATTTTGATGCAGCTCAAAAAATGCCCCTGTGCGTCTTTGGTGCGGATGCAGTGCGAATTTAGCCATAGAAAGTGTATGGCTGAAATTCGCACCGCACATGAGATCGCATGTAACGAAGGAGCAGTGTGCTCCGAATTAAATGCGATCTCCGCAGCCGCACGAGTGTGAACGGGCACTTTAAAAGCTTTGAAATTACCTGGGAAACTGGCATTGTCTGAAACCGGAAGTGGCAAACCGGAAGTGACCTCCTTAAAACCGGAAGTGGCATTAAAACACTTTTCTCCTTGACATTTTGGGCTTTAAAGTGTTGTTGTATCCGTTTTGGGGACTTTTGATCCCGTTTTGACACATTTTCTGCCTCCCTAAGCCTTTGGCTAAAGATGTGAACATTTTAAGGGCAAAACCCCCAAAATATGCAAAATTTAATTTTGGGACCATTTTACCTGTGTTTGCTTCCTTTTACCAAGAAATGACCAGAGAGATGAAAAATGACTAGATTTCAGTCTTAGGCTCGGTTCACACTTGTGCGATGCGGGAACGCTGCCAATATGCAGCGTGTTACCGCATCGCATCCACACATCTGGCAGTTCCCACTGCCATATGCGATACGCAGGGGGTGTCAATTAAACGTTAACGACACCCCCAGTTTGATTGCATATCGCAGTGCGATCTGAGAGTACGCACAGAATCGCATCGCACAAGTGTGAACCACTGTGCGATTTGATTTTGATGCAGCTCAAAAAATGCCCCTGTGCGTCTTTGGTGCGGATGCAGTGCGAATTTAGCCATAGAAAGTGTATGGCTGAAATTCGCACCGCACATGAGATCGCATGTAACGAAGGAGCAGTGTGCTCCGAATTAAATGCGATCTCCGCAGCCGCACGAGTGTGAACGGGCACTTTAAAAGCTTTGAAATTACCTGGGAAACTGGCATTGTCTGAAACCGGAAGTGGCAAACCGGAAGTGACCTCCTTAAAACCGGAAGTGGCATTAAAACACTTTTCTCCTTGACATTTTGGGCTTTAAAGTGTTGTTGTATCCGTTTTGGGGACTTTTGATCCCGTTTTGACACATTTTCTGCCTCCCTAAGCCTTTGGCTAAAGATGTGAACATTTTAAGGGCAAAACCCCCAAAATATGCAAAATTTAATTTTGGGACCATTTTACCTGTGTTTGCTTCCTTTTACCAAGAAATGACCAGAGAGATGAAAAATGACTAGATTTCAGTCTTAGGCTCGGTTCACACTTGTGCGATGCGGGAACGCTGCCAATATGCAGCGTGTTACCGCATCGCATCCACACATCTGGCAGTTCCCACTGCCATATGCGATACGCAGGGGGTGTCAATTAAACGTTAACGACACCCCCAGTTTGATTGCATATCGCAGTGCGATCTGCAAGTACGCACAGAATCGCATCGCACAAGTGTGAACCACTGTGCGATTTGATTTTGATGCAGCTCAAAAAATGCCCCTGTGCGTCTTTGGTGCGGATGCAGTGCGAATTTAGCCATAGAAAGTGTATGGCTGAAATTCGCACCGCACATGAGATCGCATGTAACGAAGGAGCAGTGTGCTCCGCATTAAATGCGATCTCCGCAGCCGCACGAGTGTGAACGGGCACTTTAAAAGCTTTGAAATTACCTGGGAAACTGGCATTGTCTGAAACCGGAAGTGGCAAACCGGAAGTGACCTCCTTAAAACCGGAAGTGGCATTAAAACACTTTTCTCCTTGACATTTTGGGCTTTAAAGTGTTGTTGTATCCGTTTTGGGGACTTTTGATCCCGTTTTGACACATTTTCTGCCTCCCTAAGCCTTTGGCCAAAGATGTGAACATTTTAAGGGCAAAACCCCCAAAATATGCAAAATTTAATTTTGGGACCATTTTACCTGTGTTTGCTTCCTTTTACCAAGAAAAGACCAGAGAGATGAAAAATGACTGGATTTCAGTCTTAGGCTCGGTTCACACTTGTGCGATGCGGGAACGCTGCCAATATGCAGCGTGTTACCGCATCGCATCCACACAACTGGCAGTTCCCACTGCCATATGCGATACGCAGGGGGTGTCAATTAAACGTTAACGACACCCCCAGTTTGATTGCATATCGCAGTGCGATCTGCAAGTACGCACAGAATCGCATCGCACAAGTGTGAACCACTGTGCGATTTGATTTTGATGCAGCTCAAAAAATGCCCCTGTGCGTCTTTGGTGCGGATGCAGTGCGCATTTAGCCATAGAAAGTGTATGGCTGAAATTCGCACCGCACATGAGATCGCATGTAACGAAGGAGCAGTGTGCTCCGAATTAAATGCGATCTCCGCAGCCGCACGAGTGTGAACGGGCACTTTAAAAGCTTTGAAATTACCTGGGAAACTGGCATTGTCTGAAACCGGAAGTGGCAAACCGGAAGTGACCTCCTTAAAACCGGAAGTGGCATTAAAACACTTTTCTCCTTGACATTTTGGGCTTTAAAGTGTTGTTGTATCCGTTTTGGGGACTTTTGATCCCGTTTTGACACATTTTCTGCCTCCCTAAGCCTTTGGCCAAAGATGTGAACATTTTAAGGGCAAAACCCCCAAAATATGCAAAATTTAATTTTGGGACCATTTTACCTGTGTTTGCTTCCTTTTACCAAGAAAAGACCAGAGAGATGAAAAATGACTGGATTTCAGTCTTAGGCTCGGTTCACACTTGTGCGATGCGGGAACGCTGCCAATATGCAGCGTGTTACCGCATCGCATCCACACAACTGGCAGTTCCCACTGCCATATGCGATACGCAGGGGGTGTCAATTAAACGTTAACGACACCCCCAGTTTGATTGCATATCGCAGTGCGATCTGCAAGTACGCACAGAATCGCATCGCACAAGTGTGAACCACTGTGCGATTTGATTTTGATGCAGCTCAAAAAATGCCCCTGTGCGTCTTTGGTGCGGATGCAGTGCGAATTTAGCCATAGAAAGTGTATGGCTGAAATTCGCACCGCACATGAGATCGCATGTAACGAAGGAGCAGTGTGCTCCGAATTAAATGCGATCTCCGCAGCCGCACGAGTGTGAACGGGCACTTTAAAAGCTTTGAAATTACCTGGGAAACTGGCATTGTCTGAAACCGGAAGTGGCAAACCGGAAGTGACCTCCTTAAAACCGGAAGTGGCATTAAAACACTTTTCTCCTTGACATTTTGGGCTTTAAAGTGTTGTTGTATCCGTTTTGGGGACTTTTGATCCCGTTTTGACACATTTTCTGCCTCCCTAAGCCTTTGGCTAAAGATGTGAACATTTTAAGGGCAAAACCCCCAAAATATGCAAAATTTAATTTTGGGACCATTTTACCTGTGTTTGCTTCCTTTTACCAAGAAATGACCAGAGAGATGAAAAATGACTAGATTTCAGTCTTAGGCTCGGTTCACACTTGTGCGATGCGGGAACGCTGCCAATATGCAGCGTGTTACCGCATCGCATCCACACAACTGGCAGTTCCCACTGCCATATGCGATACGCAGGGGGTGTCAATTAAACGTTAACGACACCCCCAGTTTGATTGCATATCGCAGTGCGATCTGCAAGTACGCACAGAATCGCATCGCACAAGTGTGAACCACTGTGCGATTTGATTTTGATGCAGCTCAAAAAATGCCCCTGTGCGTCTTTGGTGCGGATGCAGTGCGAATTTAGCCATAGAAAGTGTATGGCTGAAATTCGCACCGCACATGAGATCGCATGTAATGAAGGAGCAGTGTGCTCCGCATTAAATGCGATCTCCGCAGCCGCACGAGTGTGAACGGGCACTTTAAAAGCTTTGAAATTACCTGGGAAACTGGCATTGTCTGAAACCGGAAGTGGCAAACCGGAAGTGACCTCCTTAAAACCGGAAGTGGCATTAAAACACTTTTCTCCTTGACATTTTGGGCTTTAAAGTGTTGTTGTATCCGTTTTGGGGACTTTTGATCCCGTTTTGACACATTTTCTGCCTCCCTAAGCCTTTGGCCAAAGATGTGAACATTTTAAGGGCAAAACCCCCAAAATATGCAAAATTTAATTTTGGGACCATTTTACCTGTGTTTGCTTCCTTTTACCAAGAAAAGACCAGAGAGATGAAAAATGACTGGATTTCAGTCTTAGGCTCGGTTCACACTTGTGCGATGCGGGAACGCTGCCAATATGCAGCGTGTTACCGCATCGCATCCACACAACTGGCAGTTCCCACTGCCATATGCGATACGCAGGGGGTGTCAATTAAACGTTAACGACACCCCCAGTTTGATTGCATATCGCAGTGCGATCTGCAAGTACGCACAGAATCGCATCGCACAAGTGTGAACCACTGTGCGATTTGATTTTGATGCAGCTCAAAAAATGCCCCTGTGCGTCTTTGGTGCGGATGCAGTGCGCATTTAGCCATAGAAAGTGTATGGCTGAAATTCGCACCGCACATGAGATCGCATGTAACGAAGGAGCAGTGTGCTCCGAATTAAATGCGATCTCCGCAGCCGCACGAGTGTGAACGGGCACTTTAAAAGCTTTGAAATTACCTGGGAAACTGGCATTGTCTGAAACCGGAAGTGGCAAACCGGAAGTGACCTCCTTAAAACCGGAAGTGGCATTAAAACACTTTTCTCCTTGACATTTTGGGCTTTAAAGTGTTGTTGTATCCGTTTTGGGGACTTTTGATCCCGTTTTGACACATTTTCTGCCTCCCTAAGCCTTTGGCCAAAGATGTGAACATTTTAAGGGCAAAACCCCCAAAATATGCAAAATTTAATTTTGGGACCATTTTACCTGTGTTTGCTTCCTTTTACCAAGAAAAGACCAGAGAGATGAAAAATGACTGGATTTCAGTCTTAGGCTCGGTTCACACTTGTGCGATGCGGGAACGCTGCCAATATGCAGCGTGTTACCGCATCGCATCCACACAACTGGCAGTTCCCACTGCCATATGCGATACGCAGGGGGTGTCAATTAAACGTTAACGACACCCCCAGTTTGATTGCATATCGCAGTGCGATCTGCAAGTACGCACAGAATCGCATCGCACAAGTGTGAACCACTGTGCGATTTGATTTTGATGCAGCTCAAAAAATGCCCCTGTGCGTCTTTGGTGCGGATGCAGTGCGAATTTAGCCATAGAAAGTGTATGGCTGAAATTCGCACCGCACATGAGATCGCATGTAACGAAGGAGCAGTGTGCTCCGAATTAAATGCGATCTCCGCAGCCGCACGAGTGTGAACGGGCACTTTAAAAGCTTTGAAATTACCTGGGAAACTGGCATTGTCTGAAACCGGAAGTGGCAAACCGGAAGTGACCTCCTTAAAACCGGAAGTGGCATTAAAACACTTTTCTCCTTGACATTTTGGGCTTTAAAGTGTTGTTGTATCCGTTTTGGGGACTTTTGATCCCGTTTTGACACATTTTCTGCCTCCCTAAGCCTTTGGCTAAAGATGTGAACATTTTAAGGGCAAAACCCCCAAAATATGCAAAATTTAATTTTGGGACCATTTTACCTGTGTTTGCTTCCTTTTACCAAGAAATGACCAGAGAGATGAAAAATGACTAGATTTCAGTCTTAGGCTCGGTTCACACTTGTGCGATGCGGGAACGCTGCCAATATGCAGCGTGTTACCGCATCGCATCCACACAACTGGCAGTTCCCACTGCCATATGCGATACGCAGGGGGTGTCAATTAAACGTTAACGACACCCCCAGTTTGATTGCATATCGCAGTGCGATCTGCAAGTACGCACAGAATCGCATCGCACAAGTGTGAACCACTGTGCGATTTGATTTTGATGCAGCTCAAAAAATGCCCCTGTGCGTCTTTGGTGCGGATGCAGTGCGAATTTAGCCATAGAAAGTGTATGGCTGAAATTCGCACCGCACATGAGATCGCATGTAACGAAGGAGCAGTGTGCTCCGAATTAAATGCGATCTCCGCAGCCGCACGAGTGTGAACGGGCACTTTAAAAGCTTTGAAATTACCTGGGAAACTGGCATTGTCTGAAACCGGAAGTGGCAAACCGGAAGTGACCTCCTTAAAACCGGAAGTGGCATTAAAACACTTTTCTCCTTGACATTTTGGGCTTTAAAGTGTTGTTGTATCCGTTTTGGGGACTTTTGATCCCGTTTTGACACATTTTCTGCCTCCCTAAGCCTTTGGCCAAAGATGTGAACATTTTAAGGGCAAAACCCCCAAAATATGCAAAATTTAATTTTGGGACCATTTTACCTGTGTTTGCTTCCTTTTACCAAGAAAAGACCAGAGAGATGAAAAATGACTGGATTTCAGTCTTAGGCTCGGTTCACACTTGTGCGATGCGGGAACGCTGCCAATATGCAGCGTGTTACCGCATCGCATCCACACAACTGGCAGTTCCCACTGCCATATGCGATACGCAGGGGGTGTCAATTAAACGTTAACGACACCCCCAGTTTGATTGCATATCGCAGTGCGATCTGCAAGTACGCACAGAATCGCATCGCACAAGTGTGAACCACTGTGCGATTTGATTTTGATGCAGCTCAAAAAATGCCCCTGTGCGTCTTTGGTGCGGATGCAGTGCGCATTTAGCCATAGAAAGTGTATGGCTGAAATTCGCACCGCACATGAGATCGCATGTAACGAAGGAGCAGTGTGCTCCGAATTAAATGCGATCTCCGCAGCCGCACGAGTGTGAACGGGCACTTTAAAAGCTTTGAAATTACCTGGGAAACTGGCATTGTCTGAAACCGGAAGTGGCAAACCGGAAGTGACCTCCTTAAAACCGGAAGTGGCATTAAAACACTTTTCTCCTTGACATTTTGGGCTTTAAAGTGTTGTTGTATCCGTTTTGGGGACTTTTGATCCCGTTTTGACACATTTTCTGCCTCCCTAAGCCTTTGGCCAAAGATGTGAACATTTTAAGGGCAAAACCCCCAAAATATGCAAAATTTAATTTTGGGACCATTTTACCTGTGTTTGCTTCCTTTTACCAAGAAAAGACCAGAGAGATGAAAAATGACTGGATTTCAGTCTTAGGCTCGGTTCACACTTGTGCGATGCGGGAACGCTGCCAATATGCAGCGTGTTACCGCATCGCATCCACACAACTGGCAGTTCCCACTGCCATATGCGATACGCAGGGGGTGTCAATTAAACGTTAACGACACCCCCAGTTTGATTGCATATCGCAGTGCGATCTGCAAGTACGCACAGAATCGCATCGCACAAGTGTGAACCACTGTGCGATTTGATTTTGATGCAGCTCAAAAAATGCCCCTGTGCGTCTTTGGTGCGGATGCAGTGCGAATTTAGCCATAGAAAGTGTATGGCTGAAATTCGCACCGCACATGAGATCGCATGTAACGAAGGAGCAGTGTGCTCCGAATTAAATGCGATCTCCGCAGCCGCACGAGTGTGAACGGGCACTTTAAAAGCTTTGAAATTACCTGGGAAACTGGCATTGTCTGAAACCGGAAGTGGCAAACCGGAAGTGACCTCCTTAAAACCGGAAGTGGCATTAAAACACTTTTCTCCTTGACATTTTGGGCTTTAAAGTGTTGTTGTATCCGTTTTGGGGACTTTTGATCCCGTTTTGACACATTTTCTGCCTCCCTAAGCCTTTGGCTAAAGATGTGAACATTTTAAGGGCAAAACCCCCAAAATATGCAAAATTTAATTTTGGGACCATTTTACCTGTGTTTGCTTCCTTTTACCAAGAAATGACCAGAGAGATGAAAAATGACTAGATTTCAGTCTTAGGCTCGGTTCACACTTGTGCGATGCGGGAACGCTGCCAATATGCAGCGTGTTACCGCATCGCATCCACACAACTGGCAGTTCCCACTGCCATATGCGATACGCAGGGGGTGTCAATTAAACGTTAACGACACCCCCAGTTTGATTGCATATCGCAGTGCGATCTGCAAGTACGCACAGAATCGCATCGCACAAGTGTGAACCACTGTGCGATTTGATTTTGATGCAGCTCAAAAAATGCCCCTGTGCGTCTTTGGTGCGGATGCAGTGCGAATTTAGCCATAGAAAGTGTATGGCTGAAATTCGCACCGCACATGAGATCGCATGTAACGAAGGAGCAGTGTGCTCCGAATTAAATGCGATCTCCGCAGCCGCACGAGTGTGAACGGGCACTTTAAAAGCTTTGAAATTACCTGGGAAACTGGCATTGTCTGAAACCGGAAGTGGCAAACCGGAAGTGACCTCCTTAAAACCGGAAGTGGCATTAAAACACTTTTCTCCTTGACATTTTGGGCTTTAAAGTGTTGTTGTATCCGTTTTGGGGACTTTTGATCCCGTTTTGACACATTTTCTGCCTCCCTAAGCCTTTGGCTAAAGATGTGAACATTTTAAGGGCAAAACCCCCAAAATATGCAAAATTTAATTTTGGGACCATTTTACCTGTGTTTGCTTCCTTTTACCAAGAAATGACCAGAGAGATGAAAAATGACTAGATTTCAGTCTTAGGCTCGGTTCACACTTGTGCGATGCGGGAACGCTGCCAATATGCAGCGTGTTACCGCATCGCATCCACACAACTGGCAGTTCCCACTGCCATATGCGATACGCAGGGGGTGTCAATTAAACGTTAACGACACCCCCAGTTTGATTGCATATCGCAGTGCGATCTGCAAGTACGCACAGAATCGCATCGCACAAGTGTGAACCACTGTGCGATTTGATTTTGATGCAGCTCAAAAAATGCCCCTGTGCGTCTTTGGTGCGGATGCAGTGCGAATTTAGCCATAGAAAGTGTATGGCTGAAATTCGCACCGCACATGAGATCGCATGTAACGAAGGAGCAGTGTGCTCCGAATTAAATGCGATCTCCGCAGCCGCACGAGTGTGAACGGGCACTTTAAAAGCTTTGAAATTACCTGGGAAACTGGCATTGTCTGAAACCGGAAGTGGCAAACCGGAAGTGACCTCCTTAAAACCGGAAGTGGCATTAAAACACTTTTCTCCTTGACATTTTGGGCTTTAAAGTGTTGTTGTATCCGTTTTGGGGACTTTTGATCCCGTTTTGACACATTTTCTGCCTCCCTAAGCCTTTGGCTAAAGATGTGAACATTTTAAGGGCAAAACCCCCAAAATATGCAAAATTTAATTTTGGGACCATTTTACCTGTGTTTGCTTCCTTTTACCAAGAAATGACCAGAGAGATGAAAAATGACTAGATTTCAGTCTTAGGCTCGGTTCACACTTGTGCGATGCGGGAACGCTGCCAATATGCAGCGTGTTACCGCATCGCATCCACACAACTGGCAGTTCCCACTGCCATATGCGATACGCAGGGGGTGTCAATTAAACGTTAACGACACCCCCAGTTTGATTGCATATCGCAGTGCGATCTGCAAGTACGCACAGAATCGCATCGCACAAGTGTGAACCACTGTGCGATTTGATTTTGATGCAGCTCAAAAAATGCCCCTGTGCGTCTTTGGTGCGGATGCAGTGCGAATTTAGCCATAGAAAGTGTATGGCTGAAATTCGCACCGCACATGAGATCGCATGTAACGAAGGAGCAGTGTGCTCCGAATTAAATGCGATCTCCGCAGCCGCACGAGTGTGAACGGGCACTTTAAAAGCTTTGAAATTACCTGGGAAACTGGCATTGTCTGAAACCGGAAGTGGCAAACCGGAAGTGACCTCCTTAAAACCGGAAGTGGCATTAAAACACTTTTCTCCTTGACATTTTGGGCTTTAAAGTGTTGTTGTATCCGTTTTGGGGACTTTTGATCCCGTTTTGACACATTTTCTGCCTCCCTAAGCCTTTGGCTAAAGATGTGAACATTTTAAGGGCAAAACCCCCAAAATATGCAAAATTTAATTTTGGGACCATTTTACCTGTGTTTGCTTCCTTTTACCAAGAAATGACCAGAGAGATGAAAAATGACTAAATTTAAGTCTTAGGCTCGGTTCACACTTGTGCGATGCGGGAACGCTGCCAATATGCAGCGTGTTACCGCATCGCATCCACACATCTGGCAGTTCCCACTGCCATATGCGATACGCAGGGGGTGTCAATTAAACGTTAACGACACCCCCAGTTTGATTGCATATCGCAGTGCGATCTGCAAGTACGCACAGAATCGCATTGCACAAGTGTGAACCACTGTGCGATTTGATTTTGATGCGACTCAAAAAATGCCTCCTGTGCGTCTTTGGTGCGGATGCAGTGCGAATTTAGCCATACAAAGTGTATGGCTGAAATTCGCACCGCACATGAGATCGCATGTAATGAAGGAGCAGTGCGCTCTGAATTAAATGCGATCTCCGCAGCCGCACGAGTGTGAACGGGCACTTAAAAAGCTTTGAAATTACCTGGGAAACTGGCATTGTCTGAGACCGGAAATGGCAAACCGGAAGTGACCTACTTAAAACCGGAAGTGACATTAAAACACTTTTCTCCTTGACATTTTGGGCTTTAAAGTGTTGTTGTATCCGTTTTGGGGACTTTTGATCCCGTTTTGACACATTTTCTGCCTCCCTAAGCCTTTGGCCAAAGATGTGAACATTTTAAGGGCAAAACCCCCAAAATATGCAAAATTTAATTTTGGGACCATTTTACCTGTGTTTGCTTCCTTTTACCAAGAAAAGACCAGAGAGATGAAAAATGACTGGATTTCAGTCTTAGGCTCGGTTCACACTTGTGCGATGCGGGAACGCTGCCAATATGCAGCGTGTTACCGCATCGCATCCACACAACTGGCAGTTCCCACTGCCATATGCGATACGCAGGGGGTGTCAATTAAACGTTAACGACACCCCCAGTTTGATTGCATATCGCAGTGCGATCTGCAAGTACGCACAGAATCGCATCGCACAAGTGTGAACCACTGTGCGATTTGATTTTGATGCAGCTCAAAAAATGCCCCTGTGCGTCTTTGGTGCGGATGCAGTGCGAATTTAGCCATAGAAAGTGTATGGCTGAAATTCGCACCGCACATGAGATCGCATGTAACGAAGGAGCAGTGTGCTCCGCATTAAATGCGATCTCCGCAGCCGCACGAGTGTGAACGGGCACTTTAAAAGCTTTGAAATTACCTGGGAAACTGGCATTGTCTGAAACCGGAAGTGGCAAACCGGAAGTGACCTCCTTAAAACCGGAAGTGGCATTAAAACACTTTTCTCCTTGACATTTTGGGCTTTAAAGTGTTGTTGTATCCGTTTTGGGGACTTTTGATCCCGTTTTGACACATTTTCTGCCTCCCTAAGCCTTTGGCCAAAGATGTGAACATTTTAAGGGCAAAACCCCCAAAATATGCAAAATTTAATTTTGGGACCATTTTACCTGTGTTTGCTTCCTTTTACCAAGAAAAGACCAGAGAGATGAAAAATGACTGGATTTCAGTCTTAGGCTCGGTTCACACTTGTGCGATGCGGGAACGCTGCCAATATGCAGCGTGTTACCGCATCGCATCCACACAACTGGCAGTTCCCACTGCCATATGCGATACGCAGGGGGTGTCAATTAAACGTTAACGACACCCCCAGTTTGATTGCATATCGCAGTGCGATCTGCAAGTACGCACAGAATCGCATCGCACAAGTGTGAACCACTGTGCGATTTGATTTTGATGCAGCTCAAAAAATGCCCCTGTGCGTCTTTGGTGCGGATGCAGTGCGAATTTAGCCATAGAAAGTGTATGGCTGAAATTCGCACCGCACATGAGATCGCATGTAACGAAGGAGCAGTGTGCTCCGAATTAAATGCGATCTCTGCAGCCGCACGAGTGTGAACGGGCACTTTAAAAGCTTTGAAATTACCTGGGAAACTGGCATTGTCTGAAACCGGAAGTGGCAAACCGGAAGTGACCTCCTTAAAACCGGAAGTGGCATTAAAACACTTTTCTCCTTGACATTTTGGGCTTTAAAGTGTTGTTGTATCCGTTTTGGGGACTTTTGATCCCGTTTTGACACATTTTCTGCCTCCCTAAGCCTTTGGCCAAAGATGTGAACATTTTAAGGGCAAAACCCCCAAAATATGCAAAATTTAATTTTGGGACCATTTTACCTGTGTTTGCTTCCTTTTACCAAGAAAAGACCAGAGAGATGAAAAATGACTGGATTTCAGTCTTAGGCTCGGTTCACACTTGTGCGATGCGGGAACGCTGCCAATATGCAGCGTGTTACCGCATCGCATCCACACAACTGGCAGTTCCCACTGCCATATGCGATACGCAGGGGGTGTCAATTAAACGTTAACGACACCCCCAGTTTGATTGCATATCGCAGTGCGATCTGCAAGTACGCACAGAATCGCATCGCACAAGTGTGAACCACTGTGCGATTTGATTTTGATGCAGCTCAAAAAATGCCCCTGTGCGTCTTTGGTGCGGATGCAGTGCGAATTTAGCCATAGAAAGTGTATGGCTGAAATTCGCACCGCACATGAGATCGCATGTAACGAAGGAGCAGTGTGCTCCGAATTAAATGCGATCTCCGCAGCCGCACGAGTGTGAACGGGCACTTTAAAAGCTTTGAAATTACCTGGGAAACTGGCATTGTCTGAAACCGGAAGTGGCAAACCGGAAGTGACCTCCTTAAAACCGGAAGTGGCATTAAAACACTTTTCTCCTTGACATTTTGGGCTTTAAAGTGTTGTTGTATCCGTTTTGGGGACTTTTGATCCCGTTTTGACACATTTTCTGCCTCCCTAAGCCTTTGGCCAAAGATGTGAACATTTTAAGGGCAAAACCCCCAAAATATGCAAAATTTAATTTTGGGACCATTTTACCTGTGTTTGCTTCCTTTTACCAAGAAAAGACCAGAGAGATGAAAAATGACTGGATTTCAGTCTTAGGCTCGGTTCACACTTGTGCGATGCGGGAACGCTGCCAATATGCAGCGTGTTACCGCATCGCATCCACACAACTGGCAGTTCCCACTGCCATATGCGATACGCAGGGGGTGTCAATTAAACGTTAACGACACCCCCAGTTTGATTGCATATCGCAGTGCGATCTGCAAGTACGCACAGAATCGCATCGCACAAGTGTGAACCACTGTGCGATTTGATTTTGATGCAGCTCAAAAAATGCCCCTGTGCGTCTTTGGTGCGGATGCAGTGCGAATTTAGCCATAGAAAGTGTATGGCTGAAATTCGCACCGCACATGAGATCGCATGTAACGAAGGAGCAGTGTGCTCCGAATTAAATGCGATCTCCGCAGCCGCACGAGTGTGAACGGGCACTTTAAAAGCTTTGAAATTACCTGGGAAACTGGCATTGTCTGAAACCGGAAGTGGCAAACCGGAAGTGACCTCCTTAAAACCGGAAGTGGCATTAAAACACTTTTCTCCTTGACATTTTGGGCTTTAAAGTGTTGTTGTATCCGTTTTGGGGACTTTTGATCCCGTTTTGACACATTTTCTGCCTCCCTAAGCCTTTGGCCAAAGATGTGAACATTTTAAGGGCAAAACCCCCAAAATATGCAAAATTTAATTTTGGGACCATTTTACCTGTGTTTGCTTCCTTTTACCAAGAAAAGACCAGAGAGATGAAAAATGACTGGATTTCAGTCTTAGGCTCGGTTCACACTTGTGCGATGCGGGAACGCTGCCAATATGCAGCGTGTTACCGCATCGCATCCACACAACTGGCAGTTCCCACTGCCATATGCGATACGCAGGGGGTGTCAATTAAACGTTAACGACACCCCCAGTTTGATTGCATATCGCAGTGCGATCTGCAAGTACGCACAGAATCGCATCGCACAAGTGTGAACCACTGTGCGATTTGATTTTGATGCAGCTCAAAAAATGCCCCTGTGCGTCTTTGGTGCGGATGCAGTGCGAATTTAGCCATAGAAAGTGTATGGCTGAAATTCGCACCGCACATGAGATCGCATGTAACGAAGGAGCAGTGTGCTCTGAATTAAATGCGATCTCCGCAGCCGCACGAGTGTGAACGGGCACTTTAAAAGCTTTGAAATTACCTGGGAAACTGGCATTGTCTGAAACCGGAAGTGGCAAACCGGAAGTGACCTCCTTAAAACCGGAAGTGGCATTAAAACACTTTTCTCCTTGACATTTTGGGCTTTAAAGTGTTGTTGTATCCGTTTTGGGGACTTTTGATCCCGTTTTGACACATTTTCTGCCTCCCTAAGCCTTTGGCCAAAGATGTGAACATTTTAAGGGCAAAACCCCCAAAATATGCAAAATTTAATTTTGGGACCATTTTACCTGTGTTTGCTTCCTTTTACCAAGAAAAGACCAGAGAGAGGAAAAATGACTGGATTTCAGTCTTAGGCTCGGTTCACACTTGTGGGATGCGGGAACGCTGCCAATATGCAGCGTGTTACCGCATCGCATCCACACAACTGGCAGTTCCCACTGCCATATGCGATACGCAGGGGGTGTCAATTAAACGTTAACGACACCCCCAGTTTGATTGCATATCGCAGTGCGATCTGCAAGTACGCACAGAATCGCATCGCACAAGTGTGAACCACTGTGCGATTTGATTTTGATGCAGCTCAAAAAATGCCCCTGTGCGTCTTTGGTGCGGATGCAGTGCGAATTTAGCCATAGAAAGTGTATGGCTGAAATTCGCACCGCACATGAGATCGCATGTAACGAAGGAGCAGTGTGCTCCGCATTAAATGCGATCTCCGCAGCCGCACGAGTGTGAACGGGCACTTTAAAAGCTTTGAAATTACCTGGGAAACTGGCATTGTCTGAAACCGGAAGTGGCAAACCGGAAGTGACCTCCTTAAAACCGGAAGTGGCATTAAAACACTTTTCTCCTTGACATTTTGGGCTTTAAAGTGTTGTTGTATCCGTTTTGGGGACTTTTGATCCCGTTTTGACACATTTTCTGCCTCCCTAAGCCTTTGGCTAAAGATGTGAACATTTTAAGGGCAAAACCCCCAAAATATGCAAAATTTAATTTTGGGACCATTTTACCTGTGTTTGCTTCCTTTTACCAAGAAATGACCAGAGAGATGAAAAATGACTAGATTTCAGTCTTAGGCTCGGTTCACACTTGTGCGATGCGGGAACGCTGCCAATATGCAGCGTGTTACCGCATCGCATCCACACAACTGGCAGTTCCCACTGCCATATGCGATACGCAGGGGGTGTCAATTAAACGTTAACGACACCCCCAGTTTGATTGCATATCGCAGTGCGATCTGCAAGTACGCACAGAATCGCATCGCACAAGTGTGAACCACTGTGCGATTTGATTTTGATGCAGCTCAAAAAATGCCCCTGTGCGTCTTTGGTGCGGATGCAGTGCGAATTTAGCCATAGAAAGTGTATGGCTGAAATTCGCACCGCACATGAGATCGCATGTAACGAAGGAGCAGTGTGCTCCGAATTAAATGCGATCTCCGCAGCCGCACGAGTGTGAACGGGCACTTTAAAAGCTTTGAAATTACCTGGGAAACTGGCATTGTCTGAAACCGGAAGTGGCAAACCGGAAGTGACCTCCTTAAAACCGGAAGTGGCATTAAAACACTTTTCTCCTTGACATTTTGGGCTTTAAAGTGTTGTTGTATCCGTTTTGGGGACTTTTGATCCCGTTTTGACACATTTTCTGCCTCCCTAAGCCTTTGGCTAAAGATGTGAACATTTTAAGGGCAAAACCCCCAAAATATGCAAAATTTAATTTTGGGACCATTTTACCTGTGTTTGCTTCCTTTTACCAAGAAATGACCAGAGAGATGAAAAATGACTAAATTTAAGTCTTAGGCTCGGTTCACACTTGTGCGATGCGGGAACGCTGCCAATATGCAGCGTGTTACCGCATCGCATCCACACATCTGGCAGTTCCCACTGCCATATGCGATACGCAGGGGGTGTCAATTAAACGTTAACGACACCCCCAGTTTGATTGCATATCGCAGTGCGATCTGCAAGTACGCACAGAATCGCATTGCACAAGTGTGAACCACTGTGCGATTTGATTTTGATGCGACTCAAAAAATGCCTCCTGTGCGTCTTTGGTGCGGATGCAGTGCGAATTTAGCCATACAAAGTGTATGGCTGAAATTCGCACCGCACATGAGATCGCATGTAATGAAGGAGCAGTGCGCTCTGAATTAAATGCGATCTCCGCAGCCGCACGAGTGTGAACGGGCACTTAAAAAGCTTTGAAATTACCTGGGAAACTGGCATTGTCTGAGACCGGAAATGGCAAACCGGAAGTGACCTACTTAAAACCGGAAGTGACATTAAAACACTTTTCTCCTTGACATTTTGGGCTTTAAAGTGTTGTTGTATCCGTTTTGGGGACTTTTGATCCCGTTTTGACACATTTTCTGCCTCCCTAAGCCTTTGGCCAAAGATGTGAACATTTTAAGGGCAAAACCCCCAAAATATGCAAAATTTAATTTTGGGACCATTTTACCTGTGTTTGCTTCCTTTTACCAAGAAAAGACCAGAGAGATGAAAAATGACTGGATTTCAGTCTTAGGCTCGGTTCACACTTGTGCGATGCGGGAACGCTGCCAATATGCAGCGTGTTACCGCATCGCATCCACACAACTGGCAGTTCCCACTGCCATATGCGATACGCAGGGGGTGTCAATTAAACGTTAACGACACCCCCAGTTTGATTGCATATCGCAGTGCGATCTGCAAGTACGCACAGAATCGCATCGCACAAGTGTGAACCACTGTGCGATTTGATTTTGATGCAGCTCAAAAAATGCCCCTGTGCGTCTTTGGTGCGGATGCAGTGCGAATTTAGCCATAGAAAGTGTATGGCTGAAATTCGCACCGCACATGAGATCGCATGTAACGAAGGAGCAGTGTGCTCCGCATTAAATGCGATCTCCGCAGCCGCACGAGTGTGAACGGGCACTTTAAAAGCTTTGAAATTACCTGGGAAACTGGCATTGTCTGAAACCGGAAGTGGCAAACCGGAAGTGACCTCCTTAAAACCGGAAGTGGCATTAAAACACTTTTCTCCTTGACATTTTGGGCTTTAAAGTGTTGTTGTATCCGTTTTGGGGACTTTTGATCCCGTTTTGACACATTTTCTGCCTCCCTAAGCCTTTGGCCAAAGATGTGAACATTTTAAGGGCAAAACCCCCAAAATATGCAAAATTTAATTTTGGGACCATTTTACCTGTGTTTGCTTCCTTTTACCAAGAAAAGACCAGAGAGATGAAAAATGACTGGATTTCAGTCTTAGGCTCGGTTCACACTTGTGCGATGCGGGAACGCTGCCAATATGCAGCGTGTTACCGCATCGCATCCACACAACTGGCAGTTCCCACTGCCATATGCGATACGCAGGGGGTGTCAATTAAACGTTAACGACACCCCCAGTTTGATTGCATATCGCAGTGCGATCTGCAAGTACGCACAGAATCGCATCGCACAAGTGTGAACCACTGTGCGATTTGATTTTGATGCAGCTCAAAAAATGCCCCTGTGCGTCTTTGGTGCGGATGCAGTGCGAATTTAGCCATAGAAAGTGTATGGCTGAAATTCGCACCGCACATGAGATCGCATGTAACGAAGGAGCAGTGTGCTCCGAATTAAATGCGATCTCTGCAGCCGCACGAGTGTGAACGGGCACTTTAAAAGCTTTGAAATTACCTGGGAAACTGGCATTGTCTGAAACCGGAAGTGGCAAACCGGAAGTGACCTCCTTAAAACCGGAAGTGGCATTAAAACACTTTTCTCCTTGACATTTTGGGCTTTAAAGTGTTGTTGTATCCGTTTTGGGGACTTTTGATCCCGTTTTGACACATTTTCTGCCTCCCTAAGCCTTTGGCCAAAGATGTGAACATTTTAAGGGCAAAACCCCCAAAATATGCAAAATTTAATTTTGGGACCATTTTACCTGTGTTTGCTTCCTTTTACCAAGAAAAGACCAGAGAGATGAAAAATGACTGGATTTCAGTCTTAGGCTCGGTTCACACTTGTGCGATGCGGGAACGCTGCCAATATGCAGCGTGTTACCGCATCGCATCCACACAACTGGCAGTTCCCACTGCCATATGCGATACGCAGGGGGTGTCAATTAAACGTTAACGACACCCCCAGTTTGATTGCATATCGCAGTGCGATCTGCAAGTACGCACAGAATCGCATCGCACAAGTGTGAACCACTGTGCGATTTGATTTTGATGCAGCTCAAAAAATGCCCCTGTGCGTCTTTGGTGCGGATGCAGTGCGAATTTAGCCATAGAAAGTGTATGGCTGAAATTCGCACCGCACATGAGATCGCATGTAACGAAGGAGCAGTGTGCTCCGAATTAAATGCGATCTCCGCAGCCGCACGAGTGTGAACGGGCACTTTAAAAGCTTTGAAATTACCTGGGAAACTGGCATTGTCTGAAACCGGAAGTGGCAAACCGGAAGTGACCTCCTTAAAACCGGAAGTGGCATTAAAACACTTTTCTCCTTGACATTTTGGGCTTTAAAGTGTTGTTGTATCCGTTTTGGGGACTTTTGATCCCGTTTTGACACATTTTCTGCCTCCCTAAGCCTTTGGCCAAAGATGTGAACATTTTAAGGGCAAAACCCCCAAAATATGCAAAATTTAATTTTGGGACCATTTTACCTGTGTTTGCTTCCTTTTACCAAGAAAAGACCAGAGAGATGAAAAATGACTGGATTTCAGTCTTAGGCTCGGTTCACACTTGTGCGATGCGGGAACGCTGCCAATATGCAGCGTGTTACCGCATCGCATCCACACAACTGGCAGTTCCCACTGCCATATGCGATACGCAGGGGGTGTCAATTAAACGTTAACGACACCCCCAGTTTGATTGCATATCGCAGTGCGATCTGCAAGTACGCACAGAATCGCATCGCACAAGTGTGAACCACTGTGCGATTTGATTTTGATGCAGCTCAAAAAATGCCCCTGTGCGTCTTTGGTGCGGATGCAGTGCGAATTTAGCCATAGAAAGTGTATGGCTGAAATTCGCACCGCACATGAGATCGCATGTAACGAAGGAGCAGTGTGCTCCGAATTAAATGCGATCTCCGCAGCCGCACGAGTGTGAACGGGCACTTTAAAAGCTTTGAAATTACCTGGGAAACTGGCATTGTCTGAAACCGGAAGTGGCAAACCGGAAGTGACCTCCTTAAAACCGGAAGTGGCATTAAAACACTTTTCTCCTTGACATTTTGGGCTTTAAAGTGTTGTTGTATCCGTTTTGGGGACTTTTGATCCCGTTTTGACACATTTTCTGCCTCCCTAAGCCTTTGGCCAAAGATGTGAACATTTTAAGGGCAAAACCCCCAAAATATGCAAAATTTAATTTTGGGACCATTTTACCTGTGTTTGCTTCCTTTTACCAAGAAAAGACCAGAGAGATGAAAAATGACTGGATTTCAGTCTTAGGCTCGGTTCACACTTGTGCGATGCGGGAACGCTGCCAATATGCAGCGTGTTACCGCATCGCATCCACACAACTGGCAGTTCCCACTGCCATATGCGATACGCAGGGGGTGTCAATTAAACGTTAACGACACCCCCAGTTTGATTGCATATCGCAGTGCGATCTGCAAGTACGCACAGAATCGCATCGCACAAGTGTGAACCACTGTGCGATTTGATTTTGATGCAGCTCAAAAAATGCCCCTGTGCGTCTTTGGTGCGGATGCAGTGCGAATTTAGCCATAGAAAGTGTATGGCTGAAATTCGCACCGCACATGAGATCGCATGTAACGAAGGAGCAGTGTGCTCTGAATTAAATGCGATCTCCGCAGCCGCACGAGTGTGAACGGGCACTTTAAAAGCTTTGAAATTACCTGGGAAACTGGCATTGTCTGAAACCGGAAGTGGCAAACCGGAAGTGACCTCCTTAAAACCGGAAGTGGCATTAAAACACTTTTCTCCTTGACATTTTGGGCTTTAAAGTGTTGTTGTATCCGTTTTGGGGACTTTTGATCCCGTTTTGACACATTTTCTGCCTCCCTAAGCCTTTGGCCAAAGATGTGAACATTTTAAGGGCAAAACCCCCAAAATATGCAAAATTTAATTTTGGGACCATTTTACCTGTGTTTGCTTCCTTTTACCAAGAAAAGACCAGAGAGAGGAAAAATGACTGGATTTCAGTCTTAGGCTCGGTTCACACTTGTGGGATGCGGGAACGCTGCCAATATGCAGCGTGTTACCGCATCGCATCCACACAACTGGCAGTTCCCACTGCCATATGCGATACGCAGGGGGTGTCAATTAAACGTTAACGACACCCCCAGTTTGATTGCATATCGCAGTGCGATCTGCAAGTACGCACAGAATCGCATCGCACAAGTGTGAACCACTGTGCGATTTGATTTTGATGCAGCTCAAAAAATGCCCCTGTGCGTCTTTGGTGCGGATGCAGTGCGAATTTAGCCATAGAAAGTGTATGGCTGAAATTCGCACCGCACATGAGATCGCATGTAACGAAGGAGCAGTGTGCTCCGCATTAAATGCGATCTCCGCAGCCGCACGAGTGTGAACGGGCACTTTAAAAGCTTTGAAATTACCTGGGAAACTGGCATTGTCTGAAACCGGAAGTGGCAAACCGGAAGTGACCTCCTTAAAACCGGAAGTGGCATTAAAACACTTTTCTCCTTGACATTTTGGGCTTTAAAGTGTTGTTGTATCCGTTTTGGGGACTTTTGATCCCGTTTTGACACATTTTCTGCCTCCCTAAGCCTTTGGCCAAAGATGTGAACATTTTAAGGGCAAAACCCCCAAAATATGCAAAATTTAATTTTGGGACCATTTTACCTGTGTTTGCTTCCTTTTACCAAGAAAAGACCAGAGAGATGAAAAATGACTGGATTTCAGTCTTAGGCTCGGTTCACACTTGTGCGATGCGGGAACGCTGCCAATATGCAGCGTGTTACCGCATCGCATCCACACAACTGGCAGTTCCCACTGCCATATGCGATACGCAGGGGGTGTCAATTAAACGTTAACGACACCCCCAGTTTGATTGCATATCGCAGTGCGATCTGCAAGTACGCACAGAATCGCATCGCACAAGTGTGAACCACTGTGCGATTTGATTTTGATGCAGCTCAAAAAATGCCCCTGTGCGTCTTTGGTGCGGATGCAGTGCGAATTTAGCCATAGAAAGTGTATGGCTGAAATTCGCACCGCACATGAGATCGCATGTAACGAAGGAGCAGTGTGCTCCGAATTAAATGCGATCTCCGCAGCCGCACGAGTGTGAACGGGCACTTTAAAAGCTTTGAAATTACCTGGGAAACTGGCATTGTCTGAAACCGGAAGTGGCAAACCGGAAGTGACCTCCTTAAAACCGGAAGTGGCATTAAAACACTTTTCTCCTTGACATTTTGGGCTTTAAAGTGTTGTTGTATCCGTTTTGGGGACTTTTGATCCCGTTTTGACACATTTTCTGCCTCCCTAAGCCTTTGGCCAAAGATGTGAACATTTTAAGGGCAAAACCCCCAAAATATGCAAAATTTAATTTTGGGACCATTTTACCTGTGTTTGCTTCCTTTTACCAAGAAAAGACCAGAGAGATGAAAAATGACTGGATTTCAGTCTTAGGCTCGGTTCACACTTGTGCGATGCGGGAACGCTGCCAATATGCAGCGTGTTACCGCATCGCATCCACACAACTGGCAGTTCCCACTGCCATATGCGATACGCAGGGGGTGTCAATTAAACGTTAACGACACCCCCAGTTTGATTGCATATCGCAGTGCGATCTGCAAGTACGCACAGAATCGCATCGCACAAGTGTGAACCACTGTGCGATTTGATTTTGATGCAGCTCAAAAAATGCCCCTGTGCGTCTTTGGTGCGGATGCAGTGCGAATTTAGCCATAGAAAGTGTATGGCTGAAATTCGCACCGCACATGAGATCGCATGTAACGAAGGAGCAGTGTGCTCCGAATTAAATGCGATCTCCGCAGCCGCACGAGTGTGAACGGGCACTTTAAAAGCTTTGAAATTACCTGGGAAACTGGCATTGTCTGAAACCGGAAGTGGCAAACCGGAAGTGACCTCCTTAAAACCGGAAGTGGCATTAAAACACTTTTCTCCTTGACATTTTGGGCTTTAAAGTGTTGTTGTATCCGTTTTGGGGACTTTTGATCCCGTTTTGACACATTTTCTGCCTCCCTAAGCCTTTGGCCAAAGATGTGAACATTTTAAGGGCAAAACCCCCAAAATATGCAAAATTTAATTTTGGGACCATTTTACCTGTGTTTGCTTCCTTTTACCAAGAAAAGACCAGAGAGATGAAAAATGACTGGATTTCAGTCTTAGGCTCGGTTCACACTTGTGCGATGCGGGAACGCTGCCAATATGCAGCGTGTTACCGCATCGCATCCACACAACTGGCAGTTCCCACTGCCATATGCGATACGCAGGGGGTGTCAATTAAACGTTAACGACACCCCCAGTTTGATTGCATATCGCAGTGCGATCTGCAAGTACGCACAGAATCGCATCGCACAAGTGTGAACCACTGTGCGATTTGATTTTGATGCAGCTCAAAAAATGCCCCTGTGCGTCTTTGGTGCGGATGCAGTGCGAATTTAGCCATAGAAAGTGTATGGCTGAAATTCGCACCGCACATGAGATCGCATGTAACGAAGGAGCAGTGTGCTCTGAATTAAATGCGATCTCCGCAGCCGCACGAGTGTGAACGGGCACTTTAAAAGCTTTGAAATTACCTGGGAAACTGGCATTGTCTGAAACCGGAAGTGGCAAACCGGAAGTGACCTCCTTAAAACCGGAAGTGGCATTAAAACACTTTTCTCCTTGACATTTTGGGCTTTAAAGTGTTGTTGTATCCGTTTTGGGGACTTTTGATCCCGTTTTGACACATTTTCTGCCTCCCTAAGCCTTTGGCCAAAGATGTGAACATTTTAAGGGCAAAACCCCCAAAATATGCAAAATTTAATTTTGGGACCATTTTACCTGTGTTTGCTTCCTTTTACCAAGAAAAGACCAGAGAGATGAAAAATGACTGGATTTCAGTCTTAGGCTCGGTTCACACTTGTGCGATGCGGGAACGCTGCCAATATGCAGCGTGTTACCGCATCGCATCCACACAACTGGCAGTTCCCACTGCCATATGCGATACGCAGGGGGTGTCAATTAAACGTTAACGACACCCCCAGTTTGATTGCATATCGCAGTGCGATCTGCAAGTACGCACAGAATTGCATCGCACAAGTGTGAACCACTGTGCGATTTGATTTTGATGCAGCTCAAAAAATGCCCCTGTGCGTCTTTGGTGCGGATGCAGTGCGAATTTAGCCATAGAAAGTGTATGGCTGAAATTCGCACCGCACATGAGATCGCATGTAACGAAGGAGCAGTGTGCTCCGAATTAAATGCGATCTCCGCAGCCGCACGAGTGTGAACGGGCACTTTAAAAGCTTTGAAATTACCTGGGAAACTGGCATTGTCTGAAACCGGAAGTGGCAAACCGGAAGTGACCTCCTTAAAACCGGAAGTGGCATTAAAACACTTTTCTCCTTGACATTTTGGGCTTTAAAGTGTTGTTGTATCCGTTTTGGGGACTTTTGATCCCGTTTTGACACATTTTCTGCCTCCCTAAGCCTTTGGCTAAAGATGTGAACATTTTAAGGGCAAAACCCCCAAAATATGCAAAATTTAATTTTGGGACCATTTTACCTGTGTTTGCTTCCTTTTACCAAGAAATGACCAGAGAGATGAAAAATGACTAGATTTCAGTCTTAGGCTCGGTTCACACTTGTGCGATGCGGGAACGCTGCCAATATGCAGCGTGTTACCGCATCGCATCCACACAACTGGCAGTTCCCACTGCCATATGCGATACGCAGGGGGTGTCAATTAAACGTTAACGACACCCCCAGTTTGATTGCATATCGCAGTGCGATCTGCAAGTACGCACAGAATCGCATCGCACAAGTGTGAACCACTGTGCGATTTGATTTTGATGCAGCTCAAAAAATGCCCCTGTGCGTCTTTGGTGCGGATGCAGTGCGAATTTAGCCATAGAAAGTGTATGGCTGAAATTCGCACCGCACATGAGATCGCATGTAACGAAGGAGCAGTGTGCTCCGAATTAAATGCGATCTCCGCAGCCGCACGAGTGTGAACGGGCACTTTAAAAGCTTTGAAATTACCTGGGAAACTGGCATTGTCTGAAACCGGAAGTGGCAAACCGGAAGTGACCTCCTTAAAACCGGAAGTGGCATTAAAACACTTTTCTCCTTGACATTTTGGGCTTTAAAGTGTTGTTGTATCCGTTTTGGGGACTTTTGATCCCGTTTTGACACATTTTCTGCCTCCCTAAGCCTTTGGCTAAAGATGTGAACATTTTAAGGGCAAAACCCCCAAAATATGCAAAATTTAATTTTGGGACCATTTTACCTGTGTTTGCTTCCTTTTACCAAGAAATGACCAGAGAGATGAAAAATGACTAAATTTAAGTCTTAGGCTCGGTTCACACTTGTGCGATGCGGGAACGCTGCCAATATGCAGCGTGTTACCGCATCGCATCCACACATCTGGCAGTTCCCACTGCCATATGCGATACGCAGGGGGTGTCAATTAAACGTTAACGACACCCCCAGTTTGATTGCATATCGCAGTGCGATCTGCAAGTACGCACAGAATCGCATTGCACAAGTGTGAACCACTGTGCGATTTGATTTTGATGCGACTCAAAAAATGCCTCCTGTGCGTCTTTGGTGCGGATGCAGTGCGAATTTAGCCATACAAAGTGTATGGCTGAAATTCGCACCGCACATGAGATCGCATGTAATGAAGGAGCAGTGCGCTCTGAATTAAATGCGATCTCCGCAGCCGCACGAGTGTGAACGGGCACTTAAAAAGCTTTGAAATTACCTGGGAAACTGGCATTGTCTGAGACCGGAAATGGCAAACCGGAAGTGACCTACTTAAAACCGGAAGTGACATTAAAACACTTTTCTCCTTGACATTTTGGGCTTTAAAGTGTTGTTGTATCCGTTTTGGGGACTTTTGATCCCGTTTTGACACATTTTCTGCCTCCCTAAGCCTTTGGCCAAAGATGTGAACATTTTAAGGGCAAAACCCCCAAAATATGCAAAATTTAATTTTGGGACCATTTTACCTGTGTTTGCTTCCTTTTACCAAGAAAAGACCAGAGAGATGAAAAATGACTGGATTTCAGTCTTAGGCTCGGTTCACACTTGTGCGATGCGGGAACGCTGCCAATATGCAGCGTGTTACCGCATCGCATCCACACAACTGGCAGTTCCCACTGCCATATGCGATACGCAGGGGGTGTCAATTAAACGTTAACGACACCCCCAGTTTGATTGCATATCGCAGTGCGATCTGCAAGTACGCACAGAATCGCATCGCACAAGTGTGAACCACTGTGCGATTTGATTTTGATGCAGCTCAAAAAATGCCCCTGTGCGTCTTTGGTGCGGATGCAGTGCGAATTTAGCCATAGAAAGTGTATGGCTGAAATTCGCACCGCACATGAGATCGCATGTAACGAAGGAGCAGTGTGCTCCGCATTAAATGCGATCTCCGCAGCCGCACGAGTGTGAACGGGCACTTTAAAAGCTTTGAAATTACCTGGGAAACTGGCATTGTCTGAAACCGGAAGTGGCAAACCGGAAGTGACCTCCTTAAAACCGGAAGTGGCATTAAAACACTTTTCTCCTTGACATTTTGGGCTTTAAAGTGTTGTTGTATCCGTTTTGGGGACTTTTGATCCCGTTTTGACACATTTTCTGCCTCCCTAAGCCTTTGGCCAAAGATGTGAACATTTTAAGGGCAAAACCCCCAAAATATGCAAAATTTAATTTTGGGACCATTTTACCTGTGTTTGCTTCCTTTTACCAAGAAAAGACCAGAGAGATGAAAAATGACTGGATTTCAGTCTTAGGCTCGGTTCACACTTGTGCGATGCGGGAACGCTGCCAATATGCAGCGTGTTACCGCATCGCATCCACACAACTGGCAGTTCCCACTGCCATATGCGATACGCAGGGGGTGTCAATTAAACGTTAACGACACCCCCAGTTTGATTGCATATCGCAGTGCGATCTGCAAGTACGCACAGAATCGCATCGCACAAGTGTGAACCACTGTGCGATTTGATTTTGATGCAGCTCAAAAAATGCCCCTGTGCGTCTTTGGTGCGGATGCAGTGCGAATTTAGCCATAGAAAGTGTATGGCTGAAATTCGCACCGCACATGAGATCGCATGTAACGAAGGAGCAGTGTGCTCCGCATTAAATGCGATCTCCGCAGCCGCACGAGTGTGAACGGGCACTTTAAAAGCTTTGAAATTACCTGGGAAACTGGCATTGTCTGAAACCGGAAGTGGCAAACCGGAAGTGACCTCCTTAAAACCGGAAGTGGCATTAAAACACTTTTCTCCTTGACATTTTGGGCTTTAAAGTGTTGTTGTATCCGTTTTGGGGACTTTTGATCCCGTTTTGACACATTTTCTGCCTCCCTAAGCCTTTGGCCAAAGATGTGAACATTTTAAGGGCAAAACCCCCAAAATATGCAAAATTTAATTTTGGGACCATTTTACCTGTGTTTGCTTCCTTTTACCAAGAAAAGACCAGAGAGATGAAAAATGACTGGATTTCAGTCTTAGGCTCGGTTCACACTTGTGCGATGCGGGAACGCTGCCAATATGCAGCGTGTTACCGCATCGCATCCACACAACTGGCAGTTCCCACTGCCATATGCGATACGCAGGGGGTGTCAATTAAACGTTAACGACACCCCCAGTTTGATTGCATATCGCAGTGCGATCTGCAAGTACGCACAGAATCGCATCGCACAAGTGTGAACCACTGTGCGATTTGATTTTGATGCAGCTCAAAAAATGCCCCTGTGCGTCTTTGGTGCGGATGCAGTGCGAATTTAGCCATAGAAAGTGTATGGCTGAAATTCGCACCGCACATGAGATCGCATGTAACGAAGGAGCAGTGTGCTCCGAATTAAATGCGATCTCCGCAGCCGCACGAGTGTGAACGGGCACTTTAAAAGCTTTGAAATTACCTGGGAAACTGGCATTGTCTGAAACCGGAAGTGGCAAACCGGAAGTGACCTCCTTAAAACCGGAAGTGGCATTAAAACACTTTTCTCCTTGACATTTTGGGCTTTAAAGTGTTGTTGTATCCGTTTTGGGGACTTTTGATCCCGTTTTGACACATTTTCTGCCTCCCTAAGCCTTTGGCCAAAGATGTGAACATTTTAAGGGCAAAACCCCCAAAATATGCAAAATTTAATTTTGGGACCATTTTACCTGTGTTTGCTTCCTTTTACCAAGAAAAGACCAGAGAGATGAAAAATGACTGGATTTCAGTCTTAGGCTCGGTTCACACTTGTGCGATGCGGGAACGCTGCCAATATGCAGCGTGTTACCGCATCGCATCCACACAACTGGCAGTTCCCACTGCCATATGCGATACGCAGGGGGTGTCAATTAAACGTTAACGACACCCCCAGTTTGATTGCATATCGCAGTGCGATCTGCAAGTACGCACAGAATCGCATCGCACAAGTGTGAACCACTGTGCGATTTGATTTTGATGCAGCTCAAAAAATGCCCCTGTGCGTCTTTGGTGCGGATGCAGTGCGAATTTAGCCATAGAAAGTGTATGGCTGAAATTCGCACCGCACATGAGATCGCATGTAACGAAGGAGCAGTGTGCTCCGAATTAAATGCGATCTCCGCAGCCGCACGAGTGTGAACGGGCACTTTAAAAGCTTTGAAATTACCTGGGAAACTGGCATTGTCTGAAACCGGAAGTGGCAAACCGGAAGTGACCTCCTTAAAACCGGAAGTGGCATTAAAACACTTTTCTCCTTGACATTTTGGGCTTTAAAGTGTTGTTGTATCCGTTTTGGGGACTTTTGATCCCGTTTTGACACATTTTCTGCCTCCCTAAGCCTTTGGCCAAAGATGTGAACATTTTAAGGGCAAAACCCCCAAAATATGCAAAATTTAATTTTGGGACCATTTTACCTGTGTTTGCTTCCTTTTACCAAGAAAAGACCAGAGAGATGAAAAATGACTGGATTTCAGTCTTAGGCTCGGTTCACACTTGTGCGATGCGGGAACGCTGCCAATATGCAGCGTGTTACCGCATCGCATCCACACAACTGGCAGTTCCCACTGCCATATGCGATACGCAGGGGGTGTCAATTAAACGTTAACGACACCCCCAGTTTGATTGCATATCGCAGTGCGATCTGCAAGTACGCACAGAATCGCATCGCACAAGTGTGAACCACTGTGCGATTTGATTTTGATGCAGCTCAAAAAATGCCCCTGTGCGTCTTTGGTGCGGATGCAGTGCGAATTTAGCCATAGAAAGTGTATGGCTGAAATTCGCACCGCACATGAGATCGCATGTAACGAAGGAGCAGTGTGCTCCGAATTAAATGCGATCTCCGCAGCCGCACGAGTGTGAACGGGCACTTTAAAAGCTTTGAAATTACCTGGGAAACTGGCATTGTCTGAAACCGGAAGTGGCAAACCGGAAGTGACCTCCTTAAAACCGGAAGTGGCATTAAAACACTTTTCTCCTTGACATTTTGGGCTTTAAAGTGTTGTTGTATCCGTTTTGGGGACTTTTGATCCCGTTTTGACACATTTTCTGCCTCCCTAAGCCTTTGGCCAAAGATGTGAACATTTTAAGGGCAAAACCCCCAAAATATGCAAAATTTAATTTTGGGACCATTTTACCTGTGTTTGCTTCCTTTTACCAAGAAAAGACCAGAGAGATGAAAAATGACTGGATTTCAGTCTTAGGCTCGGTTCACACTTGTGCGATGCGGGAACGCTGCCAATATGCAGCGTGTTACCGCATCGCATCCACACAACTGGCAGTTCCCACTGCCATATGCGATACGCAGGGGGTGTCAATTAAACGTTAACGACACCCCCAGTTTGATTGCATATCGCAGTGCGATCTGCAAGTACGCACAGAATCGCATCGCACAAGTGTGAACCACTGTGCGATTTGATTTTGATGCAGCTCAAAAAATGCCCCTGTGCGTCTTTGGTGCGGATGCAGTGCGAATTTAGCCATAGAAAGTGTATGGCTGAAATTCGCACCGCACATGAGATCGCATGTAACGAAGGAGCAGTGTGCTCCGAATTAAATGCGATCTCCGCAGCCGCACGAGTGTGAACGGGCACTTTAAAAGCTTTGAAATTACCTGGGAAACTGGCATTGTCTGAAACCGGAAGTGGCAAACCGGAAGTGACCTCCTTAAAACCGGAAGTGGCATTAAAACACTTTTCTCCTTGACATTTTGGGCTTTAAAGTGTTGTTGTATCCGTTTTGGGGACTTTTGATCCCGTTTTGACACATTTTCTGCCTCCCTAAGCCTTTGGCCAAAGATGTGAACATTTTAAGGGCAAAACCCCCAAAATATGCAAAATTTAATTTTGGGACCATTTTACCTGTGTTTGCTTCCTTTTACCAAGAAAAGACCAGAGAGATGAAAAATGACTGGATTTCAGTCTTAGGCTCGGTTCACACTTGTGCGATGCGGGAACGCTGCCAATATGCAGCGTGTTACCGCATCGCATCCACACAACTGGCAGTTCCCACTGCCATATGCGATACGCAGGGGGTGTCAATTAAACGTTAACGACACCCCCAGTTTGATTGCATATCGCAGTGCGATCTGCAAGTACGCACAGAATCGCATCGCACAAGTGTGAACCACTGTGCGATTTGATTTTGATGCAGCTCAAAAAATGCCCCTGTGCGTCTTTGGTGCGGATGCAGTGCGAATTTAGCCATAGAAAGTGTATGGCTGAAATTCGCACCGCACATGAGATCGCATGTAACGAAGGAGCAGTGTGCTCTGAATTAAATGCGATCTCCGCAGCCGCACGAGTGTGAACGGGCACTTTAAAAGCTTTGAAATTACCTGGGAAACTGGCATTGTCTGAAACCGGAAGTGGCAAACCGGAAGTGACCTCCTTAAAACCGGAAGTGGCATTAAAACACTTTTCTCCTTGACATTTTGGGCTTTAAAGTGTTGTTGTATCCGTTTTGGGGACTTTTGATCCCGTTTTGACACATTTTCTGCCTCCCTAAGCCTTTGGCCAAAGATGTGAACATTTTAAGGGCAAAACCCCCAAAATATGCAAAATTTAATTTTGGGACCATTTTACCTGTGTTTGCTTCCTTTTACCAAGAAAAGACCAGAGAGATGAAAAATGACTGGATTTCAGTCTTAGGCTCGGTTCACACTTGTGCGATGCGGGAACGCTGCCAATATGCAGCGTGTTACCGCATCGCATCCACACAACTGGCAGTTCCCACTGCCATATGCGATACGCAGGGGGTGTCAATTAAACGTTAACGACACCCCCAGTTTGATTGCATATCGCAGTGCGATCTGCAAGTACGCACAGAATTGCATCGCACAAGTGTGAACCACTGTGCGATTTGATTTTGATGCAGCTCAAAAAATGCCCCTGTGCGTCTTTGGTGCGGATGCAGTGCGAATTTAGCCATAGAAAGTGTATGGCTGAAATTCGCACCGCACATGAGATCGCATGTAACGAAGGAGCAGTGTGCTCCGAATTAAATGCGATCTCCGCAGCCGCACGAGTGTGAACGGGCACTTTAAAAGCTTTGAAATTACCTGGGAAACTGGCATTGTCTGAAACCGGAAGTGGCAAACCGGAAGTGACCTCCTTAAAACCGGAAGTGGCATTAAAACACTTTTCTCCTTGACATTTTGGGCTTTAAAGTGTTGTTGTATCCGTTTTGGGGACTTTTGATCCCGTTTTGACACATTTTCTGCCTCCCTAAGCCTTTGGCTAAAGATGTGAACATTTTAAGGGCAAAACCCCCAAAATATGCAAAATTTAATTTTGGGACCATTTTACCTGTGTTTGCTTCCTTTTACCAAGAAATGACCAGAGAGATGAAAAATGACTAGATTTCAGTCTTAGGCTCGGTTCACACTTGTGCGATGCGGGAACGCTGCCAATATGCAGCGTGTTACCGCATCGCATCCACACAACTGGCAGTTCCCACTGCCATATGCGATACGCAGGGGGTGTCAATTAAACGTTAACGACACCCCCAGTTTGATTGCATATCGCAGTGCGATCTGCAAGTACGCACAGAATCGCATCGCACAAGTGTGAACCACTGTGCGATTTGATTTTGATGCAGCTCAAAAAATGCCCCTGTGCGTCTTTGGTGCGGATGCAGTGCGAATTTAGCCATAGAAAGTGTATGGCTGAAATTCGCACCGCACATGAGATCGCATGTAACGAAGGAGCAGTGTGCTCCGAATTAAATGCGATCTCCGCAGCCGCACGAGTGTGAACGGGCACTTTAAAAGCTTTGAAATTACCTGGGAAACTGGCATTGTCTGAAACCGGAAGTGGCAAACCGGAAGTGACCTCCTTAAAACCGGAAGTGGCATTAAAACACTTTTCTCCTTGACATTTTGGGCTTTAAAGTGTTGTTGTATCCGTTTTGGGGACTTTTGATCCCGTTTTGACACATTTTCTGCCTCCCTAAGCCTTTGGCTAAAGATGTGAACATTTTAAGGGCAAAACCCCCAAAATATGCAAAATTTAATTTTGGGACCATTTTACCTGTGTTTGCTTCCTTTTACCAAGAAATGACCAGAGAGATGAAAAATGACTAAATTTAAGTCTTAGGCTCGGTTCACACTTGTGCGATGCGGGAACGCTGCCAATATGCAGCGTGTTACCGCATCGCATCCACACATCTGGCAGTTCCCACTGCCATATGCGATACGCAGGGGGTGTCAATTAAACGTTAACGACACCCCCAGTTTGATTGCATATCGCAGTGCGATCTGCAAGTACGCACAGAATCGCATTGCACAAGTGTGAACCACTGTGCGATTTGATTTTGATGCGACTCAAAAAATGCCTCCTGTGCGTCTTTGGTGCGGATGCAGTGCGAATTTAGCCATACAAAGTGTATGGCTGAAATTCGCACCGCACATGAGATCGCATGTAATGAAGGAGCAGTGCGCTCTGAATTAAATGCGATCTCCGCAGCCGCACGAGTGTGAACGGGCACTTAAAAAGCTTTGAAATTACCTGGGAAACTGGCATTGTCTGAGACCGGAAATGGCAAACCGGAAGTGACCTACTTAAAACCGGAAGTGACATTAAAACACTTTTCTCCTTGACATTTTGGGCTTTAAAGTGTTGTTGTATCCGTTTTGGGGACTTTTGATCCCGTTTTGACACATTTTCTGCCTCCCTAAGCCTTTGGCCAAAGATGTGAACATTTTAAGGGCAAAACCCCCAAAATATGCAAAATTTAATTTTGGGACCATTTTACCTGTGTTTGCTTCCTTTTACCAAGAAAAGACCAGAGAGATGAAAAATGACTGGATTTCAGTCTTAGGCTCGGTTCACACTTGTGCGATGCGGGAACGCTGCCAATATGCAGCGTGTTACCGCATCGCATCCACACAACTGGCAGTTCCCACTGCCATATGCGATACGCAGGGGGTGTCAATTAAACGTTAACGACACCCCCAGTTTGATTGCATATCGCAGTGCGATCTGCAAGTACGCACAGAATCGCATCGCACAAGTGTGAACCACTGTGCGATTTGATTTTGATGCAGCTCAAAAAATGCCCCTGTGCGTCTTTGGTGCGGATGCAGTGCGAATTTAGCCATAGAAAGTGTATGGCTGAAATTCGCACCGCACATGAGATCGCATGTAACGAAGGAGCAGTGTGCTCCGCATTAAATGCGATCTCCGCAGCCGCACGAGTGTGAACGGGCACTTTAAAAGCTTTGAAATTACCTGGGAAACTGGCATTGTCTGAAACCGGAAGTGGCAAACCGGAAGTGACCTCCTTAAAACCGGAAGTGGCATTAAAACACTTTTCTCCTTGACATTTTGGGCTTTAAAGTGTTGTTGTATCCGTTTTGGGGACTTTTGATCCCGTTTTGACACATTTTCTGCCTCCCTAAGCCTTTGGCCAAAGATGTGAACATTTTAAGGGCAAAACCCCCAAAATATGCAAAATTTAATTTTGGGACCATTTTACCTGTGTTTGCTTCCTTTTACCAAGAAAAGACCAGAGAGATGAAAAATGACTGGATTTCAGTCTTAGGCTCGGTTCACACTTGTGCGATGCGGGAACGCTGCCAATATGCAGCGTGTTACCGCATCGCATCCACACAACTGGCAGTTCCCACTGCCATATGCGATACGCAGGGGGTGTCAATTAAACGTTAACGACACCCCCAGTTTGATTGCATATCGCAGTGCGATCTGCAAGTACGCACAGAATCGCATCGCACAAGTGTGAACCACTGTGCGATTTGATTTTGATGCAGCTCAAAAAATGCCCCTGTGCGTCTTTGGTGCGGATGCAGTGCGAATTTAGCCATAGAAAGTGTATGGCTGAAATTCGCACCGCACATGAGATCGCATGTAACGAAGGAGCAGTGTGCTCCGAATTAAATGCGATCTCCGCAGCCGCACGAGTGTGAACGGGCACTTTAAAAGCTTTGAAATTACCTGGGAAACTGGCATTGTCTGAAACCGGAAGTGGCAAACCGGAAGTGACCTCCTTAAAACCGGAAGTGGCATTAAAACACTTTTCTCCTTGACATTTTGGGCTTTAAAGTGTTGTTGTATCCGTTTTGGGGACTTTTGATCCCGTTTTGACACATTTTCTGCCTCCCTAAGCCTTTGGCCAAAGATGTGAACATTTTAAGGGCAAAACCCCCAAAATATGCAAAATTTAATTTTGGGACCATTTTACCTGTGTTTGCTTCCTTTTACCAAGAAAAGACCAGAGAGATGAAAAATGACTGGATTTCAGTCTTAGGCTCGGTTCACACTTGTGCGATGCGGGAACGCTGCCAATATGCAGCGTGTTACCGCATCGCATCCACACAACTGGCAGTTCCCACTGCCATATGCGATACGCAGGGGGTGTCAATTAAACGTTAACGACACCCCCAGTTTGATTGCATATCGCAGTGCGATCTGCAAGTACGCACAGAATCGCATCGCACAAGTGTGAACCACTGTGCGATTTGATTTTGATGCAGCTCAAAAAATGCCCCTGTGCGTCTTTGGTGCGGATGCAGTGCGAATTTAGCCATAGAAAGTGTATGGCTGAAATTCGCACCGCACATGAGATCGCATGTAACGAAGGAGCAGTGTGCTCCGAATTAAATGCGATCTCCGCAGCCGCACGAGTGTGAACGGGCACTTTAAAAGCTTTGAAATTACCTGGGAAACTGGCATTGTCTGAAACCGGAAGTGGCAAACCGGAAGTGACCTCCTTAAAACCGGAAGTGGCATTAAAACACTTTTCTCCTTGACATTTTGGGCTTTAAAGTGTTGTTGTATCCGTTTTGGGGACTTTTGATCCCGTTTTGACACATTTTCTGCCTCCCTAAGCCTTTGGCTAAAGATGTGAACATTTTAAGGGCAAAACCCCCAAAATATGCAAAATTTAATTTTGGGACCATTTTACCTGTGTTTGCTTCCTTTTACCAAGAAATGACCAGAGAGATGAAAAATGACTAGATTTCAGTCTTAGGCTCGGTTCACACTTGTGCGATGCGGGAACGCTGCCAATATGCAGCGTGTTACCGCATCGCATCCACACAACTGGCAGTTCCCACTGCCATATGCGATACGCAGGGGGTGTCAATTAAACGTTAACGACACCCCCAGTTTGATTGCATATCGCAGTGCGATCTGCAAGTACGCACAGAATCGCATCGCACAAGTGTGAACCACTGTGCGATTTGATTTTGATGCAGCTCAAAAAATGCCCCTGTGCGTCTTTGGTGCGGATGCAGTGCGAATTTAGCCATAGAAAGTGTATGGCTGAAATTCGCACCGCACATGAGATCGCATGTAACGAAGGAGCAGTGTGCTCCGAATTAAATGCGATCTCCGCAGCCGCACGAGTGTGAACGGGCACTTTAAAAGCTTTGAAATTACCTGGGAAACTGGCATTGTCTGAAACCGGAAGTGGCAAACCGGAAGTGACCTCCTTAAAACCGGAAGTGGCATTAAAACACTTTTCTCCTTGACATTTTGGGCTTTAAAGTGTTGTTGTATCCGTTTTGGGGACTTTTGATCCCGTTTTGACACATTTTCTGCCTCCCTAAGCCTTTGGCTAAAGATGTGAACATTTTAAGGGCAAAACCCCCAAAATATGCAAAATTTAATTTTGGGACCATTTTACCTGTGTTTGCTTCCTTTTACCAAGAAATGACCAGAGAGATGAAAAATGACTAAATTTAAGTCTTAGGCTCGGTTCACACTTGTGCGATGCGGGAACGCTGCCAATATGCAGCGTGTTACCGCATCGCATCCACACATCTGGCAGTTCCCACTGCCATATGCGATACGCAGGGGGTGTCAATTAAACGTTAACGACACCCCCAGTTTGATTGCATATCGCAGTGCGATCTGCAAGTACGCACAGAATCGCATTGCACAAGTGTGAACCACTGTGCGATTTGATTTTGATGCGACTCAAAAAATGCCTCCTGTGCGTCTTTGGTGCGGATGCAGTGCGAATTTAGCCATACAAAGTGTATGGCTGAAATTCGCACCGCACATGAGATCGCATGTAATGAAGGAGCAGTGCGCTCTGAATTAAATGCGATCTCCGCAGCCGCACGAGTGTGAACGGGCACTTAAAAAGCTTTGAAATTACCTGGGAAACTGGCATTGTCTGAGACCGGAAATGGCAAACCGGAAGTGACCTACTTAAAACCGGAAGTGACATTAAAACACTTTTCTCCTTGACATTTTGGGCTTTAAAGTGTTGTTGTATCCGTTTTGGGGACTTTTGATCCCGTTTTGACACATTTTCTGCCTCCCTAAGCCTTTGGCCAAAGATGTGAACATTTTAAGGGCAAAACCCCCAAAATATGCAAAATTTAATTTTGGGACCATTTTACCTGTGTTTGCTTCCTTTTACCAAGAAAAGACCAGAGAGATGAAAAATGACTGGATTTCAGTCTTAGGCTCGGTTCACACTTGTGCGATGCGGGAACGCTGCCAATATGCAGCGTGTTACCGCATCGCATCCACACAACTGGCAGTTCCCACTGCCATATGCGATACGCAGGGGGTGTCAATTAAACGTTAACGACACCCCCAGTTTGATTGCATATCGCAGTGCGATCTGCAAGTACGCACAGAATCGCATCGCACAAGTGTGAACCACTGTGCGATTTGATTTTGATGCAGCTCAAAAAATGCCCCTGTGCGTCTTTGGTGCGGATGCAGTGCGAATTTAGCCATAGAAAGTGTATGGCTGAAATTCGCACCGCACATGAGATCGCATGTAACGAAGGAGCAGTGTGCTCCGCATTAAATGCGATCTCCGCAGCCGCACGAGTGTGAACGGGCACTTTAAAAGCTTTGAAATTACCTGGGAAACTGGCATTGTCTGAAACCGGAAGTGGCAAACCGGAAGTGACCTCCTTAAAACCGGAAGTGGCATTAAAACACTTTTCTCCTTGACATTTTGGGCTTTAAAGTGTTGTTGTATCCGTTTTGGGGACTTTTGATCCCGTTTTGACACATTTTCTGCCTCCCTAAGCCTTTGGCCAAAGATGTGAACATTTTAAGGGCAAAACCCCCAAAATATGCAAAATTTAATTTTGGGACCATTTTACCTGTGTTTGCTTCCTTTTACCAAGAAAAGACCAGAGAGATGAAAAATGACTGGATTTCAGTCTTAGGCTCGGTTCACACTTGTGCGATGCGGGAACGCTGCCAATATGCAGCGTGTTACCGCATCGCATCCACACAACTGGCAGTTCCCACTGCCATATGCGATACGCAGGGGGTGTCAATTAAACGTTAACGACACCCCCAGTTTGATTGCATATCGCAGTGCGATCTGCAAGTACGCACAGAATCGCATCGCACAAGTGTGAACCACTGTGCGATTTGATTTTGATGCAGCTCAAAAAATGCCCCTGTGCGTCTTTGGTGCGGATGCAGTGCGAATTTAGCCATAGAAAGTGTATGGCTGAAATTCGCACCGCACATGAGATCGCATGTAACGAAGGAGCAGTGTGCTCCGAATTAAATGCGATCTCCGCAGCCGCACGAGTGTGAACGGGCACTTTAAAAGCTTTGAAATTACCTGGGAAACTGGCATTGTCTGAAACCGGAAGTGGCAAACCGGAAGTGACCTCCTTAAAACCGGAAGTGGCATTAAAACACTTTTCTCCTTGACATTTTGGGCTTTAAAGTGTTGTTGTATCCGTTTTGGGGACTTTTGATCCCGTTTTGACACATTTTCTGCCTCCCTAAGCCTTTGGCCAAAGATGTGAACATTTTAAGGGCAAAACCCCCAAAATATGCAAAATTTAATTTTGGGACCATTTTACCTGTGTTTGCTTCCTTTTACCAAGAAAAGACCAGAGAGATGAAAAATGACTGGATTTCAGTCTTAGGCTCGGTTCACACTTGTGCGATGCGGGAACGCTGCCAATATGCAGCGTGTTACCGCATCGCATCCACACAACTGGCAGTTCCCACTGCCATATGCGATACGCAGGGGGTGTCAATTAAACGTTAACGACACCCCCAGTTTGATTGCATATCGCAGTGCGATCTGCAAGTACGCACAGAATCGCATCGCACAAGTGTGAACCACTGTGCGATTTGATTTTGATGCAGCTCAAAAAATGCCCCTGTGCGTCTTTGGTGCGGATGCAGTGCGAATTTAGCCATAGAAAGTGTATGGCTGAAATTCGCACCGCACATGAGATCGCATGTAACGAAGGAGCAGTGTGCTCCGAATTAAATGCGATCTCCGCAGCCGCACGAGTGTGAACGGGCACTTTAAAAGCTTTGAAATTACCTGGGAAACTGGCATTGTCTGAAACCGGAAGTGGCAAACCGGAAGTGACCTCCTTAAAACCGGAAGTGGCATTAAAACACTTTTCTCCTTGACATTTTGGGCTTTAAAGTGTTGTTGTATCCGTTTTGGGGACTTTTGATCCCGTTTTGACACATTTTCTGCCTCCCTAAGCCTTTGGCCAAAGATGTGAACATTTTAAGGGCAAAACCCCCAAAATATGCAAAATTTAATTTTGGGACCATTTTACCTGTGTTTGCTTCCTTTTACCAAGAAAAGACCAGAGAGATGAAAAATGACTGGATTTCAGTCTTAGGCTCGGTTCACACTTGTGCGATGCGGGAACGCTGCCAATATGCAGCGTGTTACCGCATCGCATCCACACAACTGGCAGTTCCCACTGCCATATGCGATACGCAGGGGGTGTCAATTAAACGTTAACGACACCCCCAGTTTGATTGCATATCGCAGTGCGATCTGCAAGTACGCACAGAATCGCATCGCACAAGTGTGAACCACTGTGCGATTTGATTTTGATGCAGCTCAAAAAATGCCCCTGTGCGTCTTTGGTGCGGATGCAGTGCGAATTTAGCCATAGAAAGTGTATGGCTGAAATTCGCACCGCACATGAGATCGCATGTAACGAAGGAGCAGTGTGCTCCGAATTAAATGCGATCTCCGCAGCCGCACGAGTGTGAACGGGCACTTTAAAAGCTTTGAAATTACCTGGGAAACTGGCATTGTCTGAAACCGGAAGTGGCAAACCGGAAGTGACCTCCTTAAAACCGGAAGTGGCATTAAAACACTTTTCTCCTTGACATTTTGGGCTTTAAAGTGTTGTTGTATCCGTTTTGGGGACTTTTGATCCCGTTTTGACACATTTTCTGCCTCCCTAAGCCTTTGGCCAAAGATGTGAACATTTTAAGGGCAAAACCCCCAAAATATGCAAAATTTAATTTTGGGACCATTTTACCTGTGTTTGCTTCCTTTTACCAAGAAAAGACCAGAGAGATGAAAAATGACTGGATTTCAGTCTTAGGCTCGGTTCACACTTGTGCGATGCGGGAACGCTGCCAATATGCAGCGTGTTACCGCATCGCATCCACACAACTGGCAGTTCCCACTGCCATATGCGATACGCAGGGGGTGTCAATTAAACGTTAACGACACCCCCAGTTTGATTGCATATCGCAGTGCGATCTGCAAGTACGCACAGAATCGCATCGCACAAGTGTGAACCACTGTGCGATTTGATTTTGATGCAGCTCAAAAAATGCCCCTGTGCGTCTTTGGTGCGGATGCAGTGCGAATTTAGCCATAGAAAGTGTATGGCTGAAATTCGCACCGCACATGAGATCGCATGTAACGAAGGAGCAGTGTGCTCTGAATTAAATGCGATCTCCGCAGCCGCACGAGTGTGAACGGGCACTTTAAAAGCTTTGAAATTACCTGGGAAACTGGCATTGTCTGAAACCGGAAGTGGCAAACCGGAAGTGACCTCCTTAAAACCGGAAGTGGCATTAAAACACTTTTCTCCTTGACATTTTGGGCTTTAAAGTGTTGTTGTATCCGTTTTGGGGACTTTTGATCCCGTTTTGACACATTTTCTGCCTCCCTAAGCCTTTGGCCAAAGATGTGAACATTTTAAGGGCAAAACCCCCAAAATATGCAAAATTTAATTTTGGGACCATTTTACCTGTGTTTGCTTCCTTTTACCAAGAAAAGACCAGAGAGAGGAAAAATGACTGGATTTCAGTCTTAGGCTCGGTTCACACTTGTGCGATGCGGGAACGCTGCCAATATGCAGCGTGTTACCGCATCGCATCCACACAACTGGCAGTTCCCACTGCCATATGCGATACGCAGGGGGTGTCAATTAAACGTTAACGACACCCCCAGTTTGATTGCATATCGCAGTGCGATCTGCAAGTACGCACAGAATCGCATCGCACAAGTGTGAACCACTGTGCGATTTGATTTTGATGCAGCTCAAAAAATGCCCCTGTGCGTCTTTGGTGCGGATGCAGTGCGAATTTAGCCATAGAAAGTGTATGGCTGAAATTCGCACCGCACATGAGATCGCATGTAACGAAGGAGCAGTGTGCTCCGCATTAAATGCGATCTCCGCAGCCGCACGAGTGTGAACGGGCACTTTAAAAGCTTTGAAATTACCTGGGAAACTGGCATTGTCTGAAACCGGAAGTGGCAAACCGGAAGTGACCTCCTTAAAACCGGAAGTGGCATTAAAACACTTTTCTCCTTGACATTTTGGGCTTTAAAGTGTTGTTGTATCCGTTTTGGGGACTTTTGATCCCGTTTTGACACATTTTCTGCCTCCCTAAGCCTTTGGCCAAAGATGTGAACATTTTAAGGGCAAAACCCCCAAAATATGCAAAATTTAATTTTGGGACCATTTTACCTGTGTTTGCTTCCTTTTACCAAGAAAAGACCAGAGAGATGAAAAATGACTGGATTTCAGTCTTAGGCTCGGTTCACACTTGTGCGATGCGGGAACGCTGCCAATATGCAGCGTGTTACCGCATCGCATCCACACAACTGGCAGTTCCCACTGCCATATGCGATACGCAGGGGGTGTCAATTAAACGTTAACGACACCCCCAGTTTGATTGCATATCGCAGTGCGATCTGCAAGTACGCACAGAATCGCATCGCACAAGTGTGAACCACTGTGCGATTTGATTTTGATGCAGCTCAAAAAATGCCCCTGTGCGTCTTTGGTGCGGATGCAGTGCGAATTTAGCCATAGAAAGTGTATGGCTGAAATTCGCACCGCACATGAGATCGCATGTAACGAAGGAGCAGTGTGCTCCGAATTAAATGCGATCTCCGCAGCCGCACGAGTGTGAACGGGCACTTTAAAAGCTTTGAAATTACCTGGGAAACTGGCATTGTCTGAAACCGGAAGTGGCAAACCGGAAGTGACCTCCTTAAAACCGGAAGTGGCATTAAAACACTTTTCTCCTTGACATTTTGGGCTTTAAAGTGTTGTTGTATCCGTTTTGGGGACTTTTGATCCCGTTTTGACACATTTTCTGCCTCCCTAAGCCTTTGGCCAAAGATGTGAACATTTTAAGGGCAAAACCCCCAAAATATGCAAAATTTAATTTTGGGACCATTTTACCTGTGTTTGCTTCCTTTTACCAAGAAAAGACCAGAGAGATGAAAAATGACTGGATTTCAGTCTTAGGCTCGGTTCACACTTGTGCGATGCGGGAACGCTGCCAATATGCAGCGTGTTACCGCATCGCATCCACACAACTGGCAGTTCCCACTGCCATATGCGATACGCAGGGGGTGTCAATTAAACGTTAACGACACCCCCAGTTTGATTGCATATCGCAGTGCGATCTGCAAGTACGCACAGAATCGCATCGCACAAGTGTGAACCACTGTGCGATTTGATTTTGATGCAGCTCAAAAAATGCCCCTGTGCGTCTTTGGTGCGGATGCAGTGCGAATTTAGCCATAGAAAGTGTATGGCTGAAATTCGCACCGCACATGAGATCGCATGTAACGAAGGAGCAGTGTGCTCCGAATTAAATGCGATCTCCGCAGCCGCACGAGTGTGAACGGGCACTTTAAAAGCTTTGAAATTACCTGGGAAACTGGCATTGTCTGAAACCGGAAGTGGCAAACCGGAAGTGACCTCCTTAAAACCGGAAGTGGCATTAAAACACTTTTCTCCTTGACATTTTGGGCTTTAAAGTGTTGTTGTATCCGTTTTGGGGACTTTTGATCCCGTTTTGACACATTTTCTGCCTCCCTAAGCCTTTGGCCAAAGATGTGAACATTTTAAGGGCAAAACCCCCAAAATATGCAAAATTTAATTTTGGGACCATTTTACCTGTGTTTGCTTCCTTTTACCAAGAAAAGACCAGAGAGATGAAAAATGACTGGATTTCAGTCTTAGGCTCGGTTCACACTTGTGCGATGCGGGAACGCTGCCAATATGCAGCGTGTTACCGCATCGCATCCACACAACTGGCAGTTCCCACTGCCATATGCGATACGCAGGGGGTGTCAATTAAACGTTAACGACACCCCCAGTTTGATTGCATATCGCAGTGCGATCTGCAAGTACGCACAGAATCGCATCGCACAAGTGTGAACCACTGTGCGATTTGATTTTGATGCAGCTCAAAAAATGCCCCTGTGCGTCTTTGGTGCGGATGCAGTGCGAATTTAGCCATAGAAAGTGTATGGCTGAAATTCGCACCGCACATGAGATCGCATGTAACGAAGGAGCAGTGTGCTCTGAATTAAATGCGATCTCCGCAGCCGCACGAGTGTGAACGGGCACTTTAAAAGCTTTGAAATTACCTGGGAAACTGGCATTGTCTGAAACCGGAAGTGGCAAACCGGAAGTGACCTCCTTAAAACCGGAAGTGGCATTAAAACACTTTTCTCCTTGACATTTTGGGCTTTAAAGTGTTGTTGTATCCGTTTTGGGGACTTTTGATCCCGTTTTGACACATTTTCTGCCTCCCTAAGCCTTTGGCCAAAGATGTGAACATTTTAAGGGCAAAACCCCCAAAATATGCAAAATTTAATTTTGGGACCATTTTACCTGTGTTTGCTTCCTTTTACCAAGAAAAGACCAGAGAGATGAAAAATGACTGGATTTCAGTCTTAGGCTCGGTTCACACTTGTGCGATGCGGGAACGCTGCCAATATGCAGCGTGTTACCGCATCGCATCCACACAACTGGCAGTTCCCACTGCCATATGCGATACGCAGGGGGTGTCAATTAAACGTTAACGACACCCCCAGTTTGATTGCATATCGCAGTGCGATCTGCAAGTACGCACAGAATTGCATCGCACAAGTGTGAACCACTGTGCGATTTGATTTTGATGCAGCTCAAAAAATGCCCCTGTGCGTCTTTGGTGCGGATGCAGTGCGAATTTAGCCATAGAAAGTGTATGGCTGAAATTCGCACCGCACATGAGATCGCATGTAACGAAGGAGCAGTGTGCTCCGAATTAAATGCGATCTCCGCAGCCGCACGAGTGTGAACGGGCACTTTAAAAGCTTTGAAATTACCTGGGAAACTGGCATTGTCTGAAACCGGAAGTGGCAAACCGGAAGTGACCTCCTTAAAACCGGAAGTGGCATTAAAACACTTTTCTCCTTGACATTTTGGGCTTTAAAGTGTTGTTGTATCCGTTTTGGGGACTTTTGATCCCGTTTTGACACATTTTCTGCCTCCCTAAGCCTTTGGCTAAAGATGTGAACATTTTAAGGGCAAAACCCCCAAAATATGCAAAATTTAATTTTGGGACCATTTTACCTGTGTTTGCTTCCTTTTACCAAGAAATGACCAGAGAGATGAAAAATGACTAGATTTCAGTCTTAGGCTCGGTTCACACTTGTGCGATGCGGGAACGCTGCCAATATGCAGCGTGTTACCGCATCGCATCCACACAACTGGCAGTTCCCACTGCCATATGCGATACGCAGGGGGTGTCAATTAAACGTTAACGACACCCCCAGTTTGATTGCATATCGCAGTGCGATCTGCAAGTACGCACAGAATCGCATCGCACAAGTGTGAACCACTGTGCGATTTGATTTTGATGCAGCTCAAAAAATGCCCCTGTGCGTCTTTGGTGCGGATGCAGTGCGAATTTAGCCATAGAAAGTGTATGGCTGAAATTCGCACCGCACATGAGATCGCATGTAACGAAGGAGCAGTGTGCTCCGAATTAAATGCGATCTCCGCAGCCGCACGAGTGTGAACGGGCACTTTAAAAGCTTTGAAATTACCTGGGAAACTGGCATTGTCTGAAACCGGAAGTGGCAAACCGGAAGTGACCTCCTTAAAACCGGAAGTGGCATTAAAACACTTTTCTCCTTGACATTTTGGGCTTTAAAGTGTTGTTGTATCCGTTTTGGGGACTTTTGATCCCGTTTTGACACATTTTCTGCCTCCCTAAGCCTTTGGCTAAAGATGCGAACATTTTAAGGGCAAAACCCCCAAAATATGCAAAATTTAATTTTGGGACCATTTTACCTGTGTTTGCTTCCTTTTACCAAGAAATGACCAGAGAGATGAAAAATGACTAGATTTCAGTCTTAGGCTCGGTTCACACTTGTGCGATGCGGGAACGCTGCCAATATGCAGCGTGTTACCGCATCGCATCCACACATCTGGCAGTTCCCACTGCCATATGCGATACGCAGGGGGTGTCAATTAAACGTTAACGACACCCCCAGTTTGATTGCATATCGCAGTGCGATCTGAGAGTACGCACAGAATCGCATTGCACAAGTGTGAACCACTGTGCGATTTGATTTTGATGCGACTCAAAAAATGCCTCCTGTGCGTCTTTGGTGCGGATGCAGTGCGAATTTAGCCATACAAAGTGTATGGCTGAAATTCGCACCGCACATGAGATCGCATGTAATGAAGGAGCAGTGCGCTCCGAATTAAATGCGATCTCCGCAGCCGCACGAGTGTGAACGGGCACTTAAAAAGCTTTGAAATTACCTGGGAAACTGGCATTGTCTGAGACCGGAAATGGCAAACCGGAAGTGACCTACTTAAAACCGGAAGTGACATTAAAACACTTTTCTCCTTGACATTTTGGGCTTTAAAGTGTTGTTGTATCCGTTTTGGGGACTTTTGATCCCGTTTTGACACATTTTCTGCCTCCCTAAGCCTTTGGCCAAAGATGTGAACATTTTAAGGGCAAAACCCCCAAAATATGCAAAATTTAATTTTGGGACCATTTTACCTGTGTTTGCTTCCTTTTACCAAGAAAAGACCAGAGAGATGAAAAATGACTGGATTTCAGTCTTAGGCTCGGTTCACACTTGTGCGATGCGGGAACGCTGCCAATATGCAGCGTGTTACCGCATCGCATCCACACAACTGGCAGTTCCCACTGCCATATGCGATACGCAGGGGGTGTCAATTAAACGTTAACGACACCCCCAGTTTGATTGCATATCGCAGTGCGATCTGCAAGTACGCACAGAATCGCATCGCACAAGTGTGAACCACTGTGCGATTTGATTTTGATGCAGCTCAAAAAATGCCCCTGTGCGTCTTTGGTGCGGATGCAGTGCGAATTTAGCCATAGAAAGTGTATGGCTGAAATTCGCACCGCACATGAGATCGCATGTAACGAAGGAGCAGTGTGCTCCGAATTAAATGCGATCTCCGCAGCCGCACGAGTGTGAACGGGCACTTTAAAAGCTTTGAAATTACCTGGGAAACTGGCATTGTCTGAAACCGGAAGTGGCAAACCGGAAGTGACCTCCTTAAAACCGGAAGTGGCATTAAAACACTTTTCTCCTTGACATTTTGGGCTTTAAAGTGTTGTTGTATCCGTTTTGGGGACTTTTGATCCCGTTTTGACACATTTTCTGCCTCCCTAAGCCTTTGGCTAAAGATGTGAACATTTTAAGGGCAAAACCCCCAAAATATGCAAAATTTAATTTTGGGACCATTTTACCTGTGTTTGCTTCCTTTTACCAAGAAATGACCAGAGAGATGAAAAATGACTAGATTTCAGTCTTAGGCTCGGTTCACACTTGTGCGATGCGGGAACGCTGCCAATATGCAGCGTGTTACCGCATCGCATCCACACATCTGGCAGTTCCCACTGCCATATGCGATACGCAGGGGGTGTCAATTAAACGTTAACGACACCCCCAGTTTGATTGCATATCGCAGTGCGATCTGAGAGTACGCACAGAATCGCATCGCACAAGTGTGAACCACTGTGCGATTTGATTTTGATGCGGCTCAAAAAATGCCCCTGTGCGTCTTTGGTGCGGATGCAGTGCGAATTTAGCCATAGAAAGTGTATGGCTGAAATTCGCACCGCACATGAGATCGCATGTAACGAAGGAGCAGTGTGCTCCGCATTAAATGCGATCTCCGCAGCCGCACGAGTGTGAACGGGCACTTTAAAAGCTTTGAAATTACCTGGGAAACTGGCATTGTCTGAAACCGGAAGTGGCAAACCGGAAGTGACCTCCTTAAAACCGGAAGTGGCATTAAAACACTTTTCTCCTTGACATTTTGGGCTTTAAAGTGTTGTTGTATCCGTTTTGGGGACTTTTGATCCCGTTTTGACACATTTTCTGCCTCCCTAAGCCTTTGGCTAAAGATGTGAACATTTTAAGGGCAAAACCCCCAAAATATGCAAAATTTAATTTTGGGACCATTTTACCTGTGTTTGCTTCCTTTTACCAAGAAATGACCAGAGAGATGAAAAATGACTAGATTTCAGTCTTAGGCTCGGTTCACACTTGTGCGATGCGGGAACGCTGCCAATATGCAGCGTGTTACCGCATCGCATCCACACAACTGGCAGTTCCCACTGCCATATGCGATACGCAGGGGGTGTCAATTAAACGTTAACGACACCCCCAGTTTGATTGCATATCGCAGTGCGATCTGCAAGTACGCACAGAATCGCATCGCACAAGTGTGAACCACGGTGCGATTTGATTTTGATGCAGCTCAAAAAATGCCCCTGTGCGTCTTTGGTGCGGATGCAGTGCGAATTTAGCCATAGAAAGTGTATGGCTGAAATTCGCACCGCACATGAGATCGCATGTAACGAAGGAGCAGTGTGCTCCGAATTAAATGCGATCTCCGCAGCCGCACGAGTGTGAACGGGCACTTTAAAAGCTTTGAAATTACCTGGGAAACTGGCATTGTCTGAAACCGGAAGTGGCAAACCGGAAGTGACCTCCTTAAAACCGGAAGTGGCATTAAAACACTTTTCTCCTTGACATTTTGGGCTTTAAAGTGTTGTTGTATCCGTTTTGGGGACTTTTGATCCCGTTTTGACACATTTTCTGCCTCCCTAAGCCTTTGGCTAAAGATGTGAACATTTTAAGGGCAAAACCCCCAAAATATGCAAAATTTAATTTTGGGACCATTTTACCTGTGTTTGCTTCCTTTTACCAAGAAATGACCAGAGAGATGAAAAATGACTAGATTTCAGTCTTAGGCTCGGTTCACACTTGTGCGATGCGGGAACGCTGCCAATATGCAGCGTGTTACCGCATCGCATCCACACAACTGGCAGTTCCCACTGCCATATGCGATACGCAGGGGGTGTCAATTAAACGTTAACGACACCCCCAGTTTGATTGCATATCGCAGTGCGATCTGCAAGTACGCACAGAATCGCATCGCACAAGTGTGAACCACTGTGCGATTTGATTTTGATGCAGCTCAAAAAATGCCCCTGTGCGTCTTTGGTGCGGATGCAGTGCGAATTTAGCCATAGAAAGTGTATGGCTGAAATTCGCACCGCACATGAGATCGCATGTAACGAAGGAGCAGTGTGCTCCGAATTAAATGCGATCTCCGCAGCCGCACGAGTGTGAACGGGCACTTTAAAAGCTTTGAAATTACCTGGGAAACTGGCATTGTCTGAAACCGGAAGTGGCAAACCGGAAGTGACCTCCTTAAAACCGGAAGTGGCATTAAAACACTTTTCTCCTTGACATTTTGGGCTTTAAAGTGTTGTTGTATCCGTTTTGGGGACTTTTGATCCCGTTTTGACACATTTTCTGCCTCCCTAAGCCTTTGGCTAAAGATGTGAACATTTTAAGGGCAAAACCCCCAAAATATGCAAAATTTAATTTTGGGACCATTTTACCTGTGTTTGCTTCCTTTTACCAAGAAATGACCAGAGAGATGAAAAATGACTAGATTTCAGTCTTAGGCTCGGTTCACACTTGTGCGATGCGGGAACGCTGCCAATATGCAGCGTGTTACCGCATCGCATCCACACAACTGGCAGTTCCCACTGCCATATGCGATACGCAGGGGGTGTCAATTAAACGTTAACGACACCCCCAGTTTGATTGCATATCGCAGTGCGATCTGCAAGTACGCACAGAATCGCATCGCACAAGTGTGAACCACGGTGCGATTTGATTTTGATGCAGCTCAAAAAATGCCCCTGTGCGTCTTTGGTGCGGATGCAGTGCGAATTTAGCCATAGAAAGTGTATGGCTGAAATTCGCACCGCACATGAGATCGCATGTAACGAAGGAGCAGTGTGCTCCGAATTAAATGCGATCTCCGCAGCCGCACGAGTGTGAACGGGCACTTTAAAAGCTTTGAAATTACCTGGGAAACTGGCATTGTCTGAAACCGGAAGTGGCAAACCGGAAGTGACCTCCTTAAAACCGGAAGTGGCATTAAAACACTTTTCTCCTTGACATTTTGGGCTTTAAAGTGTTGTTGTATCCGTTTTGGGGACTTTTGATCCCGTTTTGACACATTTTCTGCCTCCCTAAGCCTTTGGCTAAAGATGTGAACATTTTAAGGGCAAAACCCCCAAAATATGCAAAATTTAATTTTGGGACCATTTTACCTGTGTTTGCTTCCTTTTACCAAGAAATGACCAGAGAGATGAAAAATGACTAGATTTCAGTCTTAGGCTCGGTTCACACTTGTGCGATGCGGGAACGCTGCCAATATGCAGCGTGTTACCGCATCGCATCCACACAACTGGCAGTTCCCACTGCCATATGCGATACGCAGGGGGTGTCAATTAAACGTTAACGACACCCCCAGTTTGATTGCATATCGCAGTGCGATCTGCAAGTACGCACAGAATCGCATCGCACAAGTGTGAACCACTGTGCGATTTGATTTTGATGCAGCTCAAAAAATGCCCCTGTGCGTCTTTGGTGCGGATGCAGTGCGAATTTAGCCATAGAAAGTGTATGGCTGAAATTCGCACCGCACATGAGATCGCATGTAACGAAGGAGCAGTGTGCTCCGAATTAAATGCGATCTCCGCAGCCGCACGAGTGTGAACGGGCACTTTAAAAGCTTTGAAATTACCTGGGAAACTGGCATTGTCTGAAACCGGAAGTGGCAAACCGGAAGTGACCTCCTTAAAACCGGAAGTGGCATTAAAACACTTTTCTCCTTGACATTTTGGGCTTTAAAGTGTTGTTGTATCCGTTTTGGGGACTTTTGATCCCGTTTTGACACATTTTCTGCCTCCCTAAGCCTTTGGCTAAAGATGTGAACATTTTAAGGGCAAAACCCCCAAAATATGCAAAATTTAATTTTGGGACCATTTTACCTGTGTTTGCTTCCTTTTACCAAGAAATGACCAGAGAGATGAAAAATGACTAGATTTCAGTCTTAGGCTCGGTTCACACTTGTGCGATGCGGGAACGCTGCCAATATGCAGCGTGTTACCGCATCGCATCCACACATCTGGCAGTTCCCACTGCCATATGCGATACGCAGGGGGTGTCAATTAAACGTTAACGACACCCCCAGTTTGATTGCATATCGCAGTGCGATCTGAGAGTACGCACAGAATCGCATCGCACAAGTGTGAACCACTGTGCGATTTGATTTTGATGCGGCTCAAAAAATGCCCCTGTGCGTCTTTGGTGCGGATGCAGTGCGAATTTAGCCATAGAAAGTGTATGGCTGAAATTCGCACCGCACATGAGATCGCATGTAACGAAGGAGCAGTGTGCTCCGCATTAAATGCGATCTCCGCAGCCGCACGAGTGTGAACGGGCACTTTAAAAGCTTTGAAATTACCTGGGAAACTGGCATTGTCTGAAACCGGAAGTGGCAAACCGGAAGTGACCTCCTTAAAACCGGAAGTGGCATTAAAACACTTTTCTCCTTGACATTTTGGGCTTTAAAGTGTTGTTGTATCCGTTTTGGGGACTTTTGATCCCGTTTTGACACATTTTCTGCCTCCCTAAGCCTTTGGCTAAAGATGTGAACATTTTAAGGGCAAAACCCCCAAAATATGCAAAATTTAATTTTGGGACCATTTTACCTGTGTTTGCTTCCTTTTACCAAGAAATGACCAGAGAGATGAAAAATGACTAAATTTAAGTCTTAGGCTCGGTTCACACTTGTGCGATGCGGGAACGCTGCCAATATGCAGCGTGTTACCGCATCGCATCCACACATCTGGCAGTTCCCACTGCCATATGCGATACGCAGGGGGTGTCAATTAAACGTTAACGACACCCCCAGTTTGATTGCATATCGCAGTGCGATCTGAGAGTACGCACAGAATCGCATTGCACAAGTGTGAACCACTGTGCGATTTGATTTTGATGCGACTCAAAAAATGCCTCCTGTGCGTCTTTGGTGCGGATGCAGTGCGAATTTAGCCATACAAAGTGTATGGCTGAAATTCGCACCGCACATGAGATCGCATGTAATGAAGGAGCAGTGCGCTCCGAATTAAATGCGATCTCCGCAGCCGCACGAGTGTGAACGGGCACTTAAAAAGCTTTGAAATTACCTGGGAAACTGGCATTGTCTGAGACCGGAAATGGCAAACCGGAAGTGACCTACTTAAAACCGGAAGTGACATTAAAACACTTTTCTCCTTGACATTTTGGGCTTTAAAGTGTTGTTGTATCCGTTTTGGGGACTTTTGATCCCGTTTTGACACATTTTCTGCCTCCCTAAGCCTTTGGCCAAAGATGTGAACATTTTAAGGGCAAAACCCCCAAAATATGCAAAATTTAATTTTGGGACCATTTTACCTGTGTTTGCTTCCTTTTACCAAGAAAAGACCAGAGAGATGAAAAATGACTGGATTTCAGTCTTAGGCTCGGTTCACACTTGTGCGATGCGGGAACGCTGCCAATATGCAGCGTGTTACCGCATCGCATCCACACAACTGGCAGTTCCCACTGCCATATGCGATACGCAGGGGGTGTCAATTAAACGTTAACGACACCCCCAGTTTGATTGCATATCGCAGTGCGATCTGCAAGTACGCACAGAATCGCATCGCACAAGTGTGAACCACTGTGCGATTTGATTTTGATGCAGCTCAAAAAATGCCCCTGTGCGTCTTTGGTGCGGATGCAGTGCGAATTTAGCCATAGAAAGTGTATGGCTGAAATTCGCACCGCACATGAGATCGCATGTAACGAAGGAGCAGTGTGCTCCGAATTAAATGCGATCTCCGCAGCCGCACGAGTGTGAACGGGCACTTTAAAAGCTTTGAAATTACCTGGGAAACTGGCATTGTCTGAAACCGGAAGTGGCAAACCGGAAGTGACCTCCTTAAAACCGGAAGTGGCATTAAAACACTTTTCTCCTTGACATTTTGGGCTTTAAAGTGTTGTTGTATCCGTTTTGGGGACTTTTGATCCCGTTTTGACACATTTTCTGCCTCCCTAAGCCTTTGGCTAAAGATGTGAACATTTTAAGGGCAAAACCCCCAAAATATGCAAAATTTAATTTTGGGACCATTTTACCTGTGTTTGCTTCCTTTTACCAAGAAATGACCAGAGAGATGAAAAATGACTAGATTTCAGTCTTAGGCTCGGTTCACACTTGTGCGATGCGGGAACGCTGCCAATATGCAGCGTGTTACCGCATCGCATCCACACATCTGGCAGTTCCCACTGCCATATGCGATACGCAGGGGGTGTCAATTAAACGTTAACGACACCCCCAGTTTGATTGCATATCGCAGTGCGATCTGAGAGTACGCACAGAATCGCATCGCACAAGTGTGAACCACTGTGCGATTTGATTTTGATGCGGCTCAAAAAATGCCCCTGTGCGTCTTTGGTGCGGATGCAGTGCGAATTTAGCCATAGAAAGTGTATGGCTGAAATTCGCACCGCACATGAGATCGCATGTAACGAAGGAGCAGTGTGCTCCGAATTAAATGCGATCTCCGCAGCCGCACGAGTGTGAACGGGCACTTTAAAAGCTTTGAAATTACCTGGGAAACTGGCATTGTCTGAAACCGGAAGTGGCAAACCGGAAGTGACCTCCTTAAAACCGGAAGTGGCATTAAAACACTTTTCTCCTTGACATTTTGGGCTTTAAAGTGTTGTTGTATCCGTTTTGGGGACTTTTGATCCCGTTTTGACACATTTTCTGCCTCCCTAAGCCTTTGGCTAAAGATGTGAACATTTTAAGGGCAAAACCCCCAAAATATGCAAAATTTAATTTTGGGACCATTTTACCTGTGTTTGCTTCCTTTTACCAAGAAATGACCAGAGAGATGAAAAATGACTAGATTTCAGTCTTAGGCTCGGTTCTCACTTGTGCGATGCGGGAACGCTGCCAATATGCAGCGTGTTACCGCATCGCATCCACACATCTGGCAGTTCCCACTGCCATATGCGATACGCAGGGGGTGTCAATTAAACGTTAACGACACCCCCAGTTTGATTGCATATCGCAGTGCGATCTGAGAGTACGCACAGAATCGCATCGCACAAGTGTGAACCACTGTGCGATTTGATTTTGATGCAGCTCAAAAAATGCCCCTGTGCGTCTTTGGTGCGGATGCAGTGCGAATTTAGCCATAGAAAGTGTATGGCTGAAATTCGCACCGCACATGAGATCGCATGTAACGAAGGAGCAGTGTGCTCCGAATTAAATGCGATCTCCGCAGCCGCACGAGTGTGAACGGGCACTTTAAAAGCTTTGAAATTACCTGGGAAACTGGCATTGTCTGAAACCGGAAGTGGCAAACCGGAAGTGACCTCCTTAAAACCGGAAGTGGCATTAAAACACTTTTCTCCTTGACATTTTGGGCTTTAAAGTGTTGTTGTATCCGTTTTGGGGACTTTTGATCCCGTTTTGACACATTTTCTGCCTCCCTAAGCCTTTGGCTAAAGATGTGAACATTTTAAGGGCAAAACCCCCAAAATATGCAAAATTTAATTTTGGGACCATTTTACCTGTGTTTGCTTCCTTTTACCAAGAAATGACCAGAGAGATGAAAAATGACTAGATTTCAGTCTTAGGCTCGGTTCACACTTGTGCGATGCGGGAACGCTGCCAATATGCAGCGTGTTACCGCATCGCATCCACACATCTGGCAGTTCCCACTGCCATATGCGATACGCAGGGGGTGTCAATTAAACGTTAACGACACCCCCAGTTTGATTGCATATCGCAGTGCGATCTGAGAGTACGCACAGAATCGCATCGCACAAGTGTGAACCACTGTGCGATTTGATTTTGATGCGGCTCAAAAAATGCCCCTGTGCGTCTTTGGTGCGGATGCAGTGCGAATTTAGCCATAGAAAGTGTATGGCTGAAATTCGCACCGCACATGAGATCGCATGTAACGAAGGAGCAGTGTGCTCCGCATTAAATGCGATCTCCGCAGCCGCACGAGTGTGAACGGGCACTTTAAAAGCTTTGAAATTACCTGGGAAACTGGCATTGTCTGAGACCGGAAATGGCAAACCGGAAGTGACCTACTTAAAACCGGAAGTGACATTAAAACACTTTTCTCCTTGACATTTTGGGCTTTAAAGTGTTGTTGTATCCGTTTTGGGGACTTTTGATCCCGTTTTGACACATTTTCTGCCTCCCTAAGCCTTTGGCCAAAGATGTGAACATTTTAAGGGCAAAACCCCCAAAATATGCAAAATTTAATTTTGGGACCATTTTACCTGTGTTTGCTTCCTTTTACCAAGAAAAGACCAGAGAGATGAAAAATGACTGGATTTCAGTCTTAGGCTCGGTTCACACTTGTGCGATGCGGGAACGCTGCCAATATGCAGCGTGTTACCGCATCGCATCCACACAACTGGCAGTTCCCACTGCCATATGCGATACGCAGGGGGTGTCAATTAAACGTTAACGACACCCCCAGTTTGATTGCATATCGCAGTGCGATCTGCAAGTACGCACAGAATCGCATCGCACAAGTGTGAACCACTGTGCGATTTGATTTTGATGCAGCTCAAAAAATGCCCCTGTGCGTCTTTGGTGCGGATGCAGTGCGAATTTAGCCATAGAAAGTGTATGGCTGAAATTCGCACCGCACATGAGATCGCATGTAACGAAGGAGCAGTGTGCTCCGAATTAAATGCGATCTCCGCAGCCGCACGAGTGTGAACGGGCACTTTAAAAGCTTTGAAATTACCTGGGAAACTGGCATTGTCTGAAACCGGAAGTGGCAAACCGGAAGTGACCTCCTTAAAACCGGAAGTGGCATTAAAACACTTTTCTCCTTGACATTTTGGGCTTTAAAGTGTTGTTGTATCCGTTTTGGGGACTTTTGATCCCGTTTTGACACATTTTCTGCCTCCCTAAGCCTTTGGCTAAAGATGTGAACATTTTAAGGGCAAAACCCCCAAAATATGCAAAATTTAATTTTGGGACCATTTTACCTGTGTTTGCTTCCTTTTACCAAGAAATGACCAGAGAGATGAAAAATGACTAGATTTCAGTCTTAGGCTCGGTTCACACTTGTGCGATGCGGGAACGCTGCCAATATGCAGCGTGTTACCGCATCGCATCCACACATCTGGCAGTTCCCACTGCCATATGCGATACGCAGGGGGTGTCAATTAAACGTTAACGACACCCCCAGTTTGATTGCATATCGCAGTGCGATCTGAGAGTACGCACAGAATCGCATCGCACAAGTGTGAACCACTGTGCGATTTGATTTTGATGCGGCTCAAAAAATGCCCCTGTGCGTCTTTGGTGCGGATGCAGTGCGAATTTAGCCATAGAAAGTGTATGGCTGAAATTCGCACCGCACATGAGATCGCATGTAACGAAGGAGCAGTGTGCTCCGCATTAAATGCGATCTCCGCAGCCGCACGAGTGTGAACGGGCACTTTAAAAGCTTTGAAATTACCTGGGAAACTGGCATTGTCTGAAACCGGAAGTGGCAAACCGGAAGTGACCTCCTTAAAACCGGAAGTGGCATTAAAACACTTTTCTCCTTGACATTTTGGGCTTTAAAGTGTTGTTGTATCCGTTTTGGGGACTTTTGATCCCGTTTTGACACATTTTCTGCCTCCCTAAGCCTTTGGCTAAAGATGTGAACATTTTAAGGGCAAAACCCCCAAAATATGCAAAATTTAATTTTGGGACCATTTTACCTGTGTTTGCTTCCTTTTACCAAGAAATGACCAGAGAGATGAAAAATGACTAGATTTCAGTCTTAGGCTCGGTTCACACTTGTGCGATGCGGGAACGCTGCCAATATGCAGCGTGTTACCGCATCGCATCCACACAACTGGCAGTTCCCACTGCCATATGCGATACGCAGGGGGTGTCAATTAAACGTTAACGACACCCCCAGTTTGATTGCATATCGCAGTGCGATCTGCAAGTACGCACAGAATCGCATCGCACAAGTGTGAACCACGGTGCGATTTGATTTTGATGCAGCTCAAAAAATGCCCCTGTGCGTCTTTGGTGCGGATGCAGTGCGAATTTAGCCATAGAAAGTGTATGGCTGAAATTCGCACCGCACATGAGATCGCATGTAACGAAGGAGCAGTGTGCTCCGAATTAAATGCGATCTCCGCAGCCGCACGAGTGTGAACGGGCACTTTAAAAGCTTTGAAATTACCTGGGAAACTGGCATTGTCTGAAACCGGAAGTGGCAAACCGGAAGTGACCTCCTTAAAACCGGAAGTGGCATTAAAACACTTTTCTCCTTGACATTTTGGGCTTTAAAGTGTTGTTGTATCCGTTTTGGGGACTTTTGATCCCGTTTTGACACATTTTCTGCCTCCCTAAGCCTTTGGCTAAAGATGTGAACATTTTAAGGGCAAAACCCCCAAAATATGCAAAATTTAATTTTGGGACCATTTTACCTGTGTTTGCTTCCTTTTACCAAGAAATGACCAGAGAGATGAAAAATGACTAGATTTCAGTCTTAGGCTCGGTTCACACTTGTGCGATGCGGGAACGCTGCCAATATGCAGCGTGTTACCGCATCGCATCCACACAACTGGCAGTTCCCACTGCCATATGCGATACGCAGGGGGTGTCAATTAAACGTTAACGACACCCCCAGTTTGATTGCATATCGCAGTGCGATCTGCAAGTACGCACAGAATCGCATCGCACAAGTGTGAACCACGGTGCGATTTGATTTTGATGCAGCTCAAAAAATGCCCCTGTGCGTCTTTGGTGCGGATGCAGTGCGAATTTAGCCATAGAAAGTGTATGGCTGAAATTCGCACCGCACATGAGATCGCATGTAACGAAGGAGCAGTGTGCTCCGAATTAAATGCGATCTCCGCAGCCGCACGAGTGTGAACGGGCACTTTAAAAGCTTTGAAATTACCTGGGAAACTGGCATTGTCTGAAACCGGAAGTGGCAAACCGGAAGTGACCTCCTTAAAACCGGAAGTGGCATTAAAACACTTTTCTCCTTGACATTTTGGGCTTTAAAGTGTTGTTGTATCCGTTTTGGGGACTTTTGATCCCGTTTTGACACATTTTCTGCCTCCCTAAGCCTTTGGCTAAAGATGTGAACATTTTAAGGGCAAAACCCCCAAAATATGCAAAATTTAATTTTGGGACCATTTTACCTGTGTTTGCTTCCTTTTACCAAGAAATGACCAGAGAGATGAAAAATGACTAGATTTCAGTCTTAGGCTCGGTTCACACTTGTGCGATGCGGGAACGCTGCCAATATGCAGCATGTTACCGCATCGCATCCACACATCTGGCAGTTCCCACTGCCATATGCGATACGCAGGGGGTGTCAATTAAACGTTAACGACACCCCCAGTTTGATTGCATATCGCAGTGCGATCTGAGAGTACGCACAGAATCGCATCGCACAAGTGTGAACCACTGTGCGATTTGATTTTGATGCAGCTCAAAAAATGCCCCTGTGCGTCTTTGGTGCGGATGCAGTGCGAATTTAGCCATAGAAAGTGTATGGCTGAAATTCGCACCGCACATGAGATCGCATGTAACGAAGGAGCAGTGTGCTCCGAATTAAATGCGATCTCCGCAGCCGCACGAGTGTGAACGGGCACTTTAAAAGCTTTGAAATTACCTGGGAAACTGGCATTGTCTGAAACCGGAAGTGGCAAACCGGAAGTGACCTCCTTAAAACCGGAAGTGGCATTAAAACACTTTTCTCCTTGACATTTTGGGCTTTAAAGTGTTGTTGTATCCGTTTTGGGGACTTTTGATCCCGTTTTGACACATTTTCTGCCTCCCTAAGCCTTTGGCTAAAGATGTGAACATTTTAAGGGCAAAACCCCCAAAATATGCAAAATTTAATTTTGGGACCATTTTACCTGTGTTTGCTTCCTTTTACCAAGAAATGACCAGAGAGATGAAAAATGACTAGATTTCAGTCTTAGGCTCGGTTCACACTTGTGCGATGCGGGAACGCTGCCAATATGCAGCATGTTACCGCATCGCATCCACACATCTGGCAGTTCCCACTGCCATATGCGATACGCAGGGGGTGTCAATTAAACGTTAACGACACCCCCAGTTTGATTGCATATCGCAGTGCGATCTGAGAGTGCGCACAGAATCGCATCGCACAAGTGTGAACCACTGTGCGATTTGATTTTGATGCGGCTCAAAAAATGCCCCTGTGCGTCTTTGGTGCGGATGCAGTGCGAATTTAGCCATAGAAAGTGTATGGCTGAAATTCGCACCGCACATGAGATCGCATGTAACGAAGGAGCAGTGTGCTCCGCATTAAATGCGATCTCCGCAGCCGCACGAGTGTGAACGGGCACTTTAAAAGCTTTGAAATTACCTGGGAAACTGGCATTGTCTGAAACCGGAAGTGGCAAACCGGAAGTGACCTCCTTAAAACCGGAAGTGGCATTAAAACACTTTTCTCCTTGACATTTTGGGCTTTAAAGTGTTGTTGTATCCGTTTTGGGGACTTTTGATCCCGTTTTGACACATTTTCTGCCTCCCTAAGCCTTTGGCCAAAGATGTGAACATTTTAAGGGCAAAACCCCCAAAATATGCAAAATTTAATTTTGGGACCATTTTACCTGTGTTTGCTTCCTTTTACCAAGAAAAGACCAGAGAGATGAAAAATGACTGGATTTCAGTCTTAGGCTCGGTTCACACTTGTGCGATGCGGGAACGCTGCCAATATGCAGCGTGTTACCGCATCGCATCCACACAACTGGCAGTTCCCACTGCCATATGCGATACGCAGGGGGTGTCAATTAAACGTTAACGACACCCCCAGTTTGATTGCATATCGCAGTGCGATCTGCAAGTACGCACAGAATCGCATCGCACAAGTGTGAACCACTGTGCGATTTGATTTTGATGCAGCTCAAAAAATGCCCCTGTGCGTCTTTGGTGCGGATGCAGTGCGAATTTAGCCATAGAAAGTGTATGGCTGAAATTCGCACCGCACATGAGATCGCATGTAACGAAGGAGCAGTGTGCTCCGCATTAAATGCGATCTCCGCAGCCGCACGAGTGTGAACGGGCACTTTAAAAGCTTTGAAATTACCTGGGAAACTGGCATTGTCTGAAACCGGAAGTGGCAAACCGGAAGTGACCTCCTTAAAACCGGAAGTGGCATTAAAACACTTTTCTCCTTGACATTTTGGGCTTTAAAGTGTTGTTGTATCCGTTTTGGGGACTTTTGATCCCGTTTTGACACATTTTCTGCCTCCCTAAGCCTTTGGCCAAAGATGTGAACATTTTAAGGGCAAAACCCCCAAAATATGCAAAATTTAATTTTGGGACCATTTTACCTGTGTTTGCTTCCTTTTACCAAGAAAAGACCAGAGAGATGAAAAATGACTGGATTTCAGTCTTAGGCTCGGTTCACACTTGTGCGATGCGGGAACGCTGCCAATATGCAGCGTGTTACCGCATCGCATCCACACAACTGGCAGTTCCCACTGCCATATGCGATACGCAGGGGGTGTCAATTAAACGTTAACGACACCCCCAGTTTGATTGCATATCGCAGTGCGATCTGCAAGTACGCACAGAATCGCATCGCACAAGTGTGAACCACTGTGCGATTTGATTTTGATGCGGCTCAAAAAATGCCCCTGTGCGTCTTTGGTGCGGATGCAGTGCGAATTTAGCCATAGAAAGTGTATGGCTGAAATTCGCACCGCACATGAGATCGCATGTAACGAAGGAGCAGTGTGCTCCGAATTAAATGCGATCTCCGCAGCCGCACGAGTGTGAACGGGCACTTTAAAAGCTTTGAAATTACCTGGGAAACTGGCATTGTCTGAAACCGGAAGTGGCAAACCGGAAGTGACCTCCTTAAAACCGGAAGTGGCATTAAAACACTTTTCTCCTTGACATTTTGGGCTTTAAAGTGTTGTTGTATCCGTTTTGGGGACTTTTGATCCCGTTTTGACACATTTTCTGCCTCCCTAAGCCTTTGGCTAAAGATGTGAACATTTTAAGGGCAAAACCCCCAAAATATGCAAAATTTAATTTTGGGACCATTTTACCTGTGTTTGCTTCCTTTTACCAAGAAATGACCAGAGAGATGAAAAATGACTAGATTTCAGTCTTAGGCTCGGTTCACACTTGTGCGATGCGGGAACGCTGCCAATATGCAGCGTGTTACCGCATCGCATCCACACAACTGGCAGTTCCCACTGCCATATGCGATACGCAGGGGGTGTCAATTAAACGTTAACGACACCCCCAGTTTGATTGCATATCGCAGTGCGATCTGCAAGTACGCACAGAATCGCATCGCACAAGTGTGAACCACTGTGCGATTTGATTTTGATGCAGCTCAAAAAATGCCCCTGTGCGTCTTTGGTGCGGATGCAGTGCGAATTTAGCCATAGAAAGTGTATGGCTGAAATTCGCACCGCACATGAGATCGCATGTAACGAAGGAGCAGTGTGCTCCGAATTAAATGCGATCTCCGCAGCCGCACGAGTGTGAACGGGCACTTTAAAAGCTTTGAAATTACCTGGGAAACTGGCATTGTCTGAAACCGGAAGTGGCAAACCGGAAGTGACCTCCTTAAAACCGGAAGTGGCATTAAAACACTTTTCTCCTTGACATTTTGGGCTTTAAAGTGTTGTTGTATCCGTTTTGGGGACTTTTGATCCCGTTTTGACACATTTTCTGCCTCCCTAAGCCTTTGGCTAAAGATGTGAACATTTTAAGGGCAAAACCCCCAAAATATGCAAAATTTAATTTTGGGACCATTTTACCTGTGTTTGCTTCCTTTTACCAAGAAATGACCAGAGAGATGAAAAATGACTAGATTTCAGTCTTAGGCTCGGTTCACACTTGTGCGATGCGGGAACGCTGCCAATATGCAGCGTGTTACCGCATCGCATCCACACATCTGGCAGTTCCCACTGCCATATGCGATACGCAGGGGGTGTCAATTAAACGTTAACGACACCCCCAGTTTGATTGCATATCGCAGTGCGATCTGAGAGTACGCACAGAATCGCATCGCACAAGTGTGAACCACTGTGCGATTTGATTTTGATGCGGCTCAAAAAATGCCCCTGTGCGTCTTTGGTGCGGATGCAGTGCGAATTTAGCCATAGAAAGTGTATGGCTGAAATTCGCACCGCACATGAGATCGCATGTAACGAAGGAGCAGTGTGCTCCGCATTAAATGCGATCTCCGCAGCCGCACGAGTGTGAACGGGCACTTTAAAAGCTTTGAAATTACCTGGGAAACTGGCATTGTCTGAAACCGGAAGTGGCAAACCGGAAGTGACCTCCTTAAAACCGGAAGTGGCATTAAAACACTTTTCTCCTTGACATTTTGGGCTTTAAAGTGTTGTTGTATCCGTTTTGGGGACTTTTGATCCCGTTTTGACACATTTTCTGCCTCCCTAAGCCTTTGGCTAAAGATGTGAACATTTTAAGGGCAAAACCCCCAAAATATGCAAAATTTAATTTTGGGACCATTTTACCTGTGTTTGCTTCCTTTTACCAAGAAATGACCAGAGAGATGAAAAATGACTAAATTTAAGTCTTAGGCTCGGTTCACACTTGTGCGATGCGGGAACGCTGCCAATATGCAGCGTGTTACCGCATCGCATCCACACATCTGGCAGTTCCCACTGCCATATGCGATACGCAGGGGGTGTCAATTAAACGTTAACGACACCCCCAGTTTGATTGCATATCGCAGTGCGATCTGAGAGTGCGCACAGAATCGCATCGCACAAGTGTGAACCACTGTGCGATTTGATTTTGATGCGGCTCAAAAAATGCCCCTGTGCGTCTTTGGTGCGGATGCAGTGCGAATTTAGCCATAGAAAGTGTATGGCTGAAATTCGCACCGCACATGAGATCGCATGTAACGAAGGAGCAGTGTGCTCCGCATTAAATGCGATCTCCGCAGCCGCACGAGTGTGAACGGGCACTTTAAAAGCTTTGAAATTACCTGGGAAACTGGCATTGTCTGAAACCGGAAGTGGCAAACCGGAAGTGACCTCCTTAAAACCGGAAGTGGCATTAAAACACTTTTCTCCTTGACATTTTGGGCTTTAAAGTGTTGTTGTATCCGTTTTGGGGACTTTTGATCCCGTTTTGACACATTTTCTGCCTCCCTAAGCCTTTGGCCAAAGATGTGAACATTTTAAGGGCAAAACCCCCAAAATATGCAAAATTTAATTTTGGGACCATTTTACCTGTGTTTGCTTCCTTTTACCAAGAAAAGACCAGAGAGATGAAAAATGACTGGATTTCAGTCTTAGGCTCGGTTCACACTTGTGCGATGCGGGAACGCTGCCAATATGCAGCGTGTTACCGCATCGCATCCACACAACTGGCAGTTCCCACTGCCATATGCGATACGCAGGGGGTGTCAATTAAACGTTAACGACACCCCCAGTTTGATTGCATATCGCAGTGCGATCTGCAAGTACGCACAGAATCGCATCGCACAAGTGTGAACCACTGTGCGATTTGATTTTGATGCAGCTCAAAAAATGCCCCTGTGCGTCTTTGGTGCGGATGCAGTGCGAATTTAGCCATAGAAAGTGTATGGCTGAAATTCGCACCGCACATGAGATCGCATGTAACGAAGGAGCAGTGTGCTCCGCATTAAATGCGATCTCCGCAGCCGCACGAGTGTGAACGGGCACTTTAAAAGCTTTGAAATTACCTGGGAAACTGGCATTGTCTGAAACCGGAAGTGGCAAACCGGAAGTGACCTCCTTAAAACCGGAAGTGGCATTAAAACACTTTTCTCCTTGACATTTTGGGCTTTAAAGTGTTGTTGTATCCGTTTTGGGGACTTTTGATCCCGTTTTGACACATTTTCTGCCTCCCTAAGCCTTTGGCCAAAGATGTGAACATTTTAAGGGCAAAACCCCCAAAATATGCAAAATTTAATTTTGGGACCATTTTACCTGTGTTTGCTTCCTTTTACCAAGAAAAGACCAGAGAGATGAAAAATGACTGGATTTCAGTCTTAGGCTCGGTTCACACTTGTGCGATGCGGGAACGCTGCCAATATGCAGCGTGTTACCGCATCGCATCCACACAACTGGCAGTTCCCACTGCCATATGCGATACGCAGGGGGTGTCAATTAAACGTTAACGACACCCCCAGTTTGATTGCATATCGCAGTGCGATCTGCAAGTACGCACAGAATCGCATCGCACAAGTGTGAACCACTGTGCGATTTGATTTTGATGCAGCTCAAAAAATGCCCCTGTGCGTCTTTGGTGCGGATGCAGTGCGCATTTAGCCATAGAAAGTGTATGGCTGAAATTCGCACCGCACATGAGATCGCATGTAACGAAGGAGCAGTGTGCTCCGAATTAAATGCGATCTCCGCAGCCGCACGAGTGTGAACGGGCACTTTAAAAGCTTTGAAATTACCTGGGAAACTGGCATTGTCTGAAACCGGAAGTGGCAAACCGGAAGTGACCTCCTTAAAACCGGAAGTGGCATTAAAACACTTTTCTCCTTGACATTTTGGGCTTTAAAGTGTTGTTGTATCCGTTTTGGGGACTTTTGATCCCGTTTTGACACATTTTCTGCCTCCCTAAGCCTTTGGCCAAAGATGTGAACATTTTAAGGGCAAAACCCCAAAAATATGCAAAATTTAATTTTGGGACCATTTTACCTGTGTTTGCTTCCTTTTACCAAGAAAAGACCAGAGAGATGAAAAATGACTGGATTTCAGTCTTAGGCTCGGTTCACACTTGTGCGATGCGGGAACGCTGCCAATATGCAGCGTGTTACCGCATCGCATCCACACAACTGGCAGTTCCCACTGCCATATGCGATACGCAGGGGGTGTCAATTAAACGTTAACGACACCCCCAGTTTGATTGCATATCGCAGTGCGATCTGCAAGTACGCACAGAATCGCATCGCACAAGTGTGAACCACTGTGCGATTTGATTTTGATGCAGCTCAAAAAATGCCCCTGTGCGTCTTTGGTGCGGATGCAGTGCGAATTTAGCCATAGAAAGTGTATGGCTGAAATTCGCACCGCACATGAGATCGCATGTAACGAAGGAGCAGTGTGCTCCGAATTAAATGCGATCTCCGCAGCCGCACGAGTGTGAACGGGCACTTTAAAAGCTTTGAAATTACCTGGGAAACTGGCATTGTCTGAAACCGGAAGTGGCAAACCGGAAGTGACCTCCTTAAAACCGGAAGTGGCATTAAAACACTTTTCTCCTTGACATTTTGGGCTTTAAAGTGTTGTTGTATCCGTTTTGGGGACTTTTGATCCCGTTTTGACACATTTTCTGCCTCCCTAAGCCTTTGGCCAAAGATGTGAACATTTTAAGGGCAAAACCCCCAAAATATGCAAAATTTAATTTTGGGACCATTTTACCTGTGTTTGCTTCCTTTTACCAAGAAATGACCAGAGAGATGAAAAATGACTAGATTTCAGTCTTAGGCTCGGTTCACACTTGTGCGATGCGGGAACGCTGCCAATATGCAGCGTGTTACCGCATCGCATCCACACAACTGGCAGTTCCCACTGCCATATGCGATACGCAGGGGGTGTCAATTAAACGTTAACGACACCCCCAGTTTGATTGCATATCGCAGTGCGATCTGCAAGTACGCACAGAATCGCATCGCACAAGTGTGAACCACTGTGCGATTTGATTTTGATGCAGCTCAAAAAATGCCCCTGTGCGTCTTTGGTGCGGATGCAGTGCGAATTTAGCCATAGAAAGTGTATGGCTGAAATTCGCACCGCACATGAGATCGCATGTAACGAAGGAGCAGTGTGCTCCGAATTAAATGCGATCTCCGCAGCCGCACGAGTGTGAACGGGCACTTTAAAAGCTTTGAAATTACCTGGGAAACTGGCATTGTCTGAAACCGGAAGTGGCAAACCGGAAGTGACCTCCTTAAAACCGGAAGTGGCATTAAAACACTTTTCTCCTTGACATTTTGGGCTTTAAAGTGTTGTTGTATCCGTTTTGGGGACTTTTGATCCCGTTTTGACACATTTTCTGCCTCCCTAAGCCTTTGGCTAAAGATGTGAACATTTTAAGGGCAAAACCCCCAAAATATGCAAAATTTAATTTTGGGACCATTTTACCTGTGTTTGCTTCCTTTTACCAAGAAATGACCAGAGAGATGAAAAATGACTAGATTTCAGTCTTAGGCTCGGTTCACACTTGTGCGATGCGGGAACGCTGCCAATATGCAGCGTGTTACCGCATCGCATCCACACAACTGGCAGTTCCCACTGCCATATGCGATACGCAGGGGGTGTCAATTAAACGTTAACGACACCCCCAGTTTGATTGCATATCGCAGTGCGATCTGCAAGTACGCACAGAATCGCATCGCACAAGTGTGAACCACGGTGCGATTTGATTTTGATGCAGCTCAAAAAATGCCCCTGTGCGTCTTTGGTGCGGATGCAGTGCGAATTTAGCCATAGAAAGTGTATGGCTGAAATTCGCACCGCACATGAGATCGCATGTAACGAAGGAGCAGTGTGCTCCGAATTAAATGCGATCTCCGCAGCCGCACGAGTGTGAACGGGCACTTTAAAAGCTTTGAAATTACCTGGGAAACTGGCATTGTCTGAAACCGGAAGTGGCAAACCGGAAGTGACCTCCTTAAAACCGGAAGTGGCATTAAAACACTTTTCTCCTTGACATTTTGGGCTTTAAAGTGTTGTTGTATCCGTTTTGGGGACTTTTGATCCCGTTTTGACACATTTTCTGCCTCCCTAAGCCTTTGGCTAAAGATGTGAACATTTTAAGGGCAAAACCCCCAAAATATGCAAAATTTAATTTTGGGACCATTTTACCTGTGTTTGCTTCCTTTTACCAAGAAATGACCAGAGAGATGAAAAATGACTAGATTTCAGTCTTAGGCTCGGTTCACACTTGTGCGATGCGGGAACGCTGCCAATATGCAGCGTGTTACCGCATCGCATCCACACATCTGGCAGTTCCCACTGCCATATGCGATACGCAGGGGGTGTCAATTAAACGTTAACGACACCCCCAGTTTGATTGCATATCGCAGTGCGATCTGAGAGTACGCACAGAATCGCATCGCACAAGTGTGAACCACTGTGCGATTTGATTTTGATGCAGCTCAAAAAATGCCCCTGTGCGTCTTTGGTGCGGATGCAGTGCGAATTTAGCCATAGAAAGTGTATGGCTGAAATTCGCACCGCACATGAGATCGCATGTAACGAAGGAGCAGTGTGCTCCGAATTAAATGCGATCTCCGCAGCCGCACGAGTGTGAACGGGCACTTTAAAAGCTTTGAAATTACCTGGGAAACTGGCATTGTCTGAAACCGGAAGTGGCAAACCGGAAGTGACCTCCTTAAAACCGGAAGTGGCATTAAAACACTTTTCTCCTTGACATTTTGGGCTTTAAAGTGTTGTTGTATCCGTTTTGGGGACTTTTGATCCCGTTTTGACACATTTTCTGCCTCCCTAAGCCTTTGGCTAAAGATGTGAACATTTTAAGGGCAAAACCCCCAAAATATGCAAAATTTAATTTTGGGACCATTTTACCTGTGTTTGCTTCCTTTTACCAAGAAATGACCAGAGAGATGAAAAATGACTAGATTTCAGTCTTAGGCTCGGTTCACACTTGTGCGATGCGGGAACGCTGCCAATATGCAGCGTGTTACCGCATCGCATCCACACATCTGGCAGTTCCCACTGCCATATGCGATACGCAGGGGGTGTCAATTAAACGTTAACGACACCCCCAGTTTGATTGCATATCGCAGTGCGATCTGAGAGTGCGCACAGAATCGCATCGCACAAGTGTGAACCACTGTGCGATTTGATTTTGATGCGGCTCAAAAAATGCCCCTGTGCGTCTTTGGTGCGGATGCAGTGCGAATTTAGCCATAGAAAGTGTATGGCTGAAATTCGCACCGCACATGAGATCGCATGTAACGAAGGAGCAGTGTGCTCCGCATTAAATGCGATCTCCGCAGCCGCACGAGTGTGAACGGGCACTTTAAAAGCTTTGAAATTACCTGGGAAACTGGCATTGTCTGAAACCGGAAGTGGCAAACCGGAAGTGACCTCCTTAAAACCGGAAGTGGCATTAAAACACTTTTCTCCTTGACATTTTGGGCTTTAAAGTGTTGTTGTATCCGTTTTGGGGACTTTTGATCCCGTTTTGACACATTTTCTGCCTCCCTAAGCCTTTGGCCAAAGATGTGAACATTTTAAGGGCAAAACCCCCAAAATATGCAAAATTTAATTTTGGGACCATTTTACCTGTGTTTGCTTCCTTTTACCAAGAAAAGACCAGAGAGATGAAAAATGACTGGATTTCAGTCTTAGGCTCGGTTCACACTTGTGCGATGCGGGAACGCTGCCAATATGCAGCGTGTTACCGCATCGCATCCACACAACTGGCAGTTCCCACTGCCATATGCGATACGCAGGGGGTGTCAATTAAACGTTAACGACACCCCCAGTTTGATTGCATATCGCAGTGCGATCTGCAAGTACGCACAGAATCGCATCGCACAAGTGTGAACCACTGTGCGATTTGATTTTGATGCAGCTCAAAAAATGCCCCTGTGCGTCTTTGGTGCGGATGCAGTGCGAATTTAGCCATAGAAAGTGTATGGCTGAAATTCGCACCGCACATGAGATCGCATGTAACGAAGGAGCAGTGTGCTCCGCATTAAATGCGATCTCCGCAGCCGCACGAGTGTGAACGGGCACTTTAAAAGCTTTGAAATTACCTGGGAAACTGGCATTGTCTGAAACCGGAAGTGGCAAACCGGAAGTGACCTCCTTAAAACCGGAAGTGGCATTAAAACACTTTTCTCCTTGACATTTTGGGCTTTAAAGTGTTGTTGTATCCGTTTTGGGGACTTTTGATCCCGTTTTGACACATTTTCTGCCTCCCTAAGCCTTTGGCCAAAGATGTGAACATTTTAAGGGCAAAACCCCCAAAATATGCAAAATTTAATTTTGGGACCATTTTACCTGTGTTTGCTTCCTTTTACCAAGAAAAGACCAGAGAGATGAAAAATGACTGGATTTCAGTCTTAGGCTCGGTTCACACTTGTGCGATGCGGGAACGCTGCCAATATGCAGCGTGTTACCGCATCGCATCCACACAACTGGCAGTTCCCACTGCCATATGCGATACGCAGGGGGTGTCAATTAAACGTTAACGACACCCCCAGTTTGATTGCATATCGCAGTGCGATCTGCAAGTACGCACAGAATCGCATCGCACAAGTGTGAACCACTGTGCGATTTGATTTTGATGCAGCTCAAAAAATGCCCCTGTGCGTCTTTGGTGCGGATGCAGTGCGCATTTAGCCATAGAAAGTGTATGGCTGAAATTCGCACCGCACATGAGATCGCATGTAACGAAGGAGCAGTGTGCTCCGAATTAAATGCGATCTCCGCAGCCGCACGAGTGTGAACGGGCACTTTAAAAGCTTTGAAATTACCTGGGAAACTGGCATTGTCTGAAACCGGAAGTGGCAAACCGGAAGTGACCTCCTTAAAACCGGAAGTGGCATTAAAACACTTTTCTCCTTGACATTTTGGGCTTTAAAGTGTTGTTGTATCCGTTTTGGGGACTTTTGATCCCGTTTTGACACATTTTCTGCCTCCCTAAGCCTTTGGCCAAAGATGTGAACATTTTAAGGGCAAAACCCCGAAAATATGCAAAATTTAATTTTGGGACCATTTTACCTGTGTTTGCTTCCTTTTACCAAGAAAAGACCAGAGAGATGAAAAATGACTGGATTTCAGTCTTAGGCTCGGTTCACACTTGTGCGATGCGGGAACGCTGCCAATATGCAGCGTGTTACCGCATCGCATCCACACAACTGGCAGTTCCCACTGCCATATGCGATACGCAGGGGGTGTCAATTAAACGTTAACGACACCCCCAGTTTGATTGCATATCGCAGTGCGATCTGCAAGTACGCACAGAATCGCATCGCACAAGTGTGAACCACTGTGCGATTTGATTTTGATGCAGCTCAAAAAATGCCCCTGTGCGTCTTTGGTGCGGATGCAGTGCGAATTTAGCCATAGAAAGTGTATGGCTGAAATTCGCACCGCACATGAGATCGCATGTAACGAAGGAGCAGTGTGCTCCGAATTAAATGCGATCTCCGCAGCCGCACGAGTGTGAACGGGCACTTTAAAAGCTTTGAAATTACCTGGGAAACTGGCATTGTCTGAAACCGGAAGTGGCAAACCGGAAGTGACCTCCTTAAAACCGGAAGTGGCATTAAAACACTTTTCTCCTTGACATTTTGGGCTTTAAAGTGTTGTTGTATCCGTTTTGGGGACTTTTGATCCCGTTTTGACACATTTTCTGCCTCCCTAAGCCTTTGGCTAAAGATGTGAACATTTTAAGGGCAAAACCCCCAAAATATGCAAAATTTAATTTTGGGACCATTTTACCTGTGTTTGCTTCCTTTTACCAAGAAATGACCAGAGAGATGAAAAATGACTAGATTTCAGTCTTAGGCTCGGTTCACACTTGTGCGATGCGGGAACGCTGCCAATATGCAGCGTGTTACCGCATCGCATCCACACAACTGGCAGTTCCCACTGCCATATGCGATACGCAGGGGGTGTCAATTAAACGTTAACGACACCCCCAGTTTGATTGCATATCGCAGTGCGATCTGCAAGTACGCACAGAATCGCATCGCACAAGTGTGAACCACTGTGCGATTTGATTTTGATGCAGCTCAAAAAATGCCCCTGTGCGTCTTTGGTGCGGATGCAGTGCGAATTTAGCCATAGAAAGTGTATGGCTGAAATTCGCACCGCACATGAGATCGCATGTAACGAAGGAGCAGTGTGCTCCGAATTAAATGCGATCTCCGCAGCCGCACGAGTGTGAACGGGCACTTTAAAAGCTTTGAAATTACCTGGGAAACTGGCATTGTCTGAAACCGGAAGTGGCAAACCGGAAGTGACCTCCTTAAAACCGGAAGTGGCATTAAAACACTTTTCTCCTTGACATTTTGGGCTTTAAAGTGTTGTTGTATCCGTTTTGGGGACTTTTGATCCCGTTTTGACACATTTTCTGCCTCCCTAAGCCTTTGGCTAAAGATGTGAACATTTTAAGGGCAAAACCCCCAAAATATGCAAAATTTAATTTTGGGACCATTTTACCTGTGTTTGCTTCCTTTTACCAAGAAATGACCAGAGAGATGAAAAATGACTAGATTTCAGTCTTAGGCTCGGTTCACACTTGTGCGATGCGGGAACGCTGCCAATATGCAGCGTGTTACCGCATCGCATCCACACATCTGGCAGTTCCCACTGCCATATGCGATACGCAGGGGGTGTCAATTAAACGTTAACGACACCCCCAGTTTGATTGCATATCGCAGTGCGATCTGAGAGTACGCACAGAATCGCATCGCACAAGTGTGAACCACTGTGCGATTTGATTTTGATGCGGCTCAAAAAATGCCCCTGTGCGTCTTTGGTGCGGATGCAGTGCGAATTTAGCCATAGAAAGTGTATGGCTGAAATTCGCACCGCACATGAGATCGCATGTAACGAAGGAGCAGTGTGCTCCGCATTAAATGCGATCTCCGCAGCCGCACGAGTGTGAACGGGCACTTTAAAAGCTTTGAAATTACCTGGGAAACTGGCATTGTCTGAAACCGGAAGTGGCAAACCGGAAGTGACCTCCTTAAAACCGGAAGTGGCATTAAAACACTTTTCTCCTTGACATTTTGGGCTTTAAAGTGTTGTTGTATCCGTTTTGGGGACTTTTGATCCCGTTTTGACACATTTTCTGCCTCCCTAAGCCTTTGGCTAAAGATGTGAACATTTTAAGGGCAAAACCCCCAAAATATGCAAAATTTAATTTTGGGACCATTTTACCTGTGTTTGCTTCCTTTTACCAAGAAATGACCAGAGAGATGAAAAATGACTAAATTTAAGTCTTAGGCTCGGTTCACACTTGTGCGATGCGGGAACGCTGCCAATATGCAGCGTGTTACCGCATCGCATCCACACATCTGGCAGTTCCCACTGCCATATGCGATACGCAGGGGGTGTCAATTAAACGTTAACGACACCCCCAGTTTGATTGCATATCGCAGTGCGATCTGAGAGTGCGCACAGAATCGCATCGCACAAGTGTGAACCACTGTGCGATTTGATTTTGATGCGGCTCAAAAAATGCCCCTGTGCGTCTTTGGTGCGGATGCAGTGCGAATTTAGCCATAGAAAGTGTATGGCTGAAATTCGCACCGCACATGAGATCGCATGTAACGAAGGAGCAGTGTGCTCCGCATTAAATGCGATCTCCGCAGCCGCACGAGTGTGAACGGGCACTTTAAAAGCTTTGAAATTACCTGGGAAACTGGCATTGTCTGAAACCGGAAGTGGCAAACCGGAAGTGACCTCCTTAAAACCGGAAGTGGCATTAAAACACTTTTCTCCTTGACATTTTGGGCTTTAAAGTGTTGTTGTATCCGTTTTGGGGACTTTTGATCCCGTTTTGACACATTTTCTGCCTCCCTAAGCCTTTGGCCAAAGATGTGAACATTTTAAGGGCAAAACCCCCAAAATATGCAAAATTTAATTTTGGGACCATTTTACCTGTGTTTGCTTCCTTTTACCAAGAAAAGACCAGAGAGATGAAAAATGACTGGATTTCAGTCTTAGGCTCGGTTCACACTTGTGCGATGCGGGAACGCTGCCAATATGCAGCGTGTTACCGCATCGCATCCACACAACTGGCAGTTCCCACTGCCATATGCGATACGCAGGGGGTGTCAATTAAACGTTAACGACACCCCCAGTTTGATTGCATATCGCAGTGCGATCTGCAAGTACGCACAGAATCGCATCGCACAAGTGTGAACCACTGTGCGATTTGATTTTGATGCAGCTCAAAAAATGCCCCTGTGCGTCTTTGGTGCGGATGCAGTGCGAATTTAGCCATAGAAAGTGTATGGCTGAAATTCGCACCGCACATGAGATCGCATGTAACGAAGGAGCAGTGTGCTCCGAATTAAATGCGATCTCCGCAGCCGCACGAGTGTGAACGGGCACTTTAAAAGCTTTGAAATTACCTGGGAAACTGGCATTGTCTGAAACCGGAAGTGGCAAACCGGAAGTGACCTCCTTAAAACCGGAAGTGGCATTAAAACACTTTTCTCCTTGACATTTTGGGCTTTAAAGTGTTGTTGTATCCGTTTTGGGGACTTTTGATCCCGTTTTGACACATTTTCTGCCTCCCTAAGCCTTTGGCTAAAGATGTGAACATTTTAAGGGCAAAACCCCCAAAATATGCAAAATTTAATTTTGGGACCATTTTACCTGTGTTTGCTTCCTTTTACCAAGAAATGACCAGAGAGATGAAAAATGACTAGATTTCAGTCTTAGGCTCGGTTCACACTTGTGCGATGCGGGAACGCTGCCAATATGCAGCGTGTTACCGCATCGCATCCACACAACTGGCAGTTCCCACTGCCATATGCGATACGCAGGGGGTGTCAATTAAACGTTAACGACACCCCCAGTTTGATTGCATATCGCAGTGCGATCTGCAAGTACGCACAGAATCGCATCGCACAAGTGTGAACCACTGTGCGATTTGATTTTGATGCAGCTCAAAAAATGCCCCTGTGCGTCTTTGGTGCGGATGCAGTGCGAATTTAGCCATAGAAAGTGTATGGCTGAAATTCGCACCGCACATGAGATCGCATGTAACGAAGGAGCAGTGTGCTCCGAATTAAATGCGATCTCCGCAGCCGCACGAGTGTGAACGGGCACTTTAAAAGCTTTGAAATTACCTGGGAAACTGGCATTGTCTGAAACCGGAAGTGGCAAACCGGAAGTGACCTCCTTAAAACCGGAAGTGGCATTAAAACACTTTTCTCCTTGACATTTTGGGCTTTAAAGTGTTGTTGTATCCGTTTTGGGGACTTTTGATCCCGTTTTGACACATTTTCTGCCTCCCTAAGCCTTTGGCTAAAGATGTGAACATTTTAAGGGCAAAACCCCCAAAATATGCAAAATTTAATTTTGGGACCATTTTACCTGTGTTTGCTTCCTTTTACCAAGAAATGACCAGAGAGATGAAAAATGACTAGATTTCAGTCTTAGGCTCGGTTCACACTTGTGCGATGCGGGAACGCTGCCAATATGCAGCGTGTTACCGCATCGCATCCACACATCTGGCAGTTCCCACTGCCATATGCGATACGCAGGGGGTGTCAATTAAACGTTAACGACACCCCCAGTTTGATTGCATATCGCAGTGCGATCTGAGAGTACGCACAGAATCGCATCGCACAAGTGTGAACCACTGTGCGATTTGATTTTGATGCGGCTCAAAAAATGCCCCTGTGCGTCTTTGGTGCGGATGCAGTGCGAATTTAGCCATAGAAAGTGTATGGCTGAAATTCGCACCGCACATGAGATCGCATGTAACGAAGGAGCAGTGTGCTCCGCATTAAATGCGATCTCCGCAGCCGCACGAGTGTGAACGGGCACTTTAAAAGCTTTGAAATTACCTGGGAAACTGGCATTGTCTGAAACCGGAAGTGGCAAACCGGAAGTGACCTCCTTAAAACCGGAAGTGGCATTAAAACACTTTTCTCCTTGACATTTTGGGCTTTAAAGTGTTGTTGTATCCGTTTTGGGGACTTTTGATCCCGTTTTGACACATTTTCTGCCTCCCTAAGCCTTTGGCTAAAGATGTGAACATTTTAAGGGCAAAACCCCCAAAATATGCAAAATTTAATTTTGGGACCATTTTACCTGTGTTTGCTTCCTTTTACCAAGAAATGACCAGAGAGATGAAAAATGACTAAATTTAAGTCTTAGGCTCGGTTCACACTTGTGCGATGCGGGAACGCTGCCAATATGCAGCGTGTTACCGCATCGCATCCACACATCTGGCAGTTCCCACTGCCATATGCGATACGCAGGGGGTGTCAATTAAACGTTAACGACACCCCCAGTTTGATTGCATATCGCAGTGCGATCTGAGAGTGCGCACAGAATCGCATCGCACAAGTGTGAACCACTGTGCGATTTGATTTTGATGCGGCTCAAAAAATGCCCCTGTGCGTCTTTGGTGCGGATGCAGTGCGAATTTAGCCATAGAAAGTGTATGGCTGAAATTCGCACCGCACATGAGATCGCATGTAACGAAGGAGCAGTGTGCTCCGCATTAAATGCGATCTCCGCAGCCGCACGAGTGTGAACGGGCACTTTAAAAGCTTTGAAATTACCTGGGAAACTGGCATTGTCTGAAACCGGAAGTGGCAAACCGGAAGTGACCTCCTTAAAACCGGAAGTGGCATTAAAACACTTTTCTCCTTGACATTTTGGGCTTTAAAGTGTTGTTGTATCCGTTTTGGGGACTTTTGATCCCGTTTTGACACATTTTCTGCCTCCCTAAGCCTTTGGCCAAAGATGTGAACATTTTAAGGGCAAAACCCCCAAAATATGCAAAATTTAATTTTGGGACCATTTTACCTGTGTTTGCTTCCTTTTACCAAGAAAAGACCAGAGAGATGAAAAATGACTGGATTTCAGTCTTAGGCTCGGTTCACACTTGTGTGATGCGGGAACGCTGCCAATATGCAGCGTGTTACCGCATCGCATCCACACAACTGGCAGTTCCCACTGCCATATGCGATACGCAGGGGGTGTCAATTAAACGTTAACGACACCCCCAGTTTGATTGCATATCGCAGTGCGATCTGCAAGTACGCACAGAATCGCATCGCACAAGTGTGAACCACTGTGCGATTTGATTTTGATGCAGCTCAAAAAATGCCCCTGTGCGTCTTTGGTGCGGATGCAGTGCGCATTTAGCCATAGAAAGTGTATGGCTGAAATTCGCACCGCACATGAGATCGCATGTAACGAAGGAGCAGTGTGCTCCGAATTAAATGCGATCTCCGCAGCCGCACGAGTGTGAACGGGCACTTTAAAAGCTTTGAAATTACCTGGGAAACTGGCATTGTCTGAAACCGGAAGTGGCAAACCGGAAGTGACCTCCTTAAAACCGGAAGTGGCATTAAAACACTTTTCTCCTTGACATTTTGGGCTTTAAAGTGTTGTTGTATCCGTTTTGGGGACTTTTGATCCCGTTTTGACACATTTTCTGCCTCCCTAAGCCTTTGGCCAAAGATGTGAACATTTTAAGGGCAAAACCCCCAAAATATGCAAAATTTAATTTTGGGACCATTTTACCTGTGTTTGCTTCCTTTTACCAAGAAAAGACCAGAGAGATGAAAAATGACTGGATTTCAGTCTTAGGCTCGGTTCACACTTGTGCGATGCGGGAACGCTGCCAATATGCAGCGTGTTACCGCATCGCATCCACACAACTGGCAGTTCCCACTGCCATATGCGATACGCAGGGGGTGTCAATTAAACGTTAACGACACCCCCAGTTTGATTGCATATCGCAGTGCGATCTGCAAGTACGCACAGAATCGCATCGCACAAGTGTGAACCACTGTGCGATTTGATTTTGATGCAGCTCAAAAAATGCCCCTGTGCGTCTTTGGTGCGGATGCAGTGCGAATTTAGCCATAGAAAGTGTATGGCTGAAATTCGCACCGCACATGAGATCGCATGTAACGAAGGAGCAGTGTGCTCCGAATTAAATGCGATCTCCGCAGCCGCACGAGTGTGAACGGGCACTTTAAAAGCTTTGAAATTACCTGGGAAACTGGCATTGTCTGAAACCGGAAGTGGCAAACCGGAAGTGACCTCCTTAAAACCGGAAGTGGCATTAAAACACTTTTCTCCTTGACATTTTGGGCTTTAAAGTGTTGTTGTATCCGTTTTGGGGACTTTTGATCCCGTTTTGACACATTTTCTGCCTCCCTAAGCCTTTGGCTAAAGATGTGAACATTTTAAGGGCAAAACCCCCAAAATATGCAAAATTTAATTTTGGGACCATTTTACCTGTGTTTGCTTCCTTTTACCAAGAAATGACCAGAGAGATGAAAAATGACTAGATTTCAGTCTTAGGCTCGGTTCACACTTGTGCGATGCGGGAACGCTGCCAATATGCAGCGTGTTACCGCATCGCATCCACACATCTGGCAGTTCCCACTGCCATATGCGATACGCAGGGGGTGTCAATTAAACGTTAACGACACCCCCAGTTTGATTGCATATCGCAGTGCGATCTGAGAGTACGCACAGAATCGCATCGCACAAGTGTGAACCACTGTGCGATTTGATTTTGATGCGGCTCAAAAAATGCCCCTGTGCGTCTTTGGTGCGGATGCAGTGCGAATTTAGCCATAGAAAGTGTATGGCTGAAATTCGCACCGCACATGAGATCGCATGTAACGAAGGAGCAGTGTGCTCCGCATTAAATGCGATCTCCGCAGCCGCACGAGTGTGAACGGGCACTTTAAAAGCTTTGAAATTACCTGGGAAACTGGCATTGTCTGAAACCGGAAGTGGCAAACCGGAAGTGACCTCCTTAAAACCGGAAGTGGCATTAAAACACTTTTCTCCTTGACATTTTGGGCTTTAAAGTGTTGTTGTATCCGTTTTGGGGACTTTTGATCCCGTTTTGACACATTTTCTGCCTCCCTAAGCCTTTGGCTAAAGATGTGAACATTTTAAGGGCAAAACCCCCAAAATATGCAAAATTTAATTTTGGGACCATTTTACCTGTGTTTGCTTCCTTTTACCAAGAAATGACCAGAGAGATGAAAAATGACTAAATTTAAGTCTTAGGCTCGGTTCACACTTGTGCGATGCGGGAACGCTGCCAATATGCAGCGTGTTACCGCATCGCATCCACACATCTGGCAGTTCCCACTGCCATATGCGATACGCAGGGGGTGTCAATTAAACGTTAACGACACCCCCAGTTTGATTGCATATCGCAGTGCGATCTGAGAGTGCGCACAGAATCGCATCGCACAAGTGTGAACCACTGTGCGATTTGATTTTGATGCGGCTCAAAAAATGCCCCTGTGCGTCTTTGGTGCGGATGCAGTGCGAATTTAGCCATAGAAAGTGTATGGCTGAAATTCGCACCGCACATGAGATCGCATGTAACGAAGGAGCAGTGTGCTCCGCATTAAATGCGATCTCCGCAGCCGCACGAGTGTGAACGGGCACTTTAAAAGCTTTGAAATTACCTGGGAAACTGGCATTGTCTGAAACCGGAAGTGGCAAACCGGAAGTGACCTCCTTAAAACCGGAAGTGGCATTAAAACACTTTTCTCCTTGACATTTTGGGCTTTAAAGTGTTGTTGTATCCGTTTTGGGGACTTTTGATCCCGTTTTGACACATTTTCTGCCTCCCTAAGCCTTTGGCCAAAGATGTGAACATTTTAAGGGCAAAACCCCCAAAATATGCAAAATTTAATTTTGGGACCATTTTACCTGTGTTTGCTTCCTTTTACCAAGAAAAGACCAGAGAGATGAAAAATGACTGGATTTCAGTCTTAGGCTCGGTTCACACTTGTGCGATGCGGGAACGCTGCCAATATGCAGCGTGTTACCGCATCGCATCCACACAACTGGCAGTTCCCACTGCCATATGCGATACGCAGGGGGTGTCAATTAAACGTTAACGACACCCCCAGTTTGATTGCATATCGCAGTGCGATCTGCAAGTACGCACAGAATCGCATCGCACAAGTGTGAACCACTGTGCGATTTGATTTTGATGCAGCTCAAAAAATGCCCCTGTGCGTCTTTGGTGCGGATGCAGTGCGAATTTAGCCATAGAAAGTGTATGGCTGAAATTCGCACCGCACATGAGATCGCATGTAACGAAGGAGCAGTGTGCTCCGCATTAAATGCGATCTCCGCAGCCGCACGAGTGTGAACGGGCACTTTAAAAGCTTTGAAATTACCTGGGAAACTGGCATTGTCTGAAACCGGAAGTGGCAAACCGGAAGTGACCTCCTTAAAACCGGAAGTGGCATTAAAACACTTTTCTCCTTGACATTTTGGGCTTTAAAGTGTTGTTGTATCCGTTTTGGGGACTTTTGATCCCGTTTTGACACATTTTCTGCCTCCCTAAGCCTTTGGCCAAAGATGTGAACATTTTAAGGGCAAAACCCCCAAAATATGCAAAATTTAATTTTGGGACCATTTTACCTGTGTTTGCTTCCTTTTACCAAGAAAAGACCAGAGAGATGAAAAATGACTGGATTTCAGTCTTAGGCTCGGTTCACACTTGTGCGATGCGGGAACGCTGCCAATATGCAGCGTGTTACCGCATCGCATCCACACAACTGGCAGTTCCCACTGCCATATGCGATACGCAGGGGGTGTCAATTAAACGTTAACGACACCCCCAGTTTGATTGCATATCGCAGTGCGATCTGCAAGTACGCACAGAATCGCATCGCACAAGTGTGAACCACTGTGCGATTTGATTTTGATGCAGCTCAAAAAATGCCCCTGTGCGTCTTTGGTGCGGATGCAGTGCGCATTTAGCCATAGAAAGTGTATGGCTGAAATTCGCACCGCACATGAGATCGCATGTAACGAAGGAGCAGTGTGCTCCGAATTAAATGCGATCTCCGCAGCCGCACGAGTGTGAACGGGCACTTTAAAAGCTTTGAAATTACCTGGGAAACTGGCATTGTCTGAAACCGGAAGTGGCAAACCGGAAGTGACCTCCTTAAAACCGGAAGTGGCATTAAAACACTTTTCTCCTTGACATTTTGGGCTTTAAAGTGTTGTTGTATCCGTTTTGGGGACTTTTGATCCCGTTTTGACACATTTTCTGCCTCCCTAAGCCTTTGGCCAAAGATGTGAACATTTTAAGGGCAAAACCCCCAAAATATGCAAAATTTAATTTTGGGACCATTTTACCTGTGTTTGCTTCCTTTTACCAAGAAAAGACCAGAGAGATGAAAAATGACTGGATTTCAGTCTTAGGCTCGGTTCACACTTGTGCGATGCGGGAACGCTGCCAATATGCAGCGTGTTACCGCATCGCATCCACACAACTGGCAGTTCCCACTGCCATATGCGATACGCAGGGGGTGTCAATTAAACGTTAACGACACCCCCAGTTTGATTGCATATCGCAGTGCGATCTGCAAGTACGCACAGAATCGCATCGCACAAGTGTGAACCACTGTGCGATTTGATTTTGATGCAGCTCAAAAAATGCCCCTGTGCGTCTTTGGTGCGGATGCAGTGCGAATTTAGCCATAGAAAGTGTATGGCTGAAATTCGCACCGCACATGAGATCGCATGTAACGAAGGAGCAGTGTGCTCCGAATTAAATGCGATCTCCGCAGCCGCACGAGTGTGAACGGGCACTTTAAAAGCTTTGAAATTACCTGGGAAACTGGCATTGTCTGAAACCGGAAGTGGCAAACCGGAAGTGACCTCCTTAAAACCGGAAGTGGCATTAAAACACTTTTCTCCTTGACATTTTGGGCTTTAAAGTGTTGTTGTATCCGTTTTGGGGACTTTTGATCCCGTTTTGACACATTTTCTGCCTCCCTAAGCCTTTGGCCAAAGATGTGAACATTTTAAGGGCAAAACCCCCAAAATATGCAAAATTTAATTTTGGGACCATTTTACCTGTGTTTGCTTCCTTTTACCAAGAAATGACCAGAGAGATGAAAAATGACTAGATTTCAGTCTTAGGCTCGGTTCACACTTGTGCGATGCGGGAACGCTGCCAATATGCAGCGTGTTACCGCATCGCATCCACACAACTGGCAGTTCCCACTGCCATATGCGATACGCAGGGGGTGTCAATTAAACGTTAACGACACCCCCAGTTTGATTGCATATCGCAGTGCGATCTGCAAGTACGCACAGAATCGCATCGCACAAGTGTGAACCACTGTGCGATTTGATTTTGATTCAGCTCAAAAAATGCCCCTGTGCGTCTTTGGTGCGGATGCAGTGCGAATTTAGCCATAGAAAGTGTATGGCTGAAATTCGCACCGCACATGAGATCGCATGTAACGAAGGAGCAGTGTGCTCCGAATTAAATGCGATCTCCGCAGCCGCACGAGTGTGAACGGGCACTTTAAAAGCTTTGAAATTACCTGGGAAACTGGCATTGTCTGAAACCGGAAGTGGCAAACCGGAAGTGACCTCCTTAAAACCGGAAGTGGCATTAAAACACTTTTCTCCTTGACATTTTGGGCTTTAAAGTGTTGTTGTATCCGTTTTGGGGACTTTTGATCCCGTTTTGACACATTTTCTGCCTCCCTAAGCCTTTGGCTAAAGATGTGAACATTTTAAGGGCAAAACCCCCAAAATATGCAAAATTTAATTTTGGGACCATTTTACCTGTGTTTGCTTCCTTTTACCAAGAAATGACCAGAGAGATGAAAAATGACTAGATTTCAGTCTTAGGCTCGGTTCACACTTGTGCGATGCGGGAACGCTGCCAATATGCAGCGTGTTACCGCATCGCATCCACACAACTGGCAGTTCCCACTGCCATATGCGATACGCAGGGGGTGTCAATTAAACGTTAACGACACCCCCAGTTTGATTGCATATCGCAGTGCGATCTGCAAGTACGCACAGAATCGCATCGCACAAGTGTGAACCACTGTGCGATTTGATTTTGATGCAGCTCAAAAAATGCCCCTGTGCGTCTTTGGTGCGGATGCAGTGCGAATTTAGCCATAGAAAGTGTATGGCTGAAATTCGCACCGCACATGAGATCGCATGTAACGAAGGAGCAGTGTGCTCCGAATTAAATGCGATCTCCGCAGCCGCACGAGTGTGAACGGGCACTTTAAAAGCTTTGAAATTACCTGGGAAACTGGCATTGTCTGAAACCGGAAGTGGCAAACCGGAAGTGACCTCCTTAAAACCGGAAGTGGCATTAAAACACTTTTCTCCTTGACATTTTGGGCTTTAAAGTGTTGTTGTATCCGTTTTGGGGACTTTTGATCCCGTTTTGACACATTTTCTGCCTCCCTAAGCCTTTGGCTAAAGATGTGAACATTTTAAGGGCAAAACCCCCAAAATATGCAAAATTTAATTTTGGGACCATTTTACCTGTGTTTGCTTCCTTTTACCAAGAAATGACCAGAGAGATGAAAAATGACTAGATTTCAGTCTTAGGCTCGGTTCACACTTGTGCGATGCGGGAACGCTGCCAATATGCAGCGTGTTACCGCATCGCATCCACACATCTGGCAGTTCCCACTGCCATATGCGATACGCAGGGGGTGTCAATTAAACGTTAACGACACCCCCAGTTTGATTGCATATCGCAGTGCGATCTGAGAGTGCGCACAGAATCGCATCGCACAAGTGTGAACCACTGTGCGATTTGATTTTGATGCGGCTCAAAAAATGCCCCTGTGCGTCTTTGGTGCGGATGCAGTGCGAATTTAGCCATAGAAAGTGTATGGCTGAAATTCGCACCGCACATGAGATCGCATGTAACGAAGGAGCAGTGTGCTCCGCATTAAATGCGATCTCCGCAGCCGCACGAGTGTGAACGGGCACTTTAAAAGCTTTGAAATTACCTGGGAAACTGGCATTGTCTGAAACCGGAAGTGACCTCCTTAAAACCGGAAGTGGCATTAAAACACTTTTCTCCTTGACATTTTGGGCTTTAAAGTGTTGTTGTATCCGTTTTGGGGACTTTTGATCCCGTTTTGACACATTTTCTGCCTCCCTAAGCCTTTGGCTAAAGATGTGAACATTTTAAGGGCAAAACCCCCAAAATATGCAAAATTTAATTTTGGGACCATTTTACCTGTGTTTGCTTCCTTTTACCAAGAAATGACCAGAGAGATGAAAAATGACTAAATTTAAGTCTTAGGCTCGGTTCACACTTGTGCGATGCGGGAACGCTGCCAATATGCAGCGTGTTACCGCATCGCATCCACACATCTGGCAGTTCCCACTGCCATATGCGATACGCAGGGGGTGTCAATTAAACGTTAACGACACCCCCAGTTTGATTGCATATCGCAGTGCGATCTGAGAGTGCGCACAGAATCGCATCGCACAAGTGTGAACCACTGTGCGATTTGATTTTGATGCGGCTCAAAAAATGCCCCTGTGCGTCTTTGGTGCGGATGCAGTGCGAATTTAGCCATAGAAAGTGTATGGCTGAAATTCGCACCGCACATGAGATCGCATGTAACGAAGGAGCAGTGTGCTCCGCATTAAATGCGATCTCCGCAGCCGCACGAGTGTGAACGGGCACTTTAAAAGCTTTGAAATTACCTGGGAAACTGGCATTGTCTGAAACCGGAAGTGGCAAACCGGAAGTGACCTCCTTAAAACCGGAAGTGGCATTAAAACACTTTTCTCCTTGACATTTTGGGCTTTAAAGTGTTGTTGTATCCGTTTTGGGGACTTTTGATCCCGTTTTGACACATTTTCTGCCTCCCTAAGCCTTTGGCCAAAGATGTGAACATTTTAAGGGCAAAACCCCCAAAATATGCAAAATTTAATTTTGGGACCATTTTACCTGTGTTTGCTTCCTTTTACCAAGAAAAGACCAGAGAGATGAAAAATGACTGGATTTCAGTCTTAGGCTCGGTTCACACTTGTGCGATGCGGGAACGCTGCCAATATGCAGCGTGTTACCGCATCGCATCCACACAACTGGCAGTTCCCACTGCCATATGCGATACGCAGGGGGTGTCAATTAAACGTTAACGACACCCCCAGTTTGATTGCATATCGCAGTGCGATCTGCAAGTACGCACAGAATCGCATCGCACAAGTGTGAACCACTGTGCGATTTGATTTTGATGCAGCTCAAAAAATGCCCCTGTGCGTCTTTGGTGCGGATGCAGTGCGAATTTAGCCATAGAAAGTGTATGGCTGAAATTCGCACCGCACATGAGATCGCATGTAACGAAGGAGCAGTGTGCTCCGCATTAAATGCGATCTCCGCAGCCGCACGAGTGTGAACGGGCACTTTAAAAGCTTTGAAATTACCTGGGAAACTGGCATTGTCTGAAACCGGAAGTGGCAAACCGGAAGTGACCTCCTTAAAACCGGAAGTGGCATTAAAACACTTTTCTCCTTGACATTTTGGGCTTTAAAGTGTTGTTGTATCCGTTTTGGGGACTTTTGATCCCGTTTTGACACATTTTCTGCCTCCCTAAGCCTTTGGCCAAAGATGTGAACATTTTAAGGGCAAAACCCCCAAAATATGCAAAATTTAATTTTGGGACCATTTTACCTGTGTTTGCTTCCTTTTACCAAGAAAAGACCAGAGAGATGAAAAATGACTGGATTTCAGTCTTAGGCTCGGTTCACACTTGTGCGATGCGGGAACGCTGCCAATATGCAGCGTGTTACCGCATCGCATCCACACAACTGGCAGTTCCCACTGCCATATGCGATACGCAGGGGGTGTCAATTAAACGTTAACGACACCCCCAGTTTGATTGCATATCGCAGTGCGATCTGCAAGTACGCACAGAATCGCATCGCACAAGTGTGAACCACTGTGCGATTTGATTTTGATGCAGCTCAAAAAATGCCCCTGTGCGTCTTTGGTGCGGATGCAGTGCGCATTTAGCCATAGAAAGTGTATGGCTGAAATTCGCACCGCACATGAGATCGCATGTAACGAAGGAGCAGTGTGCTCCGAATTAAATGCGATCTCCGCAGCCGCACGAGTGTGAACGGGCACTTTAAAAGCTTTGAAATTACCTGGGAAACTGGCATTGTCTGAAACCGGAAGTGGCAAACCGGAAGTGACCTCCTTAAAACCGGAAGTGGCATTAAAACACTTTTCTCCTTGACATTTTGGGCTTTAAAGTGTTGTTGTATCCGTTTTGGGGACTTTTGATCCCGTTTTGACACATTTTCTGCCTCCCTAAGCCTTTGGCCAAAGATGTGAACATTTTAAGGGCAAAACCCCCAAAATATGCAAAATTTAATTTTGGGACCATTTTACCTGTGTTTGCTTCCTTTTACCAAGAAAAGACCAGAGAGATGAAAAATGACTGGATTTCAGTCTTAGGCTCGGTTCACACTTGTGCGATGCGGGAACGCTGCCAATATGCAGCGTGTTACCGCATCGCATCCACACAACTGGCAGTTCCCACTGCCATATGCGATACGCAGGGGGTGTCAATTAAACGTTAACGACACCCCCAGTTTGATTGCATATCGCAGTGCGATCTGCAAGTACGCACAGAATCGCATCGCACAAGTGTGAACCACTGTGCGATTTGATTTTGATGCAGCTCAAAAAATGCCCCTGTGCGTCTTTGGTGCGGATGCAGTGCGAATTTAGCCATAGAAAGTGTATGGCTGAAATTCGCACCGCACATGAGATCGCATGTAACGAAGGAGCAGTGTGCTCCGAATTAAATGCGATCTCCGCAGCCGCACGAGTGTGAACGGGCACTTTAAAAGCTTTGAAATTACCTGGGAAACTGGCATTGTCTGAAACCGGAAGTGGCAAACCGGAAGTGACCTCCTTAAAACCGGAAGTGGCATTAAAACACTTTTCTCCTTGACATTTTGGGCTTTAAAGTGTTGTTGTATCCGTTTTGGGGACTTTTGATCCCGTTTTGACACATTTTCTGCCTCCCTAAGCCTTTGGCTAAAGATGTGAACATTTTAAGGGCAAAACCCCCAAAATATGCAAAATTTAATTTTGGGACCATTTTACCTGTGTTTGCTTCCTTTTACCAAGAAATGACCAGAGAGATGAAAAATGACTAGATTTCAGTCTTAGGCTCGGTTCACACTTGTGCGATGCGGGAACGCTGCCAATATGCAGCGTGTTACCGCATCGCATCCACACAACTGGCAGTTCCCACTGCCATATGCGATACGCAGGGGGTGTCAATTAAACGTTAACGACACCCCCAGTTTGATTGCATATCGCAGTGCGATCTGCAAGTACGCACAGAATCGCATCGCACAAGTGTGAACCACTGTGCGATTTGATTTTGATGCAGCTCAAAAAATGCCCCTGTGCGTCTTTGGTGCGGATGCAGTGCGAATTTAGCCATAGAAAGTGTATGGCTGAAATTCGCACCGCACATGAGATCGCATGTAACGAAGGAGCAGTGTGCTCCGAATTAAATGCGATCTCCGCAGCCGCACGAGTGTGAACGGGCACTTTAAAAGCTTTGAAATTACCTGGGAAACTGGCATTGTCTGAAACCGGAAGTGGCAAACCGGAAGTGACCTCCTTAAAACCGGAAGTGGCATTAAAACACTTTTCTCCTTGACATTTTGGGCTTTAAAGTGTTGTTGTATCCGTTTTGGGGACTTTTGATCCCGTTTTGACACATTTTCTGCCTCCCTAAGCCTTTGGCTAAAGATGTGAACATTTTAAGGGCAAAACCCCCAAAATATGCAAAATTTAATTTTGGGACCATTTTACCTGTGTTTGCTTCCTTTTACCAAGAAATGACCAGAGAGATGAAAAATGACTAGATTTCAGTCTTAGGCTCGGTTCACACTTGTGCGATGCGGGAACGCTGCCAATATGCAGCGTGTTACCGCATCGCATCCACACATCTGGCAGTTCCCACTGCCATATGCGATACGCAGGGGGTGTCAATTAAACGTTAACGACACCCCCAGTTTGATTGCATATCGCAGTGCGATCTGAGAGTACGCACAGAATCGCATCGCACAAGTGTGAACCACTGTGCGATTTGATTTTGATGCGGCTCAAAAAATGCCCCTGTGCGTCTTTGGTGCGGATGCAGTGCGAATTTAGCCATAGAAAGTGTATGGCTGAAATTCGCACCGCACATGAGATCGCATGTAACGAAGGAGCAGTGTGCTCCGCATTAAATGCGATCTCCGCAGCCGCACGAGTGTGAACGGGCACTTTAAAAGCTTTGAAATTACCTGGGAAACTGGCATTGTCTGAAACCGGAAGTGGCAAACCGGAAGTGACCTCCTTAAAACCGGAAGTGGCATTAAAACACTTTTCTCCTTGACATTTTGGGCTTTAAAGTGTTGTTGTATCCGTTTTGGGGACTTTTGATCCCGTTTTGACACATTTTCTGCCTCCCTAAGCCTTTGGCTAAAGATGTGAACATTTTAAGGGCAAAACCCCCAAAATATGCAAAATTTAATTTTGGGACCATTTTACCTGTGTTTGCTTCCTTTTACCAAGAAATGACCAGAGAGATGAAAAATGACTAAATTTAAGTCTTAGGCTCGGTTCACACTTGTGCGATGCGGGAACGCTGCCAATATGCAGCGTGTTACCGCATCGCATCCACACATCTGGCAGTTCCCACTGCCATATGCGATACGCAGGGGGTGTCAATTAAACGTTAACGACACCCCCAGTTTGATTGCATATCGCAGTGCGATCTGCAAGTACGCACAGAATCGCATTGCACAAGTGTGAACCACTGTGCGATTTGATTTTGATGCGACTCAAAAAATGCCTCCTGTGCGTCTTTGGTGCGGATGCAGTGCGAATTTAGCCATACAAAGTGTATGGCTGAAATTCGCACCGCACATGAGATCGCATGTAATGAAGGAGCAGTGCGCTCCGAATTAAATGCGATCTCCGCAGCCGCACGAGTGTGAACGGGCACTTAAAAAGCTTTGAAATTACCTGGGAAACTGGCATTGTCTGAGACCGGAAATGGCAAACCGGAAGTGACCTACTTAAAACCGGAAGTGACATTAAAACACTTTTCTCCTTGACATTTTGGGCTTTAAAGTGTTGTTGTATCCGTTTTGGGGACTTTTGATCCCGTTTTGACACATTTTCTGCCTCCCTAAGCCTTTGGCCAAAGATGTGAACATTTTAAGGGCAAAACCCCCAAAATATGCAAAATTTAATTTTGGGACCATTTTACCTGTGTTTGCTTCCTTTTACCAAGAAAAGACCAGAGAGATGAAAAATGACTGGATTTCAGTCTTAGGCTCGGTTCACACTTGTGCGATGCGGGAACGCTGCCAATATGCAGCGTGTTACCGCATCGCATCCACACAACTGGCAGTTCCCACTGCCATATGCGATACGCAGGGGGTGTCAATTAAACGTTAACGACACCCCCAGTTTGATTGCATATCGCAGTGCGATCTGCAAGTACGCACAGAATCGCATCGCACAAGTGTGAACCACTGTGCGATTTGATTTTGATGCAGCTCAAAAAATGCCCCTGTGCGTCTTTGGTGCGGATGCAGTGCGAATTTAGCCATAGAAAGTGTATGGCTGAAATTCGCACCGCACATGAGATCGCATGTAACGAAGGAGCAGTGTGCTCCGAATTAAATGCGATCTCCGCAGCCGCACGAGTGTGAACGGGCACTTTAAAAGCTTTGAAATTACCTGGGAAACTGGCATTGTCTGAAACCGGAAGTGGCAAACCGGAAGTGACCTCCTTAAAACCGGAAGTGGCATTAAAACACTTTTCTCCTTGACATTTTGGGCTTTAAAGTGTTGTTGTATCCGTTTTGGGGACTTTTGATCCCGTTTTGACACATTTTCTGCCTCCCTAAGCCTTTGGCTAAAGATGTGAACATTTTAAGGGCAAAACCCCCAAAATATGCAAAATTTAATTTTGGGACCATTTTACCTGTGTTTGCTTCCTTTTACCAAGAAATGACCAGAGAGATGAAAAATGACTAGATTTCAGTCTTAGGCTCGGTTCACACTTGTGCGATGCGGGAACGCTGCCAATATGCAGCGTGTTACCGCATCGCATCCACACATCTGGCAGTTCCCACTGCCATATGCGATACGCAGGGGGTGTCAATTAAACGTTAACGACACCCCCAGTTTGATTGCATATCGCAGTGCGATCTGAGAGTGCGCACAGAATCGCATCGCACAAGTGTGAACCACTGTGCGATTTGATTTTGATGCGGCTCAAAAAATGCCCCTGTGCGTCTTTGGTGCGGATGCAGTGCGAATTTAGCCATAGAAAGTGTATGGCTGAAATTCGCACCGCACATGAGATCGCATGTAACGAAGGAGCAGTGTGCTCCGCATTAAATGCGATCTCCGCAGCCGCACGAGTGTGAACGGGCACTTTAAAAGCTTTGAAATTACCTGGGAAACTGGCATTGTCTGAAACCGGAAGTGGCAAACCGGAAGTGACCTCCTTAAAACCGGAAGTGGCATTAAAACACTTTTCTCCTTGACATTTTGGGCTTTAAAGTGTTGTTGTATCCGTTTTGGGGACTTTTGATCCCGTTTTGACACATTTTCTGCCTCCCTAAGCCTTTGGCCAAAGATGTGAACATTTTAAGGGCAAAACCCCCAAAATATGCAAAATTTAATTTTGGGACCATTTTACCTGTGTTTGCTTCCTTTTACCAAGAAAAGACCAGAGAGATGAAAAATGACTGGATTTCAGTCTTAGGCTCGGTTCACACTTGTGCGATGCGGGAACGCTGCCAATATGCAGCGTGTTACCGCATCGCATCCACACAACTGGCAGTTCCCACTGCCATATGCGATACGCAGGGGGTGTCAATTAAACGTTAACGACACCCCCAGTTTGATTGCATATCGCAGTGCGATCTGCAAGTACGCACAGAATCGCATCGCACAAGTGTGAACCACTGTGCGATTTGATTTTGATGCAGCTCAAAAAATGCCCCTGTGCGTCTTTGGTGCGGATGCAGTGCGAATTTAGCCATAGAAAGTGTATGGCTGAAATTCGCACCGCACATGAGATCGCATGTAACGAAGGAGCAGTGTGCTCCGCATTAAATGCGATCTCCGCAGCCGCACGAGTGTGAACGGGCACTTTAAAAGCTTTGAAATTACCTGGGAAACTGGCATTGTCTGAAACCGGAAGTGGCAAACCGGAAGTGACCTCCTTAAAACCGGAAGTGGCATTAAAACACTTTTCTCCTTGACATTTTGGGCTTTAAAGTGTTGTTGTATCCGTTTTGGGGACTTTTGATCCCGTTTTGACACATTTTCTGCCTCCCTAAGCCTTTGGCCAAAGATGTGAACATTTTAAGGGCAAAACCCCCAAAATATGCAAAATTTAATTTTGGGACCATTTTACCTGTGTTTGCTTCCTTTTACCAAGAAAAGACCAGAGAGATGAAAAATGACTGGATTTCAGTCTTAGGCTCGGTTCACACTTGTGCGATGCGGGAACGCTGCCAATATGCAGCGTGTTACCGCATCGCATCCACACAACTGGCAGTTCCCACTGCCATATGCGATACGCAGGGGGTGTCAATTAAACGTTAACGACACCCCCAGTTTGATTGCATATCGCAGTGCGATCTGCAAGTACGCACAGAATCGCATCGCACAAGTGTGAACCACTGTGCGATTTGATTTTGATGCAGCTCAAAAAATGCCCCTGTGCGTCTTTGGTGCGGATGCAGTGCGCATTTAGCCATAGAAAGTGTATGGCTGAAATTCGCACCGCACATGAGATCGCATGTAACGAAGGAGCAGTGTGCTCCGAATTAAATGCGATCTCCGCAGCCGCACGAGTGTGAACGGGCACTTTAAAAGCTTTGAAATTACCTGGGAAACTGGCATTGTCTGAAACCGGAAGTGGCAAACCGGAAGTGACCTCCTTAAAACCGGAAGTGGCATTAAAACACTTTTCTCCTTGACATTTTGGGCTTTAAAGTGTTGTTGTATCCGTTTTGGGGATTTTTGATCCCGTTTTGACACATTTTCTGCCTCCCTAAGCCTTTGGCCAAAGATGTGAACATTTTAAGGGCAAAACCCCCAAAATATGCAAAATTTAATTTTGGGACCATTTTACCTGTGTTTGCTTCCTTTTACCAAGAAAAGACCAGAGAGATGAAAAATGACTGGATTTCAGTCTTAGGCTCGGTTCACACTTGTGCGATGCGGGAACGCTGCCAATATGCAGCGTGTTACCGCATCGCATCCACACAACTGGCAGTTCCCACTGCCATATGCGATACGCAGGGGGTGTCAATTAAACGTTAACGACACCCCCAGTTTGATTGCATATCGCAGTGCGATCTGCAAGTACGCACAGAATCGCATCGCACAAGTGTGAACCACTGTGCGATTTGATTTTGATGCAGCTCAAAAAATGCCCCTGTGCGTCTTTGGTGCGGATGCAGTGCGAATTTAGCCATAGAAAGTGTATGGCTGAAATTCGCACCGCACATGAGATCGCATGTAACGAAGGAGCAGTGTGCTCCGAATTAAATGCGATCTCCGCAGCCGCACGAGTGTGAACGGGCACTTTAAAAGCTTTGAAATTACCTGGGAAACTGGCATTGTCTGAAACCGGAAGTGGCAAACCGGAAGTGACCTCCTTAAAACCGGAAGTGGCATTAAAACACTTTTCTCCTTGACATTTTGGGCTTTAAAGTGTTGTTGTATCCGTTTTGGGGACTTTTGATCCCGTTTTGACACATTTTCTGCCTCCCTAAGCCTTTGGCTAAAGATGTGAACATTTTAAGGGCAAAACCCCCAAAATATGCAAAATTTAATTTTGGGACCATTTTACCTGTGTTTGCTTCCTTTTACCAAGAAATGACCAGAGAGATGAAAAATGACTAGATTTCAGTCTTAGGCTCGGTTCACACTTGTGCGATGCGGGAACGCTGCCAATATGCAGCGTGTTACCGCATCGCATCCACACATCTGGCAGTTCCCACTGCCATATGCGATACGCAGGGGGTGTCAATTAAACGTTAACGACACCCCCAGTTTGATTGCATATCGCAGTGCGATCTGAGAGTACGCACAGAATCGCATCGCACAAGTGTGAACCACTGTGCGATTTGATTTTGATGCGGCTCAAAAAATGCCCCTGTGCGTCTTTGGTGCGGATGCAGTGCGAATTTAGCCATAGAAAGTGTATGGCTGAAATTCGCACCGCACATGAGATCGCATGTAACGAAGGAGCAGTGTGCTCCGCATTAAATGCGATCTCCGCAGCCGCACGAGTGTGAACGGGCACTTTAAAAGCTTTGAAATTACCTGGGAAACTGGCATTGTCTGAAACCGGAAGTGGCAAACCGGAAGTGACCTCCTTAAAACCGGAAGTGGCATTAAAACACTTTTCTCCTTGACATTTTGGGCTTTAAAGTGTTGTTGTATCCGTTTTGGGGACTTTTGATCCCGTTTTGACACATTTTCTGCCTCCCTAAGCCTTTGGCTAAAGATGTGAACATTTTAAGGGCAAAACCCCCAAAATATGCAAAATTTAATTTTGGGACCATTTTACCTGTGTTTGCTTCCTTTTACCAAGAAATGACCAGAGAGATGAAAAATGACTAAATTTAAGTCTTAGGCTCGGTTCACACTTGTGCGATGCGGGAACGCTGCCAATATGCAGCGTGTTACCGCATCGCATCCACACATCTGGCAGTTCCCACTGCCATATGCGATACGCAGGGGGTGTCAATTAAACGTTAACGACACCCCCAGTTTGATTGCATATCGCAGTGCGATCTGCAAGTACGCACAGAATCGCATTGCACAAGTGTGAACCACTGTGCGATTTGATTTTGATGCGACTCAAAAAATGCCTCCTGTGCGTCTTTGGTGCGGATGCAGTGCGAATTTAGCCATACAAAGTGTATGGCTGAAATTCGCACCGCACATGAGATCGCATGTAATGAAGGAGCAGTGCGCTCCGAATTAAATGCGATCTCCGCAGCCGCACGAGTGTGAACGGGCACTTAAAAAGCTTTGAAATTACCTGGGAAACTGGCATTGTCTGAGACCGGAAATGGCAAACCGGAAGTGACCTACTTAAAACCGGAAGTGACATTAAAACACTTTTCTCCTTGACATTTTGGGCTTTAAAGTGTTGTTGTATCCGTTTTGGGGACTTTTGATCCCGTTTTGACACATTTTCTGCCTCCCTAAGCCTTTGGCCAAAGATGTGAACATTTTAAGGGCAAAACCCCCAAAATATGCAAAATTTAATTTTGGGACCATTTTACCTGTGTTTGCTTCCTTTTACCAAGAAAAGACCAGAGAGATGAAAAATGACTGGATTTCAGTCTTAGGCTCGGTTCACACTTGTGCGATGCGGGAACGCTGCCAATATGCAGCGTGTTACCGCATCGCATCCACACAACTGGCAGTTCCCACTGCCATATGCGATACGCAGGGGGTGTCAATTAAACGTTAACGACACCCCCAGTTTGATTGCATATCGCAGTGCGATCTGCAAGTACGCACAGAATCGCATCGCACAAGTGTGAACCACTGTGCGATTTGATTTTGATGCAGCTCAAAAAATGCCCCTGTGCGTCTTTGGTGCGGATGCAGTGCGAATTTAGCCATAGAAAGTGTATGGCTGAAATTCGCACCGCACATGAGATCGCATGTAACGAAGGAGCAGTGTGCTCCGAATTAAATGCGATCTCCGCAGCCGCACGAGTGTGAACGGGCACTTTAAAAGCTTTGAAATTACCTGGGAAACTGGCATTGTCTGAAACCGGAAGTGGCAAACCGGAAGTGACCTCCTTAAAACCGGAAGTGGCATTAAAACACTTTTCTCCTTGACATTTTGGGCTTTAAAGTGTTGTTGTATCCGTTTTGGGGACTTTTGATCCCGTTTTGACACATTTTCTGCCTCCCTAAGCCTTTGGCTAAAGATGTGAACATTTTAAGGGCAAAACCCCCAAAATATGCAAAATTTAATTTTGGGACCATTTTACCTGTGTTTGCTTCCTTTTACCAAGAAATGACCAGAGAGATGAAAAATGACTAGATTTCAGTCTTAGGCTCGGTTCACACTTGTGCGATGCGGGAACGCTGCCAATATGCAGCGTGTTACCGCATCGCATCCACACATCTGGCAGTTCCCACTGCCATATGCGATACGCAGGGGGTGTCAATTAAACGTTAACGACACCCCCAGTTTGATTGCATATCGCAGTGCGATCTGAGAGTGCGCACAGAATCGCATCGCACAAGTGTGAACCACTGTGCGATTTGATTTTGATGCGGCTCAAAAAATGCCCCTGTGCGTCTTTGGTGCGGATGCAGTGCGAATTTAGCCATAGAAAGTGTATGGCTGAAATTCGCACCGCACATGAGATCGCATGTAACGAAGGAGCAGTGTGCTCCGCATTAAATGCGATCTCCGCAGCCGCACGAGTGTGAACGGGCACTTTAAAAGCTTTGAAATTACCTGGGAAACTGGCATTGTCTGAAACCGGAAGTGGCAAACCGGAAGTGACCTCCTTAAAACCGGAAGTGGCATTAAAACACTTTTCTCCTTGACATTTTGGGCTTTAAAGTGTTGTTGTATCCGTTTTGGGGACTTTTGATCCCGTTTTGACACATTTTCTGCCTCCCTAAGCCTTTGGCCAAAGATGTGAACATTTTAAGGGCAAAACCCCCAAAATATGCAAAATTTAATTTTGGGACCATTTTACCTGTGTTTGCTTCCTTTTACCAAGAAAAGACCAGAGAGATGAAAAATGACTGGATTTCAGTCTTAGGCTCGGTTCACACTTGTGCGATGCGGGAACGCTGCCAATATGCAGCGTGTTACCGCATCGCATCCACACAACTGGCAGTTCCCACTGCCATATGCGATACGCAGGGGGTGTCAATTAAACGTTAACGACACCCCCAGTTTGATTGCATATCGCAGTGCGATCTGCAAGTACGCACAGAATCGCATCGCACAAGTGTGAACCACTGTGCGATTTGATTTTGATGCAGCTCAAAAAATGCCCCTGTGCGTCTTTGGTGCGGATGCAGTGCGAATTTAGCCATAGAAAGTGTATGGCTGAAATTCGCACCGCACATGAGATCGCATGTAACGAAGGAGCAGTGTGCTCCGCATTAAATGCGATCTCCGCAGCCGCACGAGTGTGAACGGGCACTTTAAAAGCTTTGAAATTACCTGGGAAACTGGCATTGTCTGAAACCGGAAGTGGCAAACCGGAAGTGACCTCCTTAAAACCGGAAGTGGCATTAAAACACTTTTCTCCTTGACATTTTGGGCTTTAAAGTGTTGTTGTATCCGTTTTGGGGACTTTTGATCCCGTTTTGACACATTTTCTGCCTCCCTAAGCCTTTGGCCAAAGATGTGAACATTTTAAGGGCAAAACCCCCAAAATATGCAAAATTTAATTTTGGGACCATTTTACCTGTGTTTGCTTCCTTTTACCAAGAAAAGACCAGAGAGATGAAAAATGACTGGATTTCAGTCTTAGGCTCGGTTCACACTTGTGCGATGCGGGAACGCTGCCAATATGCAGCGTGTTACCGCATCGCATCCACACAACTGGCAGTTCCCACTGCCATATGCGATACGCAGGGGGTGTCAATTAAACGTTAACGACACCCCCAGTTTGATTGCATATCGCAGTGCGATCTGCAAGTACGCACAGAATCGCATCGCACAAGTGTGAACCACTGTGCGATTTGATTTTGATGCAGCTCAAAAAATGCCCCTGTGCGTCTTTGGTGCGGATGCAGTGCGCATTTAGCCATAGAAAGTGTATGGCTGAAATTCGCACCGCACATGAGATCGCATGTAACGAAGGAGCAGTGTGCTCCGAATTAAATGCGATCTCCGCAGCCGCACGAGTGTGAACGGGCACTTTAAAAGCTTTGAAATTACCTGGGAAACTGGCATTGTCTGAAACCGGAAGTGGCAAACCGGAAGTGACCTCCTTAAAACCGGAAGTGGCATTAAAACACTTTTCTCCTTGACATTTTGGGCTTTAAAGTGTTGTTGTATCCGTTTTGGGGACTTTTGATCCCGTTTTGACACATTTTCTGCCTCCCTAAGCCTTTGGCCAAAGATGTGAACATTTTAAGGGCAAAACCCCCAAAATATGCAAAATTTAATTTTGGGACCATTTTACCTGTGTTTGCTTCCTTTTACCAAGAAAAGACCAGAGAGATGAAAAATGACTGGATTTCAGTCTTAGGCTCGGTTCACACTTGTGCGATGCGGGAACGCTGCCAATATGCAGCGTGTTACCGCATCGCATCCACACAACTGGCAGTTCCCACTGCCATATGCGATACGCAGGGGGTGTCAATTAAACGTTAACGACACCCCCAGTTTGATTGCATATCGCAGTGCGATCTGCAAGTACGCACAGAATCGCATCGCACAAGTGTGAACCACTGTGCGATTTGATTTTGATGCAGCTCAAAAAATGCCCCTGTGCGTCTTTGGTGCGGATGCAGTGCGAATTTAGCCATAGAAAGTGTATGGCTGAAATTCGCACCGCACATGAGATCGCATGTAACGAAGGAGCAGTGTGCTCCGAATTAAATGCGATCTCCGCAGCCGCACGAGTGTGAACGGGCACTTTAAAAGCTTTGAAATTACCTGGGAAACTGGCATTGTCTGAAACCGGAAGTGGCAAACCGGAAGTGACCTCCTTAAAACCGGAAGTGGCATTAAAACACTTTTCTCCTTGACATTTTGGGCTTTAAAGTGTTGTTGTATCCGTTTTGGGGACTTTTGATCCCGTTTTGACACATTTTCTGCCTCCCTAAGCCTTTGGCTAAAGATGTGAACATTTTAAGGGCAAAACCCCCAAAATATGCAAAATTTAATTTTGGGACCATTTTACCTGTGTTTGCTTCCTTTTACCAAGAAATGACCAGAGAGATGAAAAATGACTAGATTTCAGTCTTAGGCTCGGTTCACACTTGTGCGATGCGGGAACGCTGCCAATATGCAGCGTGTTACCGCATCGCATCCACACATCTGGCAGTTCCCACTGCCATATGCGATACGCAGGGGGTGTCAATTAAACGTTAACGACACCCCCAGTTTGATTGCATATCGCAGTGCGATCTGAGAGTACGCACAGAATCGCATCGCACAAGTGTGAACCACTGTGCGATTTGATTTTGATGCGGCTCAAAAAATGCCCCTGTGCGTCTTTGGTGCGGATGCAGTGCGAATTTAGCCATAGAAAGTGTATGGCTGAAATTCGCACCGCACATGAGATCGCATGTAACGAAGGAGCAGTGTGCTCCGCATTAAATGCGATCTCCGCAGCCGCACGAGTGTGAACGGGCACTTTAAAAGCTTTGAAATTACCTGGGAAACTGGCATTGTCTGAAACCGGAAGTGGCAAACCGGAAGTGACCTCCTTAAAACCGGAAGTGGCATTAAAACACTTTTCTCCTTGACATTTTGGGCTTTAAAGTGTTGTTGTATCCGTTTTGGGGACTTTTGATCCCGTTTTGACACATTTTCTGCCTCCCTAAGCCTTTGGCTAAAGATGTGAACATTTTAAGGGCAAAACCCCCAAAATATGCAAAATTTAATTTTGGGACCATTTTACCTGTGTTTGCTTCCTTTTACCAAGAAATGACCAGAGAGATGAAAAATGACTAAATTTAAGTCTTAGTCTCGGTTCACACTTGTGCGATGCGGGAACGCTGCCAATATGCAGCGTGTTACCGCATCGCATCCACACATCTGGCAGTTCCCACTGCCATATGCGATACGCAGGGGGTGTCAATTAAACGTTAACGACACCCCCAGTTTGATTGCATATCGCAGTGCGATCTGCAAGTACGCACAGAATCGCATTGCACAAGTGTGAACCACTGTGCGATTTGATTTTGATGCGACTCAAAAAATGCCTCCTGTGCGTCTTTGGTGCGGATGCAGTGCGAATTTAGCCATACAAAGTGTATGGCTGAAATTCGCACCGCACATGAGATCGCATGTAATGAAGGAGCAGTGCGCTCCGAATTAAATGCGATCTCCGCAGCCGCACGAGTGTGAACGGGCACTTAAAAAGCTTTGAAATTACCTGGGAAACTGGCATTGTCTGAGACCGGAAATGGCAAACCGGAAGTGACCTACTTAAAACCGGAAGTGACATTAAAACACTTTTCTCCTTGACATTTTGGGCTTTAAAGTGTTGTTGTATCCGTTTTGGGGACTTTTGATCCCGTTTTGACACATTTTCTGCCTCCCTAAGCCTTTGGCCAAAGATGTGAACATTTTAAGGGCAAAACCCCCAAAATATGCAAAATTTAATTTTGGGACCATTTTACCTGTGTTTGCTTCCTTTTACCAAGAAAAGACCAGAGAGATGAAAAATGACTGGATTTCAGTCTTAGGCTCGGTTCACACTTGTGCGATGCGGGAACGCTGCCAATATGCAGCGTGTTACCGCATCGCATCCACACAACTGGCAGTTCCCACTGCCATATGCGATACGCAGGGGGTGTCAATTAAACGTTAACGACACCCCCAGTTTGATTGCATATCGCAGTGCGATCTGCAAGTACGCACAGAATCGCATCGCACAAGTGTGAACCACTGTGCGATTTGATTTTGATGCAGCTCAAAAAATGCCCCTGTGCGTCTTTGGTGCGGATGCAGTGCGAATTTAGCCATAGAAAGTGTATGGCTGAAATTCGCACCGCACATGAGATCGCATGTAACGAAGGAGCAGTGTGCTCCGAATTAAATGTGATCTCCGCAGCCGCACGAGTGTGAACGGGCACTTTAAAAGCTTTGAAATTACCTGGGAAACTGGCATTGTCTGAAACCGGAAGTGGCAAACCGGAAGTGACCTCCTTAAAACCGGAAGTGGCATTAAAACACTTTTCTCCTTGACATTTTGGGCTTTAAAGTGTTGTTGTATCCGTTTTGGGGACTTTTGATCCCGTTTTGACACATTTTCTGCCTCCCTAAGCCTTTGGCTAAAGATGTGAACATTTTAAGGGCAAAACCCCCAAAATATGCAAAATTTAATTTTGGGACCATTTTACCTGTGTTTGCTTCCTTTTACCAAGAAATGACCAGAGAGATGAAAAATGACTAGATTTCAGTCTTAGGCTCGGTTCACACTTGTGCGATGCGGGAACGCTGCCAATATGCAGCGTGTTACCGCATCGCATCCACACATCTGGCAGTTCCCACTGCCATATGCGATACGCAGGGGGTGTCAATTAAACGTTAACGACACCCCCAGTTTGATTGCATATCGCAGTGTGATCTGAGAGTGCGCACAGAATCGCATCGCACAAGTGTGAACCACTGTGCGATTTGATTTTGATGCGGCTCAAAAAATGCCCCTGTGCGTCTTTGGTGCGGATGCAGTGCGAATTTAGCCATAGAAAGTGTATGGCTGAAATTCGCACCGCACATGAGATCGCATGTAACGAAGGAGCAGTGTGCTCCGCATTAAATGCGATCTCCGCAGCCGCACGAGTGTGAACGGGCACTTTAAAAGCTTTGAAATTACCTGGGAAACTGGCATTGTCTGAAACCGGAAGTGGCAAACCGGAAGTGACCTCCTTAAAACCGGAAGTGGCATTAAAACACTTTTCTCCTTGACATTTTGGGCTTTAAAGTGTTGTTGTATCCGTTTTGGGGACTTTTGATCCCGTTTTGACACATTTTCTGCCTCCCTAAGCCTTTGGCCAAAGATGTGAACATTTTAAGGGCAAAACCCCCAAAATATGCAAAATTTAATTTTGGGACCATTTTACCTGTGTTTGCTTCCTTTTACCAAGAAAAGACCAGAGAGATGAAAAATGACTGGATTTCAGTCTTAGGCTCGGTTCACACTTGTGCGATGCGGGAACGCTGCCAATATGCAGCGTGTTACCGCATCGCATCCACACAACTGGCAGTTCTCACTGCCATATGCGATACGCAGGGGGTGTCAATTAAACGTTAACGACACCCCCAGTTTGATTGCATATCGCAGTGCGATCTGCAAGTACGCACAGAATCGCATCGCACAAGTGTGAACCACTGTGCGATTTGATTTTGATGCAGCTCAAAAAATGCCCCTGTGCGTCTTTGGTGCGGATGCAGTGCGAATTTAGCCATAGAAAGTGTATGGCTGAAATTCGCACCGCACATGAGATCGCATGTAACGAAGGAGCAGTGTGCTCCGCATTAAATGCGATCTCCGCAGCCGCACGAGTGTGAACGGGCACTTTAAAAGCTTTGAAATTACCTGGGAAACTGGCATTGTCTGAGACCGGAAATGGCAAACCGGAAGTGACCTACTTAAAACCGGAAGTGACATTAAAACACTTTTCTCCTTGACATTTTGGGCTTTAAAGTGTTGTTGTATCCGTTTTGGGGACTTTTGATCCCGTTTTGACACATTTTCTGCCTCCCTAAGCCTTTGGCCAAAGATGTGAACATTTTAAGGGCAAAACCCCCAAAATATGCAAAATTTAATTTTGGGACCATTTTACCTGTGTTTGCTTCCTTTTACCAAGAAAAGACCAGAGAGATGAAAAATGACTGGATTTCAGTCTTAGGCTCGGTTCACACTTGTGCGATGCGGGAACGCTGCCAATATGCAGCGTGTTACCGCATCGCATCCACACAACTGGCAGTTCCCACTGCCATATGCGATACGCAGGGGGTGTCAATTAAACGTTAACGACACCCCCAGTTTGATTGCATATCGCAGTGCGATCTGCAAGTACGCACAGAATCGCATCGCACAAGTGTGAACCACTGTGCGATTTGATTTTGATGCAGCTCAAAAAATGCCCCTGTGCGTCTTTGGTGCGGATGCAGTGCGAATTTAGCCATAGAAAGTGTATGGCTGAAATTCGCACCGCACATGAGATCGCATGTAACGAAGGAGCAGTGTGCTCCGAATTAAATGCGATCTCCGCAGCCGCACGAGTGTGAACGGGCACTTTAAAAGCTTTGAAATTACCTGGGAAACTGGCATTGTCTGAAACCGGAAGTGGCAAACCGGAAGTGACCTCCTTAAAACCGGAAGTGGCATTAAAACACTTTTCTCCTTGACATTTTGGGCTTTAAAGTGTTGTTGTATCCGTTTTGGGGACTTTTGATCCCGTTTTGACACATTTTCTGCCTCCCTAAGCCTTTGGCTAAAGATGTGAACATTTTAAGGGCAAAACCCCCAAAATATGCAAAATTTAATTTTGGGACCATTTTACCTGTGTTTGCTTCCTTTTACCAAGAAATGACCAGAGAGATGAAAAATGACTAGATTTCAGTCTTAGGCTCGGTTCACACTTGTGCGATGCGGGAACGCTGCCAATATGCAGCGTGTTACCGCATCGCATCCACACATCTGGCAGTTCCCACTGCCATATGCGATACGCAGGGGGTGTCAATTAAACGTTAACGACACCCCCAGTTTGATTGCATATCGCAGTGCGATCTGAGAGTGCGCACAGAATCGCATCGCACAAGTGTGAACCACTGTGCGATTTGATTTTGATGCGGCTCAAAAAATGCCCCTGTGCGTCTTTGGTGCGGATGCAGTGCGAATTTAGCCATAGAAAGTGTATGGCTGAAATTCGCACCGCACATGAGATCGCATGTAACGAAGGAGCAGTGTGCTCCGCATTAAATGCGATCTCCGCAGCCGCACGAGTGTGAACGGGCACTTTAAAAGCTTTGAAATTACCTGGGAAACTGGCATTGTCTGAAACCGGAAGTGGCAAACCGGAAGTGACCTCCTTAAAACCGGAAGTGGCATTAAAACACTTTTCTCCTTGACATTTTGGGCTTTAAAGTGTTGTTGTATCCGTTTTGGGGACTTTTGATCCCGTTTTGACACATTTTCTGCCTCCCTAAGCCTTTGGCCAAAGATGTGAACATTTTAAGGGCAAAACCCCCAAAATATGCAAAATTTAATTTTGGGACCATTTTACCTGTGTTTGCTTCCTTTTACCAAGAAAAGACCAGAGAGATGAAAAATGACTGGATTTCAGTCTTAGGCTCGGTTCACACTTGTGCGATGCGGGAACGCTGCCAATATGCAGCGTGTTACCGCATCGCATCCACACAACTGGCAGTTCCCACTGCCATATGCGATACGCAGGGGGTGTCAATTAAACGTTAACGACACCCCCAGTTTGATTGCATATCGCAGTGCGATCTGCAAGTACGCACAGAATCGCATCGCACAAGTGTGAACCACTGTGCGATTTGATTTTGATGCAGCTCAAAAAATGCCCCTGTGCGTCTTTGGTGCGGATGCAGTGCGAATTTAGCCATAGAAAGTGTATGGCTGAAATTCGCACCGCACATGAGATCGCATGTAACGAAGGAGCAGTGTGCTCCGAATTAAATGCGATCTCCGCAGCCGCACGAGTGTGAACGGGCACTTTAAAAGCTTTGAAATTACCTGGGAAACTGGCATTGTCTGAAACCGGAAGTGGCAAACCGGAAGTGACCTCCTTAAAACCGGAAGTGGCATTAAAACACTTTTCTCCTTGACATTTTGGGCTTTAAAGTGTTGTTGTATCCGTTTTGGGGACTTTTGATCCCGTTTTGACACATTTTCTGCCTCCCTAAGCCTTTGGCTAAAGATGTGAACATTTTAAGGGCAAAACCCCCAAAATATGCAAAATTTAATTTTGGGACCATTTTACCTGTGTTTGCTTCCTTTTACCAAGAAATGACCAGAGAGATGAAAAATGACTAGATTTCAGTCTTAGGCTCGGTTCACACTTGTGCGATGCGGGAACGCTGCCAATATGCAGCGTGTTACCGCATCGCATCCACACATCTGGCAGTTCCCACTGCCATATGCGATACGCAGGGGGTGTCAATTAAACGTTAACGACACCCCCAGTTTGATTGCATATCGCAGTGCGATCTGAGAGTGCGCACAGAATCGCATCGCACAAGTGTGAACCACTGTGCGATTTGATTTTGATGCGGCTCAAAAAATGCCCCTGTGCGTCTTTGGTGCGGATGCAGTGCGAATTTAGCCATAGAAAGTGTATGGCTGAAATTCGCACCGCACATGAGATCGCATGTAACGAAGGAGCAGTGTGCTCCGCATTAAATGCGATCTCCGCAGCCGCACGAGTGTGAACGGGCACTTTAAAAGCTTTGAAATTACCTGGGAAACTGGCATTGTCTGAAACCGGAAGTGGCAAACCGGAAGTGACCTCCTTAAAACCGGAAGTGGCATTAAAACACTTTTCTCCTTGACATTTTGGGCTTTAAAGTGTTGTTGTATCCGTTTTGGGGACTTTTGATCCCGTTTTGACACATTTTCTGCCTCCCTAAGCCTTTGGCCAAAGATGTGAACATTTTAAGGGCAAAACCCCCAAAATATGCAAAATTTAATTTTGGGACCATTTTACCTGTGTTTGCTTCCTTTTACCAAGAAAAGACCAGAGAGATGAAAAATGACTGGATTTCAGTCTTAGGCTCGGTTCACACTTGTGCGATGCGGGAACGCTGCCAATATGCAGCGTGTTACCGCATCGCATCCACACAACTGGCAGTTCCCACTGCCATATGCGATACGCAGGGGGTGTCAATTAAACGTTAACGACACCCCCAGTTTGATTGCATATCGCAGTGCGATCTGCAAGTACGCACAGAATCGCATCGCACAAGTGTGAACCACTGTGCGATTTGATTTTGATGCAGCTCAAAAAATGCCCCTGTGCGTCTTTGGTGCGGATGCAGTGCGAATTTAGCCATAGAAAGTGTATGGCTGAAATTCGCACCGCACATGAGATCGCATGTAACGAAGGAGCAGTGTGCTCCGCATTAAATGCGATCTCCGCAGCCGCACGAGTGTGAACGGGCACTTTAAAAGCTTTGAAATTACCTGGGAAACTGGCATTGTCTGAGACCGGAAATGGCAAACCGGAAGTGACCTACTTAAAACCGGAAGTGACATTAAAACACTTTTCTCCTTGACATTTTGGGCTTTAAAGTGTTGTTGTATCCGTTTTGGGGACTTTTGATCCCGTTTTGACACATTTTCTGCCTCCCTAAGCCTTTGGCCAAAGATGTGAACATTTTAAGGGCAAAACCCCCAAAATATGCAAAATTTAATTTTGGGACCATTTTACCTGTGTTTGCTTCCTTTTACCAAGAAAAGACCAGAGAGATGAAAAATGACTGGATTTCAGTCTTAGGCTCGGTTCACACTTGTGCGATGCGGGAACGCTGCCAATATGCAGCGTGTTACCGCATCGCATCCACACAACTGGCAGTTCCCACTGCCATATGCGATACGCAGGGGGTGTCAATTAAACGTTAACGACACCCCCAGTTTGATTGCATATCGCAGTGCGATCTGCAAGTACGCACAGAATCGCATCGCACAAGTGTGAACCACTGTGCGATTTGATTTTGATGCAGCTCAAAAAATGCCCCTGTGCGTCTTTGGTGCGGATGCAGTGCGAATTTAGCCATAGAAAGTGTATGGCTGAAATTCGCACCGCACATGAGATCGCATGTAACGAAGGAGCAGTGTGCTCCGAATTAAATGCGATCTCCGCAGCCGCACGAGTGTGAACGGGCACTTTAAAAGCTTTGAAATTACCTGGGAAACTGGCATTGTCTGAAACCGGAAGTGGCAAACCGGAAGTGACCTCCTTAAAACCGGAAGTGGCATTAAAACACTTTTCTCCTTGACATTTTGGGCTTTAAAGTGTTGTTGTATCCGTTTTGGGGACTTTTGATCCCGTTTTGACACATTTTCTGCCTCCCTAAGCCTTTGGCTAAAGATGTGAACATTTTAAGGGCAAAACCCCCAAAATATGCAAAATTTAATTTTGGGACCATTTTACCTGTGTTTGCTTCCTTTTACCAAGAAATGACCAGAGAGATGAAAAATGACTAGATTTCAGTCTTAGGCTCGGTTCACACTTGTGCGATGCGGGAACGCTGCCAATATGCAGCGTGTTACCGCATCGCATCCACACATCTGGCAGTTCCCACTGCCATATGCGATACGCAGGGGGTGTCAATTAAACGTTAACGACACCCCCAGTTTGATTGCATATCGCAGTGCGATCTGAGAGTGCGCACAGAATCGCATCGCACAAGTGTGAACCACTGTGCGATTTGATTTTGATGCGGCTCAAAAAATGCCCCTGTGCGTCTTTGGTGCGGATGCAGTGCGAATTTAGCCATAGAAAGTGTATGGCTGAAATTCGCACCGCACATGAGATCGCATGTAACGAAGGAGCAGTGCGCTCCGCATTAAATGCGATCTCCGCAGCCGCACGAGTGTGAACGGGCACTTTAAAAGCTTTGAAATTACCTGGGAAACTGGCATTGTCTGAAACCGGAAGTGGCAAACCGGAAGTGACCTCCTTAAAACCGGAAGTGGCATTAAAACACTTTTCTCCTTGACATTTTGGGCTTTAAAGTGTTGTTGTATCCGTTTTGGGGACTTTTGATCCCGTTTTGACACATTTTCTGCCTCCCTAAGCCTTTGGCCAAAGATGTGAACATTTTAAGGGCAAAACCCCCAAAATATGCAAAATTTAATTTTGGGACCATTTTACCTGTGTTTGCTTCCTTTTACCAAGAAAAGACCAGAGAGATGAAAAATGACTGGATTTCAGTCTTAGGCTCGGTTCACACTTGTGCGATGCGGGAACGCTGCCAATATGCAGCGTGTTACCGCATCGCATCCACACAACTGGCAGTTCCCACTGCCATATGCGATACGCAGGGGGTGTCAATTAAACGTTAACGACACCCCCAGTTTGATTGCATATCGCAGTGCGATCTGCAAGTACGCACAGAATCGCATCGCACAAGTGTGAACCACTGTGCGATTTGATTTTGATGCAGCTCAAAAAATGCCCCTGTGCGTCTTTGGTGCGGATGCAGTGCGAATTTAGCCATAGAAAGTGTATGGCTGAAATTCGCACCGCACATGAGATCGCATGTAACGAAGGAGCAGTGTGCTCCGAATTAAATGCGATCTCCGCAGCCGCACGAGTGTGAACGGGCACTTTAAAAGCTTTGAAATTACCTGGGAAACTGGCATTGTCTGAAACCGGAAGTGGCAAACCGGAAGTGACCTCCTTAAAACCGGAAGTGGCATTAAAACACTTTTCTCCTTGACATTTTGGGCTTTAAAGTGTTGTTGTATCCGTTTTGGGGACTTTTGATCCCGTTTTGACACATTTTCTGCCTCCCTAAGCCTTTGGCTAAAGATGTGAACATTTTAAGGGCAAAACCCCCAAAATATGCAAAATTTAATTTTGGGACCATTTTACCTGTGTTTGCTTCCTTTTACCAAGAAATGACCAGAGAGATGAAAAATGACTAGATTTCAGTCTTAGGCTCGGTTCACACTTGTGCGATGCGGGAACGCTGCCAATATGCAGCGTGTTACCGCATCGCATCCACACATCTGGCAGTTCCCACTGCCATATGCGATACGCAGGGGGTGTCAATTAAACGTTAACGACACCCCCAGTTTGATTGCATATCGCAGTGCGATCTGAGAGTGCGCACAGAATCGCATCGCACAAGTGTGAACCACTGTGCGATTTGATTTTGATGCGGCTCAAAAAATGCCCCTGTGCGTCTTTGGTGCGGATGCAGTGCGAATTTAGCCATAGAAAGTGTATGGCTGAAATTCGCACCGCACATGAGATCGCATGTAACGAAGGAGCAGTGTGCTCCGCATTAAATGCGATCTCCGCAGCCGCACGAGTGTGAACGGGCACTTTAAAAGCTTTGAAATTACCTGGGAAACTGGCATTGTCTGAAACCGGAAGTGGCAAACCGGAAGTGACCTCCTTAAAACCGGAAGTGGCATTAAAACACTTTTCTCCTTGACATTTTGGGCTTTAAAGTGTTGTTGTATCCGTTTTGGGGACTTTTGATCCCGTTTTGACACATTTTCTGCCTCCCTAAGCCTTTGGCCAAAGATGTGAACATTTTAAGGGCAAAACCCCCAAAATATGCAAAATTTAATTTTGGGACCATTTTACCTGTGTTTGCTTCCTTTTACCAAGAAAAGACCAGAGAGATGAAAAATGACTGGATTTCAGTCTTAGGCTCGGTTCACACTTGTGCGATGCGGGAACGCTGCCAATATGCAGCGTGTTACCGCATCGCATCCACACAACTGGCAGTTCCCACTGCCATATGCGATACGCAGGGGGTGTCAATTAAACGTTAACGACACCCCCAGTTTGATTGCATATCGCAGTGCGATCTGCAAGTACGCACAGAATCGCATCGCACAAGTGTGAACCACTGTGCGATTTGATTTTGATGCGGCTCAAAAAATGCCCCTGTGCGTCTTTGGTGCGGATGCAGTGCGAATTTAGCCATAGAAAGTGTATGGCTGAAATTCGCACCGCACATGAGATCGCATGTAACGAAGGAGCAGTGTGCTCCGCATTAAATGCGATCTCCGCAGCCGCACGAGTGTGAACGGGCACTTTAAAAGCTTTGAAATTACCTGGGAAACTGGCATTGTCTGAAACCGGAAGTGGCAAACCGGAAGTGACCTCCTTAAAACCGGAAGTGGCATTAAAACACTTTTCTCCTTGACATTTTGGGCTTTAAAGTGTTGTTGTATCCGTTTTGGGGACTTTTGATCCCGTTTTGACACATTTTCTGCCTCCCTAAGCCTTTGGCTAAAGATGTGAACATTTTAAGGGCAAAACCCCCAAAATATGCAAAATTTAATTTTGGGACCATTTTACCTGTGTTTGCTTCCTTTTACCAAGAAATGACCAGAGAGATGAAAAATGACTAAATTTAAGTCTTAGGCTCGGTTCACACTTGTGCGATGCGGGAACGCTGCCAATATGCAGCGTGTTACCGCATCGCATCCACACATCTGGCAGTTCCCACTGCCATATGCGATACGCAGGGGGTGTCAATTAAACGTTAACGACACCCCCAGTTTGATTGCATATCGCAGTGCGATCTGCAAGTACGCACAGAATCGCATTGCACAAGTGTGAACCACTGTGCGATTTGATTTTGATGCGACTCAAAAAATGCCTCCTGTGCGTCTTTGGTGCGGATGCAGTGCGAATTTAGCCATACAAAGTGTATGGCTGAAATTCGCACCGCACATGAGATCGCATGTAATGAAGGAGCAGTGCGCTCCGAATTAAATGCGATCTCCGCAGCCGCACGAGTGTGAACGGGCACTTAAAAAGCTTTGAAATTACCTGGGAAACTGGCATTGTCTGAGACCGGAAATGGCAAACCGGAAGTGACCTACTTAAAACCGGAAGTGACATTAAAACACTTTTCTCCTTGACATTTTGGGCTTTAAAGTGTTGTTGTATCCGTTTTGGGGACTTTTGATCCCGTTTTGACACATTTTCTGCCTCCCTAAGCCTTTGGCCAAAGATGTGAACATTTTAAGGGCAAAACCCCCAAAATATGCAAAATTTAATTTTGGGACCATTTTACCTGTGTTTGCTTCCTTTTACCAAGAAAAGACCAGAGAGATGAAAAATGACTGGATTTCAGTCTTAGGCTCGGTTCACACTTGTGCGATGCGGGAACGCTGCCAATATGCAGCGTGTTACCGCATCGCATCCACACAACTGGCAGTTCCCACTGCCATATGCGATACGCAGGGGGTGTCAATTAAACGTTAACGACACCCCCAGTTTGATTGCATATCGCAGTGCGATCTGCAAGTACGCACAGAATCGCATCGCACAAGTGTGAACCACTGTGCGATTTGATTTTGATGCAGCTCAAAAAATGCCCCTGTGCGTCTTTGGTGCGGATGCAGTGCGAATTTAGCCATAGAAAGTGTATGGCTGAAATTCGCACCGCACATGAGATCGCATGTAACGAAGGAGCAGTGTGCTCCGAATTAAATGCGATCTCCGCAGCCGCACGAGTGTGAACGGGCACTTTAAAAGCTTTGAAATTACCTGGGAAACTGGCATTGTCTGAAACCGGAAGTGGCAAACCGGAAGTGACCTCCTTAAAACCGGAAGTGGCATTAAAACACTTTTCTCCTTGACATTTTGGGCTTTAAAGTGTTGTTGTATCCGTTTTGGGGACTTTTGATCCCGTTTTGACACATTTTCTGCCTCCCTAAGCCTTTGGCTAAAGATGTGAACATTTTAAGGGCAAAACCCCCAAAATATGCAAAATTTAATTTTGGGACCATTTTACCTGTGTTTGCTTCCTTTTACCAAGAAATGACCAGAGAGATGAAAAATGACTAGATTTCAGTCTTAGGCTCGGTTCACACTTGTGCGATGCGGGAACGCTGCCAATATGCAGCGTGTTACCGCATCGCATCCACACATCTGGCAGTTCCCACTGCCATATGCGATACGCAGGGGGTGTCAATTAAACGTTAACGACACCCCCAGTTTGATTGCATATCGCAGTGCGATCTGAGAGTGCGCACAGAATCGCATCGCACAAGTGTGAACCACTGTGCGATTTGATTTTGATGCGGCTCAAAAAATGCCCCTGTGCGTCTTTGGTGCGGATGCAGTGCGAATTTAGCCATAGAAAGTGTATGGCTGAAATTCGCACCGCACATGAGATCGCATGTAACGAAGGAGCAGTGTGCTCCGCATTAAATGCGATCTCCGCAGCCGCACGAGTGTGAACGGGCACTTTAAAAGCTTTGAAATTACCTGGGAAACTGGCATTGTCTGAAACCGGAAGTGGCAAACCGGAAGTGACCTCCTTAAAACCGGAAGTGGCATTAAAACACTTTTCTCCTTGACATTTTGGGCTTTAAAGTGTTGTTGTATCCGTTTTGGGGACTTTTGATCCCGTTTTGACACATTTTCTGCCTCCCTAAGCCTTTGGCCAAAGATGTGAACATTTTAAGGGCAAAACCCCCAAAATATGCAAAATTTAATTTTGGGACCATTTTACCTGTGTTTGCTTCCTTTTACCAAGAAAAGACCAGAGAGATGAAAAATGACTGGATTTCAGTCTTAGGCTCGGTTCACACTTGTGCGATGCGGGAACGCTGCCAATATGCAGCGTGTTACCGCATCGCATCCACACAACTGGCAGTTCCCACTGCCATATGCGATACGCAGGGGGTGTCAATTAAACGTTAACGACACCCCCAGTTTGATTGCATATCGCAGTGCGATCTGCAAGTACGCACAGAATCGCATCGCACAAGTGTGAACCACTGTGCGATTTGATTTTGATGCAGCTCAAAAAATGCCCCTGTGCGTCTTTGGTGCGGATGCAGTGCGAATTTAGCCATAGAAAGTGTATGGCTGAAATTCGCACCGCACATGAGATCGCATGTAACGAAGGAGCAGTGTGCTCCGCATTAAATGCGATCTCCGCAGCCGCACGAGTGTGAACGGGCACTTTAAAAGCTTTGAAATTACCTGGGAAACTGGCATTGTCTGAAACCGGAAGTGGCAAACCGGAAGTGACCTCCTTAAAACCGGAAGTGGCATTAAAACACTTTTCTCCTTGACATTTTGGGCTTTAAAGTGTTGTTGTATCCGTTTTGGGGACTTTTGATCCCGTTTTGACACATTTTCTGCCTCCCTAAGCCTTTGGCCAAAGATGTGAACATTTTAAGGGCAAAACCCCCAAAATATGCAAAATTTAATTTTGGGACCATTTTACCTGTGTTTGCTTCCTTTTACCAAGAAAAGACCAGAGAGATGAAAAATGACTGGATTTCAGTCTTAGGCTCGGTTCACACTTGTGCGATGCGGGAACGCTGCCAATATGCAGCGTGTTACCGCATCGCATCCACACAACTGGCAGTTCCCACTGCCATATGCGATACGCAGGGGGTGTCAATTAAACGTTAACGACACCCCCAGTTTGATTGCATATCGCAGTGCGATCTGCAAGTACGCACAGAATCGCATCGCACAAGTGTGAACCACTGTGCGATTTGATTTTGATGCAGCTCAAAAAATGCCCCTGTGCGTCTTTGGTGCGGATGCAGTGCGCATTTAGCCATAGAAAGTGTATGGCTGAAATTCGCACCGCACATGAGATCGCATGTAACGAAGGAGCAGTGTGCTCCGAATTAAATGCGATCTCCGCAGCCGCACGAGTGTGAACGGGCACTTTAAAAGCTTTGAAATTACCTGGGAAACTGGCATTGTCTGAAACCGGAAGTGGCAAACCGGAAGTGACCTCCTTAAAACCGGAAGTGGCATTAAAACACTTTTCTCCTTGACATTTTGGGCTTTAAAGTGTTGTTGTATCCGTTTTGGGGACTTTTGATCCCGTTTTGACACATTTTCTGCCTCCCTAAGCCTTTGGCCAAAGATGTGAACATTTTAAGGGCAAAACCCCCAAAATATGCAAAATTTAATTTTGGGACCATTTTACCTGTGTTTGCTTCCTTTTACCAAGAAAAGACCAGAGAGATGAAAAATGACTGGATTTCAGTCTTAGGCTCGGTTCACACTTGTGCGATGCGGGAACGCTGCCAATATGCAGCGTGTTACCGCATCGCATCCACACAACTGGCAGTTCCCACTGCCATATGCGATACGCAGGGGGTGTCAATTAAACGTTAACGACACCCCCAGTTTGATTGCATATCGCAGTGCGATCTGCAAGTACGCACAGAATCGCATCGCACAAGTGTGAACCACTGTGCGATTTGATTTTGATGCAGCTCAAAAAATGCCCCTGTGCGTCTTTGGTGCGGATGCAGTGCGAATTTAGCCATAGAAAGTGTATGGCTGAAATTCGCACCGCACATGAGATCGCATGTAACGAAGGAGCAGTGTGCTCCGAATTAAATGCGATCTCCGCAGCCGCACGAGTGTGAACGGGCACTTTAAAAGCTTTGAAATTACCTGGGAAACTGGCATTGTCTGAAACCGGAAGTGGCAAACCGGAAGTGACCTCCTTAAAACCGGAAGTGGCATTAAAACACTTTTCTCCTTGACATTTTGGGCTTTAAAGTGTTGTTGTATCCGTTTTGGGGACTTTTGATCCCGTTTTGACACATTTTCTGCCTCCCTAAGCCTTTGGCTAAAGATGTGAACATTTTAAGGGCAAAACCCCCAAAATATGCAAAATTTAATTTTGGGACCATTTTACCTGTGTTTGCTTCCTTTTACCAAGAAATGACCAGAGAGATGAAAAATGACTAGATTTCAGTCTTAGGCTCGGTTCACACTTGTGCGATGCGGGAACGCTGCCAATATGCAGCGTGTTACCGCATCGCATCCACACATCTGGCAGTTCCCACTGCCATATGCGATACGCAGGGGGTGTCAATTAAACGTTAACGACACCCCCAGTTTGATTGCATATCGCAGTGCGATCTGAGAGTACGCACAGAATCGCATCGCACAAGTGTGAACCACTGTGCGATTTGATTTTGATGCGGCTCAAAAAATGCCCCTGTGCGTCTTTGGTGCGGATGCAGTGCGAATTTAGCCATAGAAAGTGTATGGCTGAAATTCGCACCGCACATGAGATCGCATGTAACGAAGGAGCAGTGTGCTCCGCATTAAATGCGATCTCCGCAGCCGCACGAGTGTGAACGGGCACTTTAAAAGCTTTGAAATTACCTGGGAAACTGGCATTGTCTGAAACCGGAAGTGGCAAACCGGAAGTGACCTCCTTAAAACCGGAAGTGGCATTAAAACACTTTTCTCCTTGACATTTTGGGCTTTAAAGTGTTGTTGTATCCGTTTTGGGGACTTTTGATCCCGTTTTGACACATTTTCTGCCTCCCTAAGCCTTTGGCTAAAGATGTGAACATTTTAAGGGCAAAACCCCCAAAATATGCAAAATTTAATTTTGGGACCATTTTACCTGTGTTTGCTTCCTTTTACCAAGAAATGACCAGAGAGATGAAAAATGACTAAATTTAAGTCTTAGGCTCGGTTCACACTTGTGCGATGCGGGAACGCTGCCAATATGCAGCGTGTTACCGCATCGCATCCACACATCTGGCAGTTCCCACTGCCATATGCGATACGCAGGGGGTGTCAATTAAACGTTAACGACACCCCCAGTTTGATTGCATATCGCAGTGCGATCTGCAAGTACGCACAGAATCGCATTGCACAAGTGTGAACCACTGTGCGATTTGATTTTGATGCGACTCAAAAAATGCCTCCTGTGCGTCTTTGGTGCGGATGCAGTGCGAATTTAGCCATACAAAGTGTATGGCTGAAATTCGCACCGCACATGAGATCGCATGTAATGAAGGAGCAGTGCGCTCCGAATTAAATGCGATCTCCGCAGCCGCACGAGTGTGAACGGGCACTTAAAAAGCTTTGAAATTACCTGGGAAACTGGCATTGTCTGAGACCGGAAATGGCAAACCGGAAGTGACCTACTTAAAACCGGAAGTGACATTAAAACACTTTTCTCCTTGACATTTTGGGCTTTAAAGTGTTGTTGTATCCGTTTTGGGGACTTTTGATCCCGTTTTGACACATTTTCTGCCTCCCTAAGCCTTTGGCCAAAGATGTGAACATTTTAAGGGCAAAACCCCCAAAATATGCAAAATTTAATTTTGGGACCATTTTACCTGTGTTTGCTTCCTTTTACCAAGAAAAGACCAGAGAGATGAAAAATGACTGGATTTCAGTCTTAGGCTCGGTTCACACTTGTGCGATGCGGGAACGCTGCCAATATGCAGCGTGTTACCGCATCGCATCCACACAACTGGCAGTTCCCACTGCCATATGCGATACGCAGGGGGTGTCAATTAAACGTTAACGACACCCCCAGTTTGATTGCATATCGCAGTGCGATCTGCAAGTACGCACAGAATCGCATCGCACAAGTGTGAACCACTGTGCGATTTGATTTTGATGCAGCTCAAAAAATGCCCCTGTGCGTCTTTGGTGCGGATGCAGTGCGAATTTAGCCATAGAAAGTGTATGGCTGAAATTCGCACCGCACATGAGATCGCATGTAACGAAGGAGCAGTGTGCTCCGCATTAAATGCGATCTCCGCAGCCGCACGAGTGTGAACGGGCACTTTAAAAGCTTTGAAATTACCTGGGAAACTGGCATTGTCTGAAACCGGAAGTGGCAAACCGGAAGTGACCTCCTTAAAACCGGAAGTGGCATTAAAACACTTTTCTCCTTGACATTTTGGGCTTTAAAGTGTTGTTGTATCCGTTTTGGGGACTTTTGATCCCGTTTTGACACATTTTCTGCCTCCCTAAGCCTTTGGCTAAAGATGTGAACATTTTAAGGGCAAAACCCCCAAAATATGCAAAATTTAATTTTGGGACCATTTTACCTGTGTTTGCTTCCTTTTACCAAGAAATGACCAGAGAGATGAAAAATGACTAAATTTAAGTCTTAGGCTCGGTTCACACTTGTGCGATGCGGGAACGCTGCCAATATGCAGCGTGTTACCGCATCGCATCCACACATCTGGCAGTTCCCACTGCCATATGCGATACGCAGGGGGTGTCAATTAAACGTTAACGACACCCCCAGTTTGATTGCATATCGCAGTGCGATCTGCAAGTACGCACAGAATCGCATTGCACAAGTGTGAACCACTGTGCGATTTGATTTTGATGCGACTCAAAAAATGCCTCCTGTGCGTCTTTGGTGCGGATGCAGTGCGAATTTAGCCATACAAAGTGTATGGCTGAAATTCGCACCGCACATGAGATCGCATGTAATGAAGGAGCAGTGCGCTCCGAATTAAATGCGATCTCCGCAGCCGCACGAGTGTGAACGGGCACTTAAAAAGCTTTGAAATTACCTGGGAAACTGGCATTGTCTGAGACCGGAAATGGCAAACCGGAAGTGACCTACTTAAAACCGGAAGTGACATTAAAACACTTTTCTCCTTGACATTTTGGGCTTTAAAGTGTTGTTGTATCCGTTTTGGGGACTTTTGATCCCGTTTTGACACATTTTCTGCCTCCCTAAGCCTTTGGCCAAAGATGTGAACATTTTAAGGGCAAAACCCCCAAAATATGCAAAATTTAATTTTGGGACCATTTTACCTGTGTTTGCTTCCTTTTACCAAGAAAAGACCAGAGAGATGAAAAATGACTGGATTTCAGTCTTAGGCTCGGTTCACACTTGTGCGATGCGGGAACGCTGCCAATATGCAGCGTGTTACCGCATCGCATCCACACAACTGGCAGTTCCCACTGCCATATGCGATACGCAGGGGGTGTCAATTAAACGTTAACGACACCCCCAGTTTGATTGCATATCGCAGTGCGATCTGCAAGTACGCACAGAATCGCATCGCACAAGTGTGAACCACTGTGCGATTTGATTTTGATGCAGCTCAAAAAATGCCCCTGTGCGTCTTTGGTGCGGATGCAGTGCGAATTTAGCCATAGAAAGTGTATGGCTGAAATTCGCACCGCACATGAGATCGCATGTAACGAAGGAGCAGTGTGCTCCGAATTAAATGCGATCTCCGCAGCCGCACGAGTGTGAACGGGCACTTTAAAAGCTTTGAAATTACCTGGGAAACTGGCATTGTCTGAAACCGGAAGTGGCAAACCGGAAGTGACCTCCTTAAAACCGGAAGTGGCATTAAAACACTTTTCTCCTTGACATTTTGGGCTTTAAAGTGTTGTTGTATCCGTTTTGGGGACTTTTGATCCCGTTTTGACACATTTTCTGCCTCCCTAAGCCTTTGGCTAAAGATGTGAACATTTTAAGGGCAAAACCCCCAAAATATGCAAAATTTAATTTTGGGACCATTTTACCTGTGTTTGCTTCCTTTTACCAAGAAATGACCAGAGAGATGAAAAATGACTAGATTTCAGTCTTAGGCTCGGTTCACACTTGTGCGATGCGGGAACGCTGCCAATATGCAGCGTGTTACCGCATCGCATCCACACATCTGGCAGTTCCCACTGCCATATGCGATACGCAGGGGGTGTCAATTAAACGTTAACGACACCCCCAGTTTGATTGCATATCGCAGTGCGATCTGAGAGTGCGCACAGAATCGCATCGCACAAGTGTGAACCACTGTGCGATTTGATTTTGATGCGGCTCAAAAAATGCCCCTGTGCGTCTTTGGTGCGGATGCAGTGCGAATTTAGCCATAGAAAGTGTATGGCTGAAATTCGCACCGCACATGAGATCGCATGTAACGAAGGAGCAGTGTGCTCCGCATTAAATGCGATCTCCGCAGCCGCACGAGTGTGAACGGGCACTTTAAAAGCTTTGAAATTACCTGGGAAACTGGCATTGTCTGAAACCGGAAGTGGCAAACCGGAAGTGACCTCCTTAAAACCGGAAGTGGCATTAAAACACTTTTCTCCTTGACATTTTGGGCTTTAAAGTGTTGTTGTATCCGTTTTGGGGACTTTTGATCCCGTTTTGACACATTTTCTGCCTCCCTAAGCCTTTGGCCAAAGATGTGAACATTTTAAGGGCAAAACCCCCAAAATATGCAAAATTTAATTTTGGGACCATTTTACCTGTGTTTGCTTCCTTTTACCAAGAAAAGACCAGAGAGATGAAAAATGACTGGATTTCAGTCTTAGGCTCGGTTCACACTTGTGCGATGCGGGAACGCTGCCAATATGCAGCGTGTTACCGCATCGCATCCACACAACTGGCAGTTCCCACTGCCATATGCGATACGCAGGGGGTGTCAATTAAACGTTAACGACACCCCCAGTTTGATTGCATATCGCAGTGCGATCTGCAAGTACGCACAGAATCGCATCGCACAAGTGTGAACCACTGTGCGATTTGATTTTGATGCAGCTCAAAAAATGCCCCTGTGCGTCTTTGGTGCGGATGCAGTGCGAATTTAGCCATAGAAAGTGTATGGCTGAAATTCGCACCGCACATGAGATCGCATGTAACGAAGGAGCAGTGTGCTCCGCATTAAATGCGATCTCCGCAGCCGCACGAGTGTGAACGGGCACTTTAAAAGCTTTGAAATTACCTGGGAAACTGGCATTGTCTGAAACCGGAAGTGGCAAACCGGAAGTGACCTCCTTAAAACCGGAAGTGGCATTAAAACACTTTTCTCCTTGACATTTTGGGCTTTAAAGTGTTGTTGTATCCGTTTTGGGGACTTTTGATCCCGTTTTGACACATTTTCTGCCTCCCTAAGCCTTTGGCCAAAGATGTGAACATTTTAAGGGCAAAACCCCCAAAATATGCAAAATTTAATTTTGGGACCATTTTACCTGTGTTTGCTTCCTTTTACCAAGAAAAGACCAGAGAGATGAAAAATGACTGGATTTCAGTCTTAGGCTCGGTTCACACTTGTGCGATGCGGGAACGCTGCCAATATGCAGCGTGTTACCGCATCGCATCCACACAACTGGCAGTTCCCACTGCCATATGCGATACGCAGGGGGTGTCAATTAAACGTTAACGACACCCCCAGTTTGATTGCATATCGCAGTGCGATCTGCAAGTACGCACAGAATCGCATCGCACAAGTGTGAACCACTGTGCGATTTGATTTTGATGCAGCTCAAAAAATGCCCCTGTGCGTCTTTGGTGCGGATGCAGTGCGCATTTAGCCATAGAAAGTGTATGGCTGAAATTCGCACCGCACATGAGATCGCATGTAACGAAGGAGCAGTGTGCTCCGAATTAAATGCGATCTCCGCAGCCGCACGAGTGTGAACGGGCACTTTAAAAGCTTTGAAATTACCTGGGAAACTGGCATTGTCTGAAACCGGAAGTGGCAAACCGGAAGTGACCTCCTTAAAACCGGAAGTGGCATTAAAACACTTTTCTCCTTGACATTTTGGGCTTTAAAGTGTTGTTGTATCCGTTTTGGGGACTTTTGATCCCGTTTTGACACATTTTCTGCCTCCCTAAGCCTTTGGCCAAAGATGTGAACATTTTAAGGGCAAAACCCCCAAAATATGCAAAATTTAATTTTGGGACCATTTTACCTGTGTTTGCTTCCTTTTACCAAGAAAAGACCAGAGAGATGAAAAATGACTGGATTTCAGTCTTAGGCTCGGTTCACACTTGTGCGATGCGGGAACGCTGCCAATATGCAGCGTGTTACCGCATCGCATCCACACAACTGGCAGTTCCCACTGCCATATGCGATACGCAGGGGGTGTCAATTAAACGTTAACGACACCCCCAGTTTGATTGCATATCGCAGTGCGATCTGCAAGTACGCACAGAATCGCATCGCACAAGTGTGAACCACTGTGCGATTTGATTTTGATGCAGCTCAAAAAATGCCCCTGTGCGTCTTTGGTGCGGATGCAGTGCGAATTTAGCCATAGAAAGTGTATGGCTGAAATTCGCACCGCACATGAGATCGCATGTAACGAAGGAGCAGTGTGCTCCGAATTAAATGCGATCTCCGCAGCCGCACGAGTGTGAACGGGCACTTTAAAAGCTTTGAAATTACCTGGGAAACTGGCATTGTCTGAAACCGGAAGTGGCAAACCGGAAGTGACCTCCTTAAAACCGGAAGTGGCATTAAAACACTTTTCTCCTTGACATTTTGGGCTTTAAAGTGTTGTTGTATCCGTTTTGGGGACTTTTGATCCCGTTTTGACACATTTTCTGCCTCCCTAAGCCTTTGGCTAAAGATGTGAACATTTTAAGGGCAAAACCCCCAAAATATGCAAAATTTAATTTTGGGACCATTTTACCTGTGTTTGCTTCCTTTTACCAAGAAATGACCAGAGAGATGAAAAATGACTAGATTTCAGTCTTAGGCTCGGTTCACACTTGTGCGATGCGGGAACGCTGCCAATATGCAGCGTGTTACCGCATCGCATCCACACATCTGGCAGTTCCCACTGCCATATGCGATACGCAGGGGGTGTCAATTAAACGTTAACGACACCCCCAGTTTGATTGCATATCGCAGTGCGATCTGAGAGTACGCACAGAATCGCATCGCACAAGTGTGAACCACTGTGCGATTTGATTTTGATGCGGCTCAAAAAATGCCCCTGTGCGTCTTTGGTGCGGATGCAGTGCGAATTTAGCCATAGAAAGTGTATGGCTGAAATTCGCACCGCACATGAGATCGCATGTAACGAAGGAGCAGTGTGCTCCGCATTAAATGCGATCTCCGCAGCCGCACGAGTGTGAACGGGCACTTTAAAAGCTTTGAAATTACCTGGGAAACTGGCATTGTCTGAAACCGGAAGTGGCAAACCGGAAGTGACCTCCTTAAAACCGGAAGTGGCATTAAAACACTTTTCTCCTTGACATTTTGGGCTTTAAAGTGTTGTTGTATCCGTTTTGGGGACTTTTGATCCCGTTTTGACACATTTTCTGCCTCCCTAAGCCTTTGGCTAAAGATGTGAACATTTTAAGGGCAAAACCCCCAAAATATGCAAAATTTAATTTTGGGACCATTTTACCTGTGTTTGCTTCCTTTTACCAAGAAATGACCAGAGAGATGAAAAATGACTAAATTTAAGTCTTAGGCTCGGTTCACACTTGTGCGATGCGGGAACGCTGCCAATATGCAGCGTGTTACCGCATCGCATCCACACATCTGGCAGTTCCCACTGCCATATGCGATACGCAGGGGGTGTCAATTAAACGTTAACGACACCCCCAGTTTGATTGCATATCGCAGTGCGATCTGCAAGTACGCACAGAATCGCATTGCACAAGTGTGAACCACTGTGCGATTTGATTTTGATGCGACTCAAAAAATGCCTCCTGTGCGTCTTTGGTGCGGATGCAGTGCGAATTTAGCCATACAAAGTGTATGGCTGAAATTCGCACCGCACATGAGATCGCATGTAATGAAGGAGCAGTGCGCTCCGAATTAAATGCGATCTCCGCAGCCGCACGAGTGTGAACGGGCACTTAAAAAGCTTTGAAATTACCTGGGAAACTGGCATTGTCTGAGACCGGAAATGGCAAACCGGAAGTGACCTACTTAAAACCGGAAGTGACATTAAAACACTTTTCTCCTTGACATTTTGGGCTTTAAAGTGTTGTTGTATCCGTTTTGGGGACTTTTGATCCCGTTTTGACACATTTTCTGCCTCCCTAAGCCTTTGGCCAAAGATGTGAACATTTTAAGGGCAAAACCCCCAAAATATGCAAAATTTAATTTTGGGACCATTTTACCTGTGTTTGCTTCCTTTTACCAAGAAAAGACCAGAGAGATGAAAAATGACTGGATTTCAGTCTTAGGCTCGGTTCACACTTGTGCGATGCGGGAACGCTGCCAATATGCAGCGTGTTACCGCATCGCATCCACACAACTGGCAGTTCCCACTGCCATATGCGATACGCAGGGGGTGTCAATTAAACGTTAACGACACCCCCAGTTTGATTGCATATCGCAGTGCGATCTGCAAGTACGCACAGAATCGCATCGCACAAGTGTGAACCACTGTGCGATTTGATTTTGATGCAGCTCAAAAAATGCCCCTGTGCGTCTTTGGTGCGGATGCAGTGCGAATTTAGCCATAGAAAGTGTATGGCTGAAATTCGCACCGCACATGAGATCGCATGTAACGAAGGAGCAGTGTGCTCCGAATTAAATGTGATCTCCGCAGCCGCACGAGTGTGAACGGGCACTTTAAAAGCTTTGAAATTACCTGGGAAACTGGCATTGTCTGAAACCGGAAGTGACCTCCTTAAAACCGGAAGTGGCATTAAAACACTTTTCTCCTTGACATTTTGGGCTTTAAAGTGTTGTTGTATCCGTTTTGGGGACTTTTGATCCCGTTTTGACACATTTTCTGCCTCCCTAAGCCTTTGGCTAAAGATGTGAACATTTTAAGGGCAAAACCCCCAAAATATGCAAAATTTAATTTTGGGACCATTTTACCTGTGTTTGCTTCCTTTTACCAAGAAATGACCAGAGAGATGAAAAATGACTAGATTTCAGTCTTAGGCTCGGTTCACACTTGTGCGATGCGGGAACGCTGCCAATATGCAGCGTGTTACCGCATCGCATCCACACATCTGGCAGTTCCCACTGCCATATGCGATACGCAGGGGGTGTCAATTAAACGTTAACGACACCCCCAGTTTGATTGCATATCGCAGTGCGATCTGAGAGTGCGCACAGAATCGCATCGCACAAGTGTGAACCACTGTGCGATTTGATTTTGATGCGGCTCAAAAAATGCCCCTGTGCGTCTTTGGTGCGGATGCAGTGCGAATTTAGCCATAGAAAGTGTATGGCTGAAATTCGCACCGCACATGAGATCGCATGTAACGAAGGAGCAGTGTGCTCCGCATTAAATGCGATCTCCGCAGCCGCACGAGTGTGAACGGGCACTTTAAAAGCTTTGAAATTACCTGGGAAACTGGCATTGTCTGAAACCGGAAGTGGCAAACCGGAAGTGACCTCCTTAAAACCGGAAGTGGCATTAAAACACTTTTCTCCTTGACATTTTGGGCTTTAAAGTGTTGTTGTATCCGTTTTGGGGACTTTTGATCCCGTTTTGACACATTTTCTGCCTCCCTAAGCCTTTGGCCAAAGATGTGAACATTTTAAGGGCAAAACCCCCAAAATATGCAAAATTTAATTTTGGGACCATTTTACCTGTGTTTGCTTCCTTTTACCAAGAAAAGACCAGAGAGATGAAAAATGACTGGATTTCAGTCTTAGGCTCGGTTCACACTTGTGCGATGCGGGAACGCTGCCAATATGCAGCGTGTTACCGCATCGCATCCACACAACTGGCAGTTCCCACTGCCATATGCGATACGCAGGGGGTGTCAATTAAACGTTAACGACACCCCCAGTTTGATTGCATATCGCAGTGCGATCTGCAAGTACGCACAGAATCGCATCGCACAAGTGTGAACCACTGTGCGATTTGATTTTGATGCAGCTCAAAAAATGCCCCTGTGCGTCTTTGGTGCGGATGCAGTGCGAATTTAGCCATAGAAAGTGTATGGCTGAAATTCGCACCGCACATGAGATCGCATGTAACGAAGGAGCAGTGTGCTCCGCATTAAATGCGATCTCCGCAGCCGCACGAGTGTGAACGGGCACTTTAAAAGCTTTGAAATTACCTGGGAAACTGGCATTGTCTGAGACCGGAAATGGCAAACCGGAAGTGACCTACTTAAAACCGGAAGTGACATTAAAACACTTTTCTCCTTGACATTTTGGGCTTTAAAGTGTTGTTGTATCCGTTTTGGGGACTTTTGATCCCGTTTTGACACATTTTCTGCCTCCCTAAGCCTTTGGCCAAAGATGTGAACATTTTAAGGGCAAAACCCCCAAAATATGCAAAATTTAATTTTGGGACCATTTTACCTGTGTTTGCTTCCTTTTACCAAGAAAAGACCAGAGAGATGAAAAATGACTGGATTTCAGTCTTAGGCTCGGTTCACACTTGTGCGATGCGGGAACGCTGCCAATATGCAGCGTGTTACCGCATCGCATCCACACAACTGGCAGTTCCCACTGCCATATGCGATACGCAGGGGGTGTCAATTAAACGTTAACGACACCCCCAGTTTGATTGCATATCGCAGTGCGATCTGCAAGTACGCACAGAATCGCATCGCACAAGTGTGAACCACTGTGCGATTTGATTTTGATGCAGCTCAAAAAATGCCCCTGTGCGTCTTTGGTGCGGATGCAGTGCGAATTTAGCCATAGAAAGTGTATGGCTGAAATTCGCACCGCACATGAGATCGCATGTAACGAAGGAGCAGTGTGCTCCGAATTAAATGCGATCTCCGCAGCCGCACGAGTGTGAACGGGCACTTTAAAAGCTTTGAAATTACCTGGGAAACTGGCATTGTCTGAAACCGGAAGTGGCAAACCGGAAGTGACCTCCTTAAAACCGGAAGTGGCATTAAAACACTTTTCTCCTTGACATTTTGGGCTTTAAAGTGTTGTTGTATCCGTTTTGGGGACTTTTGATCCCGTTTTGACACATTTTCTGCCTCCCTAAGCCTTTGGCTAAAGATGTGAACATTTTAAGGGCAAAACCCCCAAAATATGCAAAATTTAATTTTGGGACCATTTTACCTGTGTTTGCTTCCTTTTACCAAGAAATGACCAGAGAGATGAAAAATGACTAGATTTCAGTCTTAGGCTCGGTTCACACTTGTGCGATGCGGGAACGCTGCCAATATGCAGCGTGTTACCGCATCGCATCCACACATCTGGCAGTTCCCACTGCCATATGCGATACGCAGGGGGTGTCAATTAAACGTTAACGACACCCCCAGTTTGATTGCATATCGCAGTGCGATCTGAGAGTGCGCACAGAATCGCATCGCACAAGTGTGAACCACTGTGCGATTTGATTTTGATGCGGCTCAAAAAATGCCCCTGTGCGTCTTTGGTGCGGATGCAGTGCGAATTTAGCCATAGAAAGTGTATGGCTGAAATTCGCACCGCACATGAGATCGCATGTAACGAAGGAGCAGTGTGCTCCGCATTAAATGCGATCTCCGCAGCCGCACGAGTGTGAACGGGCACTTTAAAAGCTTTGAAATTACCTGGGAAACTGGCATTGTCTGAAACCGGAAGTGGCAAACCGGAAGTGACCTCCTTAAAACCGGAAGTGGCATTAAAACACTTTTCTCCTTGACATTTTGGGCTTTAAAGTGTTGTTGTATCCGTTTTGGGGACTTTTGATCCCGTTTTGACACATTTTCTGCCTCCCTAAGCCTTTGGCCAAAGATGTGAACATTTTAAGGGCAAAACCCCCAAAATATGCAAAATTTAATTTTGGGACCATTTTACCTGTGTTTGCTTCCTTTTACCAAGAAAAGACCAGAGAGATGAAAAATGACTGGATTTCAGTCTTAGGCTCGGTTCACACTTGTGCGATGCGGGAACGCTGCCAATATGCAGCGTGTTACCGCATCGCATCCACACAACTGGCAGTTCCCACTGCCATATGCGATACGCAGGGGGTGTCAATTAAACGTTAACGACACCCCCAGTTTGATTGCATATCGCAGTGCGATCTGCAAGTACGCACAGAATCGCATCGCACAAGTGTGAACCACTGTGCGATTTGATTTTGATGCAGCTCAAAAAATGCCCCTGTGCGTCTTTGGTGCGGATGCAGTGCGAATTTAGCCATAGAAAGTGTATGGCTGAAATTCGCACCGCACATGAGATCGCATGTAACGAAGGAGCAGTGTGCTCCGAATTAAATGCGATCTCCGCAGCCGCACGAGTGTGAACGGGCACTTTAAAAGCTTTGAAATTACCTGGGAAACTGGCATTGTCTGAAACCGGAAGTGGCAAACCGGAAGTGACCTCCTTAAAACCGGAAGTGGCATTAAAACACTTTTCTCCTTGACATTTTGGGCTTTAAAGTGTTGTTGTATCCGTTTTGGGGACTTTTGATCCCGTTTTGACACATTTTCTGCCTCCCTAAGCCTTTGGCTAAAGATGTGAACATTTTAAGGGCAAAACCCCCAAAATATGCAAAATTTAATTTTGGGACCATTTTACCTGTGTTTGCTTCCTTTTACCAAGAAATGACCAGAGAGATGAAAAATGACTAGATTTCAGTCTTAGGCTCGGTTCACACTTGTGCGATGCGGGAACGCTGCCAATATGCAGCGTGTTACCGCATCGCATCCACACATCTGGCAGTTCCCACTGCCATATGCGATACGCAGGGGGTGTCAATTAAACGTTAACGACACCCCCAGTTTGATTGCATATCGCAGTGCGATCTGAGAGTGCGCACAGAATCGCATCGCACAAGTGTGAACCACTGTGCGATTTGATTTTGATGCGGCTCAAAAAATGCCCCTGTGCGTCTTTGGTGCGGATGCAGTGCGAATTTAGCCATAGAAAGTGTATGGCTGAAATTCGCACCGCACATGAGATCGCATGTAACGAAGGAGCAGTGTGCTCCGCATTAAATGCGATCTCCGCAGCCGCACGAGTGTGAACGGGCACTTTAAAAGCTTTGAAATTACCTGGGAAACTGGCATTGTCTGAAACCGGAAGTGGCAAACCGGAAGTGACCTCCTTAAAACCGGAAGTGGCATTAAAACACTTTTCTCCTTGACATTTTGGGCTTTAAAGTGTTGTTGTATCCGTTTTGGGGACTTTTGATCCCGTTTTGACACATTTTCTGCCTCCCTAAGCCTTTGGCCAAAGATGTGAACATTTTAAGGGCAAAACCCCCAAAATATGCAAAATTTAATTTTGGGACCATTTTACCTGTGTTTGCTTCCTTTTACCAAGAAAAGACCAGAGAGATGAAAAATGACTGGATTTCAGTCTTAGGCTCGGTTCACACTTGTGCGATGCGGGAACGCTGCCAATATGCAGCGTGTTACCGCATCGCATCCACACAACTGGCAGTTCCCACTGCCATATGCGATACGCAGGGGGTGTCAATTAAACGTTAACGACACCCCCAGTTTGATTGCATATCGCAGTGCGATCTGCAAGTACGCACAGAATCGCATCGCACAAGTGTGAACCACTGTGCGATTTGATTTTGATGCAGCTCAAAAAATGCCCCTGTGCGTCTTTGGTGCGGATGCAGTGCGAATTTAGCCATAGAAAGTGTATGGCTGAAATTCGCACCGCACATGAGATCGCATGTAACGAAGGAGCAGTGTGCTCCGCATTAAATGCGATCTCCGCAGCCGCACGAGTGTGAACGGGCACTTTAAAAGCTTTGAAATTACCTGGGAAACTGGCATTGTCTGAGACCGGAAATGGCAAACCGGAAGTGACCTACTTAAAACCGGAAGTGACATTAAAACACTTTTCTCCTTGACATTTTGGGCTTTAAAGTGTTGTTGTATCCGTTTTGGGGACTTTTGATCCCGTTTTGACACATTTTCTGCCTCCCTAAGCCTTTGGCCAAAGATGTGAACATTTTAAGGGCAAAACCCCCAAAATATGCAAAATTTAATTTTGGGACCATTTTACCTGTGTTTGCTTCCTTTTACCAAGAAAAGACCAGAGAGATGAAAAATGACTGGATTTCAGTCTTAGGCTCGGTTCACACTTGTGCGATGCGGGAACGCTGCCAATATGCAGCGTGTTACCGCATCGCATCCACACAACTGGCAGTTCCCACTGCCATATGCGATACGCAGGGGGTGTCAATTAAACGTTAACGACACCCCCAGTTTGATTGCATATCGCAGTGCGATCTGCAAGTACGCACAGAATCGCATCGCACAAGTGTGAACCACTGTGCGATTTGATTTTGATGCAGCTCAAAAAATGCCCCTGTGCGTCTTTGGTGCGGATGCAGTGCGAATTTAGCCATAGAAAGTGTATGGCTGAAATTCGCACCGCACATGAGATCGCATGTAACGAAGGAGCAGTGTGCTCCGAATTAAATGCGATCTCCGCAGCCGCACGAGTGTGAACGGGCACTTTAAAAGCTTTGAAATTACCTGGGAAACTGGCATTGTCTGAAACCGGAAGTGGCAAACCGGAAGTGACCTCCTTAAAACCGGAAGTGGCATTAAAACACTTTTCTCCTTGACATTTTGGGCTTTAAAGTGTTGTTGTATCCGTTTTGGGGACTTTTGATCCCGTTTTGACACATTTTCTGCCTCCCTAAGCCTTTGGCTAAAGATGTGAACATTTTAAGGGCAAAACCCCCAAAATATGCAAAATTTAATTTTGGGACCATTTTACCTGTGTTTGCTTCCTTTTACCAAGAAATGACCAGAGAGATGAAAAATGACTAGATTTCAGTCTTAGGCTCGGTTCACACTTGTGCGATGCGGGAACGCTGCCAATATGCAGCGTGTTACCGCATCGCATCCACACATCTGGCAGTTCCCACTGCCATATGCGATACGCAGGGGGTGTCAATTAAACGTTAACGACACCCCCAGTTTGATTGCATATCGCAGTGCGATCTGAGAGTGCGCACAGAATCGCATCGCACAAGTGTGAACCACTGTGCGATTTGATTTTGATGCGGCTCAAAAAATGCCCCTGTGCGTCTTTGGTGCGGATGCAGTGCGAATTTAGCCATAGAAAGTGTATGGCTGAAATTCGCACCGCACATGAGATCGCATGTAACGAAGGAGCAGTGCGCTCCGCATTAAATGCGATCTCCGCAGCCGCACAAGTGTGAACGGGCACTTTAAAAGCTTTGAAATTACCTGGGAAACTGGCATTGTCTGAAACCGGAAGTGGCAAACCGGAAGTGACCTCCTTAAAACCGGAAGTGGCATTAAAACACTTTTCTCCTTGACATTTTGGGCTTTAAAGTGTTGTTGTATCCGTTTTGGGGACTTTTGATCCCGTTTTGACACATTTTCTGCCTCCCTAAGCCTTTGGCCAAAGATGTGAACATTTTAAGGGCAAAACCCCCAAAATATGCAAAATTTAATTTTGGGACCATTTTACCTGTGTTTGCTTCCTTTTACCAAGAAAAGACCAGAGAGATGAAAAATGACTGGATTTCAGTCTTAGGCTCGGTTCACACTTGTGCGATGCGGGAACGCTGCCAATATGCAGCGTGTTACCGCATCGCATCCACACAACTGGCAGTTCCCACTGCCATATGCGATACGCAGGGGGTGTCAATTAAACGTTAACGACACCCCCAGTTTGATTGCATATCGCAGTGCGATCTGCAAGTACGCACAGAATCGCATCGCACAAGTGTGAACCACTGTGCGATTTGATTTTGATGCAGCTCAAAAAATGCCCCTGTGCGTCTTTGGTGCGGATGCAGTGCGAATTTAGCCATAGAAAGTGTATGGCTGAAATTCGCACCGCACATGAGATCGCATGTAACGAAGGAGCAGTGTGCTCCGAATTAAATGCGATCTCCGCAGCCGCACGAGTGTGAACGGGCACTTTAAAAGCTTTGAAATTACCTGGGAAACTGGCATTGTCTGAAACCGGAAGTGGCAAACCGGAAGTGACCTCCTTAAAACCGGAAGTGGCATTAAAACACTTTTCTCCTTGACATTTTGGGCTTTAAAGTGTTGTTGTATCCGTTTTGGGGACTTTTGATCCCGTTTTGACACATTTTCTGCCTCCCTAAGCCTTTGGCTAAAGATGTGAACATTTTAAGGGCAAAACCCCCAAAATATGCAAAATTTAATTTTGGGACCATTTTACCTGTGTTTGCTTCCTTTTACCAAGAAATGACCAGAGAGATGAAAAATGACTAGATTTCAGTCTTAGGCTCGGTTCACACTTGTGCGATGCGGGAACGCTGCCAATATGCAGCGTGTTACCGCATCGCATCCACACATCTGGCAGTTCCCACTGCCATATGCGATACGCAGGGGGTGTCAATTAAACGTTAACGACACCCCCAGTTTGATTGCATATTGCAGTGCGATCTGAGAGTGCGCACAGAATCGCATCGCACAAGTGTGAACCACTGTGCGATTTGATTTTGATGCGGCTCAAAAAATGCCCCTGTGCGTCTTTGGTGCGGATGCAGTGCGAATTTAGCCATAGAAAGTGTATGGCTGAAATTCGCACCGCACATGAGATCGCATGTAACGAAGGAGCAGTGTGCTCCGCATTAAATGCGATCTCCGCAGCCGCACGAGTGTGAACGGGCACTTTAAAAGCTTTGAAATTACCTGGGAAACTGGCATTGTCTGAAACCGGAAGTGGCAAACCGGAAGTGACCTCCTTAAAACCGGAAGTGGCATTAAAACACTTTTCTCCTTGACATTTTGGGCTTTAAAGTGTTGTTGTATCCGTTTTGGGGACTTTTGATCCCGTTTTGACACATTTTCTGCCTCCCTAAGCCTTTGGCTAAAGATGTGAACATTTTAAGGGCAAAACCCCCAAAATATGCAAAATTTAATTTTGGGACCATTTTACCTGTGTTTGCTTCCTTTTACCAAGAAATGACCAGAGAGATGAAAAATGACTAAATTTAAGTCTTAGGCTCGGTTCACACTTGTGCGATGCGGGAACGCTGCCAATATGCAGCGTGTTACCGCATCGCATCCACACATCTGGCAGTTCCCACTGCCATATGCGATACGCAGGGGGTGTCAATTAAACGTTAACGACACCCCCAGTTTGATTGCATATCGCAGTGCGATCTGCAAGTACGCACAGAATCGCATTGCACAAGTGTGAACCACTGTGCGATTTGATTTTGATGCGACTCAAAAAATGCCTCCTGTGCGTCTTTGGTGCGGATGCAGTGCGAATTTAGCCATACAAAGTGTATGGCTGAAATTCGCACCGCACATGAGATCGCATGTAATGAAGGAGCAGTGCGCTCCGAATTAAATGCGATCTCCGCAGCCGCACGAGTGTGAACGGGCACTTAAAAAGCTTTGAAATTACCTGGGAAACTGGCATTGTCTGAGACCGGAAATGGCAAACCGGAAGTGACCTACTTAAAACCGGAAGTGACATTAAAACACTTTTCTCCTTGACATTTTGGGCTTTAAAGTGTTGTTGTATCCGTTTTGGGGACTTTTGATCCCGTTTTGACACATTTTCTGCCTCCCTAAGCCTTTGGCCAAAGATGTGAACATTTTAAGGGCAAAACCCCCAAAATATGCAAAATTTAATTTTGGGACCATTTTACCTGTGTTTGCTTCCTTTTACCAAGAAAAGACCAGAGAGATGAAAAATGACTGGATTTCAGTCTTAGGCTCGGTTCACACTTGTGCGATGCGGGAACGCTGCCAATATGCAGCGTGTTACCGCATCGCATCCACACAACTGGCAGTTCCCACTGCCATATGCGATACGCAGGGGGTGTCAATTAAACGTTAACGACACCCCCAGTTTGATTGCATATCGCAGTGCGATCTGCAAGTACGCACAGAATCGCATCGCACAAGTGTGAACCACTGTGCGATTTGATTTTGATGCAGCTCAAAAAATGCCCCTGTGCGTCTTTGGTGCGGATGCAGTGCGAATTTAGCCATAGAAAGTGTATGGCTGAAATTCGCACCGCACATGAGATCGCATGTAACGAAGGAGCAGTGTGCTCCGAATTAAATGTGATCTCCGCAGCCGCACGAGTGTGAACGGGCACTTTAAAAGCTTTGAAATTACCTGGGAAACTGGCATTGTCTGAAACCGGAAGTGGCAAACCGGAAGTGACCTCCTTAAAACCGGAAGTGGCATTAAAACACTTTTCTCCTTGACATTTTGGGCTTTAAAGTGTTGTTGTATCCGTTTTGGGGACTTTTGATCCCGTTTTGACACATTTTCTGCCTCCCTAAGCCTTTGGCTAAAGATGTGAACATTTTAAGGGCAAAACCCCCAAAATATGCAAAATTTAATTTTGGGACCATTTTACCTGTGTTTGCTTCCTTTTACCAAGAAATGACCAGAGAGATGAAAAATGACTAGATTTCAGTCTTAGGCTCGGTTCACACTTGTGCGATGCGGGAACGCTGCCAATATGCAGCGTGTTACCGCATCGCATCCACACATCTGGCAGTTCCCACTGCCATATGCGATACGCAGGGGGTGTCAATTAAACGTTAACGACACCCCCAGTTTGATTGCATATCGCAGTGCGATCTGAGAGTGCGCACAGAATCGCATCGCACAAGTGTGAACCACTGTGCGATTTGATTTTGATGCGGCTCAAAAAATGCCCCTGTGCGTCTTTGGTGCGGATGCAGTGCGAATTTAGCCATAGAAAGTGTATGGCTGAAATTCGCACCGCACATGAGATCGCATGTAACGAAGGAGCAGTGTGCTCCGCATTAAATGCGATCTCCGCAGCCGCACGAGTGTGAACGGGCACTTTAAAAGCTTTGAAATTACCTGGGAAACTGGCATTGTCTGAAACCGGAAGTGGCAAACCGGAAGTGACCTCCTTAAAACCGGAAGTGGCATTAAAACACTTTTCTCCTTGACATTTTGGGCTTTAAAGTGTTGTTGTATCCGTTTTGGGGACTTTTGATCCCGTTTTGACACATTTTCTGCCTCCCTAAGCCTTTGGCCAAAGATGTGAACATTTTAAGGGCAAAACCCCCAAAATATGCAAAATTTAATTTTGGGACCATTTTACCTGTGTTTGCTTCCTTTTACCAAGAAAAGACCAGAGAGATGAAAAATGACTGGATTTCAGTCTTAGGCTCGGTTCACACTTGTGCGATGCGGGAACGCTGCCAATATGCAGCGTGTTACCGCATCGCATCCACACAACTGGCAGTTCCCACTGCCATATGCGATACGCAGGGGGTGTCAATTAAACGTTAACGACACCCCCAGTTTGATTGCATATCGCAGTGCGATCTGCAAGTACGCACAGAATCGCATCGCACAAGTGTGAACCACTGTGCGATTTGATTTTGATGCAGCTCAAAAAATGCCCCTGTGCGTCTTTGGTGCGGATGCAGTGCGAATTTAGCCATAGAAAGTGTATGGCTGAAATTCGCACCGCACATGAGATCGCATGTAACGAAGGAGCAGTGTGCTCCGCATTAAATGCGATCTCCGCAGCCGCACGAGTGTGAACGGGCACTTTAAAAGCTTTGAAATTACCTGGGAAACTGGCATTGTCTGAGACCGGAAATGGCAAACCGGAAGTGACCTACTTAAAACCGGAAGTGACATTAAAACACTTTTCTCCTTGACATTTTGGGCTTTAAAGTGTTGTTGTATCCGTTTTGGGGACTTTTGATCCCGTTTTGACACATTTTCTGCCTCCCTAAGCCTTTGGCCAAAGATGTGAACATTTTAAGGGCAAAACCCCCAAAATATGCAAAATTTAATTTTGGGACCATTTTACCTGTGTTTGCTTCCTTTTACCAAGAAAAGACCAGAGAGATGAAAAATGACTGGATTTCAGTCTTAGGCTCGGTTCACACTTGTGCGATGCGGGAACGCTGCCAATATGCAGCGTGTTACCGCATCGCATCCACACAACTGGCAGTTCCCACTGCCATATGCGATACGCAGGGGGTGTCAATTAAACGTTAACGACACCCCCAGTTTGATTGCATATCGCAGTGCGATCTGCAAGTACGCACAGAATCGCATCGCACAAGTGTGAACCACTGTGCGATTTGATTTTGATGCAGCTCAAAAAATGCCCCTGTGCGTCTTTGGTGCGGATGCAGTGCGAATTTAGCCATAGAAAGTGTATGGCTGAAATTCGCACCGCACATGAGATCGCATGTAACGAAGGAGCAGTGTGCTCCGAATTAAATGCGATCTCCGCAGCCGCACGAGTGTGAACGGGCACTTTAAAAGCTTTGAAATTACCTGGGAAACTGGCATTGTCTGAAACCGGAAGTGGCAAACCGGAAGTGACCTCCTTAAAACCGGAAGTGGCATTAAAACACTTTTCTCCTTGACATTTTGGGCTTTAAAGTGTTGTTGTATCCGTTTTGGGGACTTTTGATCCCGTTTTGACACATTTTCTGCCTCCCTAAGCCTTTGGCCAAAGATGTGAACATTTTAAGGGCAAAACCCCCAAAATATGCAAAATTTAATTTTGGGACCATTTTACCTGTGTTTGCTTCCTTTTACCAAGAAAAGACCAGAGAGATGAAAAATGACTGGATTTCAGTCTTAGGCTCGGTTCACACTTGTGCGATGCGGGAACGCTGCCAATATGCAGCGTGTTACCGCATCGCATCCACACAACTGGCAGTTCCCACTGCCATATGCGATACGCAGGGGGTGTCAATTAAACGTTAACGACACCCCCAGTTTGATTGCATATCGCAGTGCGATCTGCAAGTACGCACAGAATCGCATCGCACAAGTGTGAACCACTGTGCGATTTGATTTTGATGCAGCTCAAAAAATGCCCCTGTGCGTCTTTGGTGCGGATGCAGTGCGAATTTAGCCATAGAAAGTGTATGGCTGAAATTCGCACCGCACATGAGATCGCATGTAACGAAGGAGCAGTGTGCTCCGAATTAAATGCGATCTCCGCAGCCGCACGAGTGTGAACGGGCACTTTAAAAGCTTTGAAATTACCTGGGAAACTGGCATTGTCTGAAACCGGAAGTGGCAAACCGGAAGTGACCTCCTTAAAACCGGAAGTGGCATTAAAACACTTTTCTCCTTGACATTTTGGGCTTTAAAGTGTTGTTGTATCCGTTTTGGGGACTTTTGATCCCGTTTTGACACATTTTCTGCCTCCCTAAGCCTTTGGCTAAAGATGTGAACATTTTAAGGGCAAAACCCCCAAAATATGCAAAATTTAATTTTGGGACCATTTTACCTGTGTTTGCTTCCTTTTACCAAGAAATGACCAGAGAGATGAAAAATGACTAGATTTCAGTCTTAGGCTCGGTTCACACTTGTGCGATGCGGGAACGCTGCCAATATGCAGCGTGTTACCGCATCGCATCCACACAACTGGCAGTTCCCACTGCCATATGCGATACGCAGGGGGTGTCAATTAAACGTTAACGACACCCCCAGTTTGATTGCATATCGCAGTGCGATCTGCAAGTACGCACAGAATCGCATCGCACAAGTGTGAACCACTGTGCGATTTGATTTTGATGCAGCTCAAAAAATGCCCCTGTGCGTCTTTGGTGCGGATGCAGTGCGAATTTAGCCATAGAAAGTGTATGGCTGAAATTCGCACCGCACATGAGATCGCATGTAACGAAGGAGCAGTGTGCTCCGAATTAAATGTGATCTCCGCAGCCGCACGAGTGTGAACGGGCACTTTAAAAGCTTTGAAATTACCTGGGAAACTGGCATTGTCTGAAACCGGAAGTGGCAAACCGGAAGTGACCTCCTTAAAACCGGAAGTGGCATTAAAACACTTTTCTCCTTGACATTTTGGGCTTTAAAGTGTTGTTGTATCCGTTTTGGGGACTTTTGATCCCGTTTTGACACATTTTCTGCCTCCCTAAGCCTTTGGCTAAAGATGTGAACATTTTAAGGGCAAAACCCCCAAAATATGCAAAATTTAATTTTGGGACCATTTTACCTGTGTTTGCTTCCTTTTACCAAGAAATGACCAGAGAGATGAAAAATGACTAGATTTCAGTCTTAGGCTCGGTTCACACTTGTGCGATGCGGGAACGCTGCCAATATGCAGCGTGTTACCGCATCGCATCCACACATCTGGCAGTTCCCACTGCCATATGCGATACGCAGGGGGTGTCAATTAAACGTTAACGACACCCCCAGTTTGATTGCATATCGCAGTGCGATCTGAGAGTGCGCACAGAATCGCATCGCACAAGTGTGAACCACTGTGCGATTTGATTTTGATGCGGCTCAAAAAATGCCCCTGTGCGTCTTTGGTGCGGATGCAGTGCGAATTTAGCCATAGAAAGTGTATGGCTGAAATTCGCACCGCACATGAGATCGCATGTAACGAAGGAGCAGTGTGCTCCGCATTAAATGCGATCTCCGCAGCCGCACGAGTGTGAACGGGCACTTTAAAAGCTTTGAAATTACCTGGGAAACTGGCATTGTCTGAAACCGGAAGTGGCAAACCGGAAGTGACCTCCTTAAAACCGGAAGTGGCATTAAAACACTTTTCTCCTTGACATTTTGGGCTTTAAAGTGTTGTTGTATCCGTTTTGGGGACTTTTGATCCCGTTTTGACACATTTTCTGCCTCCCTAAGCCTTTGGCCAAAGATGTGAACATTTTAAGGGCAAAACCCCCAAAATATGCAAAATTTAATTTTGGGACCATTTTACCTGTGTTTGCTTCCTTTTACCAAGAAATGACCAGAGAGATGAAAAATGACTAGATTTCAGTCTTAGGCTCGGTTCACACTTGTGCGATGCGGGAACGCTGCCAATATGCAGCGTGTTACCGCATCGCATCCACACAACTGGCAGTTCCCACTGCCATATGCGATACGCAGGGGGTGTCAATTAAACGTTAACGACACCCCCAGTTTGATTGCATATCGCAGTGCGATCTGCAAGTACGCACAGAATCGCATCGCACAAGTGTGAACCACTGTGCGATTTGATTTTGATGCAGCTCAAAAAATGCCCCTGTGCGTCTTTGGTGCGGATGCAGTGCGAATTTAGCCATAGAAAGTGTATGGCTGAAATTCGCACCGCACATGAGATCGCATGTAACGAAGGAGCAGTGTGCTCCGAATTAAATGCGATCTCCGCAGCCGCACGAGTGTGAACGGGCACTTTAAAAGCTTTGAAATTACCTGGGAAACTGGCATTGTCTGAAACCGGAAGTGGCAAACCGGAAGTGACCTCCTTAAAACCGGAAGTGGCATTAAAACACTTTTCTCCTTGACATTTTGGGCTTTAAAGTGTTGTTGTATCCGTTTTGGGGACTTTTGATCCCGTTTTGACACATTTTCTGCCTCCCTAAGCCTTTGGCTAAAGATGTGAACATTTTAAGGGCAAAACCCCCAAAATATGCAAAATTTAATTTTGGGACCATTTTACCTGTGTTTGCTTCCTTTTACCAAGAAATGACCAGAGAGATGAAAAATGACTAGATTTCAGTCTTAGGCTCGGTTCACACTTGTGCGATGCGGGAACGCTGCCAATATGCAGCGTGTTACCGCATCGCATCCACACATCTGGCAGTTCCCACTGCCATATGCGATACGCAGGGGGTGTCAATTAAACGTTAACGACACCCCCAGTTTGATTGCATATCGCAGTGCGATCTGAGAGTACGCACAGAATCGCATCGCACAAGTGTGAACCACTGTGCGATTTGATTTTGATGCGGCTCAAAAAATGCCCCTGTGCGTCTTTGGTGCGGATGCAGTGCGAATTTAGCCATAGAAAGTGTATGGCTGAAATTCGCACCGCACATGAGATCGCATGTAACGAAGGAGCAGTGTGCTCCGCATTAAATGCGATCTCCGCAGCCGCACGAGTGTGAACGGGCACTTTAAAAGCTTTGAAATTACCTGGGAAACTGGCATTGTCTGAAACCGGAAGTGGCAAACCGGAAGTGACCTCCTTAAAACCGGAAGTGGCATTAAAACACTTTTCTCCTTGACATTTTGGGCTTTAAAGTGTTGTTGTATCCGTTTTGGGGACTTTTGATCCCGTTTTGACACATTTTCTGCCTCCCTAAGCCTTTGGCTAAAGATGTGAACATTTTAAGGGCAAAACCCCCAAAATATGCAAAATTTAATTTTGGGACCATTTTACCTGTGTTTGCTTCCTTTTACCAAGAAATGACCAGAGAGATGAAAAATGACTAGATTTCAGTCTTAGGCTCGGTTCACACTTGTGCGATGCGGGAACGCTGCCAATATGCAGCGTGTTACCGCATCGCATCCACACATCTGGCAGTTCCCACTGCCATATGCGATACGCAGGGGGTGTCAATTAAACGTTAACGACACCCCCAGTTTGATTGCATATCGCAGTGCGATCTGAGAGTACGCACAGAATCGCATCGCACAAGTGTGAACCACTGTGCGATTTGATTTTGATGCGGCTCAAAAAATGCCCCTGTGCGTCTTTGGTGCGGATGCAGTGCGAATTTAGCCATAGAAAGTGTATGGCTGAAATTCGCACCGCACATGAGATCGCATGTAACGAAGGAGCAGTGTGCTCCGCATTAAATGCGATCTCCGCAGCCGCACGAGTGTGAACGGGCACTTTAAAAGCTTTGAAATTACCTGGGAAACTGGCATTGTCTGAAACCGGAAGTGGCAAACCGGAAGTGACCTCCTTAAAACCGGAAGTGGCATTAAAACACTTTTCTCCTTGACATTTTGGGCTTTAAAGTGTTGTTGTATCCGTTTTGGGGACTTTTGATCCCGTTTTGACACATTTTCTGCCTCCCTAAGCCTTTGGCTAAAGATGTGAACATTTTAAGGGCAAAACCCCCAAAATATGCAAAATTTAATTTTGGGACCATTTTACCTGTGTTTGCTTCCTTTTACCAAGAAATGACCAGAGAGATGAAAAATGACTAAATTTAAGTCTTAGGCTCGGTTCACACTTGTGCGATGCGGGAACGCTGCCAATATGCAGCGTGTTACCGCATCGCATCCACACATCTGGCAGTTCCCACTGCCATATGCGATACGCAGGGGGTGTCAATTAAACGTTAACGACACCCCCAGTTTGATTGCATATCGCAGTGCGATCTGAGAGTGCGCACAGAATCGCATCGCACAAGTGTGAACCACTGTGCGATTTGATTTTGATGCGGCTCAAAAAATGCCCCTGTGCGTCTTTGGTGCGGATGCAGTGCGAATTTAGCCATAGAAAGTGTATGGCTGAAATTCGCACCGCACATGAGATCGCATGTAACGAAGGAGCAGTGTGCTCCGCATTAAATGCGATCTCCGCAGCCGCACGAGTGTGAACGGGCACTTTAAAAGCTTTGAAATTACCTGGGAAACTGGCATTGTCTGAAACCGGAAGTGGCAAACCGGAAGTGACCTCCTTAAAACCGGAAGTGGCATTAAAACACTTTTCTCCTTGACATTTTGGGCTTTAAAGTGTTGTTGTATCCGTTTTGGGGACTTTTGATCCCGTTTTGACACATTTTCTGCCTCCCTAAGCCTTTGGCCAAAGATGTGAACATTTTAAGGGCAAAACCCCCAAAATATGCAAAATTTAATTTTGGGACCATTTTACCTGTGTTTGCTTCCTTTTACCAAGAAAAGACCAGAGAGATGAAAAATGACTGGATTTCAGTCTTAGGCTCGGTTCACACTTGTGCGATGCGGGAACGCTGCCAATATGCAGCGTGTTACCGCATCGCATCCACACAACTGGCAGTTCCCACTGCCATATGCGATACGCAGGGGGTGTCAATTAAACGTTAACGACACCCCCAGTTTGATTGCATATCGCAGTGCGATCTGCAAGTACGCACAGAATCGCATCGCACAAGTGTGAACCACTGTGCGATTTGATTTTGATGCAGCTCAAAAAATGCCCCTGTGCGTCTTTGGTGCGGATGCAGTGCGAATTTAGCCATAGAAAGTGTATGGCTGAAATTCGCACCGCACATGAGATCGCATGTAACGAAGGAGCAGTGTGCTCCGCATTAAATGCGATCTCCGCAGCCGCACGAGTGTGAACGGGCACTTTAAAAGCTTTGAAATTACCTGGGAAACTGGCATTGTCTGAAACCGGAAGTGGCAAACCGGAAGTGACCTCCTTAAAACCGGAAGTGGCATTAAAACACTTTTCTCCTTGACATTTTGGGCTTTAAAGTGTTGTTGTATCCGTTTTGGGGACTTTTGATCCCGTTTTGACACATTTTCTGCCTCCCTAAGCCTTTGGCCAAAGATGTGAACATTTTAAGGGCAAAACCCCCAAAATATGCAAAATTTAATTTTGGGACCATTTTACCTGTGTTTGCTTCCTTTTACCAAGAAAAGACCAGAGAGATGAAAAATGACTGGATTTCAGTCTTAGGCTCGGTTCACACTTGTGCGATGCGGGAACGCTGCCAATATGCAGCGTGTTACCGCATCGCATCCACACAACTGGCAGTTCCCACTGCCATATGCGATACGCAGGGGGTGTCAATTAAACGTTAACGACACCCCCAGTTTGATTGCATATCGCAGTGCGATCTGCAAGTACGCACAGAATCGCATCGCACAAGTGTGAACCACTGTGCGATTTGATTTTGATGCAGCTCAAAAAATGCCCCTGTGCGTCTTTGGTGCGGATGCAGTGCGAATTTAGCCATAGAAAGTGTATGGCTGAAATTCGCACCGCACATGAGATCGCATGTAACGAAGGAGCAGTGTGCTCCGAATTAAATGCGATCTCCGCAGCCGCACGAGTGTGAACGGGCACTTTAAAAGCTTTGAAATTACCTGGGAAACTGGCATTGTCTGAAACCGGAAGTGGCAAACCGGAAGTGACCTCCTTAAAACCGGAAGTGGCATTAAAACACTTTTCTCCTTGACATTTTGGGCTTTAAAGTGTTGTTGTATCCGTTTTGGGGACTTTTGATCCCGTTTTGACACATTTTCTGCCTCCCTAAGCCTTTGGCCAAAGATGTGAACATTTTAAGGGCAAAACCCCCAAAATATGCAAAATTTAATTTTGGGACCATTTTACCTGTGTTTGCTTCCTTTTACCAAGAAAAGACCAGAGAGATGAAAAATGACTGGATTTCAGTCTTAGGCTCGGTTCACACTTGTGCGATGCGGGAACGCTGCCAATATGCAGCGTGTTACCGCATCGCATCCACACAACTGGCAGTTCCCACTGCCATATGCGATACGCAGGGGGTGTCAATTAAACGTTAACGACACCCCCAGTTTGATTGCATATCGCAGTGCGATCTGCAAGTACGCACAGAATCGCATCGCACAAGTGTGAACCACTGTGCGATTTGATTTTGATGCAGCTCAAAAAATGCCCCTGTGCGTCTTTGGTGCGGATGCAGTGCGAATTTAGCCATAGAAAGTGTATGGCTGAAATTCGCACCGCACATGAGATCGCATGTAACGAAGGAGCAGTGTGCTCCGAATTAAATGCGATCTCCGCAGCCGCACGAGTGTGAACGGGCACTTTAAAAGCTTTGAAATTACCTGGGAAACTGGCATTGTCTGAAACCGGAAGTGGCAAACCGGAAGTGACCTCCTTAAAACCGGAAGTGGCATTAAAACACTTTTCTCCTTGACATTTTGGGCTTTAAAGTGTTGTTGTATCCGTTTTGGGGACTTTTGATCCCGTTTTGACACATTTTCTGCCTCCCTAAGCCTTTGGCTAAAGATGTGAACATTTTAAGGGCAAAACCCCCAAAATATGCAAAATTTAATTTTGGGACCATTTTACCTGTGTTTGCTTCCTTTTACCAAGAAATGACCAGAGAGATGAAAAATGACTAGATTTCAGTCTTAGGCTCGGTTCACACTTGTGCGATGCGGGAACGCTGCCAATATGCAGCGTGTTACCGCATCGCATCCACACAACTGGCAGTTCCCACTGCCATATGCGATACGCAGGGGGTGTCAATTAAACGTTAAAGACACCCCCAGTTTGATTGCATATCGCAGTGCGATCTGCAAGTACGCACAGAATCGCATCGCACAAGTGTGAACCACTGTGCGATTTGATTTTGATGCAGCTCAAAAAATGCCCCTGTGCGTCTTTGGTGCGGATGCAGTGCGAATTTAGCCATAGAAAGTGTATGGCTGAAATTCGCACCGCACATGAGATCGCATGTAACGAAGGAGCAGTGTGCTCCGAATTAAATGCGATCTCCGCAGCCGCACGAGTGTGAACGGGCACTTTAAAAGCTTTGAAATTACCTGGGAAACTGGCATTGTCTGAAACCGGAAGTGGCAAACCGGAAGTGACCTCCTTAAAACCGGAAGTGGCATTAAAACACTTTTCTCCTTGACATTTTGGGCTTTAAAGTGTTGTTGTATCCGTTTTGGGGACTTTTGATCCCGTTTTGACACATTTTCTGCCTCCCTAAGCCTTTGGCTAAAGATGTGAACATTTTAAGGGCAAAACCCCCAAAATATGCAAAATTTAATTTTGGGACCATTTTACCTGTGTTTGCTTCCTTTTACCAAGAAATGACCAGAGAGATGAAAAATGACTAGATTTCAGTCTTAGGCTCGGTTCACACTTGTGCGATGCGGGAACGCTGCCAATATGCAGCGTGTTACCGCATCGCATCCACACAACTGGCAGTTCCCACTGCCATATGCGATACGCAGGGGGTGTCAATTAAACGTTAACGACACCCCCAGTTTGATTGCATATCGCAGTGCGATCTGCAAGTACGCACAGAATCGCATCGCACAAGTGTGAACCACTGTGCGATTTGATTTTGATGCAGCTCAAAAAATGCCCCTGTGCGTCTTTGGTGCGGATGCAGTGCGAATTTAGCCATAGAAAGTGTATGGCTGAAATTCGCACCGCACATGAGATCGCATGTAACGAAGGAGCAGTGTGCTCCGAATTAAATGCGATCTCCGCAGCCGCACGAGTGTGAACGGGCACTTTAAAAGCTTTGAAATTACCTGGGAAACTGGCATTGTCTGAAACCGGAAGTGGCAAACCGGAAGTGACCTCCTTAAAACCGGAAGTGGCATTAAAACACTTTTCTCCTTGACATTTTGGGCTTTAAAGTGTTGTTGTATCCGTTTTGGGGACTTTTGATCCCGTTTTGACACATTTTCTGCCTCCCTAAGCCTTTGGCTAAAGATGTGAACATTTTAAGGGCAAAACCCCCAAAATATGCAAAATTTAATTTTGGGACCATTTTACCTGTGTTTGCTTCCTTTTACCAAGAAATGACCAGAGAGATGAAAAATGACTAGATTTCAGTCTTAGGCTCGGTTCACACTTGTGCGATGCGGGAACGCTGCCAATATGCAGCGTGTTACCGCATCGCATCCACACATCTGGCAGTTCCCACTGCCATATGCGATACGCAGGGGGTGTCAATTAAACGTTAACGACACCCCCAGTTTGATTGCATATCGCAGTGCGATCTGCAAGTACGCACAGAATCGCATTGCACAAGTGTGAACCACTGTGCGATTTGATTTTGATGCGGCTCAAAAAATGCCTCCTGTGCGTCTTTGGTGCGTAAGCAGTGCGAATTTAGCCATAGAAAGTGTATGGCTGAAATTCGCACCGCACATGAGATCGCATGTAACGAAGGAGCAGTGTGCTCCGAATTAAATGCGATCTTCGCAGCCGCACGAGTGTGAACGGGCACTTTAAAAGCTTTGAAATTACCTGGGAAACTGGCATTGTCTGAAACCGGAAGTGGCAAACCGGAAGTGACCTCCTTAAAACCGGAAGTGGCATTAAAACACTTTTCTCCTTGACATTTTGGGCTTTAAAGTGTTGTTGTATCCGTTTTGGGGACTTTTGATCCCGTTTTGACACATTTTCTGCCTCCCTAAGCCTTTGGCTAAAGATGTGAACATTTTAAGGGCAAAACCCCCAAAATATGCAAAATTTAATTTTGGGACCATTTTACCTGTGTTTGCTTCCTTTTACCAAGAAATGACCAGAGAGATGAAAAATGACTAAATTTCAGTCTTAGGCTCGGTTCACACTTGTGCGATGCGGGAACGCTGCCAATATGCAGCGTGTTACCGCATCGCATCCACACATCTGGCAGTTCCCACTGCCATATGCGATACGCAGGGGGTGTCAATTAAACGTTAACGACACCCCCAGTTTGATTGCATATCGCAGTGCGATCTGCAAGTATGCACAGAATCGCATTGCACAAGTGTGAACCACTGTGCGATTTGATTTTGATGCGACTCAAAAAATGCCTCCTGTGCGTCTTTGGTGCGGATGCAGTGCGAATTTAGCCATACAAAGTGTATGGCTGAAATTCGCACCGCACATGAGATCGCATGTAACGAAGGAGCAGTGTGCTCCGCATTAAATGCGATCTCCGCAGCCGCACGAGTGTGAACGGGCACTTTAAAAGCTTTGAAATTACCTGGGAAACTGGCATTGTCTGAAACCGGAAGTGGCAAACCGGAAGTGACCTCCTTAAAACCGGAAGTGGCATTAAAACACTTTTCTCCTTGACATTTTGGGCTTTAAAGTGTTGTTGTATCCGTTTTGGGGACTTTTGATCCCGTTTTGACACATTTTCTGCCTCCCTAAGCCTTTGGCCAAAGATGTGAACATTTTAAGGGCAAAACCCCCAAAATATGCAAAATTTAATTTTGGGACCATTTTACCTGTGTTTGCTTCCTTTTACCAAGAAAAGACCAGAGAGATGAAAAATGACTGGATTTCAGTCTTAGGCTCGGTTCACACTTGTGCGATGCGGGAACGCTGCCAATATGCAGCGTGTTACCGCATCGCATCCACACAACTGGCAGTTCCCACTGCCATATGCGATACGCAGGGGGTGTCAATTAAACGTTAACGACAACCCCAGTTTGATTGCATATCGCAGTGCGATCTGCAAGTACGCACAGAATCGCATCGCACAAGTGTGAACCACTGTGCGATTTGATTTTGATGCAGCTCAAAAAATGCCCCTGTGCGTCTTTGGTGCGGATGCAGTGCGAATTTAGCCATAGAAAGTGTATGGCTGAAATTCGCACCGCACATGAGATCGCATGTAACGAAGGAGCGTTGTGCTCCGAATTAAATGCGATCTCCGCAGCCGCACGAGTGTGAACGGGCACTTTAAAAGCTTTGAAATTACCTGGGAAACTGGCATTGTCTGAAACCGGAAGTGGCAAACCGGAAGTGACCTCCTTAAAACCGGAAGTGGCATTAAAACACTTTTCTCCTTGACATTTTGGGCTTTAAAGTGTTGTTGTATCCGTTTTGGGGACTTTTGATCCCGTTTTGACACATTTTCTGCCTCCCTAAGCCTTTGGCTAAAGATGTGAACATTTTAAGGGCAAAACCCCCAAAATATGCAAAATTTAATTTTGGGACCATTTTACCTGTGTTTGCTTCCTTTTACCAAGAAATGACCAGAGAGATGAAAAATGACTAGATTTCAGTCTTAGGCTCGGTTCACACTTGTGCGATGCGGGAACGCTGCCAATATGCAGCGTGTTACCGCATCGCATCCACACATCTGGCAGTTCCCACTGCCATATGCGATACGCAGGGGGTGTCAATTAAACGTTAACGACACCCCCAGTTTGATTGCATATCGCAGTGCGATCTGCAAGTACGCACAGAATCGCATTGCACAAGTGTGAACCACTGTGCGATTTGATTTTGATGCGGCTCAAAAAATGCCTCCTGTGCGTCTTTGGTGCGTAAGCAGTGCGAATTTAGCCATAGAAAGTGTATGGCTGAAATTCGCACCGCACATGAGATCGCATGTAACGAAGGAGCAGTGTGCTCCGAATTAAATGCGATCTTCGCAGCCGCACGAGTGTGAACGGGCACTTTAAAAGCTTTGAAATTACCTGGGAAACTGGCATTGTCTGAAACCGGAAGTGGCAAACCGGAAGTGACCTCCTTAAAACCGGAAGTGGCATTAAAACACTTTTCTCCTTGACATTTTGGGCTTTAAAGTGTTGTTGTATCCGTTTTGGGGACTTTTGATCCCGTTTTGACACATTTTCTGCCTCCCTAAGCCTTTGGCTAAAGATGTGAACATTTTAAGGGCAAAACCCCCAAAATATGCAAAATTTAATTTTGGGACCATTTTACCTGTGTTTGCTTCCTTTTACCAAGAAAAGACCAGAGAGATGAAAAATGACTGGATTTCAGTCTTAGGCTCGGTTCACACTTGTGCGATGCGGGAACGCTGCCAATATGCAGCGTGTTACCGCATCGCATCCACACAACTGGCAGTTCCCACTGCCATATGCGATACGCAGGGGGTGTCAATTAAACGTTAACGACAACCCCAGTTTGATTGCATATCGCAGTGCGATCTGCAAGTACGCACAGAATCGCATCGCACAAGTGTGAACCACTGTGCGATTTGATTTTGATGCAGCTCAAAAAATGCCCCTGTGCGTCTTTGGTGCGGATGCAGTGCGAATTTAGCCATAGAAAGTGTATGGCTGAAATTCGCACCGCACATGAGATCGCATGTAACGAAGGAGCGTTGTGCTCCGAATTAAATGCGATCTCCGCAGCCGCACGAGTGTGAACGGGCACTTTAAAAGCTTTGAAATTACCTGGGAAACTGGCATTGTCTGAAACCGGAAGTGGCAAACCGGAAGTGACCTCCTTAAAACCGGAAGTGGCATTAAAACACTTTTCTCCTTGACATTTTGGGCTTTAAAGTGTTGTTGTATCCGTTTTGGGGACTTTTGATCCCGTTTTGACACATTTTCTGCCTCCCTAAGCCTTTGGCTAAAGATGTGAACATTTTAAGGGCAAAACCCCCAAAATATGCAAAATTTAATTTTGGGACCATTTTACCTGTGTTTGCTTCCTTTTACCAAGAAATGACCAGAGAGATGAAAAATGACTAGATTTCAGTCTTAGGCTCGGTTCACACTTGTGCGATGCGGGAACGCTGCCAATATGCAGCGTGTTACCGCATCGCATCCACACATCTGGCAGTTCCCACTGCCATATGCGATACGCAGGGGGTGTCAATTAAACGTTAACGACACCCCCAGTTTGATTGCATATCGCAGTGCGATCTGCAAGTACGCACAGAATCGCATTGCACAAGTGTGAACCACTGTGCGATTTGATTTTGATGCGGCTCAAAAAATGCCTCCTGTGCGTCTTTGGTGCGTAAGCAGTGCGAATTTAGCCATAGAAAGTGTATGGCTGAAATTCGCACCGCACATGAGATCGCATGTAACGAAGGAGCAGTGTGCTCCGAATTAAATGCGATCTTCGCAGCCGCACGAGTGTGAACGGGCACTTTAAAAGCTTTGAAATTACCTGGGAAACTGGCATTGTCTGAAACCGGAAGTGGCAAACCGGAAGTGACCTCCTTAAAACCGGAAGTGGCATTAAAACACTTTTCTCCTTGACATTTTGGGCTTTAAAGTGTTGTTGTATCCGTTTTGGGGACTTTTGATCCCGTTTTGACACATTTTCTGCCTCCCTAAGCCTTTGGCTAAAGATGTGAACATTTTAAGGGCAAAACCCCCAAAATATGCAAAATTTAATTTTGGGACCATTTTACCTGTGTTTGCTTCCTTTTACCAAGAAATGACCAGAGAGATGAAAAATGACTAAATTTCAGTCTTAGGCTCGGTTCACACTTGTGCGATGCGGGAACGCTGCCAATATGCAGCGTGTTACCGCATCGCATCCACACATCTGGCAGTTCCCACTGCCATATGCGATACGCAGGGGGTGTCAATTAAACGTTAACGACACCCCCAGTTTGATTGCATATCGCAGTGCGATCTGCAAGTACGCACAGAATCGCATCGCACAAGTGTGAACCACTGTGCGATTTGATTTTGATGCAGCTCAAAAAATGCCCCTGTGCGTCTTTGGTGCGGATGCAGTGCGAATTTAGCCATAGAAAGTGTATGGCTGAAATTCGCACCGCACATGAGATCGCATGTAACGAAGGAGCAGTGTGCTCCGAATTAAATGCGATCTCCGCAGCCGCACGAGTGTGAACGGGCACTTTAAAAGCTTTGAAATTACCTGGGAAACTGGCATTGTCTGAAACCGGAAGTGGCAAACCGGAAGTGACCTCCTTAAAACCGGAAGTGGCATTAAAACACTTTTCTCCTTGACATTTTGGGCTTTAAAGTGTTGTTGTATCCGTTTTGGGGACTTTTGATCCCGTTTTGACACATTTTCTGCCTCCCTAAGCCTTTGGCTAAAGATGTGAACATTTTAAGGGCAAAACCCCCAAAATATGCAAAATTTAATTTTGGGACCATTTTACCTGTGTTTGCTTCCTTTTACCAAGAAATGACCAGAGAGATGAAAAATGACTAGATTTCAGTCTTAGGCTCGGTTCACACTTGTGCGATGCGGGAACGCTGCCAATATGCAACGTGTTACCGCATCGCATCCACACAACTGGCAGTTCCCACTGCCATATGCGATACGCAGGGGGTGTCAATTAAACGTTAACGACACCCCCAGTTTGATTGCATATCGCAGTGCGATCTGCAAGTACGCACAGAATCGCATCGCACAAGTGTGAACCACTGTGCGATTTGATTTTGATGCAGCTCAAAAAATGCCCCTGTGCGTCTTTGGTGCGGATGCAGTGCGAATTTAGCCATAGAAAGTGTATGGCTGAAATTCGCACCGCACATGAGATCGCATGTAACGAAGGAGCAGTGTGCTCCGAATTAAATGCGATCTCCGCAGCCGCACGAGTGTGAACGGGCACTTTAAAAGCTTTGAAATTACCTGGGAAACTGGCATTGTCTGAAACCGGAAGTGGCAAACCGGAAGTGACCTCCTTAAAACCGGAAGTGGCATTAAAACACTTTTCTCCTTGACATTTTGGGCTTTAAAGTGTTGTTGTATCCGTTTTGGGGACTTTTGATCCCGTTTTGACACATTTTCTGCCTCCCTAAGCCTTTGGCTAAAGATGTGAACATTTTAAGGGCAAAACCCCCAAAATATGCAAAATTTAATTTTGGGACCATTTTACCTGTGTTTGCTTCCTTTTACCAAGAAATGACCAGAGAGATGAAAAATGACTAGATTTCAGTCTTAGGCTCGGTTCACACTTGTGCGATGCGGGAACGCTGCCAATATGCAGCGTGTTACCGCATCGCATCCACACATCTGGCAGTTCCCACTGCCATATGCGATACGCAGGGGGTGTCAATTAAACGTTAACGACACCCCCAGTTTGATTGCATATCGCAGTGCGATCTGAGAGTACGCACAGAATCGCATCGCACAAGTGTGAACCACTGTGCGATTTGATTTTGATGCGGCTCAAAAAATGCCCCTGTGCGTCTTTGGTGCGGATGCAGTGCGAATTTAGCCATAGAAAGTGTATGGCTGAAATTCGCACCGCACATGAGATCGCATGTAACGAAGGAGCAGTGTGCTTCGCATTAAATGCGATCTCCGCAGCCGCACGAGTGTGAACGGGCACTTTAAAAGCTTTGAAATTACCTGGGAAACTGGCATTGTCTGAAACCGGAAGTGGCAAACCGGAAGTGACCTCCTTAAAACCGGAAGTGGCATTAAAACACTTTTCTCCTTGACATTTTGGGCTTTAAAGTGTTGTTGTATCCGTTTTGGGGACTTTTGATCCCGTTTTGACACATTTTCTGCCTCCCTAAGCCTTTGGCTAAAGATGTGAACATTTTAAGGGCAAAACCCCCAAAATATGCAAAATTTAATTTTGGGACCATTTTACCTGTGTTTGCTTCCTTTTACCAAGAAATGACCAGAGAGATGAAAAATGACTAAATTTAAGTCTTAGGCTCGGTTCACACTTGTGCGATGCGGGAACGCTGCCAATATGCAGCGTGTTACCGCATCGCATCCACACATCTGGCAGTTCCCACTGCCATATGCGATACGCAGGGGGTGTCAATTAAACGTTAACGACACCCCCAGTTTGATTGCATATCGCAGTGCGATCTGCAAGTACGCACAGAATCGCATTGCACAAGTGTGAACCACTGTGCGATTTGATTTTGATGCGACTCAAAAAATGCCTCCTGTGCGTCTTTGGTGCGGATGCAGTGCGAATTTAGCCATACAAAGTGTATGGCTGAAATTCGCACCGCACATGAGATCGCATGTAATGAAGGAGCAGTGCGCTCCGAATTAAATGCGATCTCCGCAGCCGCACGAGTGTGAACGGGCACTTAAAAAGCTTTGAAATTACCTGGGAAACTGGCATTGTCTGAGACCGGAAATGGCAAACCGGAAGTGACCTACTTAAAACCGGAAGTGACATTAAAACACTTTTCTCCTTGACATTTTGGGCTTTAAAGTGTTGTTGTATCCGTTTTGGGGACTTTTGATCCCGTTTTGACACATTTTCTGCCTCCCTAAGCCTTTGGCCAAAGATGTGAACATTTTAAGGGCAAAACCCCCAAAATATGCAAAATTTAATTTTGGGACCATTTTACCTGTGTTTGCTTCCTTTTACCAAGAAAAGACCAGAGAGATGAAAAATGACTGGATTTCAGTCTTAGGCTCGGTTCACACTTGTGCGATGCGGGAACGCTGCCAATATGCAGCGTGTTACCGCATCGCATCCACACAACTGGCAGTTCCCACTGCCATATGCGATACGCAGGGGGTGTCAATTAAACGTTAACGACACCCCCAGTTTGATTGCATATCGCAGTGCGATCTGCAAGTACGCACAGAATCGCATCGCACAAGTGTGAACCACTGTGCGATTTGATTTTGATGCAGCTCAAAAAATGCCCCTGTGCGTCTTTGGTGCGGATGCAGTGCGAATTTAGCCATAGAAAGTGTATGGCTGAAATTCGCACCGCACATGAGATCGCATGTAACGAAGGAGCAGTGTGCTCCGAATTAAATGCGATCTCCGCAGCCGCACGAGTGTGAACGGGCACTTTAAAAGCTTTGAAATTACCTGGGAAACTGGCATTGTCTGAAACCGGAAGTGGCAAACCGGAAGTGACCTCCTTAAAACCGGAAGTGGCATTAAAACACTTTTCTCCTTGACATTTTGGGCTTTAAAGTGTTGTTGTATCCGTTTTGGGGACTTTTGATCCCGTTTTGACACATTTTCTGCCTCCCTAAGCCTTTGGCTAAAGATGTGAACATTTTAAGGGCAAAACCCCCAAAATATGCAAAATTTAATTTTGGGACCATTTTACCTGTGTTTGCTTCCTTTTACCAAGAAATGACCAGAGAGATGAAAAATGACTAGATTTCAGTCTTAGGCTCGGTTCACACTTGTGCGATGCGGGAACGCTGCCAATATGCAGCGTGTTACCGCATCGCATCCACACATCTGGCAGTTCCCACTGCCATATGCGATACGCAGGGGGTGTCAATTAAACGTTAACGACACCCCCAGTTTGATTGCATATCGCAGTGCGATCTGAGAGTACGCACAGAATCGCATCGCACAAGTGTGAACCACTGTGCGATTTGATTTTGATGCGGCTCAAAAAATGCCCCTGTGCGTCTTTGGTGCGGATGCAGTGCGAATTTAGCCATAGAAAGTGTATGGCTGAAATTCGCACCGCACATGAGATCGCATGTAACGAAGGAGCAGTGTGCTCCGCATTAAATGCGATCTCCGCAGCCGCACGAGTGTGAACGGGCACTTTAAAAGCTTTGAAATTACCTGGGAAACTGGCATTGTCTGAAACCGGAAGTGGCAAACCGGAAGTGACCTCCTTAAAACCGGAAGTGGCATTAAAACACTTTTCTCCTTGACATTTTGGGCTTTAAAGTGTTGTTGTATCCGTTTTGGGGACTTTTGATCCCGTTTTGACACATTTTCTGCCTCCCTAAGCCTTTGGCCAAAGATGTGAACATTTTAAGGGCAAAACCCCCAAAATATGCAAAATTTAATTTTGGGACCATTTTACCTGTGTTTGCTTCCTTTTACCAAGAAAAGACCAGAGAGATGAAAAATGACTGGATTTCAGTCTTAGGCTCGGTTCACACTTGTGCGATGCGGGAACGCTGCCAATATGCAGCGTGTTACCGCATCGCATCCACACAACTGGCAGTTCCCACTGCCATATGCGATACGCAGGGGGTGTCAATTAAACATTAACGACAACCCCAGTTTGATTGCATATCGCAGTGCGATCTGCAAGTACGCACAGAATCGCATCGCACAAGTGTGAACCACTGTGCGATTTGATTTTGATGCAGCTCAAAAAATGCCCCTGTGCGTCTTTGGTGCGGATGCAGTGCGAATTTAGCCATAGAAAGTGTATGGCTGAAATTCGCACCGCACATGAGATCGCATGTAACGAAGGAGCGTTGTGCTCCGAATTAAATGCGATCTCCGCAGCCGCACGAGTGTGAACGGGCACTTTAAAAGCTTTGAAATTACCTGGGAAACTGGCATTGTCTGAAACCGGAAGTGGCAAACCGGAAGTGACCTCCTTAAAACCGGAAGTGGCATTAAAACACTTTTCTCCTTGACATTTTGGGCTTTAAAGTGTTGTTGTATCCGTTTTGGGGACTTTTGATCCCGTTTTGACACATTTTCTGCCTCCCTAAGCCTTTGGCTAAAGATGTGAACATTTTAAGGGCAAAACCCCCAAAATATGCAAAATTTAATTTTGGGACCATTTTACCTGTGTTTGCTTCCTTTTACCAAGAAATGACCAGAGAGATGAAAAATGACTAGATTTCAGTCTTAGGCTCGGTTCACACTTGTGCGATGCGGGAACGCTGCCAATATGCAGCGTGTTACCGCATCGCATCCACACATCTGGCAGTTCCCACTGCCATATGCGATACGCAGGGGGTGTCAATTAAACGTTAACGACACCCCCAGTTTGATTGCATATCGCAGTGCGATCTGCAAGTACGCACAGAATCGCATTGCACAAGTGTGAACCACTGTGCGATTTGATTTTGATGCGGCTCAAAAAATGCCTCCTGTGCGTCTTTGGTGCGTAAGCAGTGCGAATTTAGCCATAGAAAGTGTATGGCTGAAATTCGCACCGCACATGAGATCGCATGTAACGAAGGAGCAGTGTGCTCCGAATTAAATGCGATCTTCGCAGCCGCACGAGTGTGAACGGGCACTTTAAAAGCTTTGAAATTACCTGGGAAACTGGCATTGTCTGAAACCGGAAGTGGCAAACCGGAAGTGACCTCCTTAAAACCGGAAGTGGCATTAAAACACTTTTCTCCTTGACATTTTGGGCTTTAAAGTGTTGTTGTATCCGTTTTGGGGACTTTTGATCCCGTTTTGACACATTTTCTGCCTCCCTAAGCTTTTGGCTAAAGATGTGAACATTTTAAGGGCAAAACCCCCAAAATATGCAAAATTTAATTTTGGGACCATTTTACCTGTGTTTGCTTCCTTTTACCAAGAAATGACCAGAGAGATGAAAAATGACTAAATTTAAGTCTTAGGCTCGGTTCACACTTGTGCGATGCGGGAACGCTGCCAATATGCAGCGTGTTACCGCATCGCATCCACACATCTGGCAGTTCCCACTGCCATATGCGATACGCAGGGGGTGTCAATTAAACGTTAACGACACCCCCAGTTTGATTGCATATCGCAGTGCGATCTGAGAGTGCGCACAGAATCGCATCGCACAAGTGTGAACCACTGTGCGATTTGATTTTGATGCGGCTCAAAAAATGCCCCTGTGCGTCTTTGGTGCGGATGCAGTGCGAATTTAGCCATAGAAAGTGTATGGCTGAAATTCGCACCGCACATGAGATCGCATGTAACGAAGGAGCAGTGTGCTCCGCATTAAATGCGATCTCCGCAGCCGCACGAGTGTGAACGGGCACTTTAAAAGCTTTGAAATTACCTGGGAAACTGGCATTGTCTGAAACCGGAAGTGGCAAACCGGAAGTGACCTCCTTAAAACCGGAAGTGGCATTAAAACACTTTTCTCCTTGACATTTTGGGCTTTAAAGTGTTGTTGTATCCGTTTTGGGGACTTTTGATCCCGTTTTGACACATTTTCTGCCTCCCTAAGCCTTTGGCCAAAGATGTGAACATTTTAAGGGCAAAACCCCCAAAATATGCAAAATTTAATTTTGGGACCATTTTACCTGTGTTTGCTTCCTTTTACCAAGAAAAGACCAGAGAGATGAAAAATGACTGGATTTCAGTCTTAGGCTCGGTTCACACTTGTGCGATGCGGGAACGCTGCCAATATGCAGCGTGTTACCGCATCGCATCCACACAACTGGCAGTTCCCACTGCCATATGCGATACGCAGGGGGTGTCAATTAAACGTTAACGACACCCCCAGTTTGATTGCATATCGCAGTGCGATCTGCAAGTACGCACAGAATTGCATCGCACAAGTGTGAACCACTGTGCGATTTGATTTTGATGCAGCTCAAAAAATGCCCCTGTGCGTCTTTGGTGCGGATGCAGTGCGAATTTAGCCATAGAAAGTGTATGGCTGAAATTCGCACCGCACATGAGATCGCATGTAACGAAGGAGCAGTGTGCTCCGAATTAAATGCGATCTCCGCAGCCGCACGAGTGTGAACGGGCACTTTAAAAGCTTTGAAATTACCTGGGAAACTGGCATTGTCTGAAACCGGAAGTGGCAAACCGGAAGTGACCTCCTTAAAACCGGAAGTGGCATTAAAACACTTTTCTCCTTGACATTTTGGGCTTTAAAGTGTTGTTGTATCCGTTTTGGGGACTTTTGATCCCGTTTTGACACATTTTCTGCCTCCCTAAGCCTTTGGCTAAAGATGTGAACATTTTAAGGGCAAAACCCCCAAAATATGCAAAATTTAATTTTGGGACCATTTTACCTGTGTTTGCTTCCTTTTACCAAGAAATGACCAGAGAGATGAAAAATGACTAGATTTCAGTCTTAGGCTCGGTTCACACTTGTGCGATGCGGGAACGCTGCCAATATGCAGCGTGTTACCGCATCGCATCCACACAACTGGCAGTTCCCACTGCCATATGCGATACGCAGGGGGTGTCAATTAAACGTTAACGACACCCCCAGTTTGATTGCATATCGCAGTGCGATCTGCAAGTACGCACAGAATCGCATCGCACAAGTGTGAACCACTGTGCGATTTGATTTTGATGCGGCTCAAAAAATGCCCCTGTGCGTCTTTGGTGCGGATGCAGTGCGAATTTAGCCATAGAAAGTGTATGGCTGAAATTCGCACCGCACATGAGATCGCATGTAACGAAGGAGCAGTGTGCTCCGAATTAAATGCGATCTCCGCAGCCGCACGAGTGTGAACGGGCACTTTAAAAGCTTTGAAATTACCTGGGAAACTGGCATTGTCTGAAACCGGAAGTGGCAAACCGGAAGTGACCTCCTTAAAACCGGAAGTGGCATTAAAACACTTTTCTCCTTGACATTTTGGGCTTTAAAGTGTTGTTGTATCCGTTTTGGGGACTTTTGATCCCGTTTTGACACATTTTCTGCCTCCCTAAGCCTTTGGCTAAAGATGTGAACATTTTAAGGGCAAAACCCCCAAAATATGCAAAATTTAATTTTGGGACCATTTTACCTGTGTTTGCTTCCTTTTACCAAGAAATGACCAGAGAGATGAAAAATGACTAGATTTCAGTCTTAGGCTCGGTTCACACTTGTGCGATGCGGGAACGCTGCCAATATGCAGCGTGTTACCGCATCGCATCCACACAACTGGCAGTTCCCACTGCCATATGCGATACGCAGGGGGTGTCAATTAAACGTTAACGACACCCCCAGTTTGATTGCATATCGCAGTGCGATCTGCAAGTACGCACAGAATCGCATCGCACAAGTGTGAACCACTGTGCGATTTGATTTTGATGCAGCTCAAAAAATGCCCCTGTGCGTCTTTGGTGCGGATGCAGTGCGAATTTAGCCATAGAAAGTGTATGGCTGAAATTCGCACCGCACATGAGATCGCATGTAACGAAGGAGCAGTGTGCTCCGAATTAAATGCGATCTCCGCAGCCGCACGAGTGTGAACGGGCACTTTAAAAGCTTTGAAATTACCTGGGAAACTGGCATTGTCTGAAACCGGAAGTGGCAAACCGGAAGTGACCTCCTTAAAACCGGAAGTGGCATTAAAACACTTTTCTCCTTGACATTTTGGGCTTTAAAGTGTTGTTGTATCCGTTTTGGGGACTTTTGATCCCGTTTTGACACATTTTCTGCCTCCCTAAGCCTTTGGCTAAAGATGTGAACATTTTAAGGGCAAAACCCCCAAAATATGCAAAATTTAATTTTGGGACCATTTTACCTGTGTTTGCTACCTTTTACCAAGAAATGACCAGAGAGATGAAAAATGACTAGATTTCAGTCTTAGGCTCGGTTCACACTTGTGCGATGCGGGAACGCTGCCAATATGCAGCGTGTTACCGCATCGCATCCACACATCTGGCAGTTCCCACTGCCATATGCGATACGCAGGGGGTGTCAATTAAACGTTAACGACACCCCCAGTTTGATTGCATATCGCAGTGCGATCTGCAAGTACGCACAGAATCGCATTGCACAAGTGTGAACCACTGTGCGATTTGATTTTGATGCGGCTCAAAAAATGCCTCCTGTGCGTCTTTGGTGCGTAAGCAGTGCGAATTTAGCCATAGAAAGTGTATGGCTGAAATTCGCACCGCACATGAGATCGCATGTAACGAAGGAGCAGTGTGCTCCGAATTAAATGCGATCTTCGCAGCCGCACGAGTGTGAACGGGCACTTTAAAAGCTTTGAAATTACCTGGGAAACTGGCATTGTCTGAAACCGGAAGTGGCAAACCGGAAGTGACCTCCTTAAAACCGGAAGTGGCATTAAAACACTTTTCTCCTTGACATTTTGGGCTTTAAAGTGTTGTTGTATCCGTTTTGGGGACTTTTGATCCCGTTTTGACACATTTTCTGCCTCCCTAAGCCTTTGGCTAAAGATGTGAACATTTTAAGGGCAAAACCCCCAAAATATGCAAAATTTAATTTTGGGACCATTTTACCTGTGTTTGCTTCCTTTTACCAAGAAATGACCAGAGAGATGAAAAATGACTAAATTTCAGTCTTAGGCTCGGTTCACACTTGTGCGATGCGGGAACGCTGCCAATATGCAGCGTGTTACCGCATCGCATCCACACATCTGGCAGTTCCCACTGCCATATGCGATACGCAGGGGGTGTCAATTAAACGTTAACGACACCCCCAGTTTGATTGCATATCGCAGTGCGATCTGCAAGTATGCACAGAATCGCATTGCACAAGTGTGAACCACTGTGCGATTTGATTTTGATGCGACTCAAAAAATGCCTCCTGTGCGTCTTTGGTGCGGATGCAGTGCGAATTTAGCCATACAAAGTGTATGGCTGAAATTCGCACCGCACATGAGATCGCATGTAACGAAGGAGCAGTGTGCTCCGCATTAAATGCGATCTCCGCAGCCGCACGAGTGTGAACGGGCACTTTAAAAGCTTTGAAATTACCTGGGAAACTGGCATTGTCTGAAACCGGAAGTGGCAAACCGGAAGTGACCTCCTTAAAACCGGAAGTGGCATTAAAACACTTTTCTCCTTGACATTTTGGGCTTTAAAGTGTTGTTGTATCCGTTTTGGGGACTTTTGATCCCGTTTTGACACATTTTCTGCCTCCCTAAGCCTTTGGCCAAAGATGTGAACATTTTAAGGGCAAAACCCCCAAAATATGCAAAATTTAATTTTGGGACCATTTTACCTGTGTTTGCTTCCTTTTACCAAGAAAAGACCAGAGAGATGAAAAATGACTGGATTTCAGTCTTAGGCTCGGTTCACACTTGTGCGATGCGGGAACGCTGCCAATATGCAGCGTGTTACCGCATCGCATCCACACAACTGGCAGTTCCCACTGCCATATGCGATACGCAGGGGGTGTCAATTAAACGTTAACGACACCCCCAGTTTGATTGCATATCGCAGTGCGATCTGCAAGTACGCACAGAATCGCATCGCACAAGTGTGAACCACTGTGCGATTTGATTTTGATGCAGCTCAAAAAATGCCCCTGTGCGTCTTTGGTGCGGATGCAGTGCGAATTTAGCCATAGAAAGTGTATGGCTGAAATTCGCACCGCACATGAGATCGCATGTAACGAAGGAGCAGTGTGCTCCGCATTAAATGCGATCTCCGCAGCCGCACGAGTGTGAACGGGCACTTTAAAAGCTTTGAAATTACCTGGGAAACTGGCATTGTCTGAAACCGGAAGTGGCAAACCGGAAGTGACCTCCTTAAAACCGGAAGTGGCATTAAAACACTTTTCTCCTTGACATTTTGGGCTTTAAAGTGTTGTTGTATCCGTTTTGGGGACTTTTGATCCCGTTTTGACACATTTTCTGCCTCCCTAAGCCTTTGGCTAAAGATGTGAACATTTTAAGGGCAAAACCCCCAAAATATGCAAAATTTAATTTTGGGACCATTTTACCTGTGTTTGCTTCCTTTTACCAAGAAATGACCAGAGAGATGAAAAATGACTAAATTTAAGTCTTAGGCTCGGTTCACACTTGTGCGATGCGGGAACGCTGCCAATATGCAGCGTGTTACCGCATCGCATCCACACATCTGGCAGTTCCCACTGCCATATGCGATACGCAGGGGGTGTCAATTAAACGTTAACGACACCCCCAGTTTGATTGCATATCGCAGTGCGATCTGAGAGTGCGCACAGAATCGCATCGCACAAGTGTGAACCACTGTGCGATTTGATTTTGATGCGGCTCAAAAAATGCCCCTGTGCGTCTTTGGTGCGGATGCAGTGCGAATTTAGCCATAGAAAGTGTATGGCTGAAATTCGCACCGCACATGAGATCGCATGTAACGAAGGAGCAGTGTGCTCCGCATTAAATGCGATCTCCGCAGCCGCACGAGTGTGAACGGGCACTTTAAAAGCTTTGAAATTACCTGGGAAACTGGCATTGTCTGAAACCGGAAGTGGCAAACCGGAAGTGACCTCCTTAAAACCGGAAGTGGCATTAAAACACTTTTCTCCTTGACATTTTGGGCTTTAAAGTGTTGTTGTATCCGTTTTGGGGACTTTTGATCCCGTTTTGACACATTTTCTGCCTCCCTAAGCCTTTGGCCAAAGATGTGAACATTTTAAGGGCAAAACCCCCAAAATATGCAAAATTTAATTTTGGGACCATTTTACCTGTGTTTGCTTCCTTTTACCAAGAAAAGACCAGAGAGATGAAAAATGACTGGATTTCAGTCTTAGGCTCGGTTCACACTTGTGCGATGCGGGAACGCTGCCAATATGCAGCGTGTTACCGCATCGCATCCACACAACTGGCAGTTCCCACTGCCATATGCGATACGCAGGGGGTGTCAATTAAACGTTAACGACACCCCCAGTTTGATTGCATATCGCAGTGCGATCTGCAAGTACGCACAGAATCGCATCGCACAAGTGTGAACCACTGTGCGATTTGATTTTGATGCAGCTCAAAAAATGCCCCTGTGCGTCTTTGGTGCGGATGCAGTGCGAATTTAGCCATAGAAAGTGTATGGCTGAAATTCGCACCGCACATGAGATCGCATGTAACGAAGGAGCAGTGTGCTCCGAATTAAATGCGATCTCCGCAGCCGCACGAGTGTGAACGGGCACTTTAAAAGCTTTGAAATTACCTGGGAAACTGGCATTGTCTGAAACCGGAAGTGGCAAACCGGAAGTGACCTCCTTAAAACCGGAAGTGGCATTAAAACACTTTTCTCCTTGACATTTTGGGCTTTAAAGTGTTGTTGTATCCGTTTTGGGGACTTTTGATCCCGTTTTGACACATTTTCTGCCTCCCTAAGCCTTTGGCCAAAGATGTGAACATTTTAAGGGCAAAACCCCCAAAATATGCAAAATTTAATTTTGGGACCATTTTACCTGTGTTTGCTTCCTTTTACCAAGAAAAGACCAGAGAGATGAAAAATGACTGGATTTCAGTCTTAGGCTCGGTTCACACTTGTGCGATGCGGGAACGCTGCCAATATGCAGCGTGTTACCGCATCGCATCCACACAACTGGCAGTTCCCACTGCCATATGCGATACGCAGGGGGTGTCAATTAAACGTTAACGACACCCCCAGTTTGATTGCATATCGCAGTGCGATCTGCAAGTACGCACAGAATTGCATCGCACAAGTGTGAACCACTGTGCGATTTGATTTTGATGCAGCTCAAAAAATGCCCCTGTGCGTCTTTGGTGCGGATGCAGTGCGAATTTAGCCATAGAAAGTGTATGGCTGAAATTCGCACCGCACATGAGATCGCATGTAACGAAGGAGCAGTGTGCTCCGAATTAAATGCGATCTCCGCAGCCGCACGAGTGTGAACGGGCACTTTAAAAGCTTTGAAATTACCTGGGAAACTGGCATTGTCTGAAACCGGAAGTGGCAAACCGGAAGTGACCTCCTTAAAACCGGAAGTGGCATTAAAACACTTTTCTCCTTGACATTTTGGGCTTTAAAGTGTTGTTGTATCCGTTTTGGGGACTTTTGATCCCGTTTTGACACATTTTCTGCCTCCCTAAGCCTTTGGCTAAAGATGTGAACATTTTAAGGGCAAAACCCCCAAAATATGCAAAATTTAATTTTGGGACCATTTTACCTGTGTTTGCTTCCTTTTACCAAGAAATGACCAGAGAGATGAAAAATGACTAGATTTCAGTCTTAGGCTCGGTTCACACTTGTGCGATGCGGGAACGCTGCCAATATGCAGCGTGTTACCGCATCGCATCCACACAACTGGCAGTTCCCACTGCCATATGCGATACGCAGGGGGTGTCAATTAAACGTTAACGACACCCCCAGTTTGATTGCATATCGCAGTGCGATCTGCAAGTACGCACAGAATCGCATCGCACAAGTGTGAACCACTGTGCGATTTGATTTTGATGCAGCTCAAAAAATGCCCCTGTGCGTCTTTGGTGCGGATGCAGTGCGAATTTAGCCATAGAAAGTGTATGGCTGAAATTCGCACCGCACATGAGATCGCATGTAACGAAGGAGCAGTGTGCTCCGAATTAAATGCGATCTCCGCAGCCGCACGAGTGTGAACGGGCACTTTAAAAGCTTTGAAATTACCTGGGAAACTGGCATTGTCTGAAACCGGAAGTGGCAAACCGGAAGTGACCTCCTTAAAACCGGAAGTGGCATTAAAACACTTTTCTCCTTGACATTTTGGGCTTTAAAGTGTTGTTGTATCCGTTTTGGGGACTTTTGATCCCGTTTTGACACATTTTCTGCCTCCCTAAGCCTTTGGCTAAAGATGTGAACATTTTAAGGGCAAAACCCCCAAAATATGCAAAATTTAATTTTGGGACCATTTTACCTGTGTTTGCTTCCTTTTACCAAGAAATGACCAGAGAGATGAAAAATGACTAGATTTCAGTCTTAGGCTCGGTTCACACTTGTGCGATGCGGGAACGCTGCCAATATGCAGCGTGTTACCGCATCGCATCCACACAACTGGCAGTTCCCACTGCCATATGCGATACGCAGGGGGTGTCAATTAAACGTTAACGACACCCCCAGTTTGATTGCATATCGCAGTGCGATCTGCAAGTACGCACAGAATCGCATCGCACAAGTGTGAACCACTGTGCGATTTGATTTTGATGCAGCTCAAAAAATGCCCCTGTGCGTCTTTGGTGCGGATGCAGTGCGAATTTAGCCATAGAAAGTGTATGGCTGAAATTCGCACCGCACATGAGATCGCATGTAACGAAGGAGCAGTGTGCTCCGAATTAAATGCGATCTCCGCAGCCGCACGAGTGTGAACGGGCACTTTAAAAGCTTTGAAATTACCTGGGAAACTGGCATTGTCTGAAACCGGAAGTGGCAAACCGGAAGTGACCTCCTTAAAACCGGAAGTGGCATTAAAACACTTTTCTCCTTGACATTTTGGGCTTTAAAGTGTTGTTGTATCCGTTTTGGGGACTTTTGATCCCGTTTTGACACATTTTCTGCCTCCCTAAGCCTTTGGCTAAAGATGTGAACATTTTAAGGGCAAAACCCCCAAAATATGCAAAATTTAATTTTGGGACCATTTTACCTGTGTTTGCTACCTTTTACCAAGAAATGACCAGAGAGATGAAAAATGACTAGATTTCAGTCTTAGGCTCGGTTCACACTTGTGCGATGCGGGAACGCTGCCAATATGCAGCGTGTTACCGCATCGCATCCACACATCTGGCAGTTCCCACTGCCATATGCGATACGCAGGGGGTGTCAATTAAACGTTAACGACACCCCCAGTTTGATTGCATATCGCAGTGCGATCTGCAAGTACGCACAGAATCGCATTGCACAAGTGTGAACCACTGTGCGATTTGATTTTGATGCGGCTCAAAAAATGCCTCCTGTGCGTCTTTGGTGCGTAAGCAGTGCGAATTTAGCCATAGAAAGTGTATGGCTGAAATTCGCACCGCACATGAGATCGCATGTAACGAAGGAGCAGTGTGCTCCGAATTAAATGCGATCTTCGCAGCCGCACGAGTGTGAACGGGCACTTTAAAAGCTTTGAAATTACCTGGGAAACTGGCATTGTCTGAAACCGGAAGTGGCAAACCGGAAGTGACCTCCTTAAAACCGGAAGTGGCATTAAAACACTTTTCTCCTTGACATTTTGGGCTTTAAAGTGTTGTTGTATCCGTTTTGGGGACTTTTGATCCCGTTTTGACACATTTTCTGCCTCCCTAAGCCTTTGGCTAAAGATGTGAACATTTTAAGGGCAAAACCCCCAAAATATGCAAAATTTAATTTTGGGACCATTTTACCTGTGTTTGCTTCCTTTTACCAAGAAATGACCAGAGAGATGAAAAATGACTAAATTTCAGTCTTAGGCTCGGTTCACACTTGTGCGATGCGGGAACGCTGCCAATATGCAGCGTGTTACCGCATCGCATCCACACATCTGGCAGTTCCCACTGCCATATGCGATACGCAGGGGGTGTCAATTAAACGTTAACGACACCCCCAGTTTGATTGCATATCGCAGTGCGATCTGCAAGTATGCACAGAATCGCATTGCACAAGTGTGAACCACTGTGCGATTTGATTTTGATGCGACTCAAAAAATGCCTCCTGTGCGTCTTTGGTGCGGATGCAGTGCGAATTTAGCCATACAAAGTGTATGGCTGAAATTCGCACCGCACATGAGATCGCATGTAACGAAGGAGCAGTGTGCTCCGCATTAAATGCGATCTCCGCAGCCGCACGAGTGTGAACGGGCACTTTAAAAGCTTTGAAATTACCTGGGAAACTGGCATTGTCTGAAACCGGAAGTGGCAAACCGGAAGTGACCTCCTTAAAACCGGAAGTGGCATTAAAACACTTTTCTCCTTGACATTTTGGGCTTTAAAGTGTTGTTGTATCCGTTTTGGGGACTTTTGATCCCGTTTTGACACATTTTCTGCCTCCCTAAGCCTTTGGCCAAAGATGTGAACATTTTAAGGGCAAAACCCCCAAAATATGCAAAATTTAATTTTGGGACCATTTTACCTGTGTTTGCTTCCTTTTACCAAGAAAAGACCAGAGAGATGAAAAATGACTGGATTTCAGTCTTAGGCTCGGTTCACACTTGTGCGATGCGGGAACGCTGCCAATATGCAGCGTGTTACCGCATCGCATCCACACAACTGGCAGTTCCCACTGCCATATGCGATACGCAGGGGGTGTCAATTAAACGTTAACGACACCCCCAGTTTGATTGCATATCGCAGTGCGATCTGCAAGTACGCACAGAATCGCATCGCACAAGTGTGAACCACTGTGCGATTTGATTTTGATGCAGCTCAAAAAATGCCCCTGTGCGTCTTTGGTGCGGATGCAGTGCGAATTTAGCCATAGAAAGTGTATGGCTGAAATTCGCACCGCACATGAGATCGCATGTAACGAAGGAGCAGTGTGCTCCGCATTAAATGCGATCTCCGCAGCCGCACGAGTGTGAACGGGCACTTTAAAAGCTTTGAAATTACCTGGGAAACTGGCATTGTCTGAAACCGGAAGTGGCAAACCGGAAGTGACCTCCTTAAAACCGGAAGTGGCATTAAAACACTTTTCTCCTTGACATTTTGGGCTTTAAAGTGTTGTTGTATCCGTTTTGGGGACTTTTGATCCCGTTTTGACACATTTTCTGCCTCCCTAAGCCTTTGGCTAAAGATGTGAACATTTTAAGGGCAAAACCCCCAAAATATGCAAAATTTAATTTTGGGACCATTTTACCTGTGTTTGCTTCCTTTTACCAAGAAATGACCAGAGAGATGAAAAATGACTAAATTTAAGTCTTAGGCTCGGTTCACACTTGTGCGATGCGGGAACGCTGCCAATATGCAGCGTGTTACCGCATCGCATCCACACATCTGGCAGTTCCCACTGCCATATGCGATACGCAGGGGGTGTCAATTAAACGTTAACGACACCCCCAGTTTGATTGCATATCGCAGTGCGATCTGAGAGTGCGCACAGAATCGCATCGCACAAGTGTGAACCACTGTGCGATTTGATTTTGATGCGGCTCAAAAAATGCCCCTGTGCGTCTTTGGTGCGGATGCAGTGCGAATTTAGCCATAGAAAGTGTATGGCTGAAATTCGCACCGCACATGAGATCGCATGTAACGAAGGAGCAGTGTGCTCCGCATTAAATGCGATCTCCGCAGCCGCACGAGTGTGAACGGGCACTTTAAAAGCTTTGAAATTACCTGGGAAACTGGCATTGTCTGAAACCGGAAGTGGCAAACCGGAAGTGACCTCCTTAAAACCGGAAGTGGCATTAAAACACTTTTCTCCTTGACATTTTGGGCTTTAAAGTGTTGTTGTATCCGTTTTGGGGACTTTTGATCCCGTTTTGACACATTTTCTGCCTCCCTAAGCCTTTGGCCAAAGATGTGAACATTTTAAGGGCAAAACCCCCAAAATATGCAAAATTTAATTTTGGGACCATTTTACCTGTGTTTGCTTCCTTTTACCAAGAAAAGACCAGAGAGATGAAAAATGACTGGATTTCAGTCTTAGGCTCGGTTCACACTTGTGCGATGCGGGAACGCTGCCAATATGCAGCGTGTTACCGCATCGCATCCACACAACTGGCAGTTCCCACTGCCATATGCGATACGCAGGGGGTGTCAATTAAACGTTAACGACACCCCCAGTTTGATTGCATATCGCAGTGCGATCTGCAAGTACGCACAGAATCGCATCGCACAAGTGTGAACCACTGTGCGATTTGATTTTGATGCAGCTCAAAAAATGCCCCTGTGCGTCTTTGGTGCGGATGCAGTGCGAATTTAGCCATAGAAAGTGTATGGCTGAAATTCGCACCGCACATGAGATCGCATGTAACGAAGGAGCAGTGTGCTCCGCATTAAATGCGATCTCCGCAGCCGCACGAGTGTGAACGGGCACTTTAAAAGCTTTGAAATTACCTGGGAAACTGGCATTGTCTGAAACCGGAAGTGGCAAACCGGAAGTGACCTCCTTAAAACCGGAAGTGGCATTAAAACACTTTTCTCCTTGACATTTTGGGCTTTAAAGTGTTGTTGTATCCGTTTTGGGGACTTTTGATCCCGTTTTGACACATTTTCTGCCTCCCTAAGCCTTTGGCCAAAGATGTGAACATTTTAAGGGCAAAACCCCCAAAATATGCAAAATTTAATTTTGGGACCATTTTACCTGTGTTTGCTTCCTTTTACCAAGAAAAGACCAGAGAGATGAAAAATGACTGGATTTCAGTCTTAGGCTCGGTTCACACTTGTGCGATGCGGGAACGCTGCCAATATGCAGCGTGTTACCGCATCGCATCCACACAACTGGCAGTTCCCACTGCCATATGCGATACGCAGGGGGTGTCAATTAAACGTTAACGACACCCCCAGTTTGATTGCATATCGCAGTGCGATCTGCAAGTACGCACAGAATCGCATCGCACAAGTGTGAACCACTGTGCGATTTGATTTTGATGCAGCTCAAAAAATGCCCCTGTGCGTCTTTGGTGCGGATGCAGTGCGAATTTAGCCATAGAAAGTGTATGGCTGAAATTCGCACCGCACATGAGATCGCATGTAACGAAGGAGCAGTGTGCTCCGAATTAAATGCGATCTCCGCAGCCGCACGAGTGTGAACGGGCACTTTAAAAGCTTTGAAATTACCTGGGAAACTGGCATTGTCTGAAACCGGAAGTGGCAAACCGGAAGTGACCTCCTTAAAACCGGAAGTGGCATTAAAACACTTTTCTCCTTGACATTTTGGGCTTTAAAGTGTTGTTGTATCCGTTTTGGGGACTTTTGATCCCGTTTTGACACATTTTCTGCCTCCCTAAGCCTTTGGCCAAAGATGTGAACATTTTAAGGGCAAAACCCCCAAAATATGCAAAATTTAATTTTGGGACCATTTTACCTGTGTTTGCTTCCTTTTACCAAGAAAAGACCAGAGAGATGAAAAATGACTGGATTTCAGTCTTAGGCTCGGTTCACACTTGTGCGATGCGGGAACGCTGCCAATATGCAGCGTGTTACCGCATCGCATCCACACAACTGGCAGTTCCCACTGCCATATGCGATACGCAGGGGGTGTCAATTAAACGTTAACGACACCCCCAGTTTGATTGCATATCGCAGTGCGATCTGCAAGTACGCACAGAATCGCATCGCACAAGTGTGAACCACTGTGCGATTTGATTTTGATGCAGCTCAAAAAATGCCCCTGTGCGTCTTTGGTGCGGATGCAGTGCGAATTTAGCCATAGAAAGTGTATGGCTGAAATTCGCACCGCACATGAGATCGCATGTAACGAAGGAGCAGTGTGCTCCGAATTAAATGCGATCTCCGCAGCCGCACGAGTGTGAACGGGCACTTTAAAAGCTTTGAAATTACCTGGGAAACTGGCATTGTCTGAAACCGGAAGTGGCAAACCGGAAGTGACCTCCTTAAAACCGGAAGTGGCATTAAAACACTTTTCTCCTTGACATTTTGGGCTTTAAAGTGTTGTTGTATCCGTTTTGGGGACTTTTGATCCCGTTTTGACACATTTTCTGCCTCCCTAAGCCTTTGGCTAAAGATGTGAACATTTTAAGGGCAAAACCCCCAAAATATGCAAAATTTAATTTTGGGACCATTTTACCTGTGTTTGCTTCCTTTTACCAAGAAATGACCAGAGAGATGAAAAATGACTAGATTTCAGTCTTAGGCTCGGTTCACACTTGTGCGATGCGGGAACGCTGCCAATATGCAGCGTGTTACCGCATCGCATCCACACAACTGGCAGTTCCCACTGCCATATGCGATACGCAGGGGGTGTCAATTAAACGTTAACGACACCCCCAGTTTGATTGCATATCGCAGTGCGATCTGCAAGTACGCACAGAATCGCATCGCACAAGTGTGAACCACTGTGCGATTTGATTTTGATGCAGCTCAAAAAATGCCCCTGTGCGTCTTTGGTGCGGATGCAGTGCGAATTTAGCCATAGAAAGTGTATGGCTGAAATTCGCACCGCACATGAGATCGCATGTAACGAAGGAGCAGTGTGCTCCGAATTAAATGCGATCTCCGCAGCCGCACGAGTGTGAACGGGCACTTTAAAAGCTTTGAAATTACCTGGGAAACTGGCATTGTCTGAAACCGGAAGTGGCAAACCGGAAGTGACCTCCTTAAAACCGGAAGTGGCATTAAAACACTTTTCTCCTTGACATTTTGGGCTTTAAAGTGTTGTTGTATCCGTTTTGGGGACTTTTGATCCCGTTTTGACACATTTTCTGCCTCCCTAAGCCTTTGGCTAAAGATGTGAACATTTTAAGGGCAAAACCCCCAAAATATGCAAAATTTAATTTTGGGACCATTTTACCTGTGTTTGCTTCCTTTTACCAAGAAATGACCAGAGAGATGAAAAATGACTAGATTTCAGTCTTAGGCTCGGTTCACACTTGTGCGATGCGGGAACGCTGCCAATATGCAGCGTGTTACCGCATCGCATCCACACAACTGGCAGTTCCCACTGCCATATGCGATACGCAGGGGGTGTCAATTAAACGTTAACGACACCCCCAGTTTGATTGCATATCGCAGTGCGATCTGCAAGTACGCACAGAATCGCATCGCACAAGTGTGAACCACTGTGCGATTTGATTTTGATGCAGCTCAAAAAATGCCCCTGTGCGTCTTTGGTGCGGATGCAGTGCGAATTTAGCCATAGAAAGTGTATGGCTGAAATTCGCACCGCACATGAGATCGCATGTAACGAAGGAGCAGTGTGCTCCGAATTAAATGCGATCTCCGCAGCCGCACGAGTGTGAACGGGCACTTTAAAAGCTTTGAAATTACCTGGGAAACTGGCATTGTCTGAAACCGGAAGTGGCAAACCGGAAGTGACCTCCTTAAAACCGGAAGTGGCATTAAAACACTTTTCTCCTTGACATTTTGGGCTTTAAAGTGTTGTTGTATCCGTTTTGGGGACTTTTGATCCCGTTTTGACACATTTTCTGCCTCCCTAAGCCTTTGGCTAAAGATGTGAACATTTTAAGGGCAAAACCCCCAAAATATGCAAAATTTAATTTTGGGACCATTTTACCTGTGTTTGCTTCCTTTTACCAAGAAATGACCAGAGAGATGAAAAATGACTAGATTTCAGTCTTAGGCTCGGTTCACACTTGTGCGATGCGGGAACGCTGCCAATATGCAGCGTGTTACCGCATCGCATCCACACATCTGGCAGTTCCCACTGCCATATGCGATACGCAGGGGGTGTCAATTAAACGTTAACGACACCCCCAGTTTGATTGCATATCGCAGTGCGATCTGCAAGTACGCACAGAATCGCATTGCACAAGTGTGAACCACTGTGCGATTTGATTTTGATGCGGCTCAAAAAATGCCTCCTGTGCGTCTTTGGTGCGTAAGCAGTGCGAATTTAGCCATAGAAAGTGTATGGCTGAAATTCGCACCGCACATGAGATCGCATGTAACGAAGGAGCAGTGTGCTCCGAATTAAATGCGATCTTCGCAGCCGCACGAGTGTGAACGGGCACTTTAAAAGCTTTGAAATTACCTGGGAAACTGGCATTGTCTGAAACCGGAAGTGGCAAACCGGAAGTGACCTCCTTAAAACCGGAAGTGGCATTAAAACACTTTTCTCCTTGACATTTTGGGCTTTAAAGTGTTGTTGTATCCGTTTTGGGGACTTTTGATCCCGTTTTGACACATTTTCTGCCTCCCTAAGCCTTTGGCTAAAGATGTGAACATTTTAAGGGCAAAACCCCCAAAATATGCAAAATTTAATTTTGGGACCATTTTACCTGTGTTTGCTTCCTTTTACCAAGAAATGACCAGAGAGATGAAAAATGACTAAATTTCAGTCTTAGGCTCGGTTCACACTTGTGCGATGCGGGAACGCTGCCAATATGCAGCGTGTTACCGCATCGCATCCACACATCTGGCAGTTCCCACTGCCATATGCGATACGCAGGGGGTGTCAATTAAACGTTAACGACACCCCCAGTTTGATTGCATATCGCAGTGCGATCTGCAAGTACGCACAGAATCGCATCGCACAAGTGTGAACCACTGTGCGATTTGATTTTGATGCAGCTCAAAAAATGCCCCTGTGCGTCTTTGGTGCGGATGCAGTGCGAATTTAGCCATAGAAAGTGTATGGCTGAAATTCGCACCGCACATGAGATCGCATGTAACGAAGGAGCAGTGTGCTCCGAATTAAATGCGATCTCCGCAGCCGCACGAGTGTGAACGGGCACTTTAAAAGCTTTGAAATTACCTGGGAAACTGGCATTGTCTGAAACCGGAAGTGGCAAACCGGAAGTGACCTCCTTAAAACCGGAAGTGGCATTAAAACACTTTTCTCCTTGACATTTTGGGCTTTAAAGTGTTGTTGTATCCGTTTTGGGGACTTTTGATCCCGTTTTGACACATTTTCTGCCTCCCTAAGCCTTTGGCTAAAGATGTGAACATTTTAAGGGCAAAACCCCCAAAATATGCAAAATTTAATTTTGGGACCATTTTACCTGTGTTTGCTTCCTTTTACCAAGAAATGACCAGAGAGATGAAAAATGACTAAATTTAAGTCTTAGGCTCGGTTCACACTTGTGCGATGCGGGAACGCTGCCAATATGCAGCGTGTTACCGCATCGCATCCACACATCTGGCAGTTCCCACTGCCATATGCGATACGCAGGGGGTGTCAATTAAACGTTAACGACACCCCCAGTTTGATTGCATATCGCAGTGCGATCTGAGAGTGCGCACAGAATCGCATCGCACAAGTGTGAACCACTGTGCGATTTGATTTTGATGCGGCTCAAAAAATGCCCCTGTGCGTCTTTGGTGCGGATGCAGTGCGAATTTAGCCATAGAAAGTGTATGGCTGAAATTCGCACCGCACATGAGATCGCATGTAACGAAGGAGCAGTGTGCTCCGCATTAAATGCGATCTCCGCAGCCGCACGAGTGTGAACGGGCACTTTAAAAGCTTTGAAATTACCTGGGAAACTGGCATTGTCTGAAACCGGAAGTGGCAAACCGGAAGTGACCTCCTTAAAACCGGAAGTGGCATTAAAACACTTTTCTCCTTGACATTTTGGGCTTTAAAGTGTTGTTGTATCCGTTTTGGGGACTTTTGATCCCGTTTTGACACATTTTCTGCCTCCCTAAGCCTTTGGCCAAAGATGTGAACATTTTAAGGGCAAAACCCCCAAAATATGCAAAATTTAATTTTGGGACCATTTTACCTGTGTTTGCTTCCTTTTACCAAGAAAAGACCAGAGAGATGAAAAATGACTGGATTTCAGTCTTAGGCTCGGTTCACACTTGTGCGATGCGGGAACGCTGCCAATATGCAGCGTGTTACCGCATCGCATCCACACAACTGGCAGTTCCCACTGCCATATGCGATACGCAGGGGGTGTCAATTAAACGTTAACGACACCCCCAGTTTGATTGCATATCGCAGTGCGATCTGCAAGTACGCACAGAATCGCATCGCACAAGTGTGAACCACTGTGCGATTTGATTTTGATGCAGCTCAAAAAATGCCCCTGTGCGTCTTTGGTGCGGATGCAGTGCGAATTTAGCCATAGAAAGTGTATGGCTGAAATTCGCACCGCACATGAGATCGCATGTAACGAAGGAGCAGTGTGCTCCGCATTAAATGCGATCTCCGCAGCCGCACGAGTGTGAACGGGCACTTTAAAAGCTTTGAAATTACCTGGGAAACTGGCATTGTCTGAAACCGGAAGTGGCAAACCGGAAGTGACCTCCTTAAAACCGGAAGTGGCATTAAAACACTTTTCTCCTTGACATTTTGGGCTTTAAAGTGTTGTTGTATCCGTTTTGGGGACTTTTGATCCCGTTTTGACACATTTTCTGCCTCCCTAAGCCTTTGGCCAAAGATGTGAACATTTTAAGGGCAAAACCCCCAAAATATGCAAAATTTAATTTTGGGACCATTTTACCTGTGTTTGCTTCCTTTTACCAAGAAAAGACCAGAGAGATGAAAAATGACTGGATTTCAGTCTTAGGCTCGGTTCACACTTGTGCGATGCGGGAACGCTGCCAATATGCAGCGTGTTACCGCATCGCATCCACACAACTGGCAGTTCCCACTGCCATATGCGATACGCAGGGGGTGTCAATTAAACGTTAACGACACCCCCAGTTTGATTGCATATCGCAGTGCGATCTGCAAGTACGCACAGAATCGCATCGCACAAGTGTGAACCACTGTGCGATTTGATTTTGATGCAGCTCAAAAAATGCCCCTGTGCGTCTTTGGTGCGGATGCAGTGCGAATTTAGCCATAGAAAGTGTATGGCTGAAATTCGCACCGCACATGAGATCGCATGTAACGAAGGAGCAGTGTGCTCCGAATTAAATGCGATCTCCGCAGCCGCACGAGTGTGAACGGGCACTTTAAAAGCTTTGAAATTACCTGGGAAACTGGCATTGTCTGAAACCGGAAGTGGCAAACCGGAAGTGACCTCCTTAAAACCGGAAGTGGCATTAAAACACTTTTCTCCTTGACATTTTGGGCTTTAAAGTGTTGTTGTATCCGTTTTGGGGACTTTTGATCCCGTTTTGACACATTTTCTGCCTCCCTAAGCCTTTGGCCAAAGATGTGAACATTTTAAGGGCAAAACCCCCAAAATATGCAAAATTTAATTTTGGGACCATTTTACCTGTGTTTGCTTCCTTTTACCAAGAAAAGACCAGAGAGATGAAAAATGACTGGATTTCAGTCTTAGGCTCGGTTCACACTTGTGCGATGCGGGAACGCTGCCAATATGCAGCGTGTTACCGCATCGCATCCACACAACTGGCAGTTCCCACTGCCATATGCGATACGCAGGGGGTGTCAATTAAACGTTAACGACACCCCCAGTTTGATTGCATATCGCAGTGCGATCTGCAAGTACGCACAGAATTGCATCGCACAAGTGTGAACCACTGTGCGATTTGATTTTGATGCAGCTCAAAAAATGCCCCTGTGCGTCTTTGGTGCGGATGCAGTGCGAATTTAGCCATAGAAAGTGTATGGCTGAAATTCGCACCGCACATGAGATCGCATGTAACGAAGGAGCAGTGTGCTCCGAATTAAATGCGATCTCCGCAGCCGCACGAGTGTGAACGGGCACTTTAAAAGCTTTGAAATTACCTGGGAAACTGGCATTGTCTGAAACCGGAAGTGGCAAACCGGAAGTGACCTCCTTAAAACCGGAAGTGGCATTAAAACACTTTTCTCCTTGACATTTTGGGCTTTAAAGTGTTGTTGTATCCGTTTTGGGGACTTTTGATCCCGTTTTGACACATTTTCTGCCTCCCTAAGCCTTTGGCTAAAGATGTGAACATTTTAAGGGCAAAACCCCCAAAATATGCAAAATTTAATTTTGGGACCATTTTACCTGTGTTTGCTTCCTTTTACCAAGAAATGACCAGAGAGATGAAAAATGACTAGATTTCAGTCTTAGGCTCGGTTCACACTTGTGCGATGCGGGAACGCTGCCAATATGCAGCGTGTTACCGCATCGCATCCACACAACTGGCAGTTCCCACTGCCATATGCGATACGCAGGGGGTGTCAATTAAACGTTAACGACACCCCCAGTTTGATTGCATATCGCAGTGCGATCTGCAAGTACGCACAGAATCGCATCGCACAAGTGTGAACCACTGTGCGATTTGATTTTGATGCAGCTCAAAAAATGCCCCTGTGCGTCTTTGGTGCGGATGCAGTGCGAATTTAGCCATAGAAAGTGTATGGCTGAAATTCGCACCGCACATGAGATCGCATGTAACGAAGGAGCAGTGTGCTCCGAATTAAATGCGATCTCCGCAGCCGCACGAGTGTGAACGGGCACTTTAAAAGCTTTGAAATTACCTGGGAAACTGGCATTGTCTGAAACCGGAAGTGGCAAACCGGAAGTGACCTCCTTAAAACCGGAAGTGGCATTAAAACACTTTTCTCCTTGACATTTTGGGCTTTAAAGTGTTGTTGTATCCGTTTTGGGGACTTTTGATCCCGTTTTGACACATTTTCTGCCTCCCTAAGCCTTTGGCTAAAGATGTGAACATTTTAAGGGCAAAACCCCCAAAATATGCAAAATTTAATTTTGGGACCATTTTACCTGTGTTTGCTTCCTTTTACCAAGAAATGACCAGAGAGATGAAAAATGACTAGATTTCAGTCTTAGGCTCGGTTCACACTTGTGCGATGCGGGAACGCTGCCAATATGCAGCGTGTTACCGCATCGCATCCACACAACTGGCAGTTCCCACTGCCATATGCGATACGCAGGGGGTGTCAATTAAACGTTAACGACACCCCCAGTTTGATTGCATATCGCAGTGCGATCTGCAAGTACGCACAGAATCGCATCGCACAAGTGTGAACCACTGTGCGATTTGATTTTGATGCAGCTCAAAAAATGCCCCTGTGCGTCTTTGGTGCGGATGCAGTGCGAATTTAGCCATAGAAAGTGTATGGCTGAAATTCGCACCGCACATGAGATCGCATGTAACGAAGGAGCAGTGTGCTCCGAATTAAATGCGATCTCCGCAGCCGCACGAGTGTGAACGGGCACTTTAAAAGCTTTGAAATTACCTGGGAAACTGGCATTGTCTGAAACCGGAAGTGGCAAACCGGAAGTGACCTCCTTAAAACCGGAAGTGGCATTAAAACACTTTTCTCCTTGACATTTTGGGCTTTAAAGTGTTGTTGTATCCGTTTTGGGGACTTTTGATCCCGTTTTGACACATTTTCTGCCTCCCTAAGCCTTTGGCTAAAGATGTGAACATTTTAAGGGCAAAACCCCCAAAATATGCAAAATTTAATTTTGGGACCATTTTACCTGTGTTTGCTTCCTTTTACCAAGAAATGACCAGAGAGATGAAAAATGACTAGATTTCAGTCTTAGGCTCGGTTCACACTTGTGCGATGCGGGAACGCTGCCAATATGCAGCGTGTTACCGCATCGCATCCACACATCTGGCAGTTCCCACTGCCATATGCGATACGCAGGGGGTGTCAATTAAACGTTAACGACACCCCCAGTTTGATTGCATATCGCAGTGCGATCTGCAAGTACGCACAGAATCGCATTGCACAAGTGTGAACCACTGTGCGATTTGATTTTGATGCGGCTCAAAAAATGCCTCCTGTGCGTCTTTGGTGCGTAAGCAGTGCGAATTTAGCCATAGAAAGTGTATGGCTGAAATTCGCACCGCACATGAGATCGCATGTAACGAAGGAGCAGTGTGCTCCGAATTAAATGCGATCTTCGCAGCCGCACGAGTGTGAACGGGCACTTTAAAAGCTTTGAAATTACCTGGGAAACTGGCATTGTCTGAAACCGGAAGTGGCAAACCGGAAGTGACCTCCTTAAAACCGGAAGTGGCATTAAAACACTTTTCTCCTTGACATTTTGGGCTTTAAAGTGTTGTTGTATCCGTTTTGGGGACTTTTGATCCCGTTTTGACACATTTTCTGCCTCCCTAAGCCTTTGGCTAAAGATGTGAACATTTTAAGGGCAAAACCCCCAAAATATGCAAAATTTAATTTTGGGACCATTTTACCTGTGTTTGCTTCCTTTTACCAAGAAATGACCAGAGAGATGAAAAATGACTAAATTTCAGTCTTAGGCTCGGTTCACACTTGTGCGATGCGGGAACGCTGCCAATATGCAGCGTGTTACCGCATCGCATCCACACATCTGGCAGTTCCCACTGCCATATGCGATACGCAGGGGGTGTCAATTAAACGTTAACGACACCCCCAGTTTGATTGCATATCGCAGTGCGATCTGCAAGTATGCACAGAATCGCATTGCACAAGTGTGAACCACTGTGCGATTTGATTTTGATGCGACTCAAAAAATGCCTCCTGTGCGTCTTTGGTGCGGATGCAGTGCGAATTTAGCCATACAAAGTGTATGGCTGAAATTCGCACCGCACATGAGATCGCATGTAACGAAGGAGCAGTGTGCTCCGCATTAAATGCGATCTCCGCAGCCGCACGAGTGTGAACGGGCACTTTAAAAGCTTTGAAATTACCTGGGAAACTGGCATTGTCTGAAACCGGAAGTGGCAAACCGGAAGTGACCTCCTTAAAACCGGAAGTGGCATTAAAACACTTTTCTCCTTGACATTTTGGGCTTTAAAGTGTTGTTGTATCCGTTTTGGGGACTTTTGATCCCGTTTTGACACATTTTCTGCCTCCCTAAGCCTTTGGCCAAAGATGTGAACATTTTAAGGGCAAAACCCCCAAAATATGCAAAATTTAATTTTGGGACCATTTTACCTGTGTTTGCTTCCTTTTACCAAGAAAAGACCAGAGAGATGAAAAATGACTGGATTTCAGTCTTAGGCTCGGTTCACACTTGTGCGATGCGGGAACGCTGCCAATATGCAGCGTGTTACCGCATCGCATCCACACAACTGGCAGTTCCCACTGCCATATGCGATACGCAGGGGGTGTCAATTAAACGTTAACGACAACCCCAGTTTGATTGCATATCGCAGTGCGATCTGCAAGTACGCACAGAATCGCATCGCACAAGTGTGAACCACTGTGCGATTTGATTTTGATGCAGCTCAAAAAATGCCCCTGTGCGTCTTTGGTGCGGATGCAGTGCGAATTTAGCCATAGAAAGTGTATGGCTGAAATTCGCACCGCACATGAGATCGCATGTAACGAAGGAGCGTTGTGCTCCGAATTAAATGCGATCTCCGCAGCCGCACGAGTGTGAACGGGCACTTTAAAAGCTTTGAAATTACCTGGGAAACTGGCATTGTCTGAAACCGGAAGTGGCAAACCGGAAGTGACCTCCTTAAAACCGGAAGTGGCATTAAAACACTTTTCTCCTTGACATTTTGGGCTTTAAAGTGTTGTTGTATCCGTTTTGGGGACTTTTGATCCCGTTTTGACACATTTTCTGCCTCCCTAAGCCTTTGGCTAAAGATGTGAACATTTTAAGGGCAAAACCCCCAAAATATGCAAAATTTAATTTTGGGACCATTTTACCTGTGTTTGCTTCCTTTTACCAAGAAATGACCAGAGAGATGAAAAATGACTAGATTTCAGTCTTAGGCTCGGTTCACACTTGTGCGATGCGGGAACGCTGCCAATATGCAGCGTGTTACCGCATCGCATCCACACATCTGGCAGTTCCCACTGCCATATGCGATACGCAGGGGGTGTCAATTAAACGTTAACGACACCCCCAGTTTGATTGCATATCGCAGTGCGATCTGCAAGTACGCACAGAATCGCATTGCACAAGTGTGAACCACTGTGCGATTTGATTTTGATGCGGCTCAAAAAATGCCTCCTGTGCGTCTTTGGTGCGTAAGCAGTGCGAATTTAGCCATAGAAAGTGTATGGCTGAAATTCGCACCGCACATGAGATCGCATGTAACGAAGGAGCAGTGTGCTCCGAATTAAATGCGATCTTCGCAGCCGCACGAGTGTGAACGGGCACTTTAAAAGCTTTGAAATTACCTGGGAAACTGGCATTGTCTGAAACCGGAAGTGGCAAACCGGAAGTGACCTCCTTAAAACCGGAAGTGGCATTAAAACACTTTTCTCCTTGACATTTTGGGCTTTAAAGTGTTGTTGTATCCGTTTTGGGGACTTTTGATCCCGTTTTGACACATTTTCTGCCTCCCTAAGCCTTTGGCTAAAGATGTGAACATTTTAAGGGCAAAACCCCCAAAATATGCAAAATTTAATTTTGGGACCATTTTACCTGTGTTTGCTTCCTTTTACCAAGAAATGACCAGAGAGATGAAAAATGACTAAATTTCAGTCTTAGGCTCGGTTCACACTTGTGCGATGCGGGAACGCTGCCAATATGCAGCGTGTTACCGCATCGCATCCACACATCTGGCAGTTCCCACTGCCATATGCGATACGCAGGGGGTGTCAATTAAACGTTAACGACACCCCCAGTTTGATTGCATATCGCAGTGCGATCTGCAAGTACGCACAGAATCGCATCGCACAAGTGTGAACCACTGTGCGATTTGATTTTGATGCAGCTCAAAAAATGCCCCTGTGCGTCTTTGGTGCGGATGCAGTGCGAATTTAGCCATAGAAAGTGTATGGCTGAAATTCGCACCGCACATGAGATCGCATGTAACGAAGGAGCAGTGTGCTCCGAATTAAATGCGATCTCCGCAGCCGCACGAGTGTGAACGGGCACTTTAAAAGCTTTGAAATTACCTGGGAAACTGGCATTGTCTGAAACCGGAAGTGGCAAACCGGAAGTGACCTCCTTAAAACCGGAAGTGGCATTAAAACACTTTTCTCCTTGACATTTTGGGCTTTAAAGTGTTGTTGTATCCGTTTTGGGGACTTTTGATCCCGTTTTGACACATTTTCTGCCTCCCTAAGCCTTTGGCTAAAGATGTGAACATTTTAAGGGCAAAACCCCCAAAATATGCAAAATTTAATTTTGGGACCATTTTACCTGTGTTTGCTTCCTTTTACCAAGAAATGACCAGAGAGATGAAAAATGACTAGATTTCAGTCTTAGGCTCGGTTCACACTTGTGCGATGCGGGAACGCTGCCAATATGCAGCGTGTTACCGCATCGCATCCACACAACTGGCAGTTCCCACTGCCATATGCGATACGCAGGGGGTGTCAATTAAACGTTAACGACACCCCCAGTTTGATTGCATATCGCAGTGCGATCTGCAAGTACGCACAGAATCGCATCGCACAAGTGTGAACCACTGTGCGATTTGATTTTGATGCAGCTCAAAAAATGCCCCTGTGCGTCTTTGGTGCGGATGCAGTGCGAATTTAGCCATAGAAAGTGTATGGCTGAAATTCGCACCGCACATGAGATCGCATGTAACGAAGGAGCAGTGTGCTCCGAATTAAATGCGATCTCCGCAGCCGCACGAGTGTGAACGGGCACTTTAAAAGCTTTGAAATTACCTAGGAAACTGGCATTGTCTGAAACCGGAAGTGGCAAACCGGAAGTGACCTCCTTAAAACCGGAAGTGGCATTAAAACACTTTTCTCCTTGACATTTTGGGCTTTAAAGTGTTGTTGTATCCGTTTTGGGGACTTTTGATCCCGTTTTGACACATTTTCTGCCTCCCTAAGCCTTTGGCTAAAGATGTGAACATTTTAAGGGCAAAACCCCCAAAATATGCAAAATTTAATTTTGGGACCATTTTACCTGTGTTTGCTTCCTTTTACCAAGAAATGACCAGAGAGATGAAAAATGACTAGATTTCAGTCTTAGGCTCGGTTCACACTTGTGCGATGCGGGAACGCTGCCAATATGCAGCGTGTTACCGCATCGCATCCACACATCTGGCAGTTCCCACTGCCATATGCGATACGCAGGGGGTGTCAATTAAACGTTAACGACACCCCCAGTTTGATTGCATATCGCAGTGCGATCTGAGAGTACGCACAGAATCGCATCGCACAAGTGTGAACCACTGTGCGATTTGATTTTGATGCGGCTCAAAAAATGCCCCTGTGCGTCTTTGGTGCGGATGCAGTGCGAATTTAGCCATAGAAAGTGTATGGCTGAAATTCGCACCGCACATGAGATCGCATGTAACGAAGGAGCAGTGTGCTTCGCATTAAATGCGATCTCCGCAGCCGCACGAGTGTGAACGGGCACTTTAAAAGCTTTGAAATTACCTGGGAAACTGGCATTGTCTGAAACCGGAAGTGGCAAACCGGAAGTGACCTCCTTAAAACCGGAAGTGGCATTAAAACACTTTTCTCCTTGACATTTTGGGCTTTAAAGTGTTGTTGTATCCGTTTTGGGGACTTTTGATCCCGTTTTGACACATTTTCTGCCTCCCTAAGCCTTTGGCTAAAGATGTGAACATTTTAAGGGCAAAACCCCCAAAATATGCAAAATTTAATTTTGGGACCATTTTACCTGTGTTTGCTTCCTTTTACCAAGAAATGACCAGAGAGATGAAAAATGACTAAATTTAAGTCTTAGGCTCGGTTCACACTTGTGCGATGCGGGAACGCTGCCAATATGCAGCGTGTTACCGCATCGCATCCACACATCTGGCAGTTCCCACTGCCATATGCGATACGCAGGGGGTGTCAATTAAACGTTAACGACACCCCCAGTTTGATTGCATATCGCAGTGCGATCTGCAAGTACGCACAGAATCGCATTGCACAAGTGTGAACCACTGTGCGATTTGATTTTGATGCGACTCAAAAAATGCCTCCTGTGCGTCTTTGGTGCGGATGCAGTGCGAATTTAGCCATACAAAGTGTATGGCTGAAATTCGCACCGCACATGAGATCGCATGTAATGAAGGAGCAGTGCGCTCCGAATTAAATGCGATCTCCGCAGCCGCACGAGTGTGAACGGGCACTTAAAAAGCTTTGAAATTACCTGGGAAACTGGCATTGTCTGAGACCGGAAATGGCAAACCGGAAGTGACCTACTTAAAACCGGAAGTGACATTAAAACACTTTTCTCCTTGACATTTTGGGCTTTAAAGTGTTGTTGTATCCGTTTTGGGGACTTTTGATCCCGTTTTGACACATTTTCTGCCTCCCTAAGCCTTTGGCCAAAGATGTGAACATTTTAAGGGCAAAACCCCCAAAATATGCAAAATTTAATTTTGGGACCATTTTACCTGTGTTTGCTTCCTTTTACCAAGAAAAGACCAGAGAGATGAAAAATGACTGGATTTCAGTCTTAGGCTCGGTTCACACTTGTGCGATGCGGGAACGCTGCCAATATGCAGCGTGTTACCGCATCGCATCCACACAACTGGCAGTTCCCACTGCCATATGCGATACGCAGGGGGTGTCAATTAAACGTTAACGACACCCCCAGTTTGATTGCATATCGCAGTGCGATCTGCAAGTACGCACAGAATCGCATCGCACAAGTGTGAACCACTGTGCGATTTGATTTTGATGCAGCTCAAAAAATGCCCCTGTGCGTCTTTGGTGCGGATGCAGTGCGAATTTAGCCATAGAAAGTGTATGGCTGAAATTCGCACCGCACATGAGATCGCATGTAACGAAGGAGCAGTGTGCTCCGAATTAAATGCGATCTCCGCAGCCGCACGAGTGTGAACGGGCACTTTAAAAGCTTTGAAATTACCTGGGAAACTGGCATTGTCTGAAACCGGAAGTGGCAAACCGGAAGTGACCTCCTTAAAACCGGAAGTGGCATTAAAACACTTTTCTCCTTGACATTTTGGGCTTTAAAGTGTTGTTGTATCCGTTTTGGGGACTTTTGATCCCGTTTTGACACATTTTCTGCCTCCCTAAGCCTTTGGCTAAAGATGTGAACATTTTAAGGGCAAAACCCCCAAAATATGCAAAATTTAATTTTGGGACCATTTTACCTGTGTTTGCTTCCTTTTACCAAGAAATGACCAGAGAGATGAAAAATGACTAGATTTCAGTCTTAGGCTCGGTTCACACTTGTGCGATGCGGGAACGCTGCCAATATGCAGCGTGTTACCGCATCGCATCCACACATCTGGCAGTTCCCACTGCCATATGCGATACGCAGGGGGTGTCAATTAAACGTTAACGACACCCCCAGTTTGATTGCATATCGCAGTGCGATCTGAGAGTACGCACAGAATCGCATCGCACAAGTGTGAACCACTGTGCGATTTGATTTTGATGCGGCTCAAAAAATGCCCCTGTGCGTCTTTGGTGCGGATGCAGTGCGAATTTAGCCATAGAAAGTGTATGGCTGAAATTCGCACCGCACATGAGATCGCATGTAACGAAGGAGCAGTGTGCTCCGCATTAAATGCGATCTCCGCAGCCGCACGAGTGTGAACGGGCACTTTAAAAGCTTTGAAATTACCTGGGAAACTGGCATTGTCTGAAACCGGAAGTGGCAAACCGGAAGTGACCTCCTTAAAACCGGAAGTGGCATTAAAACACTTTTCTCCTTGACATTTTGGGCTTTAAAGTGTTGTTGTATCCGTTTTGGGGACTTTTGATCCCGTTTTGACACATTTTCTGCCTCCCTAAGCCTTTGGCCAAAGATGTGAACATTTTAAGGGCAAAACCCCCAAAATATGCAAAATTTAATTTTGGGACCATTTTACCTGTGTTTGCTTCCTTTTACCAAGAAAAGACCAGAGAGATGAAAAATGACTGGATTTCAGTCTTAGGCTCGGTTCACACTTGTGCGATGCGGGAACGCTGCCAATATGCAGCGTGTTACCGCATCGCATCCACACAACTGGCAGTTCCCACTGCCATATGCGATACGCAGGGGGTGTCAATTAAACATTAACGACAACCCCAGTTTGATTGCATATCGCAGTGCGATCTGCAAGTACGCACAGAATCGCATCGCACAAGTGTGAACCACTGTGCGATTTGATTTTGATGCAGCTCAAAAAATGCCCCTGTGCGTCTTTGGTGCGGATGCAGTGCGAATTTAGCCATAGAAAGTGTATGGCTGAAATTCGCACCGCACATGAGATCGCATGTAACGAAGGAGCGTTGTGCTCCGAATTAAATGCGATCTCCGCAGCCGCACGAGTGTGAACGGGCACTTTAAAAGCTTTGAAATTACCTGGGAAACTGGCATTGTCTGAAACCGGAAGTGGCAAACCGGAAGTGACCTCCTTAAAACCGGAAGTGGCATTAAAACACTTTTCTCCTTGACATTTTGGGCTTTAAAGTGTTGTTGTATCCGTTTTGGGGACTTTTGATCCCGTTTTGACACATTTTCTGCCTCCCTAAGCCTTTGGCTAAAGATGTGAACATTTTAAGGGCAAAACCCCCAAAATATGCAAAATTTAATTTTGGGACCATTTTACCTGTGTTTGCTTCCTTTTACCAAGAAATGACCAGAGAGATGAAAAATGACTAGATTTCAGTCTTAGGCTCGGTTCACACTTGTGCGATGCGGGAACGCTGCCAATATGCAGCGTGTTACCGCATCGCATCCACACATCTGGCAGTTCCCACTGCCATATGCGATACGCAGGGGGTGTCAATTAAACGTTAACGACACCCCCAGTTTGATTGCATATCGCAGTGCGATCTGCAAGTACGCACAGAATCGCATTGCACAAGTGTGAACCACTGTGCGATTTGATTTTGATGCGGCTCAAAAAATGCCTCCTGTGCGTCTTTGGTGCGTAAGCAGTGCGAATTTAGCCATAGAAAGTGTATGGCTGAAATTCGCACCGCACATGAGATCGCATGTAACGAAGGAGCAGTGTGCTCCGAATTAAATGCGATCTTCGCAGCCGCACGAGTGTGAACGGGCACTTTAAAAGCTTTGAAATTACCTGGGAAACTGGCATTGTCTGAAACCGGAAGTGGCAAACCGGAAGTGACCTCCTTAAAACCGGAAGTGGCATTAAAACACTTTTCTCCTTGACATTTTGGGCTTTAAAGTGTTGTTGTATCCGTTTTGGGGACTTTTGATCCCGTTTTGACACATTTTCTGCCTCCCTAAGCCTTTGGCTAAAGATGTGAACATTTTAAGGGCAAAACCCCCAAAATATGCAAAATTTAATTTTGGGACCATTTTACCTGTGTTTGCTTCCTTTTACCAAGAAATGACCAGAGAGATGAAAAATGACTAAATTTCAGTCTTAGGCTCGGTTCACACTTGTGCGATGCGGGAACGCTGCCAATATGCAGCGTGTTACCGCATCGCATCCACACATCTGGCAGTTCCCACTGCCATATGCGATACGCAGGGGGTGTCAATTAAACGTTAACGACACCCCCAGTTTGATTGCATATCGCAGTGCGATCTGCAAGTATGCACAGAATCGCATTGCACAAGTGTGAACCACTGTGCGATTTGATTTTGATGCGACTCAAAAAATGCCTCCTGTGCGTCTTTGGTGCGGATGCAGTGCGAATTTAGCCATACAAAGTGTATGGCTGAAATTCGCACCGCACATGAGATCGCATGTAACGAAGGAGCAGTGTGCTCCGCATTAAATGCGATCTCCGCAGCCGCACGAGTGTGAACGGGCACTTTAAAAGCTTTGAAATTACCTGGGAAACTGGCATTGTCTGAAACCGGAAGTGGCAAACCGGAAGTGACCTCCTTAAAACCGGAAGTGGCATTAAAACACTTTTCTCCTTGACATTTTGGGCTTTAAAGTGTTGTTGTATCCGTTTTGGGGACTTTTGATCCCGTTTTGACACATTTTCTGCCTCCCTAAGCCTTTGGCCAAAGATGTGAACATTTTAAGGGCAAAACCCCCAAAATATGCAAAATTTAATTTTGGGACCATTTTACCTGTGTTTGCTTCCTTTTACCAAGAAATGACCAGAGAGATGAAAAATGACTAGATTTCAGTCTTAGGCTCGGTTCACACTTGTGCGATGCGGGAACGCTGCCAATATGCAGCGTGTTACCGCATCGCATCCACACAACTGGCAGTTCCCACTGCCATATGCGATACGCAGGGGGTGTCAATTAAACGTTAACGACACCCCCAGTTTGATTGCATATCGCAGTGCGATCTGCAAGTACGCACAGAATCGCATCGCACAAGTGTGAACCACTGTGCGATTTGATTTTGATGCAGCTCAAAAAATGCCCCTGTGCGTCTTTGGTGCGGATGCAGTGCGAATTTAGCCATAGAAAGTGTATGGCTGAAATTCGCACCGCACATGAGATCGCATGTAACGAAGGAGCAGTGTGCTCCGAATTAAATGCGATCTCCGCAGCCGCACGAGTGTGAACGGGCACTTTAAAAGCTTTGAAATTACCTGGGAAACTGGCATTGTCTGAAACCGGAAGTGGCAAACCGGAAGTGACCTCCTTAAAACCGGAAGTGGCATTAAAACACTTTTCTCCTTGACATTTTGGGCTTTAAAGTGTTGTTGTATCCGTTTTGGGGACTTTTGATCCCGTTTTGACACATTTTCTGCCTCCCTAAGCCTTTGGCTAAAGATGTGAACATTTTAAGGGCAAAACCCCCAAAATATGCAAAATTTAATTTTGGGACCATTTTACCTGTGTTTGCTTCCTTTTACCAAGAAATGACCAGAGAGATGAAAAATGACTAGATTTCAGTCTTAGGCTCGGTTCACACTTGTGCGATGCGGGAACGCTGCCAATATGCAGCGTGTTACCGCATCGCATCCACACAACTGGCAGTTCCCACTGCCATATGCGATACGCAGGGGGTGTCAATTAAACGTTAACGACACCCCCAGTTTGATTGCATATCGCAGTGCGATCTGCAAGTACGCACAGAATCGCATCGCACAAGTGTGAACCACTGTGCGATTTGATTTTGATGCAGCTCAAAAAATGCCCCTGTGCGTCTTTGGTGCGGATGCAGTGCGAATTTAGCCATAGAAAGTGTATGGCTGAAATTCGCACCGCACATGAGATCGCATGTAACGAAGGAGCAGTGTGCTCCGAATTAAATGCGATCTCCGCAGCCGCACGAGTGTGAACGGGCACTTTAAAAGCTTTGAAATTACCTGGGAAACTGGCATTGTCTGAAACCGGAAGTGGCAAACCGGAAGTGACCTCCTTAAAACCGGAAGTGGCATTAAAACACTTTTCTCCTTGACATTTTGGGCTTTAAAGTGTTGTTGTATCCGTTTTGGGGACTTTTGATCCCGTTTTGACACATTTTCTGCCTCCCTAAGCCTTTGGCTAAAGATGTGAACATTTTAAGGGCAAAACCCCCAAAATATGCAAAATTTAATTTTGGGACCATTTTACCTGTGTTTGCTTCCTTTTACCAAGAAATGACCAGAGAGATGAAAAATGACTAGATTTCAGTCTTAGGCTCGGTTCACACTTGTGCGATGCGGGAACGCTGCCAATATGCAGCGTGTTACCGCATCGCATCCACACATCTGGCAGTTCCCACTGCCATATGCGATACGCAGGGGGTGTCAATTAAACGTTAACGACACCCCCAGTTTGATTGCATATCGCAGTGCGATCTGCAAGTACGCACAGAATCGCATTGCACAAGTGTGAACCACTGTGCGATTTGATTTTGATGCGGCTCAAAAAATGCCTCCTGTGCGTCTTTGGTGCGTAAGCAGTGCGAATTTAGCCATAGAAAGTGTATGGCTGAAATTCGCACCGCACATGAGATCGCATGTAACGAAGGAGCAGTGTGCTCCGAATTAAATGCGATCTTCGCAGCCGCACGAGTGTGAACGGGCACTTTAAAAGCTTTGAAATTACCTGGGAAACTGGCATTGTCTGAAACCGGAAGTGGCAAACCGGAAGTGACCTCCTTAAAACCGGAAGTGGCATTAAAACACTTTTCTCCTTGACATTTTGGGCTTTAAAGTGTTGTTGTATCCGTTTTGGGGACTTTTGATCCCGTTTTGACACATTTTCTGCCTCCCTAAGCCTTTGGCTAAAGATGTGAACATTTTAAGGGCAAAACCCCCAAAATATGCAAAATTTAATTTTGGGACCATTTTACCTGTGTTTGCTTCCTTTTACCAAGAAATGACCAGAGAGATGAAAAATGACTAAATTTCAGTCTTAGGCTCGGTTCACACTTGTGCGATGCGGGAACGCTGCCAATATGCAGCGTGTTACCGCATCGCATCCACACATCTGGCAGTTCCCACTGCCATATGCGATACGCAGGGGGTGTCAATTAAACGTTAACGACACCCCCAGTTTGATTGCATATCGCAGTGCGATCTGCAAGTATGCACAGAATCGCATTGCACAAGTGTGAACCACTGTGCGATTTGATTTTGATGCGACTCAAAAAATGCCTCCTGTGCGTCTTTGGTGCGGATGCAGTGCGAATTTAGCCATACAAAGTGTATGGCTGAAATTCGCACCGCACATGAGATCGCATGTAACGAAGGAGCAGTGTGCTCCGCATTAAATGCGATCTCCGCAGCCGCACGAGTGTGAACGGGCACTTTAAAAGCTTTGAAATTACCTGGGAAACTGGCATTGTCTGAAACCGGAAGTGGCAAACCGGAAGTGACCTCCTTAAAACCGGAAGTGGCATTAAAACACTTTTCTCCTTGACATTTTGGGCTTTAAAGTGTTGTTGTATCCGTTTTGGGGACTTTTGATCCCGTTTTGACACATTTTCTGCCTCCCTAAGCCTTTGGCCAAAGATGTGAACATTTTAAGGGCAAAACCCCCAAAATATGCAAAATTTAATTTTGGGACCATTTTACCTGTGTTTGCTTCCTTTTACCAAGAAAAGACCAGAGAGATGAAAAATGACTGGATTTCAGTCTTAGGCTCGGTTCACACTTGTGCGATGCGGGAACGCTGCCAATATGCAGCGTGTTACCGCATCGCATCCACACAACTGGCAGTTCCCACTGCCATATGCGATACGCAGGGGGTGTCAATTAAACGTTAACGACAACCCCAGTTTGATTGCATATCGCAGTGCGATCTGCAAGTACGCACAGAATCGCATCGCACAAGTGTGAACCACTGTGCGATTTGATTTTGATGCAGCTCAAAAAATGCCCCTGTGCGTCTTTGGTGCGGATGCAGTGCGAATTTAGCCATAGAAAGTGTATGGCTGAAATTCGCACCGCACATGAGATCGCATGTAACGAAGGAGCGTTGTGCTCCGAATTAAATGCGATCTCCGCAGCCGCACGAGTGTGAACGGGCACTTTAAAAGCTTTGAAATTACCTGGGAAACTGGCATTGTCTGAAACCGGAAGTGGCAAACCGGAAGTGACCTCCTTAAAACCGGAAGTGGCATTAAAACACTTTTCTCCTTGACATTTTGGGCTTTAAAGTGTTGTTGTATCCGTTTTGGGGACTTTTGATCCCGTTTTGACACATTTTCTGCCTCCCTAAGCCTTTGGCTAAAGATGTGAACATTTTAAGGGCAAAACCCCCAAAATATGCAAAATTTAATTTTGGGACCATTTTACCTGTGTTTGCTTCCTTTTACCAAGAAATGACCAGAGAGATGAAAAATGACTAGATTTCAGTCTTAGGCTCGGTTCACACTTGTGCGATGCGGGAACGCTGCCAATATGCAGCGTGTTACCGCATCGCATCCACACATCTGGCAGTTCCCACTGCCATATGCGATACGCAGGGGGTGTCAATTAAACGTTAACGACACCCCCAGTTTGATTGCATATCGCAGTGCGATCTGCAAGTACGCACAGAATCGCATTGCACAAGTGTGAACCACTGTGCGATTTGATTTTGATGCGGCTCAAAAAATGCCTCCTGTGCGTCTTTGGTGCGTAAGCAGTGCGAATTTAGCCATAGAAAGTGTATGGCTGAAATTCGCACCGCACATGAGATCGCATGTAACGAAGGAGCAGTGTGCTCCGAATTAAATGCGATCTTCGCAGCCGCACGAGTGTGAACGGGCACTTTAAAAGCTTTGAAATTACCTGGGAAACTGGCATTGTCTGAAACCGGAAGTGGCAAACCGGAAGTGACCTCCTTAAAACCGGAAGTGGCATTAAAACACTTTTCTCCTTGACATTTTGGGCTTTAAAGTGTTGTTGTATCCGTTTTGGGGACTTTTGATCCCGTTTTGACACATTTTCTGCCTCCCTAAGCCTTTGGCTAAAGATGTGAACATTTTAAGGGCAAAACCCCCAAAATATGCAAAATTTAATTTTGGGACCATTTTACCTGTGTTTGCTTCCTTTTACCAAGAAATGACCAGAGAGATGAAAAATGACTAGATTTCAGTCTTAGGCTCGGTTCACACTTGTGCGATGCGGGAACGCTGCCAATATGCAGCGTGTTACCGCATCGCATCCACACAACTGGCAGTTCCCACTGCCATATGCGATACGCAGGGGGTGTCAATTAAACGTTAACGACACCCCCAGTTTGATTGCATATCGCAGTGCGATCTGCAAGTACGCACAGAATCGCATCGCACAAGTGTGAACCACTGTGCGATTTGATTTTGATGCAGCTCAAAAAATGCCCCTGTGCGTCTTTGGTGCGGATGCAGTGCGAATTTAGCCATAGAAAGTGTATGGCTGAAATTCGCACCGCACATGAGATCGCATGTAACGAAGGAGCAGTGTGCTCCGAATTAAATGCGATCTCCGCAGCCGCACGAGTGTGAACGGGCACTTTAAAAGCTTTGAAATTACCTGGGAAACTGGCATTGTCTGAAACCGGAAGTGGCAAACCGGAAGTGACCTCCTTAAAACCGGAAGTGGCATTAAAACACTTTTCTCCTTGACATTTTGGGCTTTAAAGTGTTGTTGTATCCGTTTTGGGGACTTTTGATCCCGTTTTGACACATTTTCTGCCTCCCTAAGCCTTTGGCTAAAGATGTGAACATTTTAAGGGCAAAACCCCCAAAATATGCAAAATTTAATTTTGGGACCATTTTACCTGTGTTTGCTTCCTTTTACCAAGAAATGACCAGAGAGATGAAAAATGACTAGATTTCAGTCTTAGGCTCGGTTCACACTTGTGCGATGCGGGAACGCTGCCAATATGCAGCGTGTTACCGCATCGCATCCACACATCTGGCAGTTCCCACTGCCATATGCGATACGCAGGGGGTGTCAATTAAACGTTAACGACACCCCCAGTTTGATTGCATATCGCAGTGCGATCTGAGAGTACGCACAGAATCGCATCGCACAAGTGTGAACCACTGTGCGATTTGATTTTGATGCGGCTCAAAAAATGCCCCTGTGCGTCTTTGGTGCGGATGCAGTGCGAATTTAGCCATAGAAAGTGTATGGCTGAAATTCGCACCGCACATGAGATCGCATGTAACGAAGGAGCAGTGTGCTTCGCATTAAATGCGATCTCCGCAGCCGCACGAGTGTGAACGGGCACTTTAAAAGCTTTGAAATTACCTGGGAAACTGGCATTGTCTGAAACCGGAAGTGGCAAACCGGAAGTGACCTCCTTAAAACCGGAAGTGGCATTAAAACACTTTTCTCCTTGACATTTTGGGCTTTAAAGTGTTGTTGTATCCGTTTTGGGGACTTTTGATCCCGTTTTGACACATTTTCTGCCTCCCTAAGCCTTTGGCTAAAGATGTGAACATTTTAAGGGCAAAACCCCCAAAATATGCAAAATTTAATTTTGGGACCATTTTACCTGTGTTTGCTTCCTTTTACCAAGAAATGACCAGAGAGATGAAAAATGACTAAATTTAAGTCTTAGGCTCGGTTCACACTTGTGCGATGCGGGAACGCTGCCAATATGCAGCGTGTTACCGCATCGCATCCACACATCTGGCAGTTCCCACTGCCATATGCGATACGCAGGGGGTGTCAATTAAACGTTAACGACACCCCCAGTTTGATTGCATATCGCAGTGCGATCTGCAAGTACGCACAGAATCGCATTGCACAAGTGTGAACCACTGTGCGATTTGATTTTGATGCGACTCAAAAAATGCCTCCTGTGCGTCTTTGGTGCGGATGCAGTGCGAATTTAGCCATACAAAGTGTATGGCTGAAATTCGCACCGCACATGAGATCGCATGTAATGAAGGAGCAGTGCGCTCCGAATTAAATGCGATCTCCGCAGCCGCACGAGTGTGAACGGGCACTTAAAAAGCTTTGAAATTACCTGGGAAACTGGCATTGTCTGAGACCGGAAATGGCAAACCGGAAGTGACCTACTTAAAACCGGAAGTGACATTAAAACACTTTTCTCCTTGACATTTTGGGCTTTAAAGTGTTGTTGTATCCGTTTTGGGGACTTTTGATCCCGTTTTGACACATTTTCTGCCTCCCTAAGCCTTTGGCCAAAGATGTGAACATTTTAAGGGCAAAACCCCCAAAATATGCAAAATTTAATTTTGGGACCATTTTACCTGTGTTTGCTTCCTTTTACCAAGAAAAGACCAGAGAGATGAAAAATGACTGGATTTCAGTCTTAGGCTCGGTTCACACTTGTGCGATGCGGGAACGCTGCCAATATGCAGCGTGTTACCGCATCGCATCCACACAACTGGCAGTTCCCACTGCCATATGCGATACGCAGGGGGTGTCAATTAAACGTTAACGACACCCCCAGTTTGATTGCATATCGCAGTGCGATCTGCAAGTACGCACAGAATCGCATCGCACAAGTGTGAACCACTGTGCGATTTGATTTTGATGCAGCTCAAAAAATGCCCCTGTGCGTCTTTGGTGCGGATGCAGTGCGAATTTAGCCATAGAAAGTGTATGGCTGAAATTCGCACCGCACATGAGATCGCATGTAACGAAGGAGCAGTGTGCTCCGAATTAAATGCGATCTCCGCAGCCGCACGAGTGTGAACGGGCACTTTAAAAGCTTTGAAATTACCTGGGAAACTGGCATTGTCTGAAACCGGAAGTGGCAAACCGGAAGTGACCTCCTTAAAACCGGAAGTGGCATTAAAACACTTTTCTCCTTGACATTTTGGGCTTTAAAGTGTTGTTGTATCCGTTTTGGGGACTTTTGATCCCGTTTTGACACATTTTCTGCCTCCCTAAGCCTTTGGCTAAAGATGTGAACATTTTAAGGGCAAAACCCCCAAAATATGCAAAATTTAATTTTGGGACCATTTTACCTGTGTTTGCTTCCTTTTACCAAGAAATGACCAGAGAGATGAAAAATGACTAGATTTCAGTCTTAGGCTCGGTTCACACTTGTGCGATGCGGGAACGCTGCCAATATGCAGCGTGTTACCGCATCGCATCCACACATCTGGCAGTTCCCACTGCCATATGCGATACGCAGGGGGTGTCAATTAAACGTTAACGACACCCCCAGTTTGATTGCATATCGCAGTGCGATCTGAGAGTACGCACAGAATCGCATCGCACAAGTGTGAACCACTGTGCGATTTGATTTTGATGCGGCTCAAAAAATGCCCCTGTGCGTCTTTGGTGCGGATGCAGTGCGAATTTAGCCATAGAAAGTGTATGGCTGAAATTCGCACCGCACATGAGATCGCATGTAACGAAGGAGCAGTGTGCTCCGCATTAAATGCGATCTCCGCAGCCGCACGAGTGTGAACGGGCACTTTAAAAGCTTTGAAATTACCTGGGAAACTGGCATTGTCTGAAACCGGAAGTGGCAAACCGGAAGTGACCTCCTTAAAACCGGAAGTGGCATTAAAACACTTTTCTCCTTGACATTTTGGGCTTTAAAGTGTTGTTGTATCCGTTTTGGGGACTTTTGATCCCGTTTTGACACATTTTCTGCCTCCCTAAGCCTTTGGCCAAAGATGTGAACATTTTAAGGGCAAAACCCCCAAAATATGCAAAATTTAATTTTGGGACCATTTTACCTGTGTTTGCTTCCTTTTACCAAGAAAAGACCAGAGAGATGAAAAATGACTGGATTTCAGTCTTAGGCTCGGTTCACACTTGTGCGATGCGGGAACGCTGCCAATATGCAGCGTGTTACCGCATCGCATCCACACAACTGGCAGTTCCCACTGCCATATGCGATACGCAGGGGGTGTCAATTAAACATTAACGACAACCCCAGTTTGATTGCATATCGCAGTGCGATCTGCAAGTACGCACAGAATCGCATCGCACAAGTGTGAACCACTGTGCGATTTGATTTTGATGCAGCTCAAAAAATGCCCCTGTGCGTCTTTGGTGCGGATGCAGTGCGAATTTAGCCATAGAAAGTGTATGGCTGAAATTCGCACCGCACATGAGATCGCATGTAACGAAGGAGCGTTGTGCTCCGAATTAAATGCGATCTCCGCAGCCGCACGAGTGTGAACGGGCACTTTAAAAGCTTTGAAATTACCTGGGAAACTGGCATTGTCTGAAACCGGAAGTGGCAAACCGGAAGTGACCTCCTTAAAACCGGAAGTGGCATTAAAACAATTTTCTCCTTGACATTTTGGGCTTTAAAGTGTTGTTGTATCCGTTTTGGGGACTTTTGATCCCGTTTTGACACATTTTCTGCCTCCCTAAGCCTTTGGCTAAAGATGTGAACATTTTAAGGGCAAAACCCCCAAAATATGCAAAATTTAATTTTGGGACCATTTTACCTGTGTTTGCTTCCTTTTACCAAGAAATGACCAGAGAGATGAAAAATGACTAGATTTCAGTCTTAGGCTCGGTTCACACTTGTGCGATGCGGGAACGCTGCCAATATGCAGCGTGTTACCGCATCGCATCCACACATCTGGCAGTTCCCACTGCCATATGCGATACGCAGGGGGTGTCAATTAAACGTTAACGACACCCCCAGTTTGATTGCATATCGCAGTGCGATCTGCAAGTACGCACAGAATCGCATCGCACAAGTGTGAACCACTGTGCGATTTGATTTTGATGCAGCTCAAAAAATGCCCCTGTGCGTCTTTGGTGCGGATGCAGTGCGAATTTAGCCATAGAAAGTGTATGGCTGAAATTCGCACCGCACATGAGATCGCATGTAACGAAGGAGCAGTGTGCTCCGAATTAAATGCGATCTCCGCAGCCGCACGAGTGTGAACGGGCACTTTAAAAGCTTTGAAATTACCTAGGAAACTGGCATTGTCTGAAACCGGAAGTGGCAAACCGGAAGTGACCTCCTTAAAACCGGAAGTGGCATTAAAACACTTTTCTCCTTGACATTTTGGGCTTTAAAGTGTTGTTGTATCCGTTTTGGGGACTTTTGATCCCGTTTTGACACATTTTCTGCCTCCCTAAGCCTTTGGCTAAAGATGTGAACATTTTAAGGGCAAAACCCCCAAAATATGCAAAATTTAATTTTGGGACCATTTTACCTGTGTTTGCTTCCTTTTACCAAGAAATGACCAGAGAGATGAAAAATGACTAGATTTCAGTCTTAGGCTCGGTTCACACTTGTGCGATGCGGGAACGCTGCCAATATGCAGCGTGTTACCGCATCGCATCCACACATCTGGCAGTTCCCACTGCCATATGCGATACGCAGGGGGTGTCAATTAAACGTTAACGACACCCCCAGTTTGATTGCATATCGCAGTGCGATCTGAGAGTACGCACAGAATCGCATCGCACAAGTGTGAACCACTGTGCGATTTGATTTTGATGCGGCTCAAAAAATGCCCCTGTGCGTCTTTGGTGCGGATGCAGTGCGAATTTAGCCATAGAAAGTGTATGGCTGAAATTCGCACCGCACATGAGATCGCATGTAACGAAGGAGCAGTGTGCTTCGCATTAAATGCGATCTCCGCAGCCGCACGAGTGTGAACGGGCACTTTAAAAGCTTTGAAATTACCTGGGAAACTGGCATTGTCTGAAACCGGAAGTGGCAAACCGGAAGTGACCTCCTTAAAACCGGAAGTGGCATTAAAACACTTTTCTCCTTGACATTTTGGGCTTTAAAGTGTTGTTGTATCCGTTTTGGGGACTTTTGATCCCGTTTTGACACATTTTCTGCCTCCCTAAGCCTTTGGCTAAAGATGTGAACATTTTAAGGGCAAAACCCCCAAAATATGCAAAATTTAATTTTGGGACCATTTTACCTGTGTTTGCTTCCTTTTACCAAGAAATGACCAGAGAGATGAAAAATGACTAAATTTAAGTCTTAGGCTCGGTTCACACTTGTGCGATGCGGGAACGCTGCCAATATGCAGCGTGTTACCGCATCGCATCCACACATCTGGCAGTTCCCACTGCCATATGCGATACGCAGGGGGTGTCAATTAAACGTTAACGACACCCCCAGTTTGATTGCATATCGCAGTGCGATCTGCAAGTACGCACAGAATCGCATTGCACAAGTGTGAACCACTGTGCGATTTGATTTTGATGCGACTCAAAAAATGCCTCCTGTGCGTCTTTGGTGCGGATGCAGTGCGAATTTAGCCATACAAAGTGTATGGCTGAAATTCGCACCGCACATGAGATCGCATGTAATGAAGGAGCAGTGCGCTCCGAATTAAATGCGATCTCCGCAGCCGCACGAGTGTGAACGGGCACTTAAAAAGCTTTGAAATTACCTGGGAAACTGGCATTGTCTGAGACCGGAAATGGCAAACCGGAAGTGACCTACTTAAAACCGGAAGTGACATTAAAACACTTTTCTCCTTGACATTTTGGGCTTTAAAGTGTTGTTGTATCCGTTTTGGGGACTTTTGATCCCGTTTTGACACATTTTCTGCCTCCCTAAGCCTTTGGCCAAAGATGTGAACATTTTAAGGGCAAAACCCCCAAAATATGCAAAATTTAATTTTGGGACCATTTTACCTGTGTTTGCTTCCTTTTACCAAGAAAAGACCAGAGAGATGAAAAATGACTGGATTTCAGTCTTAGGCTCGGTTCACACTTGTGCGATGCGGGAACGCTGCCAATATGCAGCGTGTTACCGCATCGCATCCACACAACTGGCAGTTCCCACTGCCATATGCGATACGCAGGGGGTGTCAATTAAACGTTAACGACACCCCCAGTTTGATTGCATATCGCAGTGCGATCTGCAAGTACGCACAGAATCGCATCGCACAAGTGTGAACCACTGTGCGATTTGATTTTGATGCAGCTCAAAAAATGCCCCTGTGCGTCTTTGGTGCGGATGCAGTGCGAATTTAGCCATAGAAAGTGTATGGCTGAAATTCGCACCGCACATGAGATCGCATGTAACGAAGGAGCAGTGTGCTCCGAATTAAATGCGATCTCCGCAGCCGCACGAGTGTGAACGGGCACTTTAAAAGCTTTGAAATTACCTGGGAAACTGGCATTGTCTGAAACCGGAAGTGGCAAACCGGAAGTGACCTCCTTAAAACCGGAAGTGGCATTAAAACACTTTTCTCCTTGACATTTTGGGCTTTAAAGTGTTGTTGTATCCGTTTTGGGGACTTTTGATCCCGTTTTGACACATTTTCTGCCTCCCTAAGCCTTTGGCTAAAGATGTGAACATTTTAAGGGCAAAACCCCCAAAATATGCAAAATTTAATTTTGGGACCATTTTACCTGTGTTTGCTTCCTTTTACCAAGAAATGACCAGAGAGATGAAAAATGACTAGATTTCAGTCTTAGGCTCGGTTCACACTTGTGCGATGCGGGAACGCTGCCAATATGCAGCGTGTTACCGCATCGCATCCACACATCTGGCAGTTCCCACTGCCATATGCGATACGCAGGGGGTGTCAATTAAACGTTAACGACACCCCCAGTTTGATTGCATATCGCAGTGCGATCTGAGAGTACGCACAGAATCGCATCGCACAAGTGTGAACCACTGTGCGATTTGATTTTGATGCGGCTCAAAAAATGCCCCTGTGCGTCTTTGGTGCGGATGCAGTGCGAATTTAGCCATAGAAAGTGTATGGCTGAAATTCGCACCGCACATGAGATCGCATGTAACGAAGGAGCAGTGTGCTCCGCATTAAATGCGATCTCCGCAGCCGCACGAGTGTGAACGGGCACTTTAAAAGCTTTGAAATTACCTGGGAAACTGGCATTGTCTGAAACCGGAAGTGGCAAACCGGAAGTGACCTCCTTAAAACCGGAAGTGGCATTAAAACACTTTTCTCCTTGACATTTTGGGCTTTAAAGTGTTGTTGTATCCGTTTTGGGGACTTTTGATCCCGTTTTGACACATTTTCTGCCTCCCTAAGCCTTTGGCCAAAGATGTGAACATTTTAAGGGCAAAACCCCCAAAATATGCAAAATTTAATTTTGGGACCATTTTACCTGTGTTTGCTTCCTTTTACCAAGAAAAGACCAGAGAGATGAAAAATGACTGGATTTCAGTCTTAGGCTCGGTTCACACTTGTGCGATGCGGGAACGCTGCCAATATGCAGCGTGTTACCGCATCGCATCCACACAACTGGCAGTTCCCACTGCCATATGCGATACGCAGGGGGTGTCAATTAAACATTAACGACAACCCCAGTTTGATTGCATATCGCAGTGCGATCTGCAAGTACGCACAGAATCGCATCGCACAAGTGTGAACCACTGTGCGATTTGATTTTGATGCAGCTCAAAAAATGCCCCTGTGCGTCTTTGGTGCGGATGCAGTGCGAATTTAGCCATAGAAAGTGTATGGCTGAAATTCGCACCGCACATGAGATCGCATGTAACGAAGGAGCGTTGTGCTCCGAATTAAATGCGATCTCCGCAGCCGCACGAGTGTGAACGGGCACTTTAAAAGCTTTGAAATTACCTGGGAAACTGGCATTGTCTGAAACCGGAAGTGGCAAACCGGAAGTGACCTCCTTAAAACCGGAAGTGGCATTAAAACACTTTTCTCCTTGACATTTTGGGCTTTAAAGTGTTGTTGTATCCGTTTTGGGGACTTTTGATCCCGTTTTGACACATTTTCTGCCTCCCTAAGCCTTTGGCTAAAGATGTGAACATTTTAAGGGCAAAACCCCCAAAATATGCAAAATTTAATTTTGGGACCATTTTACCTGTGTTTGCTTCCTTTTACCAAGAAATGACCAGAGAGATGAAAAATGACTAGATTTCAGTCTTAGGCTCGGTTCACACTTGTGCGATGCGGGAACGCTGCCAATATGCAGCGTGTTACCGCATCGCATCCACACATCTGGCAGTTCCCACTGCCATATGCGATACGCAGGGGGTGTCAATTAAACGTTAACGACACCCCCAGTTTGATTGCATATCGCAGTGCGATCTGCAAGTACGCACAGAATCGCATTGCACAAGTGTGAACCACTGTGCGATTTGATTTTGATGCGGCTCAAAAAATGCCTCCTGTGCGTCTTTGGTGCGTAAGCAGTGCGAATTTAGCCATAGAAAGTGTATGGCTGAAATTCGCACCGCACATGAGATCGCATGTAACGAAGGAGCAGTGTGCTCCGAATTAAATGCGATCTTCGCAGCCGCACGAGTGTGAACGGGCACTTTAAAAGCTTTGAAATTACCTGGGAAACTGGCATTGTCTGAAACCGGAAGTGGCAAACCGGAAGTGACCTCCTTAAAACCGGAAGTGGCATTAAAACACTTTTCTCCTTGACATTTTGGGCTTTAAAGTGTTGTTGTATCCGTTTTGGGGACTTTTGATCCCGTTTTGACACATTTTCTGCCTCCCTAAGCCTTTGGCTAAAGATGTGAACATTTTAAGGGCAAAACCCCCAAAATATGCAAAATTTAATTTTGGGACCATTTTACCTGTGTTTGCTTCCTTTTACCAAGAAATGACCAGAGAGATGAAAAATGACTAAATTTCAGTCTTAGGCTCGGTTCACACTTGTGCGATGCGGGAACGCTGCCAATATGCAGCGTGTTACCGCATCGCATCCACACATCTGGCAGTTCCCACTGCCATATGCGATACGCAGGGGGTGTCAATTAAACGTTAACGACACCCCCAGTTTGATTGCATATCGCAGTGCGATCTGCAAGTATGCACAGAATCGCATTGCACAAGTGTGAACCACTGTGCGATTTGATTTTGATGCGACTCAAAAAATGCCTCCTGTGCGTCTTTGGTGCGGATGCAGTGCGAATTTAGCCATACAAAGTGTATGGCTGAAATTCGCACCGCACATGAGATCGCATGTAACGAAGGAGCAGTGTGCTCCGCATTAAATGCGATCTCCGCAGCCGCACGAGTGTGAACGGGCACTTTAAAAGCTTTGAAATTACCTGGGAAACTGGCATTGTCTGAAACCGGAAGTGGCAAACCGGAAGTGACCTCCTTAAAACCGGAAGTGGCATTAAAACACTTTTCTCCTTGACATTTTGGGCTTTAAAGTGTTGTTGTATCCGTTTTGGGGACTTTTGATCCCGTTTTGACACATTTTCTGCCTCCCTAAGCCTTTGGCCAAAGATGTGAACATTTTAAGGGCAAAACCCCCAAAATATGCAAAATTTAATTTTGGGACCATTTTACCTGTGTTTGCTTCCTTTTACCAAGAAATGACCAGAGAGATGAAAAATGACTAGATTTCAGTCTTAGGCTCGGTTCACACTTGTGCGATGCGGGAACGCTGCCAATATGCAGCGTGTTACCGCATCGCATCCACACAACTGGCAGTTCCCACTGCCATATGCGATACGCAGGGGGTGTCAATTAAACGTTAACGACACCCCCAGTTTGATTGCATATCGCAGTGCGATCTGCAAGTACGCACAGAATCGCATCGCACAAGTGTGAACCACTGTGCGATTTGATTTTGATGCAGCTCAAAAAATGCCCCTGTGCGTCTTTGGTGCGGATGCAGTGCGAATTTAGCCATAGAAAGTGTATGGCTGAAATTCGCACCGCACATGAGATCGCATGTAACGAAGGAGCAGTGTGCTCCGAATTAAATGCGATCTCCGCAGCCGCACGAGTGTGAACGGGCACTTTAAAAGCTTTGAAATTACCTGGGAAACTGGCATTGTCTGAAACCGGAAGTGGCAAACCGGAAGTGACCTCCTTAAAACCGGAAGTGGCATTAAAACACTTTTCTCCTTGACATTTTGGGCTTTAAAGTGTTGTTGTATCCGTTTTGGGGACTTTTGATCCCGTTTTGACACATTTTCTGCCTCCCTAAGCCTTTGGCTAAAGATGTGAACATTTTAAGGGCAAAACCCCCAAAATATGCAAAATTTAATTTTGGGACCATTTTACCTGTGTTTGCTTCCTTTTACCAAGAAATGACCAGAGAGATGAAAAATGACTAGATTTCAGTCTTAGGCTCGGTTCACACTTGTGCGATGCGGGAACGCTGCCAATATGCAGCGTGTTACCGCATCGCATCCACACAACTGGCAGTTCCCACTGCCATATGCGATACGCAGGGGGTGTCAATTAAACGTTAACGACACCCCCAGTTTGATTGCATATCGCAGTGCGATCTGCAAGTACGCACAGAATCGCATCGCACAAGTGTGAACCACTGTGCGATTTGATTTTGATGCAGCTCAAAAAATGCCCCTGTGCGTCTTTGGTGCGGATGCAGTGCGAATTTAGCCATAGAAAGTGTATGGCTGAAATTCGCACCGCACATGAGATCGCATGTAACGAAGGAGCAGTGTGCTCCGAATTAAATGCGATCTCCGCAGCCGCACGAGTGTGAACGGGCACTTTAAAAGCTTTGAAATTACCTGGGAAACTGGCATTGTCTGAAACCGGAAGTGGCAAACCGGAAGTGACCTCCTTAAAACCGGAAGTGGCATTAAAACACTTTTCTCCTTGACATTTTGGGCTTTAAAGTGTTGTTGTATCCGTTTTGGGGACTTTTGATCCCGTTTTGACACATTTTCTGCCTCCCTAAGCCTTTGGCTAAAGATGTGAACATTTTAAGGGCAAAACCCCCAAAATATGCAAAATTTAATTTTGGGACCATTTTACCTGTGTTTGCTTCCTTTTACCAAGAAATGACCAGAGAGATGAAAAATGACTAGATTTCAGTCTTAGGCTCGGTTCACACTTGTGCGATGCGGGAACGCTGCCAATATGCAGCGTGTTACCGCATCGCATCCACACATCTGGCAGTTCCCACTGCCATATGCGATACGCAGGGGGTGTCAATTAAACGTTAACGACACCCCCAGTTTGATTGCATATCGCAGTGCGATCTGCAAGTACGCACAGAATCGCATTGCACAAGTGTGAACCACTGTGCGATTTGATTTTGATGCGGCTCAAAAAATGCCTCCTGTGCGTCTTTGGTGCGTAAGCAGTGCGAATTTAGCCATAGAAAGTGTATGGCTGAAATTCGCACCGCACATGAGATCGCATGTAACGAAGGAGCAGTGTGCTCCGAATTAAATGCGATCTTCGCAGCCGCACGAGTGTGAACGGGCACTTTAAAAGCTTTGAAATTACCTGGGAAACTGGCATTGTCTGAAACCGGAAGTGGCAAACCGGAAGTGACCTCCTTAAAACCGGAAGTGGCATTAAAACACTTTTCTCCTTGACATTTTGGGCTTTAAAGTGTTGTTGTATCCGTTTTGGGGACTTTTGATCCCGTTTTGACACATTTTCTGCCTCCCTAAGCCTTTGGCTAAAGATGTGAACATTTTAAGGGCAAAACCCCCAAAATATGCAAAATTTAATTTTGGGACCATTTTACCTGTGTTTGCTTCCTTTTACCAAGAAATGACCAGAGAGATGAAAAATGACTAAATTTCAGTCTTAGGCTCGGTTCACACTTGTGCGATGCGGGAACGCTGCCAATATGCAGCGTGTTACCGCATCGCATCCACACATCTGGCAGTTCCCACTGCCATATGCGATACGCAGGGGGTGTCAATTAAACGTTAACGACACCCCCAGTTTGATTGCATATCGCAGTGCGATCTGCAAGTATGCACAGAATCGCATTGCACAAGTGTGAACCACTGTGCGATTTGATTTTGATGCGACTCAAAAAATGCCTCCTGTGCGTCTTTGGTGCGGATGCAGTGCGAATTTAGCCATACAAAGTGTATGGCTGAAATTCGCACCGCACATGAGATCGCATGTAACGAAGGAGCAGTGTGCTCCGCATTAAATGCGATCTCCGCAGCCGCACGAGTGTGAACGGGCACTTTAAAAGCTTTGAAATTACCTGGGAAACTGGCATTGTCTGAAACCGGAAGTGGCAAACCGGAAGTGACCTCCTTAAAACCGGAAGTGGCATTAAAACACTTTTCTCCTTGACATTTTGGGCTTTAAAGTGTTGTTGTATCCGTTTTGGGGACTTTTGATCCCGTTTTGACACATTTTCTGCCTCCCTAAGCCTTTGGCCAAAGATGTGAACATTTTAAGGGCAAAACCCCCAAAATATGCAAAATTTAATTTTGGGACCATTTTACCTGTGTTTGCTTCCTTTTACCAAGAAAAGACCAGAGAGATGAAAAATGACTGGATTTCAGTCTTAGGCTCGGTTCACACTTGTGCGATGCGGGAACGCTGCCAATATGCAGCGTGTTACCGCATCGCATCCACACAACTGGCAGTTCCCACTGCCATATGCGATACGCAGGGGGTGTCAATTAAACGTTAACGACAACCCCAGTTTGATTGCATATCGCAGTGCGATCTGCAAGTACGCACAGAATCGCATCGCACAAGTGTGAACCACTGTGCGATTTGATTTTGATGCAGCTCAAAAAATGCCCCTGTGCGTCTTTGGTGCGGATGCAGTGCGAATTTAGCCATAGAAAGTGTATGGCTGAAATTCGCACCGCACATGAGATCGCATGTAACGAAGGAGCGTTGTGCTCCGAATTAAATGCGATCTCCGCAGCCGCACGAGTGTGAACGGGCACTTTAAAAGCTTTGAAATTACCTGGGAAACTGGCATTGTCTGAAACCGGAAGTGGCAAACCGGAAGTGACCTCCTTAAAACCGGAAGTGGCATTAAAACACTTTTCTCCTTGACATTTTGGGCTTTAAAGTGTTGTTGTATCCGTTTTGGGGACTTTTGATCCCGTTTTGACACATTTTCTGCCTCCCTAAGCCTTTGGCTAAAGATGTGAACATTTTAAGGGCAAAACCCCCAAAATATGCAAAATTTAATTTTGGGACCATTTTACCTGTGTTTGCTTCCTTTTACCAAGAAATGACCAGAGAGATGAAAAATGACTAGATTTCAGTCTTAGGCTCGGTTCACACTTGTGCGATGCGGGAACGCTGCCAATATGCAGCGTGTTACCGCATCGCATCCACACATCTGGCAGTTCCCACTGCCATATGCGATACGCAGGGGGTGTCAATTAAACGTTAACGACACCCCCAGTTTGATTGCATATCGCAGTGCGATCTGCAAGTACGCACAGAATCGCATTGCACAAGTGTGAACCACTGTGCGATTTGATTTTGATGCGGCTCAAAAAATGCCTCCTGTGCGTCTTTGGTGCGTAAGCAGTGCGAATTTAGCCATAGAAAGTGTATGGCTGAAATTCGCACCGCACATGAGATCGCATGTAACGAAGGAGCAGTGTGCTCCGAATTAAATGCGATCTTCGCAGCCGCACGAGTGTGAACGGGCACTTTAAAAGCTTTGAAATTACCTGGGAAACTGGCATTGTCTGAAACCGGAAGTGGCAAACCGGAAGTGACCTCCTTAAAACCGGAAGTGGCATTAAAACACTTTTCTCCTTGACATTTTGGGCTTTAAAGTGTTGTTGTATCCGTTTTGGGGACTTTTGATCCCGTTTTGACACATTTTCTGCCTCCCTAAGCCTTTGGCTAAAGATGTGAACATTTTAAGGGCAAAACCCCCAAAATATGCAAAATTTAATTTTGGGACCATTTTACCTGTGTTTGCTTCCTTTTACCAAGAAATGACCAGAGAGATGAAAAATGACTAGATTTCAGTCTTAGGCTCGGTTCACACTTGTGCGATGCGGGAACGCTGCCAATATGCAGCGTGTTACCGCATCGCATCCACACAACTGGCAGTTCCCACTGCCATATGCGATACGCAGGGGGTGTCAATTAAACGTTAACGACACCCCCAGTTTGATTGCATATCGCAGTGCGATCTGCAAGTACGCACAGAATCGCATCGCACAAGTGTGAACCACTGTGCGATTTGATTTTGATGCAGCTCAAAAAATGCCCCTGTGCGTCTTTGGTGCGGATGCAGTGCGAATTTAGCCATAGAAAGTGTATGGCTGAAATTCGCACCGCACATGAGATCGCATGTAACGAAGGAGCAGTGTGCTCCGAATTAAATGCGATCTCCGCAGCCGCACGAGTGTGAACGGGCACTTTAAAAGCTTTGAAATTACCTGGGAAACTGGCATTGTCTGAAACCGGAAGTGGCAAACCGGAAGTGACCTCCTTAAAACCGGAAGTGGCATTAAAACACTTTTCTCCTTGACATTTTGGGCTTTAAAGTGTTGTTGTATCCGTTTTGGGGACTTTTGATCCCGTTTTGACACATTTTCTGCCTCCCTAAGCCTTTGGCTAAAGATGTGAACATTTTAAGGGCAAAACCCCCAAAATATGCAAAATTTAATTTTGGGACCATTTTACCTGTGTTTGCTTCCTTTTACCAAGAAATGACCAGAGAGATGAAAAATGACTAGATTTCAGTCTTAGGCTCGGTTCACACTTGTGCGATGCGGGAACGCTGCCAATATGCAGCGTGTTACCGCATCGCATCCACACATCTGGCAGTTCCCACTGCCATATGCGATACGCAGGGGGTGTCAATTAAACGTTAACGACACCCCCAGTTTGATTGCATATCGCAGTGCGATCTGAGAGTACGCACAGAATCGCATCGCACAAGTGTGAACCACTGTGCGATTTGATTTTGATGCGGCTCAAAAAATGCCCCTGTGCGTCTTTGGTGCGGATGCAGTGCGAATTTAGCCATAGAAAGTGTATGGCTGAAATTCGCACCGCACATGAGATCGCATGTAACGAAGGAGCAGTGTGCTTCGCATTAAATGCGATCTCCGCAGCCGCACGAGTGTGAACGGGCACTTTAAAAGCTTTGAAATTACCTGGGAAACTGGCATTGTCTGAAACCGGAAGTGGCAAACCGGAAGTGACCTCCTTAAAACCGGAAGTGGCATTAAAACACTTTTCTCCTTGACATTTTGGGCTTTAAAGTGTTGTTGTATCCGTTTTGGGGACTTTTGATCCCGTTTTGACACATTTTCTGCCTCCCTAAGCCTTTGGCTAAAGATGTGAACATTTTAAGGGCAAAACCCCCAAAATATGCAAAATTTAATTTTGGGACCATTTTACCTGTGTTTGCTTCCTTTTACCAAGAAATGACCAGAGAGATGAAAAATGACTAAATTTAAGTCTTAGGCTCGGTTCACACTTGTGCGATGCGGGAACGCTGCCAATATGCAGCGTGTTACCGCATCGCATCCACACATCTGGCAGTTCCCACTGCCATATGCGATACGCAGGGGGTGTCAATTAAACGTTAACGACACCCCCAGTTTGATTGCATATCGCAGTGCGATCTGCAAGTACGCACAGAATCGCATTGCACAAGTGTGAACCACTGTGCGATTTGATTTTGATGCGACTCAAAAAATGCCTCCTGTGCGTCTTTGGTGCGGATGCAGTGCGAATTTAGCCATACAAAGTGTATGGCTGAAATTCGCACCGCACATGAGATCGCATGTAATGAAGGAGCAGTGCGCTCCGAATTAAATGCGATCTCCGCAGCCGCACGAGTGTGAACGGGCACTTAAAAAGCTTTGAAATTACCTGGGAAACTGGCATTGTCTGAGACCGGAAATGGCAAACCGGAAGTGACCTACTTAAAACCGGAAGTGACATTAAAACACTTTTCTCCTTGACATTTTGGGCTTTAAAGTGTTGTTGTATCCGTTTTGGGGACTTTTGATCCCGTTTTGACACATTTTCTGCCTCCCTAAGCCTTTGGCCAAAGATGTGAACATTTTAAGGGCAAAACCCCCAAAATATGCAAAATTTAATTTTGGGACCATTTTACCTGTGTTTGCTTCCTTTTACCAAGAAAAGACCAGAGAGATGAAAAATGACTGGATTTCAGTCTTAGGCTCGGTTCACACTTGTGCGATGCGGGAACGCTGCCAATATGCAGCGTGTTACCGCATCGCATCCACACAACTGGCAGTTCCCACTGCCATATGCGATACGCAGGGGGTGTCAATTAAACGTTAACGACACCCCCAGTTTGATTGCATATCGCAGTGCGATCTGCAAGTACGCACAGAATCGCATCGCACAAGTGTGAACCACTGTGCGATTTGATTTTGATGCAGCTCAAAAAATGCCCCTGTGCGTCTTTGGTGCGGATGCAGTGCGAATTTAGCCATAGAAAGTGTATGGCTGAAATTCGCACCGCACATGAGATCGCATGTAACGAAGGAGCAGTGTGCTCCGAATTAAATGCGATCTCCGCAGCCGCACGAGTGTGAACGGGCACTTTAAAAGCTTTGAAATTACCTGGGAAACTGGCATTGTCTGAAACCGGAAGTGGCAAACCGGAAGTGACCTCCTTAAAACCGGAAGTGGCATTAAAACACTTTTCTCCTTGACATTTTGGGCTTTAAAGTGTTGTTGTATCCGTTTTGGGGACTTTTGATCCCGTTTTGACACATTTTCTGCCTCCCTAAGCCTTTGGCTAAAGATGTGAACATTTTAAGGGCAAAACCCCCAAAATATGCAAAATTTAATTTTGGGACCATTTTACCTGTGTTTGCTTCCTTTTACCAAGAAATGACCAGAGAGATGAAAAATGACTAGATTTCAGTCTTAGGCTCGGTTCACACTTGTGCGATGCGGGAACGCTGCCAATATGCAGCGTGTTACCGCATCGCATCCACACATCTGGCAGTTCCCACTGCCATATGCGATACGCAGGGGGTGTCAATTAAACGTTAACGACACCCCCAGTTTGATTGCATATCGCAGTGCGATCTGAGAGTACGCACAGAATCGCATCGCACAAGTGTGAACCACTGTGCGATTTGATTTTGATGCGGCTCAAAAAATGCCCCTGTGCGTCTTTGGTGCGGATGCAGTGCGAATTTAGCCATAGAAAGTGTATGGCTGAAATTCGCACCGCACATGAGATCGCATGTAACGAAGGAGCAGTGTGCTCCGCATTAAATGCGATCTCCGCAGCCGCACGAGTGTGAACGGGCACTTTAAAAGCTTTGAAATTACCTGGGAAACTGGCATTGTCTGAAACCGGAAGTGGCAAACCGGAAGTGACCTCCTTAAAACCGGAAGTGGCATTAAAACACTTTTCTCCTTGACATTTTGGGCTTTAAAGTGTTGTTGTATCCGTTTTGGGGACTTTTGATCCCGTTTTGACACATTTTCTGCCTCCCTAAGCCTTTGGCCAAAGATGTGAACATTTTAAGGGCAAAACCCCCAAAATATGCAAAATTTAATTTTGGGACCATTTTACCTGTGTTTGCTTCCTTTTACCAAGAAAAGACCAGAGAGATGAAAAATGACTGGATTTCAGTCTTAGGCTCGGTTCACACTTGTGCGATGCGGGAACGCTGCCAATATGCAGCGTGTTACCGCATCGCATCCACACAACTGGCAGTTCCCACTGCCATATGCGATACGCAGGGGGTGTCAATTAAACATTAACGACAACCCCAGTTTGATTGCATATCGCAGTGCGATCTGCAAGTACGCACAGAATCGCATCGCACAAGTGTGAACCACTGTGCGATTTGATTTTGATGCAGCTCAAAAAATGCCCCTGTGCGTCTTTGGTGCGGATGCAGTGCGAATTTAGCCATAGAAAGTGTATGGCTGAAATTCGCACCGCACATGAGATCGCATGTAACGAAGGAGCGTTGTGCTCCGAATTAAATGCGATCTCCGCAGCCGCACGAGTGTGAACGGGCACTTTAAAAGCTTTGAAATTACCTGGGAAACTGGCATTGTCTGAAACCGGAAGTGGCAAACCGGAAGTGACCTCCTTAAAACCGGAAGTGGCATTAAAACACTTTTCTCCTTGACATTTTGGGCTTTAAAGTGTTGTTGTATCCGTTTTGGGGACTTTTGATCCCGTTTTGACACATTTTCTGCCTCCCTAAGCCTTTGGCTAAAGATGTGAACATTTTAAGGGCAAAACCCCCAAAATATGCAAAATTTAATTTTGGGACCATTTTACCTGTGTTTGCTTCCTTTTACCAAGAAATGACCAGAGAGATGAAAAATGACTAGATTTCAGTCTTAGGCTCGGTTCACACTTGTGCGATGCGGGAACGCTGCCAATATGCAGCGTGTTACCGCATCGCATCCACACATCTGGCAGTTCCCACTGCCATATGCGATACGCAGGGGGTGTCAATTAAACGTTAACGACACCCCCAGTTTGATTGCATATCGCAGTGCGATCTGCAAGTACGCACAGAATCGCATTGCACAAGTGTGAACCACTGTGCGATTTGATTTTGATGCGGCTCAAAAAATGCCTCCTGTGCGTCTTTGGTGCGTAAGCAGTGCGAATTTAGCCATAGAAAGTGTATGGCTGAAATTCGCACCGCACATGAGATCGCATGTAACGAAGGAGCAGTGTGCTCCGAATTAAATGCGATCTTCGCAGCCGCACGAGTGTGAACGGGCACTTTAAAAGCTTTGAAATTACCTGGGAAACTGGCATTGTCTGAAACCGGAAGTGGCAAACCGGAAGTGACCTCCTTAAAACCGGAAGTGGCATTAAAACACTTTTCTCCTTGACATTTTGGGCTTTAAAGTGTTGTTGTATCCGTTTTGGGGACTTTTGATCCCGTTTTGACACATTTTCTGCCTCCCTAAGCCTTTGGCTAAAGATGTGAACATTTTAAGGGCAAAACCCCCAAAATATGCAAAATTTAATTTTGGGACCATTTTACCTGTGTTTGCTTCCTTTTACCAAGAAATGACCAGAGAGATGAAAAATGACTAAATTTCAGTCTTAGGCTCGGTTCACACTTGTGCGATGCGGGAACGCTGCCAATATGCAGCGTGTTACCGCATCGCATCCACACATCTGGCAGTTCCCACTGCCATATGCGATACGCAGGGGGTGTCAATTAAACGTTAACGACACCCCCAGTTTGATTGCATATCGCAGTGCGATCTGCAAGTATGCACAGAATCGCATTGCACAAGTGTGAACCACTGTGCGATTTGATTTTGATGCGACTCAAAAAATGCCTCCTGTGCGTCTTTGGTGCGGATGCAGTGCGAATTTAGCCATACAAAGTGTATGGCTGAAATTCGCACCGCACATGAGATCGCATGTAACGAAGGAGCAGTGTGCTCCGCATTAAATGCGATCTCCGCAGCCGCACGAGTGTGAACGGGCACTTTAAAAGCTTTGAAATTACCTGGGAAACTGGCATTGTCTGAAACCGGAAGTGGCAAACCGGAAGTGACCTCCTTAAAACCGGAAGTGGCATTAAAACACTTTTCTCCTTGACATTTTGGGCTTTAAAGTGTTGTTGTATCCGTTTTGGGGACTTTTGATCCCGTTTTGACACATTTTCTGCCTCCCTAAGCCTTTGGCCAAAGATGTGAACATTTTAAGGGCAAAACCCCCAAAATATGCAAAATTTAATTTTGGGACCATTTTACCTGTGTTTGCTTCCTTTTACCAAGAAATGACCAGAGAGATGAAAAATGACTAGATTTCAGTCTTAGGCTCGGTTCACACTTGTGCGATGCGGGAACGCTGCCAATATGCAGCGTGTTACCGCATCGCATCCACACAACTGGCAGTTCCCACTGCCATATGCGATACGCAGGGGGTGTCAATTAAACGTTAACGACACCCCCAGTTTGATTGCATATCGCAGTGCGATCTGCAAGTACGCACAGAATCGCATCGCACAAGTGTGAACCACTGTGCGATTTGATTTTGATGCAGCTCAAAAAATGCCCCTGTGCGTCTTTGGTGCGGATGCAGTGCGAATTTAGCCATAGAAAGTGTATGGCTGAAATTCGCACCGCACATGAGATCGCATGTAACGAAGGAGCAGTGTGCTCCGAATTAAATGCGATCTCCGCAGCCGCACGAGTGTGAACGGGCACTTTAAAAGCTTTGAAATTACCTGGGAAACTGGCATTGTCTGAAACCGGAAGTGGCAAACCGGAAGTGACCTCCTTAAAACCGGAAGTGGCATTAAAACACTTTTCTCCTTGACATTTTGGGCTTTAAAGTGTTGTTGTATCCGTTTTGGGGACTTTTGATCCCGTTTTGACACATTTTCTGCCTCCCTAAGCCTTTGGCTAAAGATGTGAACATTTTAAGGGCAAAACCCCCAAAATATGCAAAATTTAATTTTGGGACCATTTTACCTGTGTTTGCTTCCTTTTACCAAGAAATGACCAGAGAGATGAAAAATGACTAGATTTCAGTCTTAGGCTCGGTTCACACTTGTGCGATGCGGGAACGCTGCCAATATGCAGCGTGTTACCGCATCGCATCCACACAACTGGCAGTTCCCACTGCCATATGCGATACGCAGGGGGTGTCAATTAAACGTTAACGACACCCCCAGTTTGATTGCATATCGCAGTGCGATCTGCAAGTACGCACAGAATCGCATCGCACAAGTGTGAACCACTGTGCGATTTGATTTTGATGCAGCTCAAAAAATGCCCCTGTGCGTCTTTGGTGCGGATGCAGTGCGAATTTAGCCATAGAAAGTGTATGGCTGAAATTCGCACCGCACATGAGATCGCATGTAACGAAGGAGCAGTGTGCTCCGAATTAAATGCGATCTCCGCAGCCGCACGAGTGTGAACGGGCACTTTAAAAGCTTTGAAATTACCTGGGAAACTGGCATTGTCTGAAACCGGAAGTGGCAAACCGGAAGTGACCTCCTTAAAACCGGAAGTGGCATTAAAACACTTTTCTCCTTGACATTTTGGGCTTTAAAGTGTTGTTGTATCCGTTTTGGGGACTTTTGATCCCGTTTTGACACATTTTCTGCCTCCCTAAGCCTTTGGCTAAAGATGTGAACATTTTAAGGGCAAAACCCCCAAAATATGCAAAATTTAATTTTGGGACCATTTTACCTGTGTTTGCTTCCTTTTACCAAGAAATGACCAGAGAGATGAAAAATGACTAGATTTCAGTCTTAGGCTCGGTTCACACTTGTGCGATGCGGGAACGCTGCCAATATGCAGCGTGTTACCGCATCGCATCCACACATCTGGCAGTTCCCACTGCCATATGCGATACGCAGGGGGTGTCAATTAAACGTTAACGACACCCCCAGTTTGATTGCATATCGCAGTGCGATCTGCAAGTACGCACAGAATCGCATTGCACAAGTGTGAACCACTGTGCGATTTGATTTTGATGCGGCTCAAAAAATGCCTCCTGTGCGTCTTTGGTGCGTAAGCAGTGCGAATTTAGCCATAGAAAGTGTATGGCTGAAATTCGCACCGCACATGAGATCGCATGTAACGAAGGAGCAGTGTGCTCCGAATTAAATGCGATCTTCGCAGCCGCACGAGTGTGAACGGGCACTTTAAAAGCTTTGAAATTACCTGGGAAACTGGCATTGTCTGAAACCGGAAGTGGCAAACCGGAAGTGACCTCCTTAAAACCGGAAGTGGCATTAAAACACTTTTCTCCTTGACATTTTGGGCTTTAAAGTGTTGTTGTATCCGTTTTGGGGACTTTTGATCCCGTTTTGACACATTTTCTGCCTCCCTAAGCCTTTGGCTAAAGATGTGAACATTTTAAGGGCAAAACCCCCAAAATATGCAAAATTTAATTTTGGGACCATTTTACCTGTGTTTGCTTCCTTTTACCAAGAAATGACCAGAGAGATGAAAAATGACTAAATTTCAGTCTTAGGCTCGGTTCACACTTGTGCGATGCGGGAACGCTGCCAATATGCAGCGTGTTACCGCATCGCATCCACACATCTGGCAGTTCCCACTGCCATATGCGATACGCAGGGGGTGTCAATTAAACGTTAACGACACCCCCAGTTTGATTGCATATCGCAGTGCGATCTGCAAGTATGCACAGAATCGCATTGCACAAGTGTGAACCACTGTGCGATTTGATTTTGATGCGACTCAAAAAATGCCTCCTGTGCGTCTTTGGTGCGGATGCAGTGCGAATTTAGCCATACAAAGTGTATGGCTGAAATTCGCACCGCACATGAGATCGCATGTAACGAAGGAGCAGTGTGCTCCGCATTAAATGCGATCTCCGCAGCCGCACGAGTGTGAACGGGCACTTTAAAAGCTTTGAAATTACCTGGGAAACTGGCATTGTCTGAAACCGGAAGTGGCAAACCGGAAGTGACCTCCTTAAAACCGGAAGTGGCATTAAAACACTTTTCTCCTTGACATTTTGGGCTTTAAAGTGTTGTTGTATCCGTTTTGGGGACTTTTGATCCCGTTTTGACACATTTTCTGCCTCCCTAAGCCTTTGGCCAAAGATGTGAACATTTTAAGGGCAAAACCCCCAAAATATGCAAAATTTAATTTTGGGACCATTTTACCTGTGTTTGCTTCCTTTTACCAAGAAAAGACCAGAGAGATGAAAAATGACTGGATTTCAGTCTTAGGCTCGGTTCACACTTGTGCGATGCGGGAACGCTGCCAATATGCAGCGTGTTACCGCATCGCATCCACACAACTGGCAGTTCCCACTGCCATATGCGATACGCAGGGGGTGTCAATTAAACGTTAACGACAACCCCAGTTTGATTGCATATCGCAGTGCGATCTGCAAGTACGCACAGAATCGCATCGCACAAGTGTGAACCACTGTGCGATTTGATTTTGATGCAGCTCAAAAAATGCCCCTGTGCGTCTTTGGTGCGGATGCAGTGCGAATTTAGCCATAGAAAGTGTATGGCTGAAATTCGCACCGCACATGAGATCGCATGTAACGAAGGAGCGTTGTGCTCCGAATTAAATGCGATCTCCGCAGCCGCACGAGTGTGAACGGGCACTTTAAAAGCTTTGAAATTACCTGGGAAACTGGCATTGTCTGAAACCGGAAGTGGCAAACCGGAAGTGACCTCCTTAAAACCGGAAGTGGCATTAAAACACTTTTCTCCTTGACATTTTGGGCTTTAAAGTGTTGTTGTATCCGTTTTGGGGACTTTTGATCCCGTTTTGACACATTTTCTGCCTCCCTAAGCCTTTGGCTAAAGATGTGAACATTTTAAGGGCAAAACCCCCAAAATATGCAAAATTTAATTTTGGGACCATTTTACCTGTGTTTGCTTCCTTTTACCAAGAAATGACCAGAGAGATGAAAAATGACTAGATTTCAGTCTTAGGCTCGGTTCACACTTGTGCGATGCGGGAACGCTGCCAATATGCAGCGTGTTACCGCATCGCATCCACACATCTGGCAGTTCCCACTGCCATATGCGATACGCAGGGGGTGTCAATTAAACGTTAACGACACCCCCAGTTTGATTGCATATCGCAGTGCGATCTGCAAGTACGCACAGAATCGCATTGCACAAGTGTGAACCACTGTGCGATTTGATTTTGATGCGGCTCAAAAAATGCCTCCTGTGCGTCTTTGGTGCGTAAGCAGTGCGAATTTAGCCATAGAAAGTGTATGGCTGAAATTCGCACCGCACATGAGATCGCATGTAACGAAGGAGCAGTGTGCTCCGAATTAAATGCGATCTTCGCAGCCGCACGAGTGTGAACGGGCACTTTAAAAGCTTTGAAATTACCTGGGAAACTGGCATTGTCTGAAACCGGAAGTGGCAAACCGGAAGTGACCTCCTTAAAACCGGAAGTGGCATTAAAACACTTTTCTCCTTGACATTTTGGGCTTTAAAGTGTTGTTGTATCCGTTTTGGGGACTTTTGATCCCGTTTTGACACATTTTCTGCCTCCCTAAGCCTTTGGCTAAAGATGTGAACATTTTAAGGGCAAAACCCCCAAAATATGCAAAATTTAATTTTGGGACCATTTTACCTGTGTTTGCTTCCTTTTACCAAGAAATGACCAGAGAGATGAAAAATGACTAGATTTCAGTCTTAGGCTCGGTTCACACTTGTGCGATGCGGGAACGCTGCCAATATGCAGCGTGTTACCGCATCGCATCCACACAACTGGCAGTTCCCACTGCCATATGCGATACGCAGGGGGTGTCAATTAAACGTTAACGACACCCCCAGTTTGATTGCATATCGCAGTGCGATCTGCAAGTACGCACAGAATCGCATCGCACAAGTGTGAACCACTGTGCGATTTGATTTTGATGCAGCTCAAAAAATGCCCCTGTGCGTCTTTGGTGCGGATGCAGTGCGAATTTAGCCATAGAAAGTGTATGGCTGAAATTCGCACCGCACATGAGATCGCATGTAACGAAGGAGCAGTGTGCTCCGAATTAAATGCGATCTCCGCAGCCGCACGAGTGTGAACGGGCACTTTAAAAGCTTTGAAATTACCTGGGAAACTGGCATTGTCTGAAACCGGAAGTGGCAAACCGGAAGTGACCTCCTTAAAACCGGAAGTGGCATTAAAACACTTTTCTCCTTGACATTTTGGGCTTTAAAGTGTTGTTGTATCCGTTTTGGGGACTTTTGATCCCGTTTTGACACATTTTCTGCCTCCCTAAGCCTTTGGCTAAAGATGTGAACATTTTAAGGGCAAAACCCCCAAAATATGCAAAATTTAATTTTGGGACCATTTTACCTGTGTTTGCTTCCTTTTACCAAGAAATGACCAGAGAGATGAAAAATGACTAGATTTCAGTCTTAGGCTCGGTTCACACTTGTGCGATGCGGGAACGCTGCCAATATGCAGCGTGTTACCGCATCGCATCCACACATCTGGCAGTTCCCACTGCCATATGCGATACGCAGGGGGTGTCAATTAAACGTTAACGACACCCCCAGTTTGATTGCATATCGCAGTGCGATCTGAGAGTACGCACAGAATCGCATCGCACAAGTGTGAACCACTGTGCGATTTGATTTTGATGCGGCTCAAAAAATGCCCCTGTGCGTCTTTGGTGCGGATGCAGTGCGAATTTAGCCATAGAAAGTGTATGGCTGAAATTCGCACCGCACATGAGATCGCATGTAACGAAGGAGCAGTGTGCTTCGCATTAAATGCGATCTCCGCAGCCGCACGAGTGTGAACGGGCACTTTAAAAGCTTTGAAATTACCTGGGAAACTGGCATTGTCTGAAACCGGAAGTGGCAAACCGGAAGTGACCTCCTTAAAACCGGAAGTGGCATTAAAACACTTTTCTCCTTGACATTTTGGGCTTTAAAGTGTTGTTGTATCCGTTTTGGGGACTTTTGATCCCGTTTTGACACATTTTCTGCCTCCCTAAGCCTTTGGCTAAAGATGTGAACATTTTAAGGGCAAAACCCCCAAAATATGCAAAATTTAATTTTGGGACCATTTTACCTGTGTTTGCTTCCTTTTACCAAGAAATGACCAGAGAGATGAAAAATGACTAAATTTAAGTCTTAGGCTCGGTTCACACTTGTGCGATGCGGGAACGCTGCCAATATGCAGCGTGTTACCGCATCGCATCCACACATCTGGCAGTTCCCACTGCCATATGCGATACGCAGGGGGTGTCAATTAAACGTTAACGACACCCCCAGTTTGATTGCATATCGCAGTGCGATCTGCAAGTACGCACAGAATCGCATTGCACAAGTGTGAACCACTGTGCGATTTGATTTTGATGCGACTCAAAAAATGCCTCCTGTGCGTCTTTGGTGCGGATGCAGTGCGAATTTAGCCATACAAAGTGTATGGCTGAAATTCGCACCGCACATGAGATCGCATGTAATGAAGGAGCAGTGCGCTCCGAATTAAATGCGATCTCCGCAGCCGCACGAGTGTGAACGGGCACTTAAAAAGCTTTGAAATTACCTGGGAAACTGGCATTGTCTGAGACCGGAAATGGCAAACCGGAAGTGACCTACTTAAAACCGGAAGTGACATTAAAACACTTTTCTCCTTGACATTTTGGGCTTTAAAGTGTTGTTGTATCCGTTTTGGGGACTTTTGATCCCGTTTTGACACATTTTCTGCCTCCCTAAGCCTTTGGCCAAAGATGTGAACATTTTAAGGGCAAAACCCCCAAAATATGCAAAATTTAATTTTGGGACCATTTTACCTGTGTTTGCTTCCTTTTACCAAGAAAAGACCAGAGAGATGAAAAATGACTGGATTTCAGTCTTAGGCTCGGTTCACACTTGTGCGATGCGGGAACGCTGCCAATATGCAGCGTGTTACCGCATCGCATCCACACAACTGGCAGTTCCCACTGCCATATGCGATACGCAGGGGGTGTCAATTAAACGTTAACGACACCCCCAGTTTGATTGCATATCGCAGTGCGATCTGCAAGTACGCACAGAATCGCATCGCACAAGTGTGAACCACTGTGCGATTTGATTTTGATGCAGCTCAAAAAATGCCCCTGTGCGTCTTTGGTGCGGATGCAGTGCGAATTTAGCCATAGAAAGTGTATGGCTGAAATTCGCACCGCACATGAGATCGCATGTAACGAAGGAGCAGTGTGCTCCGAATTAAATGCGATCTCCGCAGCCGCACGAGTGTGAACGGGCACTTTAAAAGCTTTGAAATTACCTGGGAAACTGGCATTGTCTGAAACCGGAAGTGGCAAACCGGAAGTGACCTCCTTAAAACCGGAAGTGGCATTAAAACACTTTTCTCCTTGACATTTTGGGCTTTAAAGTGTTGTTGTATCCGTTTTGGGGACTTTTGATCCCGTTTTGACACATTTTCTGCCTCCCTAAGCCTTTGGCTAAAGATGTGAACATTTTAAGGGCAAAACCCCCAAAATATGCAAAATTTAATTTTGGGACCATTTTACCTGTGTTTGCTTCCTTTTACCAAGAAATGACCAGAGAGATGAAAAATGACTAGATTTCAGTCTTAGGCTCGGTTCACACTTGTGCGATGCGGGAACGCTGCCAATATGCAGCGTGTTACCGCATCGCATCCACACATCTGGCAGTTCCCACTGCCATATGCGATACGCAGGGGGTGTCAATTAAACGTTAACGACACCCCCAGTTTGATTGCATATCGCAGTGCGATCTGAGAGTACGCACAGAATCGCATCGCACAAGTGTGAACCACTGTGCGATTTGATTTTGATGCGGCTCAAAAAATGCCCCTGTGCGTCTTTGGTGCGGATGCAGTGCGAATTTAGCCATAGAAAGTGTATGGCTGAAATTCGCACCGCACATGAGATCGCATGTAACGAAGGAGCAGTGTGCTCCGCATTAAATGCGATCTCCGCAGCCGCACGAGTGTGAACGGGCACTTTAAAAGCTTTGAAATTACCTGGGAAACTGGCATTGTCTGAAACCGGAAGTGGCAAACCGGAAGTGACCTCCTTAAAACCGGAAGTGGCATTAAAACACTTTTCTCCTTGACATTTTGGGCTTTAAAGTGTTGTTGTATCCGTTTTGGGGACTTTTGATCCCGTTTTGACACATTTTCTGCCTCCCTAAGCCTTTGGCCAAAGATGTGAACATTTTAAGGGCAAAACCCCCAAAATATGCAAAATTTAATTTTGGGACCATTTTACCTGTGTTTGCTTCCTTTTACCAAGAAAAGACCAGAGAGATGAAAAATGACTGGATTTCAGTCTTAGGCTCGGTTCACACTTGTGCGATGCGGGAACGCTGCCAATATGCAGCGTGTTACCGCATCGCATCCACACAACTGGCAGTTCCCACTGCCATATGCGATACGCAGGGGGTGTCAATTAAACATTAACGACAACCCCAGTTTGATTGCATATCGCAGTGCGATCTGCAAGTACGCACAGAATCGCATCGCACAAGTGTGAACCACTGTGCGATTTGATTTTGATGCAGCTCAAAAAATGCCCCTGTGCGTCTTTGGTGCGGATGCAGTGCGAATTTAGCCATAGAAAGTGTATGGCTGAAATTCGCACCGCACATGAGATCGCATGTAACGAAGGAGCGTTGTGCTCCGAATTAAATGCGATCTCCGCAGCCGCACGAGTGTGAACGGGCACTTTAAAAGCTTTGAAATTACCTGGGAAACTGGCATTGTCTGAAACCGGAAGTGGCAAACCGGAAGTGACCTCCTTAAAACCGGAAGTGGCATTAAAACACTTTTCTCCTTGACATTTTGGGCTTTAAAGTGTTGTTGTATCCGTTTTGGGGACTTTTGATCCCGTTTTGACACATTTTCTGCCTCCCTAAGCCTTTGGCTAAAGATGTGAACATTTTAAGGGCAAAACCCCCAAAATATGCAAAATTTAATTTTGGGACCATTTTACCTGTGTTTGCTTCCTTTTACCAAGAAATGACCAGAGAGATGAAAAATGACTAGATTTCAGTCTTAGGCTCGGTTCACACTTGTGCGATGCGGGAACGCTGCCAATATGCAGCGTGTTACCGCATCGCATCCACACATCTGGCAGTTCCCACTGCCATATGCGATACGCAGGGGGTGTCAATTAAACGTTAACGACACCCCCAGTTTGATTGCATATCGCAGTGCGATCTGCAAGTACGCACAGAATCGCATTGCACAAGTGTGAACCACTGTGCGATTTGATTTTGATGCGGCTCAAAAAATGCCTCCTGTGCGTCTTTGGTGCGTAAGCAGTGCGAATTTAGCCATAGAAAGTGTATGGCTGAAATTCGCACCGCACATGAGATCGCATGTAACGAAGGAGCAGTGTGCTCCGAATTAAATGCGATCTTCGCAGCCGCACGAGTGTGAACGGGCACTTTAAAAGCTTTGAAATTACCTGGGAAACTGGCATTGTCTGAAACCGGAAGTGGCAAACCGGAAGTGACCTCCTTAAAACCGGAAGTGGCATTAAAACACTTTTCTCCTTGACATTTTGGGCTTTAAAGTGTTGTTGTATCCGTTTTGGGGACTTTTGATCCCGTTTTGACACATTTTCTGCCTCCCTAAGCCTTTGGCTAAAGATGTGAACATTTTAAGGGCAAAACCCCCAAAATATGCAAAATTTAATTTTGGGACCATTTTACCTGTGTTTGCTTCCTTTTACCAAGAAATGACCAGAGAGATGAAAAATGACTAAATTTCAGTCTTAGGCTCGGTTCACACTTGTGCGATGCGGGAACGCTGCCAATATGCAGCGTGTTACCGCATCGCATCCACACATCTGGCAGTTCCCACTGCCATATGCGATACGCAGGGGGTGTCAATTAAACGTTAACGACACCCCCAGTTTGATTGCATATCGCAGTGCGATCTGCAAGTATGCACAGAATCGCATTGCACAAGTGTGAACCACTGTGCGATTTGATTTTGATGCGACTCAAAAAATGCCTCCTGTGCGTCTTTGGTGCGGATGCAGTGCGAATTTAGCCATACAAAGTGTATGGCTGAAATTCGCACCGCACATGAGATCGCATGTAACGAAGGAGCAGTGTGCTCCGCATTAAATGCGATCTCCGCAGCCGCACGAGTGTGAACGGGCACTTTAAAAGCTTTGAAATTACCTGGGAAACTGGCATTGTCTGAAACCGGAAGTGGCAAACCGGAAGTGACCTCCTTAAAACCGGAAGTGGCATTAAAACACTTTTCTCCTTGACATTTTGGGCTTTAAAGTGTTGTTGTATCCGTTTTGGGGACTTTTGATCCCGTTTTGACACATTTTCTGCCTCCCTAAGCCTTTGGCCAAAGATGTGAACATTTTAAGGGCAAAACCCCCAAAATATGCAAAATTTAATTTTGGGACCATTTTACCTGTGTTTGCTTCCTTTTACCAAGAAAAGACCAGAGAGATGAAAAATGACTGGATTTCAGTCTTAGGCTCGGTTCACACTTGTGCGATGCGGGAACGCTGCCAATATGCAGCGTGTTACCGCATCGCATCCACACAACTGGCAGTTCCCACTGCCATATGCGATACGCAGGGGGTGTCAATTAAACGTTAACGACAACCCCAGTTTGATTGCATATCGCAGTGCGATCTGCAAGTACGCACAGAATCGCATCGCACAAGTGTGAACCACTGTGCGATTTGATTTTGATGCAGCTCAAAAAATGCCCCTGTGCGTCTTTGGTGCGGATGCAGTGCGAATTTAGCCATAGAAAGTGTATGGCTGAAATTCGCACCGCACATGAGATCGCATGTAACGAAGGAGCGTTGTGCTCCGAATTAAATGCGATCTCCGCAGCCGCACGAGTGTGAACGGGCACTTTAAAAGCTTTGAAATTACCTGGGAAACTGGCATTGTCTGAAACCGGAAGTGGCAAACCGGAAGTGACCTCCTTAAAACCGGAAGTGGCATTAAAACACTTTTCTCCTTGACATTTTGGGCTTTAAAGTGTTGTTGTATCCGTTTTGGGGACTTTTGATCCCGTTTTGACACATTTTCTGCCTCCCTAAGCCTTTGGCTAAAGATGTGAACATTTTAAGGGCAAAACCCCCAAAATATGCAAAATTTAATTTTGGGACCATTTTACCTGTGTTTGCTTCCTTTTACCAAGAAATGACCAGAGAGATGAAAAATGACTAGATTTCAGTCTTAGGCTCGGTTCACACTTGTGCGATGCGGGAACGCTGCCAATATGCAGCGTGTTACCGCATCGCATCCACACATCTGGCAGTTCCCACTGCCATATGCGATACGCAGGGGGTGTCAATTAAACGTTAACGACACCCCCAGTTTGATTGCATATCGCAGTGCGATCTGCAAGTACGCACAGAATCGCATTGCACAAGTGTGAACCACTGTGCGATTTGATTTTGATGCGGCTCAAAAAATGCCTCCTGTGCGTCTTTGGTGCGTAAGCAGTGCGAATTTAGCCATAGAAAGTGTATGGCTGAAATTCGCACCGCACATGAGATCGCATGTAACGAAGGAGCAGTGTGCTCCGAATTAAATGCGATCTTCGCAGCCGCACGAGTGTGAACGGGCACTTTAAAAGCTTTGAAATTACCTGGGAAACTGGCATTGTCTGAAACCGGAAGTGGCAAACCGGAAGTGACCTCCTTAAAACCGGAAGTGGCATTAAAACACTTTTCTCCTTGACATTTTGGGCTTTAAAGTGTTGTTGTATCCGTTTTGGGGACTTTTGATCCCGTTTTGACACATTTTCTGCCTCCCTAAGCCTTTGGCTAAAGATGTGAACATTTTAAGGGCAAAACCCCCAAAATATGCAAAATTTAATTTTGGGACCATTTTACCTGTGTTTGCTTCCTTTTACCAAGAAATGACCAGAGAGATGAAAAATGACTAAATTTCAGTCTTAGGCTCGGTTCACACTTGTGCGATGCGGGAACGCTGCCAATATGCAGCGTGTTACCGCATCGCATCCACACATCTGGCAGTTCCCACTGCCATATGCGATACGCAGGGGGTGTCAATTAAACGTTAACGACACCCCCAGTTTGATTGCATATCGCAGTGCGATCTGCAAGTACGCACAGAATCGCATCGCACAAGTGTGAACCACTGTGCGATTTGATTTTGATGCAGCTCAAAAAATGCCCCTGTGCGTCTTTGGTGCGGATGCAGTGCGAATTTAGCCATAGAAAGTGTATGGCTGAAATTCGCACCGCACATGAGATCGCATGTAACGAAGGAGCAGTGTGCTCCGAATTAAATGCGATCTCCGCAGCCGCACGAGTGTGAACGGGCACTTTAAAAGCTTTGAAATTACCTGGGAAACTGGCATTGTCTGAAACCGGAAGTGGCAAACCGGAAGTGACCTCCTTAAAACCGGAAGTGGCATTAAAACACTTTTCTCCTTGACATTTTGGGCTTTAAAGTGTTGTTGTATCCGTTTTGGGGACTTTTGATCCCGTTTTGACACATTTTCTGCCTCCCTAAGCCTTTGGCTAAAGATGTGAACATTTTAAGGGCAAAACCCCCAAAATATGCAAAATTTAATTTTGGGACCATTTTACCTGTGTTTGCTTCCTTTTACCAAGAAATGACCAGAGAGATGAAAAATGACTAAATTTAAGTCTTAGGCTCGGTTCACACTTGTGCGATGCGGGAACGCTGCCAATATGCAGCGTGTTACCGCATCGCATCCACACATCTGGCAGTTCCCACTGCCATATGCGATACGCAGGGGGTGTCAATTAAACGTTAACGACACCCCCAGTTTGATTGCATATCGCAGTGCGATCTGCAAGTACGCACAGAATCGCATTGCACAAGTGTGAACCACTGTGCGATTTGATTTTGATGCGACTCAAAAAATGCCTCCTGTGCGTCTTTGGTGCGGATGCAGTGCGAATTTAGCCATACAAAGTGTATGGCTGAAATTCGCACCGCACATGAGATCGCATGTAATGAAGGAGCAGTGCGCTCCGAATTAAATGCGATCTCCGCAGCCGCACGAGTGTGAACGGGCACTTAAAAAGCTTTGAAATTACCTGGGAAACTGGCATTGTCTGAGACCGGAAATGGCAAACCGGAAGTGACCTACTTAAAACCGGAAGTGACATTAAAACACTTTTCTCCTTGACATTTTGGGCTTTAAAGTGTTGTTGTATCCGTTTTGGGGACTTTTGATCCCGTTTTGACACATTTTCTGCCTCCCTAAGCCTTTGGCCAAAGATGTGAACATTTTAAGGGCAAAACCCCCAAAATATGCAAAATTTAATTTTGGGACCATTTTACCTGTGTTTGCTTCCTTTTACCAAGAAAAGACCAGAGAGATGAAAAATGACTGGATTTCAGTCTTAGGCTCGGTTCACACTTGTGCGATGCGGGAACGCTGCCAATATGCAGCGTGTTACCGCATCGCATCCACACAACTGGCAGTTCCCACTGCCATATGCGATACGCAGGGGGTGTCAATTAAACGTTAACGACACCCCCAGTTTGATTGCATATCGCAGTGCGATCTGCAAGTACGCACAGAATCGCATCGCACAAGTGTGAACCACTGTGCGATTTGATTTTGATGCAGCTCAAAAAATGCCCCTGTGCGTCTTTGGTGCGGATGCAGTGCGAATTTAGCCATAGAAAGTGTATGGCTGAAATTCGCACCGCACATGAGATCGCATGTAACGAAGGAGCAGTGTGCTCCGAATTAAATGCGATCTCCGCAGCCGCACGAGTGTGAACGGGCACTTTAAAAGCTTTGAAATTACCTGGGAAACTGGCATTGTCTGAAACCGGAAGTGGCAAACCGGAAGTGACCTCCTTAAAACCGGAAGTGGCATTAAAACACTTTTCTCCTTGACATTTTGGGCTTTAAAGTGTTGTTGTATCCGTTTTGGGGACTTTTGATCCCGTTTTGACACATTTTCTGCCTCCCTAAGCCTTTGGCTAAAGATGTGAACATTTTAAGGGCAAAACCCCCAAAATATGCAAAATTTAATTTTGGGACCATTTTACCTGTGTTTGCTTCCTTTTACCAAGAAATGACCAGAGAGATGAAAAATGACTAGATTTCAGTCTTAGGCTCGGTTCACACTTGTGCGATGCGGGAACGCTGCCAATATGCAGCGTGTTACCGCATCGCATCCACACATCTGGCAGTTCCCACTGCCATATGCGATACGCAGGGGGTGTCAATTAAACGTTAACGACACCCCCAGTTTGATTGCATATCGCAGTGCGATCTGAGAGTACGCACAGAATCGCATCGCACAAGTGTGAACCACTGTGCGATTTGATTTTGATGCGGCTCAAAAAATGCCCCTGTGCGTCTTTGGTGCGGATGCAGTGCGAATTTAGCCATAGAAAGTGTATGGCTGAAATTCGCACCGCACATGAGATCGCATGTAACGAAGGAGCAGTGTGCTCCGCATTAAATGCGATCTCCGCAGCCGCACGAGTGTGAACGGGCACTTTAAAAGCTTTGAAATTACCTGGGAAACTGGCATTGTCTGAAACCGGAAGTGGCAAACCGGAAGTGACCTCCTTAAAACCGGAAGTGGCATTAAAACACTTTTCTCCTTGACATTTTGGGCTTTAAAGTGTTGTTGTATCCGTTTTGGGGACTTTTGATCCCGTTTTGACACATTTTCTGCCTCCCTAAGCCTTTGGCTAAAGATGTGAACATTTTAAGGGCAAAACCCCCAAAATATGCAAAATTTAATTTTGGGACCATTTTACCTGTGTTTGCTTCCTTTTACCAAGAAATGACCAGAGAGATGAAAAATGACTAAATTTAAGTCTTAGGCTCGGTTCACACTTGTGCGATGCGGGAACGCTGCCAATATGCAGCGTGTTACCGCATCGCATCCACACATCTGGCAGTTCCCACTGCCATATGCGATACGCAGGGGGTGTCAATTAAACGTTAACGACACCCCCAGTTTGATTGCATATCGCAGTGCGATCTGCAAGTACGCACAGAATCGCATTGCACAAGTGTGAACCACTGTGCGATTTGATTTTGATGCGACTCAAAAAATGCCTCCTGTGCGTCTTTGGTGCGGATGCAGTGCGAATTTAGCCATACAAAGTGTATGGCTGAAATTCGCACCGCACATGAGATCGCATGTAATGAAGGAGCAGTGCGCTCCGAATTAAATGCGATCTCCGCAGCCGCACGAGTGTGAACGGGCACTTAAAAAGCTTTGAAATTACCTGGGAAACTGGCATTGTCTGAGACCGGAAATGGCAAACCGGAAGTGACCTACTTAAAACCGGAAGTGACATTAAAACACTTTTCTCCTTGACATTTTGGGCTTTAAAGTGTTGTTGTATCCGTTTTGGGGACTTTTGATCCCGTTTTGACACATTTTCTGCCTCCCTAAGCCTTTGGCCAAAGATGTGAACATTTTAAGGGCAAAACCCCCAAAATATGCAAAATTTAATTTTGGGACCATTTTACCTGTGTTTGCTTCCTTTTACCAAGAAAAGACCAGAGAGATGAAAAATGACTGGATTTCAGTCTTAGGCTCGGTTCACACTTGTGCGATGCGGGAACGCTGCCAATATGCAGCGTGTTACCGCATCGCATCCACACAACTGGCAGTTCCCACTGCCATATGCGATACGCAGGGGGTGTCAATTAAACGTTAACGACACCCCCAGTTTGATTGCATATCGCAGTGCGATCTGCAAGTACGCACAGAATCGCATCGCACAAGTGTGAACCACTGTGCGATTTGATTTTGATGCAGCTCAAAAAATGCCCCTGTGCGTCTTTGGTGCGGATGCAGTGCGAATTTAGCCATAGAAAGTGTATGGCTGAAATTCGCACCGCACATGAGATCGCATGTAACGAAGGAGCAGTGTGCTCCGAATTAAATGCGATCTCCGCAGCCGCACGAGTGTGAACGGGCACTTTAAAAGCTTTGAAATTACCTGGGAAACTGGCATTGTCTGAAACCGGAAGTGGCAAACCGGAAGTGACCTCCTTAAAACCGGAAGTGGCATTAAAACACTTTTCTCCTTGACATTTTGGGCTTTAAAGTGTTGTTGTATCCGTTTTGGGGACTTTTGATCCCGTTTTGACACATTTTCTGCCTCCCTAAGCCTTTGGCTAAAGATGTGAACATTTTAAGGGCAAAACCCCCAAAATATGCAAAATTTAATTTTGGGACCATTTTACCTGTGTTTGCTTCCTTTTACCAAGAAATGACCAGAGAGATGAAAAATGACTAGATTTCAGTCTTAGGCTCGGTTCACACTTGTGCGATGCGGGAACGCTGCCAATATGCAGCGTGTTACCGCATCGCATCCACACATCTGGCAGTTCCCACTGCCATATGCGATACGCAGGGGGTGTCAATTAAACGTTAACGACACCCCCAGTTTGATTGCATATCGCAGTGCGATCTGAGAGTACGCACAGAATCGCATCGCACAAGTGTGAACCACTGTGCGATTTGATTTTGATGCGGCTCAAAAAATGCCCCTGTGCGTCTTTGGTGCGGATGCAGTGCGAATTTAGCCATAGAAAGTGTATGGCTGAAATTCGCACCGCACATGAGATCGCATGTAACGAAGGAGCAGTGTGCTCCGCATTAAATGCGATCTCCGCAGCCGCACGAGTGTGAACGGGCACTTTAAAAGCTTTGAAATTACCTGGGAAACTGGCATTGTCTGAAACCGGAAGTGGCAAACCGGAAGTGACCTCCTTAAAACCGGAAGTGGCATTAAAACACTTTTCTCCTTGACATTTTGGGCTTTAAAGTGTTGTTGTATCCGTTTTGGGGACTTTTGATCCCGTTTTGACACATTTTCTGCCTCCCTAAGCCTTTGGCCAAAGATGTGAACATTTTAAGGGCAAAACCCCCAAAATATGCAAAATTTAATTTTGGGACCATTTTACCTGTGTTTGCTTCCTTTTACCAAGAAATGACCAGAGAGATGAAAAATGACTAGATTTCAGTCTTAGGCTCGGTTCACACTTGTGCGATGCGGGAACGCTGCCAATATGCAGCGTGTTACCGCATCGCATCCACACATCTGGCAGTTCCCACTGCCATATGCGATACGCAGGGGGTGTCAATTAAACGTTAACGACAACCCCAGTTTGATTGCATATCGCAGTGCGATCTGCAAGTACGCACAGAATCGCATCGCACAAGTGTGAACCACTGTGCGATTTGATTTTGATGCAGCTCAAAAAATGCCCCTGTGCGTCTTTGGTGCGGATGCAGTGCGAATTTAGCCATAGAAAGTGTATGGCTGAAATTCGCACCGCACATGAGATCGCATGTAACGAAGGAGCGTTGTGCTCCGAATTAAATGCGATCTCCGCAGCCGCACGAGTGTGAACGGGCACTTTAAAAGCTTTGAAATTACCTGGGAAACTGGCATTGTCTGAAACCGGAAGTGGCAAACCGGAAGTGACCTCCTTAAAACCGGAAGTGGCTTTAAAACACTTTTCTCCTTGACATTTTGGGCTTTAAAGTGTTGTTGTATCCGTTTTGGGGACTTTTGATCCCGTTTTGACACATTTTCTGCCTCCCTAAGCCTTTGGCTAAAGATGTGAACATTTTAAGGGCAAAACCCCCAAAATATGCAAAATTTAATTTTGGGACCATTTTACCTGTGTTTGCTTCCTTTTACCAAGAAATGACCAGAGAGATGAAAAATGACTAGATTTCAGTCTTAGGCTCGGTTCACACTTGTGCGATGCGGGAACGCTGCCAATATGCAGCGTGTTACCGCATCGCATCCACACATCTGGCAGTTCCCACTGCCATATGCGATACGCAGGGGGTGTCAATTAAACGTTAACGACACCCCCAGTTTGATTGCATATCGCAGTGCGATCTGCAAGTACGCACAGAATCGCATTGCACAAGTGTGAACCACTGTGCGATTTGATTTTGATGCGGCTCAAAAAATGCCTCCTGTGCGTCTTTGGTGCGTAAGCAGTGCGAATTTAGCCATAGAAAGTGTATGGCTGAAATTCGCACCGCACATGAGATCGCATGTAACGAAGGAGCAGTGTGCTCCGAATTAAATGCGATCTTCGCAGCCGCACGAGTGTGAACGGGCACTTTAAAAGCTTTGAAATTACCTGGGAAACTGGCATTGTCTGAAACCGGAAGTGGCAAACCGGAAGTGACCTCCTTAAAACCGGAAGTGGCATTAAAACACTTTTCTCCTTGACATTTTGGGCTTTAAAGTGTTGTTGTATCCGTTTTGGGGACTTTTGATCCCGTTTTGACACATTTTCTGCCTCCCTAAGCCTTTGGCTAAAGATGTGAACATTTTAAGGGCAAAACCCCCAAAATATGCAAAATTTAATTTTGGGACCATTTTACCTGTGTTTGCTTCCTTTTACCAAGAAATGACCAGAGAGATGAAAAATGACTAAATTTCAGTCTTAGGCTCGGTTCACACTTGTGCGATGCGGGAACGCTGCCAATATGCAGCGTGTTACCGCATCGCATCCACACATCTGGCAGTTCCCACTGCCATATGCGATACGCAGGGGGTGTCAATTAAACGTTAACGACACCCCCAGTTTGATTGCATATCGCAGTGCGATCTGCAAGTACGCACAGAATCGCATCGCACAAGTGTGAACCACTGTGCGATTTGATTTTGATGCAGCTCAAAAAATGCCCCTGTGCGTCTTTGGTGCGGATGCAGTGCGAATTTAGCCATAGAAAGTGTATGGCTGAAATTCGCACCGCACATGAGATCGCATGTAACGAAGGAGCAGTGTGCTCCGAATTAAATGCGATCTCCGCAGCCGCACGAGTGTGAACGGGCACTTTAAAAGCTTTGAAATTACCTGGGAAACTGGCATTGTCTGAAACCGGAAGTGGCAAACCGGAAGTGACCTCCTTAAAACCGGAAGTGGCATTAAAACACTTTTCTCCTTGACATTTTGGGCTTTAAAGTGTTGTTGTATCCGTTTTGGGGACTTTTGATCCCGTTTTGACACATTTTCTGCCTCCCTAAGCCTTTGGCTAAAGATGTGAACATTTTAAGGGCAAAACCCCCAAAATATGCAAAATTTAATTTTGGGACCATTTTACCTGTGTTTGCTTCCTTTTACCAAGAAATGACCAGAGAGATGAAAAATGACTAGATTTCAGTCTTAGGCTCGGTTCACACTTGTGCGATGCGGGAACGCTGCCAATATGCAGCGTGTTACCGCATCGCATCCACACAACTGGCAGTTCCCACTGCCATATGCGATACGCAGGGGGTGTCAATTAAACGTTAACGACACCCCCAGTTTGATTGCATATCGCAGTGCGATCTGCAAGTACGCACAGAATCGCATCGCACAAGTGTGAACCACTGTGCGATTTGATTTTGATGCAGCTCAAAAAATGCCCCTGTGCGTCTTTGGTGCGGATGCAGTGCGAATTTAGCCATAGAAAGTGTATGGCTGAAATTCGCACCGCACATGAGATCGCATGTAACGAAGGAGCGTTGTGCTCCGAATTAAATGCGATCTCCGCAGCCGCACGAGTGTGAACGGGCACTTTAAAAGCTTTGAAATTACCTGGGAAACTGGCATTGTCTGAAACCGGAAGTGGCAAACCGGAAGTGACCTCCTTAAAACCGGAAGTGGCATTAAAACACTTTTCTCCTTGACATTTTGGGCTTTAAAGTGTTGTTGTATCCGTTTTGGGGACTTTTGATCCCGTTTTGACACATTTTCTGCCTCCCTAAGCCTTTGGCTAAAGATGTGAACATTTTAAGGGCAAAACCCCCAAAATATGCAAAATTTAATTTTGGGACCATTTTACCTGTGTTTGCTTCCTTTTACCAAGAAATGACCAGAGAGATGAAAAATGACTAGATTTCAGTCTTAGGCTCGGTTCACACTTGTGCGATGCGGGAACGCTGCCAATATGCAGCGTGTTACCGCATCGCATCCACACATCTGGCAGTTCCCACTGCCATATGCGATACGCAGGGGGTGTCAATTAAACGTTAACGACACCCCCAGTTTGATTGCATATCGCAGTGCGATCTGCAAGTACGCACAGAATCGCATTGCACAAGTGTGAACCACTGTGCGATTTGATTTTGATGCGGCTCAAAAAATGCCTCCTGTGCGTCTTTGGTGCGTAAGCAGTGCGAATTTAGCCATAGAAAGTGTATGGCTGAAATTCGCACCGCACATGAGATCGCATGTAACGAAGGAGCAGTGTGCTCCGAATTAAATGCGATCTTCGCAGCCGCACGAGTGTGAACGGGCACTTTAAAAGCTTTGAAATTACCTGGGAAACTGGCATTGTCTGAAACCGGAAGTGGCAAACCGGAAGTGACCTCCTTAAAACCGGAAGTGGCATTAAAACACTTTTCTCCTTGACATTTTGGGCTTTAAAGTGTTGTTGTATCCGTTTTGGGGACTTTTGATCCCGTTTTGACACATTTTCTGCCTCCCTAAGCCTTTGGCTAAAGATGTGAACATTTTAAGGGCAAAACCCCCAAAATATGCAAAATTTAATTTTGGGACCATTTTACCTGTGTTTGCTTCCTTTTACCAAGAAATGACCAGAGAGATGAAAAATGACTAAATTTCAGTCTTAGGCTCGGTTCACACTTGTGCGATGCGGGAACGCTGCCAATATGCAGCGTGTTACCGCATCGCATCCACACATCTGGCAGTTCCCACTGCCATATGCGATACGCAGGGGGTGTCAATTAAACGTTAACGACACCCCCAGTTTGATTGCATATCGCAGTGCGATCTGCAAGTACGCACAGAATCGCATCGCACAAGTGTGAACCACTGTGCGATTTGATTTTGATGCAGCTCAAAAAATGCCCCTGTGCGTCTTTGGTGCGGATGCAGTGCGAATTTAGCCATAGAAAGTGTATGGCTGAAATTCGCACCGCACATGAGATCGCATGTAACGAAGGAGCAGTGTGCTCCGAATTAAATGCGATCTCCGCAGCCGCACGAGTGTGAACGGGCACTTTAAAAGCTTTGAAATTACCTGGGAAACTGGCATTGTCTGAAACCGGAAGTGGCAAACCGGAAGTGACCTCCTTAAAACCGGAAGTGGCATTAAAACACTTTTCTCCTTGACATTTTGGGCTTTAAAGTGTTGTTGTATCCGTTTTGGGGACTTTTGATCCCGTTTTGACACATTTTCTGCCTCCCTAAGCCTTTGGCTAAAGATGTGAACATTTTAAGGGCAAAACCCCCAAAATATGCAAAATTTAATTTTGGGACCATTTTACCTGTGTTTGCTTCCTTTTACCAAGAAATGACCAGAGAGATGAAAAATGACTAGATTTCAGTCTTAGGCTCGGTTCACACTTGTGCGATGCGGGAACGCTGCCAATATGCAGCGTGTTACCGCATCGCATCCACACAACTGGCAGTTCCCACTGCCATATGCGATACGCAGGGGGTGTCAATTAAACGTTAACGACACCCCCAGTTTGATTGCATATCGCAGTGCGATCTGCAAGTACGCACAGAATCGCATCGCACAAGTGTGAACCACTGTGCGATTTGATTTTGATGCAGCTCAAAAAATGCCCCTGTGCGTCTTTGGTGCGGATGCAGTGCGAATTTAGCCATAGAAAGTGTATGGCTGAAATTCGCACCGCACATGAGATCGCATGTAACGAAGGAGCAGTGTGCTCCGAATTAAATGCGATCTCCGCAGCCGCACGAGTGTGAACGGGCACTTTAAAAGCTTTGAAATTACCTGGGAAACTGGCATTGTCTGAAACCGGAAGTGGCAAACCGGAAGTGACCTCCTTAAAACCGGAAGTGGCATTAAAACACTTTTCTCCTTGACATTTTGGGCTTTAAAGTGTTGTTGTATCCGTTTTGGGGACTTTTGATCCCGTTTTGACACATTTTCTGCCTCCCTAAGCCTTTGGCTAAAGATGTGAACATTTTAAGGGCAAAACCCCCAAAATATGCAAAATTTAATTTTGGGACCATTTTACCTGTGTTTGCTTCCTTTTACCAAGAAATGACCAGAGAGATGAAAAATGACTAGATTTCAGTCTTAGGCTCGGTTCACACTTGTGCGATGCGGGAACGCTGCCAATATGCAGCGTGTTACCGCATCGCATCCACACATCTGGCAGTTCCCACTGCCATATGCGATACGCAGGGGGTGTCAATTAAACGTTAACGACACCCCCAGTTTGATTGCATATCGCAGTGCGATCTGAGAGTACGCACAGAATCGCATCGCACAAGTGTGAACCACTGTGCGATTTGATTTTGATGCGGCTCAAAAAATGCCCCTGTGCGTCTTTGGTGCGGATGCAGTGCGAATTTAGCCATAGAAAGTGTATGGCTGAAATTCGCACCGCACATGAGATCGCATGTAACGAAGGAGCAGTGTGCTCCGCATTAAATGCGATCTCCGCAGCCGCACGAGTGTGAACGGGCACTTTAAAAGCTTTGAAATTACCTGGGAAACTGGCATTGTCTGAAACCGGAAGTGGCAAACCGGAAGTGACCTCCTTAAAACCGGAAGTGGCATTAAAACACTTTTCTCCTTGACATTTTGGGCTTTAAAGTGTTGTTGTATCCGTTTTGGGGACTTTTGATCCCGTTTTGACACATTTTCTGCCTCCCTAAGCCTTTGGCTAAAGATGTGAACATTTTAAGGGCAAAACCCCCAAAATATGCAAAATTTAATTTTGGGACCATTTTACCTGTGTTTGCTTCCTTTTACCAAGAAATGACCAGAGAGATGAAAAATGACTAAATTTAAGTCTTAGGCTCGGTTCACACTTGTGCGATGCGGGAACGCTGCCAATATGCAGCGTGTTACCGCATCGCATCCACACATCTGGCAGTTCCCACTGCCATATGCGATACGCAGGGGGTGTCAATTAAACGTTAACGACACCCCCAGTTTGATTGCATATCGCAGTGCGATCTGCAAGTACGCACAGAATCGCATTGCACAAGTGTGAACCACTGTGCGATTTGATTTTGATGCGACTCAAAAAATGCCTCCTGTGCGTCTTTGGTGCGGATGCAGTGCGAATTTAGCCATACAAAGTGTATGGCTGAAATTCGCACCGCACATGAGATCGCATGTAATGAAGGAGCAGTGCGCTCCGAATTAAATGCGATCTCCGCAGCCGCACGAGTGTGAACGGGCACTTAAAAAGCTTTGAAATTACCTGGGAAACTGGCATTGTCTGAGACCGGAAATGGCAAACCGGAAGTGACCTACTTAAAACCGGAAGTGACATTAAAACACTTTTCTCCTTGACATTTTGGGCTTTAAAGTGTTGTTGTATCCGTTTTGGGGACTTTTGATCCCGTTTTGACACATTTTCTGCCTCCCTAAGCCTTTGGCCAAAGATGTGAACATTTTAAGGGCAAAACCCCCAAAATATGCAAAATTTAATTTTGGGACCATTTTACCTGTGTTTGCTTCCTTTTACCAAGAAAAGACCAGAGAGATGAAAAATGACTGGATTTCAGTCTTAGGCTCGGTTCACACTTGTGCGATGCGGGAACGCTGCCAATATGCAGCGTGTTACCGCATCGCATCCACACAACTGGCAGTTCCCACTGCCATATGCGATACGCAGGGGGTGTCAATTAAACGTTAACGACACCCCCAGTTTGATTGCATATCGCAGTGCGATCTGCAAGTACGCACAGAATCGCATCGCACAAGTGTGAACCACTGTGCGATTTGATTTTGATGCAGCTCAAAAAATGCCCCTGTGCGTCTTTGGTGCGGATGCAGTGCGAATTTAGCCATAGAAAGTGTATGGCTGAAATTCGCACCGCACATGAGATCGCATGTAACGAAGGAGCAGTGTGCTCCGAATTAAATGCGATCTCCGCAGCCGCACGAGTGTGAACGGGCACTTTAAAAGCTTTGAAATTACCTGGGAAACTGGCATTGTCTGAAACCGGAAGTGGCAAACCGGAAGTGACCTCCTTAAAACCGGAAGTGGCATTAAAACACTTTTCTCCTTGACATTTTGGGCTTTAAAGTGTTGTTGTATCCGTTTTGGGGACTTTTGATCCCGTTTTGACACATTTTCTGCCTCCCTAAGCCTTTGGCTAAAGATGTGAACATTTTAAGGGCAAAACCCCCAAAATATGCAAAATTTAATTTTGGGACCATTTTACCTGTGTTTGCTTCCTTTTACCAAGAAATGACCAGAGAGATGAAAAATGACTAGATTTCAGTCTTAGGCTCGGTTCACACTTGTGCGATGCGGGAACGCTGCCAATATGCAGCGTGTTACCGCATCGCATCCACACATCTGGCAGTTCCCACTGCCATATGCGATACGCAGGGGGTGTCAATTAAACGTTAACGACACCCCCAGTTTGATTGCATATCGCAGTGCGATCTGAGAGTACGCACAGAATCGCATCGCACAAGTGTGAACCACTGTGCGATTTGATTTTGATGCGGCTCAAAAAATGCCCCTGTGCGTCTTTGGTGCGGATGCAGTGCGAATTTAGCCATAGAAAGTGTATGGCTGAAATTCGCACCGCACATGAGATCGCATGTAACGAAGGAGCAGTGTGCTCCGCATTAAATGCGATCTCCGCAGCCGCACGAGTGTGAACGGGCACTTTAAAAGCTTTGAAATTACCTGGGAAACTGGCATTGTCTGAAACCGGAAGTGGCAAACCGGAAGTGACCTCCTTAAAACCGGAAGTGGCATTAAAACACTTTTCTCCTTGACATTTTGGGCTTTAAAGTGTTGTTGTATCCGTTTTGGGGACTTTTGATCCCGTTTTGACACATTTTCTGCCTCCCTAAGCCTTTGGCTAAAGATGTGAACATTTTAAGGGCAAAACCCCCAAAATATGCAAAATTTAATTTTGGGACCATTTTACCTGTGTTTGCTTCCTTTTACCAAGAAATGACCAGAGAGATGAAAAATGACTAAATTTAAGTCTTAGGCTCGGTTCACACTTGTGCGATGCGGGAACGCTGCCAATATGCAGCGTGTTACCGCATCGCATCCACACATCTGGCAGTTCCCACTGCCATATGCGATACGCAGGGGGTGTCAATTAAACGTTAACGACACCCCCAGTTTGATTGCATATCGCAGTGCGATCTGCAAGTACGCACAGAATCGCATTGCACAAGTGTGAACCACTGTGCGATTTGATTTTGATGCGACTCAAAAAATGCCTCCTGTGCGTCTTTGGTGCGGATGCAGTGCGAATTTAGCCATACAAAGTGTATGGCTGAAATTCGCACCGCACATGAGATCGCATGTAATGAAGGAGCAGTGCGCTCCGAATTAAATGCGATCTCCGCAGCCGCACGAGTGTGAACGGGCACTTAAAAAGCTTTGAAATTACCTGGGAAACTGGCATTGTCTGAGACCGGAAATGGCAAACCGGAAGTGACCTACTTAAAACCGGAAGTGACATTAAAACACTTTTCTCCTTGACATTTTGGGCTTTAAAGTGTTGTTGTATCCGTTTTGGGGACTTTTGATCCCGTTTTGACACATTTTCTGCCTCCCTAAGCCTTTGGCCAAAGATGTGAACATTTTAAGGGCAAAACCCCCAAAATATGCAAAATTTAATTTTGGGACCATTTTACCTGTGTTTGCTTCCTTTTACCAAGAAAAGACCAGAGAGATGAAAAATGACTGGATTTCAGTCTTAGGCTCGGTTCACACTTGTGCGATGCGGGAACGCTGCCAATATGCAGCGTGTTACCGCATCGCATCCACACAACTGGCAGTTCCCACTGCCATATGCGATACGCAGGGGGTGTCAATTAAACGTTAACGACACCCCCAGTTTGATTGCATATCGCAGTGCGATCTGCAAGTACGCACAGAATCGCATCGCACAAGTGTGAACCACTGTGCGATTTGATTTTGATGCAGCTCAAAAAATGCCCCTGTGCGTCTTTGGTGCGGATGCAGTGCGAATTTAGCCATAGAAAGTGTATGGCTGAAATTCGCACCGCACATGAGATCGCATGTAACGAAGGAGCAGTGTGCTCCGAATTAAATGCGATCTCCGCAGCCGCACGAGTGTGAACGGGCACTTTAAAAGCTTTGAAATTACCTGGGAAACTGGCATTGTCTGAAACCGGAAGTGGCAAACCGGAAGTGACCTCCTTAAAACCGGAAGTGGCATTAAAACACTTTTCTCCTTGACATTTTGGGCTTTAAAGTGTTGTTGTATCCGTTTTGGGGACTTTTGATCCCGTTTTGACACATTTTCTGCCTCCCTAAGCCTTTGGCTAAAGATGTGAACATTTTAAGGGCAAAACCCCCAAAATATGCAAAATTTAATTTTGGGACCATTTTACCTGTGTTTGCTTCCTTTTACCAAGAAATGACCAGAGAGATGAAAAATGACTAGATTTCAGTCTTAGGCTCGGTTCACACTTGTGCGATGCGGGAACGCTGCCAATATGCAGCGTGTTACCGCATCGCATCCACACATCTGGCAGTTCCCACTGCCATATGCGATACGCAGGGGGTGTCAATTAAACGTTAACGACACCCCCAGTTTGATTGCATATCGCAGTGCGATCTGAGAGTACGCACAGAATCGCATCGCACAAGTGTGAACCACTGTGCGATTTGATTTTGATGCGGCTCAAAAAATGCCCCTGTGCGTCTTTGGTGCGGATGCAGTGCGAATTTAGCCATAGAAAGTGTATGGCTGAAATTCGCACCGCACATGAGATCGCATGTAACGAAGGAGCAGTGTGCTCCGCATTAAATGCGATCTCCGCAGCCGCACGAGTGTGAACGGGCACTTTAAAAGCTTTGAAATTACCTGGGAAACTGGCATTGTCTGAAACCGGAAGTGGCAAACCGGAAGTGACCTCCTTAAAACCGGAAGTGGCATTAAAACACTTTTCTCCTTGACATTTTGGGCTTTAAAGTGTTGTTGTATCCGTTTTGGGGACTTTTGATCCCGTTTTGACACATTTTCTGCCTCCCTAAGCCTTTGGCCAAAGATGTGAACATTTTAAGGGCAAAACCCCCAAAATATGCAAAATTTAATTTTGGGACCATTTTACCTGTGTTTGCTTCCTTTTACCAAGAAAAGACCAGAGAGATGAAAAATGACTGGATTTCAGTCTTAGGCTCGGTTCACACTTGTGCGATGCGGGAACGCTGCCAATATGCAGCGTGTTACCGCATCGCATCCACACAACTGGCAGTTCCCACTGCCATATGCGATACGCAGGGGGTGTCAATTAAACATTAACGACAACCCCAGTTTGATTGCATATCGCAGTGCGATCTGCAAGTACGCACAGAATCGCATCGCACAAGTGTGAACCACTGTGCGATTTGATTTTGATGCAGCTCAAAAAATGCCCCTGTGCGTCTTTGGTGCGGATGCAGTGCGAATTTAGCCATAGAAAGTGTATGGCTGAAATTCGCACCGCACATGAGATCGCATGTAACGAAGGAGCGTTGTGCTCCGAATTAAATGCGATCTCCGCAGCCGCACGAGTGTGAACGGGCACTTTAAAAGCTTTGAAATTACCTGGGAAACTGGCATTGTCTGAAACCGGAAGTGGCAAACCGGAAGTGACCTCCTTAAAACCGGAAGTGGCATTAAAACACTTTTCTCCTTGACATTTTGGGCTTTAAAGTGTTGTTGTATCCGTTTTGGGGACTTTTGATCCCGTTTTGACACATTTTCTGCCTCCCTAAGCCTTTGGCTAAAGATGTGAACATTTTAAGGGCAAAACCCCCAAAATATGCAAAATTTAATTTTGGGACCATTTTACCTGTGTTTGCTTCCTTTTACCAAGAAATGACCAGAGAGATGAAAAATGACTAGATTTCAGTCTTAGGCTCGGTTCACACTTGTGCGATGCGGGAACGCTGCCAATATGCAGCGTGTTACCGCATCGCATCCACACATCTGGCAGTTCCCACTGCCATATGCGATACGCAGGGGGTGTCAATTAAACGTTAACGACACCCCCAGTTTGATTGCATATCGCAGTGCGATCTGCAAGTACGCACAGAATCGCATTGCACAAGTGTGAACCACTGTGCGATTTGATTTTGATGCGGCTCAAAAAATGCCTCCTGTGCGTCTTTGGTGCGTAAGCAGTGCGAATTTAGCCATAGAAAGTGTATGGCTGAAATTCGCACCGCACATGAGATCGCATGTAACGAAGGAGCAGTGTGCTCCGAATTAAATGCGATCTTCGCAGCCGCACGAGTGTGAACGGGCACTTTAAAAGCTTTGAAATTACCTGGGAAACTGGCATTGTCTGAAACCGGAAGTGGCAAACCGGAAGTGACCTCCTTAAAACCGGAAGTGGCATTAAAACACTTTTCTCCTTGACATTTTGGGCTTTAAAGTGTTGTTGTATCCGTTTTGGGGACTTTTGATCCCGTTTTGACACATTTTCTGCCTCCCTAAGCCTTTGGCTAAAGATGTGAACATTTTAAGGGCAAAACCCCCAAAATATGCAAAATTTAATTTTGGGACCATTTTACCTGTGTTTGCTTCCTTTTACCAAGAAATGACCAGAGAGATGAAAAATGACTAAATTTCAGTCTTAGGCTCGGTTCACACTTGTGCGATGCGGGAACGCTGCCAATATGCAGCGTGTTACCGCATCGCATCCACACATCTGGCAGTTCCCACTGCCATATGCGATACGCAGGGGGTGTCAATTAAACGTTAACGACACCCCCAGTTTGATTGCATATCGCAGTGCGATCTGCAAGTACGCACAGAATCGCATCGCACAAGTGTGAACCACTGTGCGATTTGATTTTGATGCAGCTCAAAAAATGCCCCTGTGCGTCTTTGGTGCGGATGCAGTGCGAATTTAGCCATAGAAAGTGTATGGCTGAAATTCGCACCGCACATGAGATCGCATGTAACGAAGGAGCAGTGTGCTCCGAATTAAATGCGATCTCCGCAGCCGCACGAGTGTGAACGGGCACTTTAAAAGCTTTGAAATTACCTGGGAAACTGGCATTGTCTGAAACCGGAAGTGGCAAACCGGAAGTGACCTCCTTAAAACCGGAAGTGGCATTAAAACACTTTTCTCCTTGACATTTTGGGCTTTAAAGTGTTGTTGTATCCGTTTTGGGGACTTTTGATCCCGTTTTGACACATTTTCTGCCTCCCTAAGCCTTTGGCTAAAGATGTGAACATTTTAAGGGCAAAACCCCCAAAATATGCAAAATTTAATTTTGGGACCATTTTACCTGTGTTTGCTTCCTTTTACCAAGAAATGACCAGAGAGATGAAAAATGACTAGATTTCAGTCTTAGGCTCGGTTCACACTTGTGCGATGCGGGAACGCTGCCAATATGCAGCGTGTTACCGCATCGCATCCACACAACTGGCAGTTCCCACTGCCATATGCGATACGCAGGGGGTGTCAATTAAACGTTAACGACACCCCCAGTTTGATTGCATATCGCAGTGCGATCTGCAAGTACGCACAGAATCGCATCGCACAAGTGTGAACCACTGTGCGATTTGATTTTGATGCAGCTCAAAAAATGCCCCTGTGCGTCTTTGGTGCGGATGCAGTGCGAATTTAGCCATAGAAAGTGTATGGCTGAAATTCGCACCGCACATGAGATCGCATGTAACGAAGGAGCAGTGTGCTCCGAATTAAATGCGATCTCCGCAGCCGCACGAGTGTGAACGGGCACTTTAAAAGCTTTGAAATTACCTGGGAAACTGGCATTGTCTGAAACCGGAAGTGGCAAACCGGAAGTGACCTCCTTAAAACCGGAAGTGGCATTAAAACACTTTTCTCCTTGACATTTTGGGCTTTAAAGTGTTGTTGTATCCGTTTTGGGGACTTTTGATCCCGTTTTGACACATTTTCTGCCTCCCTAAGCCTTTGGCTAAAGATGTGAACATTTTAAGGGCAAAACCCCCAAAATATGCAAAATTTAATTTTGGGACCATTTTACCTGTGTTTGCTTCCTTTTACCAAGAAATGACCAGAGAGATGAAAAATGACTAGATTTCAGTCTTAGGCTCGGTTCACACTTGTGCGATGCGGGAACGCTGCCAATATGCAGCGTGTTACCGCATCGCATCCACACATCTGGCAGTTCCCACTGCCATATGCGATACGCAGGGGGTGTCAATTAAACGTTAACGACACCCCCAGTTTGATTGCATATCGCAGTGCGATCTGAGAGTACGCACAGAATCGCATCGCACAAGTGTGAACCACTGTGCGATTTGATTTTGATGCGGCTCAAAAAATGCCCCTGTGCGTCTTTGGTGCGGATGCAGTGCGAATTTAGCCATAGAAAGTGTATGGCTGAAATTCGCACCGCACATGAGATCGCAAGTAACGAAGGAGCAGTGTGCTCCGCATTAAATGCGATCTCCGCAGCCGCACGAGTGTGAACGGGCACTTTAAAAGCTTTGAAATTACCTGGGAAACTGGCATTGTCTGAAACCGGAAGTGGCAAACCGGAAGTGACCTCCTTAAAACCGGAAGTGGCATTAAAACACTTTTCTCCTTGACATTTTGGGCTTTAAAGTGTTGTTGTATCCGTTTTGGGGACTTTTGATCCCGTTTTGACACATTTTCTGCCTCCCTAAGCCTTTGGCCAAAGATGTGAACATTTTAAGGGCAAAACCCCCAAAATATGCAAAATTTAATTTTGGGACCATTTTACCTGTGTTTGCTTCCTTTTACCAAGAAAAGACCAGAGAGATGAAAAATGACTGGATTTCAGTCTTAGGCTCGGTTCACACTTGTGCGATGCGGGAACGCTGCGAATATGCAGCGTGTTACCGCATCGCATCCACACATCTGGCAGTTCCCACTGCCATATGCGATACGCAGGGGGTGTCAATTAAACGTTAACGACACCCCCAGTTTGATTGCATTTTGCAGTGCGATCTGCAAGTACGCACAGAATCGCATCGCACAAGTGTGAACCACTGTGCGATTTGATATTGATGCGGCTCAAAAAATGCCTCCTGTGCGTCTTTGGTGCGGATGCAGTGCGAATTCAGCCATACAAAGTGTATGGCTGAAATTCGCACCGCACATGAGATCGCATGTAATGAAGGAGCAGTGCGCTCCGAATTAAATGCGATCTCCGCAGCCGCACAAGTGTGAACCAGCACTTAAAAAGCTTTGAAATTACCTGGGAAACTGGCATTGTCTGAAACCGGAAGTGGCAAACCGGAAGTGACCTCCTTAAAACCGGAAGTGGCATTAAAACACTTTTCTCCTTGACATTTTGGGCTTTAAAGTGTTGTTGTATCCGTTTTGGGGACTTTTGATCCCGTTTTGACACATTTTCTGCCTCCCTAAGCCTTTGGCTAAAGATGTGAACATTTTAAGGGCAAAACCCCCAAAATATGCAAAATTTAATTTTGGGACCATTTTACCTGTGTTTGCTTCCTTATACCAAGAAAAGACCAGAGAGATGAAAAATGACTGGATTTCAGTCTTAGGCTCGGTTCACACTTGTGCGATGCGGGAACGCTGCCAATATGCAGCGTGTTACCGCATCGCATCCACACAACTGGCAGTTCCCACTGCCATATGCGATACGCAGGGGGTGTCAATTAAACGTTAACGACACCCCCAGTTTGATTGCATATCGCAGTGCGATCTGCAAGTACGCACAGAATCGCATCGCACAAGTGTGAACCACTGTGCGATTTGATTTTGATGCGGCTCAAAAAATGCTTCCTGTGCGTCTTTGGTGCAGATGCAGTGTGAATTCAGCCATACAGAGTGTATGGCTGAAATTCACACTGCACATGAGATCGCATGTAATGAAGGAGCAGTGCGCTCCGAATTAAATGCGATCTCCGCAGCCGCACGAGTGTGAAAGGGCACTTAAAAAGCTTTGAAATTACCTAGGAAACTGGCATTGTCTGAAACCGGAAGTGGCAAACCGGAAGTGACCTCCTTAAAACCGGAAGTGACATTAAAACACTTTTCTCCTTGACATTTTGGGCTTTAAAGTGTTGTTGTATCCGTTTTGGGGACTTTTGATCCCGTTTTGACACATTTTCTGCCTCCCTAAGCCTTTGGCCAAAGATGTGAACATTTTAAGGGCAAAACCCCCAAAATATGCAAAATTTAATTTTGGGACCATTTTACCTGTGTTTGCTTCCTTTTACCAAGAAATGACCAGAGAGATGAAAAATGACTAGATTTCAGTCTTAGGCTCGGTTCACACTTGTGCGATGCGGGAACGCTGCCAATATGCAGCGTGTAACCGCATCGCATCCACACATCTGGCAGTTCCCACTGCCATATGCGATACGCAGGGGGTGTCAATTAAACGTTAACGACACCCCCAGTTTGATTGCATTTTGCAGTGCGATCTGCAAGTACGCACAGAATCGCATCGCACAAGTGTGAACCACTGTGCGATTTGATATTGATGCGGCTCAAAAAATGCCTCCTGTGCGTCTTTGGTGCGGATGCAGTGCGAATTCAGCCATACAAAGTGTATGGCTGAAATTCGCACCGCACATGAGATCGCATGTAATGAAGGAGCAGTGCGCTCCAAATTAAATGCGATCTCCGCAGCCGCACAAGTGTGAACCGGCACATAAAAAGCTTTGAAATTACCTGGGAAACTGGCATTGTCTGAAACCGGAAGTGGCAAACCGGAAGTGACCTCCTTAAAACCGGAAGTGGCATTAAAACACTTTTCTCCTTGACATTTTGGGCTTTAAAGTGTTGTTGTATCCGTTTTGGGGACTTTTGATCCCGTTTTGACACATTTTCTGCCTCCCTAAGCCTTTGGCCAAAGATGTGAACATTTTAAGGGCAAAACCCCCAAAATATGCAAAATTTAATTTTGGGACCATTTTACCTGTGTTTGCTTCCTTTTACCAAGAAATGACCAGAGAGATGAAAAATGACTGGATTTCAGTCTTAGGCTCGGTTCACACTTGTGCGATGCGGGAACGCTGCCAATATGCAGCGTGTTACCGCATCGCATCCACACATCTGGCAGTTCCCACTGCCATATGCGATACGCAGGGGGTGTCAATTAAACGTTAACGACACCCCCAGTTTGATTGCATATCGCAGTGCGATCTGCAAGTACGCACAGAATCGCATCGCACAAGTGTGAACCACTGTGCGATTTGATTTTGATGCGACTCAAAAAATGCCTCCTGTGCGTCTTTGGTGCGGATGCAGTGCGAATTTAGCCATAGAAAGTGTATGGCTGAAATTCGCACCGCACATGAGATCGCATGTAACGAAGGAGCAGTGTGCTCCGAATTAAATGCGATCTCCGCAGCCGCACGAGTGTGAACGGGCACTTTAAAAGCTTTGAAATTACCTGGGAAACTGGCATTGTCTGAAACCGGAAGTGGCAAACCGGAAGTTACCTCCTTAAAACCGGAAGTGACATTAAAACACTTTTCTCCTTGACATTTTGGGCTTTAAAGTGTTGTTGTATCCGTTTTGGGGACTTTTGATCCCGTTTTGACACATTTTCTGCCTCCCTAAGCCTTTGGCCAAAGATGTGAACATTTTAAGTGCCAAACCCCCAAAATATGCTAAATTTAATTTTGGGACCATTTTACCTGTGTTTGCTTCCTTTTACCAAGAAATGACCAGAGATGAAAAATGACTGGATTTCAGTCTTAGGCTCGGTTCCCACTTGTGCGATGCGGGAACGCTGCGAATATGCAGCGTGTTACCGCATCGCATCCACACATCTGGCAGTTCCCACTGCCATATGCGATACGCAGGGGGTGTCAATTAAACGTTAACGACACCCCCAGTTTGATTGCATTTTGCAGTGCGATCTGCAAGTACGCACAGAATCGCATCGCACAAGTGTGAACCACTGTGCGATTTGATATTGATGCGGCTCAAAAAATGCCTCCTGTGCGTCTTTGGTGCGGATGCAGTGCGAATTCAGCCATACAAAGTGTATGGCTGAAATTCGCACCGCACATGAGATCGCATGTAATGAAGGAGCAGTGCGCTCCGAATTAAATGCGATCTCCGCAGCCGCACAAGTGTGAACCAGCACTTAAAAAGCTTTGAAATTACCTGGGAAACTGGCATTGTCTGAAACCGGAAGTGGCAAACCGGAAGTGACCTCCTTAAAACCGGAAGTGGCATTAAAACACTTTTCTCCTTGACATTTTGGGCTTTAAAGTGTTGTTGTATCCGTTTTGGGGACTTTTGATCCCGTTTTGACACATTTTCTGCCTCCCTAAGCCTTTGGCCAAAGATGTGAACATTTTAAGGGCAAAACCCCCAAAATATGCAAAATTTAATTTTGGGACCATTTTACCTGTGTTTTCTTCCTTTTACCAAGAAATGACCAGAGAGATGAAAAATGACTGGATTTCAGTCTTAGGCTCGGTTCACACTTGTGCGATGCGGGAACGCTGCCAATATGCAGCTTGTTACCGCATCGCATCCACACATCTGGCAGTTCCCCCTGCCATATGCGATACGCAGGGGGTGTCAATTAAACGTTAACGACACCCCCAGTTTGATTGCATATCGCAGTGCGATCTGCAAGTACGCACAGAATCGCATCGCACAAGTGTGAACCACTGTGCGATTTGATTTTGATGCGGCTCAAAAAAGGCCTCCTGTGCGTCTTTGGTGCGGATGCAGTGCGAATTCAGCCATACAAAGTGTATGGCTGAAATTCGCACCGCACATGAGATCGCATGTAATGAAGGAGCAGTGCGCTCCGAATTAAATGTGATCTCCGCAGCCGCACGAGTGTGAACGGGCACTTAAAAAGCTTTGAAATCACCTGGGAAACTGGCATTGTCTGAGACCGGAAATGGCAAACCGGAAGTGACCTCCTTAAAACCGGAAGTGACATTAAAACACTTTTCTCCTTGACATTTTGGGCTTTAAAGTGTTGTTGTATCCGTTTTGGGGACTTTTGATCCCGTTTTGACACATTTTCTGCCTCCCTAAGCCTTTGGCTAAAGATGTGAACATTTTAAGGGCAAAACCCCCAAAATATGCAAAATTTAATTTTGGGACCATTTTACCTGTGTTTGCTTCCTTTTACCAAGAAATGACCAGAGAGATGAAAAATGACTAAATTTCAGTCTTAGGCTCGGTTCACACTTGTGCGATGCGGGAACGCTGCCAATATGCAGCGTGTTACCGCATCGCATCCACACATCTGGCAGTTCCCACTGCCATATGCGATACGCAGGGGGTGTCAATTAAACGTTAACGACACCCCCAGTTTGATTGCATATCGCAGTGCGATCTGCAAGTATGCACAGAATCGCATTGCACAAGTGTGAACCACTGTGCGATTTGATTTTGATGCGACTCAAAAAATGCCTCCTGTGCGTCTTTGGTGCGGATGCAGTGCGAATTTAGCCATACAAAGTGTATGGCTGAAATTCGCACCGCACATGAGATCGCATGTAATGAAGGAGCAGTGCGCTCCGAATTAAATGCGATCTCCGCAGCCGCACGAGTGTGAACGGGCACTTAAAAAGCTTTGAAATTACCTGGGAAACTGGCATTGTCTGAGACCGGAAATGGCAAACCGGAAGTGACCTACTTAAAACCGGAAGTGACATTAAAACACTTTTCTCCTTGACATTTTGGGCTTTAAAGTGTTGTTGTATCCGTTTTGGGGACTTTTGATCCCGTTTTGACACATTTTCTGCCTCCCTAAGCCTTTGGCCAAAGATGTGAACATTTTAAGGGCAAAACCCCCAAAATATGCAAAATTAAATTTTGGGACCATTTTACCTGTGTTTGCTTCCTTTTACCAAGAAATGACCAGAGATGAAAAATGACTGGATTTCAGTCTTAGGCTCGGTTCACACTTGTGCGATGTGGGAATGCTGCCAATATGCAGCGTGTTACCGCATCGCATACACACATCTGGCAGTTCCCGCTGCCATATGCGATACGCAGGGGGTGTCAATTAAACGTTAACGACACCCCCAGTTTGATTGCATATCGCAGTGCGATCTGCAAGTACGCACAGAATCGCATCGCACAAGTGTGAACCACTGTGCGATTTGATTTTGATGCGACTCAAAAAATGCCTCCTGTGCGTCTTTGGTGCGGATGCAGTGCAAATTTAGCCATAGAAAGTGTGTGGCTGAAATTCGCACCGCACATGAGATCGCATGTAACGAAGGAGCAGTGTGCTCCGAATTAAATGCAATCTCCGCAGCCGCACGAGTGTGAACGGGCACTTTAAAAGCTTTGAAATTACCTGGGAAACTGGCATTGTCTGAAACCGGAAGTGGCAAACCGGAAGTGACCTCCTTAAAACCGGAAGTGACATTAAAACACTTTTCTCCTTGACATTTTGGGCTTTAAAGTGTTGTTGTATCCGTTTTGGGGACTTTTGATCCCGTTTTGACACATTTTCTGCCTCCCTAAGCCTTTGGCCAAAGATGTGAACATTTTAAGGGCAAAACCCCCAAAATATGCAAAATTTAATTTTGGGACCATTTTACCTGTGTTTGCTTCCTTTTACCAAGAAATGACCAGAGAGATGAAAAATGACTAGATTTCAGTCTTAGGCTCGGTTCACACTTGTGCGATGCGGGAACGCTGCCAATATGCAGCGTGTTACCGCATCGCATCCACACATCTGGCAGTTCCCACTGCCATATGCGATACGCAGGGGGTGTCAATTAAACGTTAACGACACCCCCAGTTTGATTGCATATCGCAGTGCGATCTGCAAGTACGCACAGAATCGCATCGCACAAGTGTGAACCACTGTGCGATTTGATTTTGATGCGGCTCAAAAAATGCCCCTGTGCGTCTTTGGTGCGGATGCAGTGCGAATTTAGCCATAGAAAGTGTATGGCTGAAATTCACACTGCACATGAGATCGCATGTAATGAAGGAGCAGTGCGCTCCGAATTAAATGCGATCTCCGCAGCCGCACGAGTGTGAAAGGGCACTTAAAAAGCTTTGAAATTACCTAGGAAACTGGCATTGTCTGAAACCGGAAGTGGCAAACCGGAAGTGACCTCCTTAAAACCGGAAGTGACATTAAAACACTTTTCTCCTTGACATTTTGGGCTTTAAAGTGTTGTTGTATCCGTTTTGGGGACTTTTGATCCCGTTTTGACACATTTTCTGCCTCCCTAAGCCTTTGGCCAAAGATGTGAACATTTTAAGGGCAAAACCCCCAAAATATGCAAAATTTAATTTTGGGACCATTTTACCTGTGTTTGCTTCCTTTTACCAAGAAATGACCAGAGAGATGAAAAATGACTAGATTTCAGTCTTAGGCTCGGTTCACACTTGTGCGATGCGGGAACGCTGCCAATATGCAGCGTGTTACCGCATCGCATCCACACATCTGGCAGTTCCCACTGCCATATGCGATACGCAGGGGGTGTCAATTAAACGTTAACGACACCCCCAGTTTGATTGCATATCGCAGTGCGATCTGCAAGTACGCACAGAATCGCATCGCACAAGTGTGAACCACTGTGCGATTTGATTTTGATGCGGCTCAAAAAATGCCCCTGTGCGTCTTTGGTGCGGATGCAGTGCGAATTTAGCCATAGAAAGTGTATGGCTGAAATTCACACTGCACATGAGATCGCATGTAATGAAGGAGCAGTGCGCTCCGAATTAAATGCGATCTCCGCAGCCGCACGAGTGTGAAAGGGCACTTAAAAAGCTTTGAAATTACCTAGGAAACTGGCATTGTCTGAAACCGGAAGTGGCAAACCGGAAGTGACCTCCTTAAAACCGGAAGTGACATTAAAACACTTTTCTCCTTGACATTTTGGGCTTTAAAGTGTTGTTGTATCCGTTTTGGGGACTTTTGATCCCGTTTTGACACATTTTCTGCCTCCCTAAGCCTTTGGCCAAAGATGTGAACATTTTAAGGGCAAAACCCCCAAAATATGCAAAATTTAATTTTGGGACCATTTTACCTGTGTTTGCTTCCTTTTACCAAGAAATGACCAGAGATGAAAAATGACTGGATTTCAGTCTTAGGCTCGGTTCACACTTGTGCAATGTGGGAATGCTGCCAATATGCAGCGTGTTACCGCATCGCATACACACATCTGGCAGTTCCCGCTGCCATATGCGATACGCAGGGGGTGTCAATTAAACGTTAACGACACCCCCAGTTTGATTGCATATCGCAGTGCGATCTGCAAGCACGCACAGAATCGCATCGCACAAGTGTGAACCACTGTGCGATTTGATTTTGATGCGACTCAAAAAATGCCTCCTGTGCGTCTTTGGTGCGGATGCAGTGCAAATTTAGCCATAGAAAGTGTGTGGCTGAAATTCGCACCGCACATGAGATCGCATGTAACGAAGGAGCAGTGTGCTCCGAATTAAATGCAATCTCCGCAGCCGCACGAGTGTGAACGGGCACTTTAAAAGCTTTGAAATTACCTGGGAAACTGGCATTGTCTGAAACCGGAAGTGGCAAACCGGAAGTGACCTCCTTAAAACCGGAAGTGACATTAAAACACTTTTCTCCTTGACATTTTGGGCTTTAAAGTGTTGTTGTATCCGTTTTGGGGACTTTTGATCCCGTTTTGACACATTTTCTGCCTCCCTAAGCCTTTGGCCAAAGATGTGAACATTTTAAGGGCAAAACCCCCAAAATATGCAAAATTTAATTTTGGGACCATTTTACCTGTGTTTGCTTCCTTTTACCAAGAAATGACCAGAGAGATGAAAAATGACTAGATTTCAGTCTTAGGCTCGGTTCACACTTGTGCGATGCGGGAACGCTGCCAATATGCAGCGTGTTACCGCATCGCATCCACACATCTGGCAGTTCCCACTGCCATATGCGATACGCAGGGGGTGTCAATTAAACGTTAACGACACCCCCAGTTTGATTGCATATCGCAGTGCGATCTGCAAGTACGCACAGAATCGCATCGCACAAGTGTGAACCACTGTGCGATTTGATTTTGATGCGGCTCAAAAAATGCCCCTGTGCGTCTTTGGTGCGGATGCAGTGCGAATTTAGCCATAGAAAGTGTATGGCTGAAATTCACACTGCACATGAGATCGCATGTAATGAAGGAGCAGTGCGCTCCGAATTAAATGCGATCTCCGCAGCCGCACGAGTGTGAAAGGGCACTTAAAAAGCTTTGAAATTACCTAGGAAACTGGCATTGTCTGAAACCGGAAGTGGCAAACCGGAAGTGACCTCCTTAAAACCGGAAGTGACATTAAAACACTTTTCTCCTTGACATTTTGGGCTTTAAAGTGTTGTTGTATCCGTTTTGGGGACTTTTGATCCCGTTTTGACACATTTTCTGCCTCCCTAAGCCTTTGGCCAAAGATGTGAACATTTTAAGGGCAAAACCCCCAAAATATGCAAAATTTAATTTTGGGACCATTTTACCTGTGTTTGCTTCCTTTTACCAAGAAATGACCAGAGAGATGAAAAATGACTAGATTTCAGTCTTAGGCTCGGTTCACACTTGTGCGATGCGGGAACGCTGCCAATATGCAGCGTGTTACCGCATCGCATCCACACATCTGGCAGTTCCCACTGCCATATGCGATACGCAGGGGGTATCAATTAAACGTTAACGACACCCCCAGTTTGATTGCATATCGCAGTGCGATCTGCAAGTACGCACAGAATCGCATCGCACAAGTGTGAACCACTGTGCGATTTGATTTTGATGCGGCTCAAAAAATGCCCCTGTGCGTCTTTGGTGCGGATGCAGTGCGAATTTAGCCATAGAAAGTGTATGGCTGAAATTCGCACCGCACATGAGATCGCATGTAACGAAGGAGCAGTGTGCTCCGAATTAAATGCAATCTCCGCAGCCGCACGAGTGTGAACGGGCACTTTAAAAGCTTTGAAATTACCTGGGAAACTGGCATTGTCTGAAACCGGAAGTGGCAAACCGGAAGTGACCACCTTAAAACCGGAAGTGACATTAAAACACTTTTCTCCTTGACATTTTGGGCTTTAAAGTGTTGTTGTATCCGTTTTGGGGACTTTTGATCCCGTTTTGACACATTTTCTGCCTCCCTAAGCCTTTGGCCAAAGATGTGAACATTTTAAGGGCAAAACCCCCAAAATATGCAAAATTTAATTTTGGGACCATTTTACCTGTGTTTGCTTCCTTTTACCAAGAAATGACCAGAGAGATGAAAAATGACTGGATTTCAGTCTTAGGCTCGGTTCACACTTGTGCGATGCGGGAACGCTGCCAATATGCAGCGTGTTACCGCATCGCATCAACGCATCTAGCAGTTCCCACTGCCATATGCGATACGCAGGGGGTGTCAATTAAAAGTTAACGACACCCCCAGTTTGATTGCATATCGCAGTGCGATCTGCAAGTAAGCACAGAATCGGATCGCACAAGTGTGAGCCACTGTGCGATTTGATTTTGATGCGACTCAAAAAATGCTTCCTGTGCGTCTTTGGTGCAGATGCAGTGTGAATTCAGCCATACAAAGTGTATGGCTGAAATTCACACCGCACATGAGATCGCATGTAATGAAGGAGCAGTGCGCTCCGAATTAAATGCGATCTCCGCAGCCGCATGAGTGTGAAAGGGCACTTAAAAAGCTTTGAAATTACCTAGGAAACTGGCATTGTCTGAAACCGGAAGTGGCAAACCGGAAGTGACCTCCTTAAAACCGGAAGTGACATTAAAACACTTTTCTCCTTGACATTTTGGGCTTTAAAGTGTTGTTGTATCCGTTTTGGGGACTTTTGATCCCGTTTTGACACATTTTCTGCCTCCCTAAGCCTTTGGCCAAAGATGTGAACATTTTAAGGGCAAAACCCCCAAAATATGCAAAATTAAATTTTGGGACCATTTTACCTGTGTTTGCTTCCTTTTACCAAGAAATGACCAGAGATGAAAAATGACTGGATTTCAGTCTTAGGCTCGGTTCACACTTGTGCAATGTGGGAATGCTGCCAATATGCAGCGTGTTACCGCATCGCATCCACACATCTGGCAGTTCCCGCTGCCATATGCGATACGCAGGGGGTGTCAATTAAACGTTAACGACACCCCCAGTTTGATTGCATATCGCAGTGCGATCTGCAAGTACGCACAGAATCGCATCGCACAAGTGTGAACCACTGTGCGATTTGATTTTGATGCGACTCAAAAAATGCCTCCTGTGCGTCTTTGGTGCGGATGCAGTGCAAATTTAGCCATAGAAAGTGTGTGGCTGAAATTCGCACCGCACATGAGATCGCATGTAACGAAGGAGCAGTGTGCTCCGAATTAAATGCAATCTCCGCAGCCGCACGAGTGTGAACGGGCACTTTAAAAGCTTTGAAATTACCTGGGAAACTGGCATTGTCTGAAACCGGAAGTGGCAAACCGGAAGTGACCTCCTTAAAACCGGAAGTGACATTAAAACACTTTTCTCCTTGACATTTTGGGCTTTAAAGTGTTGTTGTATCCGTTTTGGGGACTTTTGATCCCGTTTTGACACATTTTCTGCCTCCCTAAGCCTTTGGCCAAAGATGTGAACATTTTAAGGGCAAAACCCCCAAAATATGCAAAATTTAATTTTGGGACCATTTTACCTGTGTTTGCTTCCTTTTACCAAGAAATGACCAGAGAGATGAAAAATGACTAGATTTCAGTCTTAGGCTCGGTTCACACTTGTGCGATGCGGGAACGCTGCCAATATGCAGCGTGTTACCGCATCGCATCCACACATCTGGCAGTTCCCACTGCCATATGCGATACGCAGGGGGTGTCAATTAAACGTTAACGACACCCCCAGTTTGATTGCATATCGCAGTGCGATCTGCAAGTACGCACAGAATCGCATTGCACAAGTGTGAACCACTGTGCGATTTGATTTTGATGCGGCTCAAAAAATGCCTCCTGTGCGTCTTTGGTGCGTAAGCAGTGCGAATTTAGCCATAGAAAGTGTATGGCTGAAATTCGCACCGCACATGAGATCGCATGTAACGAAGGAGCAGTGTGCTCCGAATTAAATGCGATCTCCGCAGCCGCACGAGTGTGAACGGGCACTTTAAAAGCTTTGAAATTACCTGGGAAACTGGCATTGTCTGAAACCGGAAGTGGCAAACCGGAAGTGACCTCCTTAAAACCGGAAGTGGCATTAAAACACTTTTCTCCTTGACATTTTGGGCTTTAAAGTGTTGTATCCGTTTTGGGGACTTTTGATCCCGTTTTGACACATTTTCTGCCTCCCTAAGCCTTTGGCTAAAGATGTGAACATTTTAAGGGCAAAACCCCCAAAATATGCAAAATTTAATTTTGGGACCATTTTACCTGTGTTTGCTTCCTTATACCAAGAAAAGACCAGAGAGATGAAAAATGACTGGATTTCAGTCTTAGGCTCGGTTCACACTTGTGCGATGCGGGAACGCTGCCAATATGCAGCGTGTTACCGCATCGCATCCACACAACTGGCAGTTCCCACTGCCATATGCGATACGCAGGGGGTGTCAATTAAACGTTAACGACACCCCCAGTTTGATTGCATATCGCAGTGCGATCTGCAAGTACGCACAGAATCGCATCGCACAAGTGTGAACCACTGTGCGATTTGATTTTGATGCGGCTCAAAAAATGCTTCCTGTGCGTCTTTGGTGCAGATGCAGTGTGAATTCAGCCATACAGAGTGTATGGCTGAAATTCACACTGCACATGAGATCGCATGTAATGAAGGAGCAGTGCGCTCCGAATTAAATGCGATCTCCGCAGCCGCACGAGTGTGAAAGGGCACTTAAAAAGCTTTGAAATTACCTAGGAAACTGGCATTGTCTGAAACCGGAAGTGGCAAACCGGAAGTGACCTCCTTAAAACCGGAAGTGACATTAAAACACTTTTCTCCTTGACATTTTGGGCTTTAAAGTGTTGTTGTATCCGTTTTGGGGACTTTTGATCCCGTTTTGACACATTTTCTGCCTCCCTAAGCCTTTGGCCAAAGATGTGAACATTTTAAGGGCAAAACCCCCAAAATATGCAAAATTTAATTTTGGGACCATTTTACCTGTGTTTGCTTCCTTTTACCAAGAAATGACCAGAGAGATGAAAAATGACTAGATTTCAGTCTTAGGCTCGGTTCACACTTGTGCGATGCGGGAACGCTGCCAATATGCAGCGTGTTACCGCATCGCATCCACACATCTGGCAGTTCCCACTGCCATATGCGATACGCAGGGGGTGTCAATTAAACGTTAACGACACCCCCAGTTTGATTGCATTTTGCAGTGCGATCTGCAAGTACGCACAGAATCGCATCGCACAAGTGTGAACCACTGTGCGATTTGATATTGATGCGGCTCAAAAAATGCCTCCTGTGCGTCTTTGGTGCGGATGCAGTGCGAATTCAGCCATACAAAGTGTATGGCTGAAATTCGCACCGCACATGAGATCGCATGTAATGAAGGAGCAGTGCGCTCCAAATTAAATGCGATCTCCGCAGCCGCACAAGTGTGAACCGGCACATAAAAAGCTTTGAAATTACCTGGGAAACTGGCATTGTCTGAAACCGGAAGTGGCAAACCGGAAGTGACCTCCTTAAAACCGGAAGTGGCATTAAAACACTTTTCTCCTTGACATTTTGGGCTTTAAAGTGTTGTTGTATCCGTTTTGGGGACTTTTGATCCCGTTTTGACACATTTTCTGTCTCCCTAAGCCTTTGGCCAAAGATGTGAACATTTTAAGGGCAAAACCCCCAAAATATGCAAAATTTAATTTTGGGACCATTTTACCTGTGTTTGCTTCCTTTTACCAAGAAATGACCAGAGAGATGAAAAATGACTGGATTTCAGTCTTAGGCTCGGTTCACACTTGTGCGATGCGGGAACGCTGCCAATATGCAGCGTGTTACCGCATCGCATCCACACATCTGGCAGTTCCCACTGCCATATGCGATACGCAGGGGGTGTCAATTAAACGTTAACGACACCCCCAGTTTGATTGCATATCGCAGTGCGATCTGCAAGTACGCACAGAATCGCATCGCACAAGTGTGAACCACTGTGCGATTTGATTTTGATGCGACTCAAAAAATGCCTCCTGTGCGTCTTTGGTGCGGATGCAGTGCGAATTTAGCCATAGAAAGTGTATGGCTGAAATTCGCACCGCACATGAGATCGCATGTAACGAAGGAGCAGTGTGCTCCGAATTAAATGCGATCTCCGCAGCCGCACGAGTGTGAACGGGCACTTTAAAAGCTTTGAAATTACCTGGGAAACTGGCATTGTCTGAAACCGGAAGTGGCAAACCGGAAGTTACCTCCTTAAAACCGGAAGTGACATTAAAACACTTTTCTCCTTGACATTTTGGGCTTTAAAGTGTTGTTGTATCCGTTTTGGGGACTTTTGATCCCGTTTTGACACATTTTCTGCCTCCCTAAGCCTTTGGCCAAAGATGTGAACATTTTAAGTGCCAAACCCCCAAAATATGCAAAATTTAATTTTGGGACCATTTTACCTGTGTTTGCTTCCTTTTACCAAGAAATGACCAGAGATGAAAAATGACTGGATTTCAGTCTTAGGCTCGGTTCCCACTTGTGCGATGCGGGAACGCTGCGAATATGCAGCGTGTTACCGCATCGCATCCACACATCTGGCAGTTCCCACTGCCATATGCGATACGCAGGGGGTGTCAATTAAACGTTAACGACACCCCCAGTTTGATTGCATTTTGCAGTGCGATCTGCAAGTACGCACAGAATCGCATCGCACAAGTGTGAACCACTGTGCGATTTGATATTGATGCGGCTCAAAAAATGCCTCCTGTGCGTCTTTGGTGCGGATGCAGTGCGAATTCAGCCATACAAAGTGTATGGCTGAAATTCGCACCGCACATGAGATCGCATGTAATGAAGGAGCAGTGCGCTCCGAATTAAATGCGATCTCCGCAGCCGCACAAGTGTGAACCAGCACTTAAAAAGCTTTGAAATTACCTGGGAAACTGGCATTGTCTGAAACCGGAAGTGGCAAACCGGAAGTGACCTCCTTAAAACCGGAAGTGGCATTAAAACACTTTTCTCCTTGACATTTTGGGCTTTAAAGTGTTGTTGTATCCGTTTTGGGGACTTTTGATCCCGTTTTGACACATTTTCTGCCTCCCTAAGCCTTTGGCCAAAGATGTGAACATTTTAAGGGCAAAACCCCCAAAATATGCAAAATTTAATTTTGGGACCATTTTACCTGTGTTTTCTTCCTTTTACCAAGAAATGACCAGAGAGATGAAAAATGACTGGATTTCAGTCTTAGGCTCGGTTCACACTTGTGCGATGCGGGAACGCTGCCAATATGCAGCTTGTTACCGCATCGCATCCACACATCTGGCAGTTCCCCCTGCCATATGCGATACGCAGGGGGTGTCAATTAAACGTTAACGACACCCCCAGTTTGATTGCATATCGCAGTGCGATCTGCAAGTACGCACAGAATCGCATCGCACAAGTGTGAACCACTGTGCGATTTGATTTTGATGCGGCTCAAAAAATGCCTCCTGTGCGTCTTTGGTGCGGATGCAGTGCGAATTCAGCCATACAAAGTGTATGGCTGAAATTCGCACCGCACATGAGATCGCATGTAATGAAGGAGCAGTGCGCTCCGAATTAAATGTGATCTCCGCAGCCGCACGAGTGTGAACGGGCACTTAAAAAGCTTTGAAATCACCTGGGAAACTGGCATTGTCTGAGACCGGAAATGGCAAACCGGAAGTGACCTCCTTAAAACCGGAAGTGACATTAAAACACTTTTCTCCTTGACATTTTGGGCTTGAAAGTGTTGTTGTATCCGTTTTGGGGACTTTTGTTCCCGTTTTGACACATTTTCTGCCTCCCTAAGCCTTTGGCCAAAGATGTGAACATTTTAAGTGCAAAACCCCCAAAATATGCAAAATTTAATTTTGGGACCATTTTACCTGTGTTTGCTTCCTTTTACCAAGAAATGACCAGAGATGAAAAATGACTGGATTTCAGTCTTAGGCTCGGTTCCCACTTGTGCGATGCGGGAACGCTGCGAATATGCAGCGTGTTACCGCATCGCATCCACACATCTGGCAGTTCCCACTGCCATATGCGATACGCAGGGGGTGTCAATTAAACGTTAACGACACCCCCAGTTTGATTGCATTTTGCAGTGCGATCTGAGAGTACGCACAGAATCGCATCGCACAAGTGTGAACCACTGTGCGATTTGATTTTGATGCGGCTCAAAAAATGCCTCCTGTGCGTCTTTGGTGCGGATGCAGTGCGAATTCAGCCATACAAAGTGTATGGCTGAAATTAGCACCGCACATGAGATCGCATGTAATGAAGGAGCAGTGCGCTCCGAATTAAATGCGATCTCCGCAGCCGCACGAGTGTGAACGGGCACTTAAAAAGCTTTGAAATTACCTGGGAAACTGGCATTGTCTGAAACCGGAAATGGCAAACCGGAAGTGACCTCCTTAAAACCGGAAGTGACATTAAAACACTTTTCTCCTTGACATTTTGGGCTTTAAAGTGTTGTTGTATCCGTTTTGGGGACTTTTGATCCCGTTTTGACACATTTTCTGCCTCCCTAAGCTTTTGGCCAAAGATGTGAATATTTTAAGGGCAAAACCACCAAAATATGCAAAATTTAATTTTGGGACCATTTTACCTGTGTTTGCTTCCTTTTACCAAGAAATGACCAGAGAGATGAAAAATGACTGGATTTCAGTCTTAGGCTCGGTTCACACTTGTGCGATGCGGGAACGCTGCCAATATGCAGCGTGTTACCGCATTGCATCCACACATCTGGCAGTTCCCCCTGCCATATGCGATACGCAGGGGGTGTCAATTAAACGTTAACGACACCCCCAGTTTGATTGCATATCGCAGTGCGATCTGCAAGTACGCACAGAATCGCATCGCACAAGTGTGAACCACTGTGCGATTTGATTTTGATGCGGCTCAAAAAATGCCTCCTGTGCGTCTTTGGTGCGGATGCAGTGCGAATTCAGCCATACAAAGTGTATGGCTGAAATTCGCACCGCACATGAGATCGCATGTAATGAAGGAGCAGTGCGCTCCGAATTAAATGCGATCTCCGCAGCCGCACAAGTGTGAACCAGCACTTAAAAAGCTTTGAAATTACCTGGGAAACTGGCATTGTCTGAAACCGGAAGTGGCAAACCGGAAGTGACCTCCTTAAAACCGGAAGTGGCATTAAAACACTTTTCTCCTTGACATTTTGGGCTTTAAAGTGTTGTTGTATCCGTTTTGGGGACTTTTGATCCCGTTTTGACACATTTTCTGCCTCCCTAAGCCTTTGGCCAAAGATGTGAACATTTTAAGGGCAAAACCCCCAAAATATGCAAAATTTAATTTTGGGACCATTTTACCTGTGTTTTCTTCCTTTTACCAAGAAATGACCAGAGAGATGAAAAATGACTGGATTTCAGTCTTAGGCTCGGTTCACACTTGTGCGATGCGGGAACGCTGCCAATATGCAGCTTGTTACCGCATCGCATCCACACATCTGGCAGTTCCCCCTGCCATATGCGATACGCAGGGGGTGTCAATTAAACGTTAACGACACCCCCAGTTTGATTGCATATCGCAGTGCGATCTGCAAGTACGCACAGAATCGCATCGCACAAGTGTGAACCACTGTGCGATTTGATTTTGATGCGGCTCAAAAAATGCCTCCTGTGCGTCTTTGGTGCGGATGCAGTGCGAATTCAGCCATACAAAGTGTATGGCTGAAATTCGCACCGCACATGAGATCGCATGTAATGAAGGAGCAGTGCGCTCCGAATTAAATGTGATCTCCGCAGCCGCACGAGTGTGAACGGGCACTTAAAAAGCTTTGAAATCACCTGGGAAACTGGCATTGTCTGAGACCGGAAATGGCAAACCGGAAGTGACCTCCTTAAAACCGGAAGTGACATTAAAACACTTTTCTCCTTGACATTTTGGGCTTGAAAGTGTTGTTGTATCCGTTTTGGGGACTTTTGTTCCCGTTTTGACACATTTTCTGCCTCCCTAAGCCTTTGGCCAAAGATGTGAACATTTTAAGTGCAAAACCCCCAAAATATGCAAAATTTAATTTTGGGACCATTTTACCTGTGTTTGCTTCCTTTTACCAAGAAATGACCAGAGATGAAAAATGACTGGATTTCAGTCTTAGGCTCGGTTCCCACTTGTGCGATGCGGGAACGCTGCGAATATGCAGCGTGTTACCGCATCGCATCCACACATCTGGCAGTTCCCACTGCCATATGCGATACGCAGGGGGTGTCAATTAAACGTTAACGACACCCCCAGTTTGATTGCATTTTGCAGTGCGATCTGAGAGTACGCACAGAATCGCATCGCACAAGTGTGAACCACTGTGCGATTTGATTTTGATGCGGCTCAAAAAATGCCTCCTGTGCGTCTTTGGTGCGGATGCAGTGCGAATTCAGCCATACAAAGTGTATGGCTGAAATTAGCACCGCACATGAGATCGCATGTAATGAAGGAGCAGTGCGCTCCGAATTAAATGCGATCTCCGCAGCCGCACGAGTGTGAACGGGCACTTAAAAAGCTTTGAAATTACCTGGGAAACTGGCATTGTCTGAAACCGGAAATGGCAAACCGGAAGTGACCTCCTTAAAACCGGAAGTGACATTAAAACACTTTTCTCCTTGACATTTTGGGCTTTAAAGTGTTGTTGTATCCGTTTTGGGGACTTTTGATCCCGTTTTGACACATTTTCTGCCTCCCTAAGCTTTTGGCCAAAGATGTGAATATTTTAAGGGCAAAACCACCAAAATATGCAAAATTTAATTTTGGGACCATTTTACCTGTGTTTGCTTCCTTTTACCAAGAAATGACCAGAGAGATGAAAAATGACTGGATTTCAGTCTTAGGCTCGGTTCACACTTGTGCGATGCGGGAACGCTGCCAATATGCAGCGTGTTACCGCATCGCATCCACACATCTGGCAGTTCCCCCTGCCATATGCGATACGCAGGGGGTGTCAATTAAACGTTAACGACACCCCCAGTTTGATTGCATATCGCAGTGCGATCTGCAAGTACGCACAGAATCGCATCGCACAAGTGTGAACCACTGTGCGATTTGATTTTGATGCGGCTCAAAAAATGCCTCCTGTGCGTCTTTGGTGCGGATGCAGTGCGAATTCAGCCATACAAAGTGTATGGCTGAAATTCGCACCGCACATGAGATCGCATGTAATGAAGGAGCAGTGCGCTCCGAATTAAATGCGATCTCCGCAGCCGCACAAGTGTGAACCAGCACTTAAAAAGCTTTGAAATTACCTGGGAAACTGGCATTGTCTGAAACCGGAAGTGGCAAACCGGAAGTGACCTCCTTAAAACCGGAAGTGGCATTAAAACACTTTTCTCCTTGACATTTTGGGCTTTAAAGTGTTGTTGTATCCGTTTTGGGGACTTTTGATCCCGTTTTGACACATTTTCTGCCTCCCTAAGCCTTTGGCCAAAGATGTGAACATTTTAAGGGCAAAACCCCCAAAATATGCAAAATTTAATTTTGGGACCATTTTACCTGTGTTTTCTTCCTTTTACCAAGAAATGACCAGAGAGATGAAAAATGACTGGATTTCAGTCTTAGGCTCGGTTCACACTTGTGCAATGCGGGAACGCTGCCAATATGCAGCGTGTTACCGCATCGCATCAACGCATCTAGCAGTTCCCACTGCCATATGCGATACGCAGGGGGTGTCAATTAAAAGTTAACGACACCCCCAGTTTGATTGCATATCGCAGTGCGATCTGCAAGTAAGCACAGAATCGGATCGCACAAGTGTGAGCCACTGTGCGATTTGATTTTGATGCGACTCAAAAAATGCCTCCTGTGCGTCTTTGGTGCGGATGCAGTGCGAATTTAGCCATACAAAGTGTATGGCTGAAATTCGCACCGCACATGAGATCGCATGTAATGAAGGAGCAGTGCGCTCCGAATTAAATGCGATCTCCGCAGCCGCATGAGTGTGAACGGGCACTTAAAAAGCTTTGAAATTACCTGGGAAACTGGCATTGTCTGAAACCGGAAATGGCAAACCGGAAGTGACCTCCTTAAAACCGGAAGTGACATTAAAACACTTTTCTCCTTGACATTTTGGGCTTTAAACTGTTGTTGTTTCCGTTTTGGGGACTTTTGATCCCGTTTTGACACATGTTCTGCCTCCCTAAGCTTTTGGCCAAAGATGTGAACATTTTAAGGGCAAAACCCCCAAAATATGCAAAATTTTATTTTGGGACCATTTTACCTGTGTTTGCTTCCTTTTACCAAGAAATGACCAGAGAGATGAAAAATGACTGGATTTCAGTCTTAGGCTCGGTTCCCACTTGTGCGATGCGGGAACGCTGCGAATATGCAGCGTGTTACCGCATCGCATCCACACATCTGGCAGTTCCCACTGCCATATGCGATACGCAGGGGGTGTCAATTAAACGTTAACGACACCCCCAGTTTGATTGCATTTTGCAGTGCGATCTGCAAGTACGCACAGAATCGCATCGCACAAGTGTGAACCACTGTGCGATTTGATATTGATGCGGCTCAAAAAATGCCTCCTGTGCGTCTTTGGTGCGGATGCAGTGCGAATTCAGCCATAGAAAGTGTATGGCTGAAATTCGCACCGCACATGAGATCGCATGTAATGAAGGAGCAGTGCGCTCCGAATTAAATGCGATCTCCGCAGCCGCACGAGTGTGAAAGGGCACTTAAAAAGCTTTGAAATTACCTAGGAAACTGGCATTGTCTGAAACCGGAAGTGGCAAACCGGAAGTGACCTCCTTAAAACCGGAAGTGACATTAAAACACTTTTCTCCTTGACATTTTGGGCTTTAAAGTGTTGTTGTATCCGTTTTGGGGACTTTTGATCCCGTTTTGACACATTTTCTGCCTCCCTAAGCCTTTGGCCAAAGATGTGAACATTTTAAGGGCAAAACCCCCAAAATATGCAAAATTTAATTTTGGGACCATTTTACCTGTGTTTGCTTCCTTTTACCAAGAAATGACCAGAGAGATGAAAAATGACTGGATTTCAGTCTTAGGCTCGGTTCACACTTGTGCGATGCGGGAACGCTGCCAATATGCAGCGTGTTACCGCATCGCATCCACACATCTGGCAGTTCCCACTGCCATATGCGATACGCAGGGGGTGTCAATTAAACGTTAACGACACCCCCAGTTTGATTGCATTTTGCAGTGCGATCTGCAAGTACGCACAGAATCGCATCGCACAAGTGTGAACCACTGTGCGATTTGATATTGATGCGACTCAAAAAATGCCTCCTGTGCGTCTTTGGTGCGGATGCAGTGCGAATTCAGCCATACAAAGTGTATGGCTGAAATTCGCACCGCACATGAGATCGCATGTAATGAAGGAGCAGTGCGCTCCAAATTAAATGCGATCTCCGCAGCCGCACAAGTGTGAACCGGCACATAAAAAGCTTTGAAATTACCTGGGAAACTGGCATTGTCTGAAACCGGAAGTGGCAAACCGGAAGTGACCTCCTTAAAACCGGAAGTGGCATTAAAACACTTTTCTCCTTGACATTTTGGGCTTTAAAGTGTTGTTGTATCCGTTTTGGGGACTTTTGATCCCGTTTTGACACATTTTCTGCCTCCCTAAGCCTTTGGCCAAAGATGTGAACATTTTAAGGGCAAAACCCCCAAAATATGCAAAATTTAATTTTGGGACCATTTTACCTGTGTTTGCTTCCTTTTACCAAGAAATGACCAGAGAGATGAAAAATGACTGGATTTCAGTCTTAGGCTCGGTTCACACTTGTGCGATGCGGGAACGCTGCCAATATGCAGCGTGTTACCGCATCGCATCCACACATCTGGCAGTTCCCACTGCCATATGCGATACGCAGGGGGTGTCAATTAAACGTTAACGACACCCCCAGTTTGATTGCATATCGCAGTGCGATCTGCAAGTACGCACAGAATCGCATCGCACAAGTGTGAACCACTGTGCGATTTGATTTTGATGCGACTCAAAAAATGCCTCCTGTGCGTCTTTGGTGCGGATGCAGTGCGAATTTAGCCATAGAAAGTGTATGGCTGAAATTCGCACCGCACATGAGATCGCATGTAACGAAGGAGCAGTGTGCTCCGAATTAAATGCGATCTCCGCAGCCGCACGAGTGTGAACGGGCACTTTAAAAGCTTTGAAATTACCTGGGAAACTGGCATTGTCTGAAACCGGAAGTGGCAAACCGGAAGTTACCTCCTTAAAACCGGAAGTGACATTAAAACACTTTTCTCCTTGACATTTTGGGCTTTAAAGTGTTGTTGTATCCGTTTTGGGGACTTTTGATCCCGTTTTGACACATTTTCTGCCTCCCTAAGCCTTTGGCCAAAGATGTGAACATTTTAAGTGCCAAACCCCCAAAATATGCTAAATTTAATTTTGGGACCATTTTACCTGTGTTTGCTTCCTTTTACCAAGAAATGACCAGAGATGAAAAATGACTGGATTTCAGTCTTAGGCTCGGTTCCCACTTGTGCGATGCGGGAACGCTGCGAATATGCAGCGTGTTACCGCATCGCATCCACACATCTGGCAGTTCCCACTGCCATATGCGATACGCAGGGGGTGTCAATTAAACGTTAACGACACCCCCAGTTTGATTGCATTTTGCAGTGCGATCTGCAAGTACGCACAGAATCGCATCGCACAAGTGTGAACCACTGTGCGATTTGATATTGATGCGGCTCAAAAAATGCCTCCTGTGCGTCTTTGGTGCGGATGCAGTGCGAATTCAGCCATACAAAGTGTATGGCTGAAATTCGCACCGCACATGAGATCGCATGTAATGAAGGAGCAGTGCGCTCCGAATTAAATGCGATCTCCGCAGCCGCACAAGTGTGAACCAGCACTTAAAAAGCTTTGAAATTACCTGGGAAACTGGCATTGTCTGAAACCGGAAGTGGCAAACCGGAAGTGACCTCCTTAAAACCGGAAGTGGCATTAAAACACTTTTCTCCTTGACATTTTGGGCTTTAAAGTGTTGTTGTATCCGTTTTGGGGACTTTTGATCCCGTTTTGACACATTTTCTGCCTCCCTAAGCCTTTGGCCAAAGATGTGAACATTTTAAGGGCAAAACCCCCAAAATATGCAAAATTTAATTTTGGGACCATTTTACCTGTGTTTTCTTCCTTTTACCAAGAAATGACCAGAGAGATGAAAAATGACTGGATTTCAGTCTTAGGCTCGGTTCACACTTGTGCGATGCGGGAACGCTGCCAATATGCAGCTTGTTACCGCATCGCATCCACACATCTGGCAGTTCCCCCTGCCATATGCGATACGCAGGGGGTGTCAATTAAACGTTAACGACACCCCCAGTTTGATTGCATATCGCAGTGCGATCTGCAAGTACGCACAGAATCGCATCGCACAAGTGTGAACCACTGTGCGATTTGATTTTGATGCGGCTCAAAAAAGGCCTCCTGTGCGTCTTTGGTGCGGATGCAGTGCGAATTCAGCCATACAAAGTGTATGGCTGAAATTCGCACCGCACATGAGATCGCATGTAATGAAGGAGCAGTGCGCTCCGAATTAAATGTGATCTCCGCAGCCGCACGAGTGTGAACGGGCACTTAAAAAGCTTTGAAATCACCTGGGAAACTGGCATTGTCTGAGACCGGAAATGGCAAACCGGAAGTGACCTCCTTAAAACCGGAAGTGACATTAAAACACTTTTCTCCTTGACATTTTGGGCTTTAAAGTGTTGTTGTATCCGTTTTGGGGACTTTTGATCCCGTTTTGACACATTTTCTGCCTCCCTAAGCCTTTGGCTAAAGATGTGAACATTTTAAGGGCAAAACCCCCAAAATATGCAAAATTTAATTTTGGGACCATTTTACCTGTGTTTGCTTCCTTTTACCAAGAAATGACCAGAGAGATGAAAAATGACTAAATTTCAGTCTTAGGCTCGGTTCACACTTGTGCGATGCGGGAACGCTGCCAATATGCAGCGTGTTACCGCATCGCATCCACACATCTGGCAGTTCCCACTGCCATATGCGATACGCAGGGGGTGTCAATTAAACGTTAACGACACCCCCAGTTTGATTGCATATCGCAGTGCGATCTGCAAGTATGCACAGAATCGCATTGCACAAGTGTGAACCACTGTGCGATTTGATTTTGATGCGACTCAAAAAATGCCTCCTGTGCGTCTTTGGTGCGGATGCAGTGCGAATTTAGCCATACAAAGTGTATGGCTGAAATTCGCACCGCACATGAGATCGCATGTAATGAAGGAGCAGTGCGCTCCGAATTAAATGCGATCTCCGCAGCCGCACGAGTGTGAACGGGCACTTAAAAAGCTTTGAAATTACCTGGGAAACTGGCATTGTCTGAGACCGGAAATGGCAAACCGGAAGTGACCTACTTAAAACCGGAAGTGACATTAAAACACTTTTCTCCTTGACATTTTGGGCTTTAAAGTGTTGTTGTATCCGTTTTGGGGACTTTTGATCCCGTTTTGACACATTTTCTGCCTCCCTAAGCCTTTGGCCAAAGATGTGAACATTTTAAGGGCAAAACCCCCAAAATATGCAAAATTAAATTTTGGGACCATTTTACCTGTGTTTGCTTCCTTTTACCAAGAAATGACCAGAGATGAAAAATGACTGGATTTCAGTCTTAGGCTCGGTTCACACTTGTGCGATGTGGGAATGCTGCCAATATGCAGCGTGTTACCGCATCGCATACACACATCTGGCAGTTCCCGCTGCCATATGCGATACGCAGGGGGTGTCAATTAAACGTTAACGACACCCCCAGTTTGATTGCATATCGCAGTGCGATCTGCAAGTACGCACAGAATCGCATCGCACAAGTGTGAACCACTGTGCGATTTGATTTTGATGCGACTCAAAAAATGCCTCCTGTGCGTCTTTGGTGCGGATGCAGTGCAAATTTAGCCATAGAAAGTGTGTGGCTGAAATTCGCACCGCACATGAGATCGCATGTAACGAAGGAGCAGTGTGCTCCGAATTAAATGCAATCTCCGCAGCCGCACGAGTGTGAACGGGCACTTTAAAAGCTTTGAAATTACCTGGGAAACTGGCATTGTCTGAAACCGGAAGTGGCAAACCGGAAGTGACCTCCTTAAAACCGGAAGTGACATTAAAACACTTTTCTCCTTGACATTTTGGGCTTTAAAGTGTTGTTGTATCCGTTTTGGGGACTTTTGATCCCGTTTTGACACATTTTCTGCCTCCCTAAGCCTTTGGCCAAAGATGTGAACATTTTAAGGGCAAAACCCCCAAAATATGCAAAATTTAATTTTGGGACCATTTTACCTGTGTTTGCTTCCTTTTACCAAGAAATGACCAGAGAGATGAAAAATGACTAGATTTCAGTCTTAGGCTCGGTTCACACTTGTGCGATGCGGGAACGCTGCCAATATGCAGCGTGTTACCGCATCGCATCCACACATCTGGCAGTTCCCACTGCCATATGCGATACGCAGGGGGTGTCAATTAAACGTTAACGACACCCCCAGTTTGATTGCATATCGCAGTGCGATCTGCAAGTACGCACAGAATCGCATCGCACAAGTGTGAACCACTGTGCGATTTGATTTTGATGCGGCTCAAAAAATGCCCCTGTGCGTCTTTGGTGCGGATGCAGTGCGAATTTAGCCATAGAAAGTGTATGGCTGAAATTCACACTGCACATGAGATCGCATGTAATGAAGGAGCAGTGCGCTCCGAATTAAATGCGATCTCCGCAGCCGCACGAGTGTGAAAGGGCACTTAAAAAGCTTTGAAATTACCTAGGAAACTGGCATTGTCTGAAACCGGAAGTGGCAAACCGGAAGTGACCTCCTTAAAACCGGAAGTGACATTAAAACACTTTTCTCCTTGACATTTTGGGCTTTAAAGTGTTGTTGTATCCGTTTTGGGGACTTTTGATCCCGTTTTGACACATTTTCTGCCTCCCTAAGCCTTTGGCCAAAGATGTGAACATTTTAAGGGCAAAACCCCCAAAATATGCAAAATTTAATTTTGGGACCATTTTACCTGTGTTTGCTTCCTTTTACCAAGAAATGACCAGAGAGATGAAAAATGACTAGATTTCAGTCTTAGGCTCGGTTCACACTTGTGCGATGCGGGAACGCTGCCAATATGCAGCGTGTTACCGCATCGCATCCACACATCTGGCAGTTCCCACTGCCATATGCGATACGCAGGGGGTGTCAATTAAACGTTAACGACACCCCCAGTTTGATTGCATATCGCAGTGCGATCTGCAAGTACGCACAGAATCGCATCGCACAAGTGTGAACCACTGTGCGATTTGATTTTGATGCGGCTCAAAAAATGCCCCTGTGCGTCTTTGGTGCGGATGCAGTGCGAATTTAGCCATAGAAAGTGTATGGCTGAAATTCACACTGCACATGAGATCGCATGTAATGAAGGAGCAGTGCGCTCCGAATTAAATGCGATCTCCGCAGCCGCACGAGTGTGAAAGGGCACTTAAAAAGCTTTGAAATTACCTAGGAAACTGGCATTGTCTGAAACCGGAAGTGGCAAACCGGAAGTGACCTCCTTAAAACCGGAAGTGACATTAAAACACTTTTCTCCTTGACATTTTGGGCTTTAAAGTGTTGTTGTATCCGTTTTGGGGACTTTTGATCCCGTTTTGACACATTTTCTGCCTCCCTAAGCCTTTGGCCAAAGATGTGAACATTTTAAGGGCAAAACCCCCAAAATATGCAAAATTTAATTTTGGGACCATTTTACCTGTGTTTGCTTCCTTTTACCAAGAAATGACCAGAGAGATGAAAAATGACTAGATTTCAGTCTTAGGCTCGGTTCACACTTGTGCGATGCGGGAACGCTGCCAATATGCAGCGTGTTACCGCATCGCATCCACACATCTGGCAGTTCCCACTGCCATATGCGATACGCAGGGGGTATCAATTAAACGTTAACGACACCCCCAGTTTGATTGCATATCGCAGTGCGATCTGCAAGTACGCACAGAATCGCATCGCACAAGTGTGAACCACTGTGCGATTTGATTTTGATGCGGCTCAAAAAATGCCCCTGTGCGTCTTTGGTGCGGATGCAGTGCGAATTTAGCCATAGAAAGTGTATGGCTGAAATTCGCACCGCACATGAGATCGCATGTAACGAAGGAGCAGTGTGCTCCGAATTAAATGCAATCTCCGCAGCCGCACGAGTGTGAACGGGCACTTTAAAAGCTTTGAAATTACCTGGGAAACTGGCATTGTCTGAAACCGGAAGTGGCAAACCGGAAGTGACCACCTTAAAACCGGAAGTGACATTAAAACACTTTTCTCCTTGACATTTTGGGCTTTAAAGTGTTGTTGTATCCGTTTTGGGGACTTTTGATCCCGTTTTGACACATTTTCTGCCTCCCTAAGCCTTTGGCCAAAGATGTGAACATTTTAAGGGCAAAACCCCCAAAATATGCAAAATTTAATTTTGGGACCATTTTACCTGTGTTTGCTTCCTTTTACCAAGAAATGACCAGAGAGATGAAAAATGACTGGATTTCAGTCTTAGGCTCGGTTCACACTTGTGCGATGCGGGAACGCTGCCAATATGCAGCGTGTTACCGCATCGCATCAACGCATCTAGCAGTTCCCACTGCCATATGCGATACGCAGGGGGTGTCAATTAAAAGTTAACGACACCCCCAGTTTGATTGCATATCGCAGTGCGATCTGCAAGTAAGCACAGAATCGGATCGCACAAGTGTGAGCCACTGTGCGATTTGATTTTGATGCGACTCAAAAAATGCTTCCTGTGCGTCTTTGGTGCAGATGCAGTGTGAATTCAGCCATACAAAGTGTATGGCTGAAATTCACACCGCACATGAGATCGCATGTAATGAAGGAGCAGTGCGCTCCGAATTAAATGCGATCTCCGCAGCCGCATGAGTGTGAAAGGGCACTTAAAAAGCTTTGAAATTACCTAGGAAACTGGCATTGTCTGAAACCGGAAGTGGCAAACCGGAAGTGACCTCCTTAAAACCGGAAGTGACATTAAAACACTTTTCTCCTTGACATTTTGGGCTTTAAAGTGTTGTTGTATCCGTTTTGGGGACTTTTGATCCCGTTTTGACACATTTTCTGCCTCCCTAAGCCTTTGGCCAAAGATGTGAACATTTTAAGGGCAAAACCCCCAAAATATGCAAAATTAAATTTTGGGACCATTTTACCTGTGTTTGCTTCCTTTTACCAAGAAATGACCAGAGATGAAAAATGACTGGATTTCAGTCTTAGGCTCGGTTCACACTTGTGCAATGTGGGAATGCTGCCAATATGCAGCGTGTTACCGCATCGCATCCACACATCTGGCAGTTCCCGCTGCCATATGCGATACGCAGGGGGTGTCAATTAAACGTTAACGACACCCCCAGTTTGATTGCATATCGCAGTGCGATCTGCAAGTACGCACAGAATCGCATCGCACAAGTGTGAACCACTGTGCGATTTGATTTTGATGCGACTCAAAAAATGCCTCCTGTGCGTCTTTGGTGCGGATGCAGTGCAAATTTAGCCATAGAAAGTGTGTGGCTGAAATTCGCACCGCACATGAGATCGCATGTAACGAAGGAGCAGTGTGCTCCGAATTAAATGCAATCTCCGCAGCCGCACGAGTGTGAACGGGCACTTTAAAAGCTTTGAAATTACCTGGGAAACTGGCATTGTCTGAAACCGGAAGTGGCAAACCGGAAGTGACCTCCTTAAAACCGGAAGTGACATTAAAACACTTTTCTCCTTGACATTTTGGGCTTTAAAGTGTTGTTGTATCCGTTTTGGGGACTTTTGATCCCGTTTTGACACATTTTCTGCCTCCCTAAGCCTTTGGCCAAAGATGTGAACATTTTAAGGGCAAAACCCCCAAAATATGCAAAATTTAATTTTGGGACCATTTTACCTGTGTTTGCTTCCTTTTACCAAGAAATGACCAGAGAGATGAAAAATGACTAGATTTCAGTCTTAGGCTCGGTTCACACTTGTGCGATGCGGGAACGCTGCCAATATGCAGCGTGTTACCGCATCGCATCCACACATCTGGCAGTTCCCACTGCCATATGCGATACGCAGGGGGTGTCAATTAAACGTTAACGACACCCCCAGTTTGATTGCATATCGCAGTGCGATCTGCAAGTACGCACAGAATCGCATTGCACAAGTGTGAACCACTGTGCGATTTGATTTTGATGCGGCTCAAAAAATGCCTCCTGTGCGTCTTTGGTGCGTAAGCAGTGCGAATTTAGCCATAGAAAGTGTATGGCTGAAATTCGCACCGCACATGAGATCGCATGTAACGAAGGAGCAGTGTGCTCCGAATTAAATGCGATCTCCGCAGCCGCACGAGTGTGAACGGGCACTTTAAAAGCTTTGAAATTACCTGGGAAACTGGCATTGTCTGAAACCGGAAGTGGCAAACCGGAAGTGACCTCCTTAAAACCGGAAGTGGCATTAAAACACTTTTCTCCTTGACATTTTGGGCTTTAAAGTGTTGTTGTATCCGTTTTGGGGACTTTTGATCCCGTTTTGACACATTTTCTGCCTCCCTAAGCCTTTGGCTAAAGATGTGAACATTTTAAGGGCAAAACCCCCAAAATATGCAAAATTTAATTTTGGGACCATTTTACCTGTGTTTGCTTCCTTATACCAAGAAAAGACCAGAGAGATGAAAAATGACTGGATTTCAGTCTTAGGCTCGGTTCACACTTGTGCGATGCGGGAACGCTGCCAATATGCAGCGTGTTACCGCATCGCATCCACACAACTGGCAGTTCCCACTGCCATATGCGATACGCAGGGGGTGTCAATTAAACGTTAACGACACCCCCAGTTTGATTGCATATCGCAGTGCGATCTGCAAGTACGCACAGAATCGCATCGCACAAGTGTGAACCACTGTGCGATTTGATTTTGATGCGGCTCAAAAAATGCTTCCTGTGCGTCTTTGGTGCAGATGCAGTGTGAATTCAGCCATACAGAGTGTATGGCTGAAATTCACACTGCACATGAGATCGCATGTAATGAAGGAGCAGTGCGCTCCGAATTAAATGCGATCTCCGCAGCCGCACGAGTGTGAAAGGGCACTTAAAAAGCTTTGAAATTACCTAGGAAACTGGCATTGTCTGAAACCGGAAGTGGCAAACCGGAAGTGACCTCCTTAAAACCGGAAGTGACATTAAAACACTTTTCTCCTTGACATTTTGGGCTTTAAAGTGTTGTTGTATCCGTTTTGGGGACTTTTGATCCCGTTTTGACACATTTTCTGCCTCCCTAAGCCTTTGGCCAAAGATGTGAACATTTTAAGGGCAAAACCCCCAAAATATGCAAAATTTAATTTTGGGACCATTTTACCTGTGTTTGCTTCCTTTTACCAAGAAATGACCAGAGAGATGAAAAATGACTAGATTTCAGTCTTAGGCTCGGTTCACACTTGTGCGATGCGGGAACGCTGCCAATATGCAGCGTGTTACCGCATCGCATCCACACATCTGGCAGTTCCCACTGCCATATGCGATACGCAGGGGGTGTCAATTAAACGTTAACGACACCCCCAGTTTGATTGCATTTTGCAGTGCGATCTGCAAGTACGCACAGAATCGCATCGCACAAGTGTGAACCACTGTGCGATTTGATATTGATGCGGCTCAAAAAATGCCTCCTGTGCGTCTTTGGTGCGGATGCAGTGCGAATTCAGCCATACAAAGTGTATGGCTGAAATTCGCACCGCACATGAGATCGCATGTAATGAAGGAGCAGTGCGCTCCAAATTAAATGCGATCTCCGCAGCCGCACAAGTGTGAACCGGCACATAAAAAGCTTTGAAATTACCTGGGAAACTGGCATTGTCTGAAACCGGAAGTGGCAAACCGGAAGTGACCTCCTTAAAACCGGAAGTGGCATTAAAACACTTTTCTCCTTGACATTTTGGGCTTTAAAGTGTTGTTGTATCCGTTTTGGGGACTTTTGATCCCGTTTTGACACATTTTCTGTCTCCCTAAGCCTTTGGCCAAAGATGTGAACATTTTAAGGGCAAAACCCCCAAAATATGCAAAATTTAATTTTGGGACCATTTTACCTGTGTTTGCTTCCTTTTACCAAGAAATGACCAGAGAGATGAAAAATGACTGGATTTCAGTCTTAGGCTCGGTTCACACTTGTGCGATGCGGGAACGCTGCCAATATGCAGCGTGTTACCGCATCGCATCCACACATCTGGCAGTTCCCACTGCCATATGCGATACGCAGGGGGTGTCAATTAAACGTTAACGACACCCCCAGTTTGATTGCATATCGCAGTGCGATCTGCAAGTACGCACAGAATCGCATCGCACAAGTGTGAACCACTGTGCGATTTGATTTTGATGCGACTCAAAAAATGCCTCCTGTGCGTCTTTGGTGCGGATGCAGTGCGAATTTAGCCATAGAAAGTGTATGGCTGAAATTCGCACCGCACATGAGATCGCATGTAACGAAGGAGCAGTGTGCTCCGAATTAAATGCGATCTCCGCAGCCGCACGAGTGTGAACGGGCACTTTAAAAGCTTTGAAATTACCTGGGAAACTGGCATTGTCTGAAACCGGAAGTGGCAAACCGGAAGTTACCTCCTTAAAACCGGAAGTGACATTAAAACACTTTTCTCCTTGACATTTTGGGCTTTAAAGTGTTGTTGTATCCGTTTTGGGGACTTTTGATCCCGTTTTGACACATTTTCTGCCTCCCTAAGCCTTTGGCCAAAGATGTGAACATTTTAAGTGCCAAACCCCCAAAATATGCAAAATTTAATTTTGGGACCATTTTACCTGTGTTTGCTTCCTTTTACCAAGAAATGACCAGAGATGAAAAATGACTGGATTTCAGTCTTAGGCTCGGTTCCCACTTGTGCGATGCGGGAACGCTGCGAATATGCAGCGTGTTACCGCATCGCATCCACACATCTGGCAGTTCCCACTGCCATATGCGATACGCAGGGGGTGTCAATTAAACGTTAACGACACCCCCAGTTTGATTGCATTTTGCAGTGCGATCTGCAAGTACGCACAGAATCGCATCGCACAAGTGTGAACCACTGTGCGATTTGATATTGATGCGGCTCAAAAAATGCCTCCTGTGCGTCTTTGGTGCGGATGCAGTGCGAATTCAGCCATACAAAGTGTATGGCTGAAATTCGCACCGCACATGAGATCGCATGTAATGAAGGAGCAGTGCGCTCCGAATTAAATGCGATCTCCGCAGCCGCACAAGTGTGAACCAGCACTTAAAAAGCTTTGAAATTACCTGGGAAACTGGCATTGTCTGAAACCGGAAGTGGCAAACCGGAAGTGACCTCCTTAAAACCGGAAGTGGCATTAAAACACTTTTCTCCTTGACATTTTGGGCTTTAAAGTGTTGTTGTATCCGTTTTGGGGACTTTTGATCCCGTTTTGACACATTTTCTGCCTCCCTAAGCCTTTGGCCAAAGATGTGAACATTTTAAGGGCAAAACCCCCAAAATATGCAAAATTTAATTTTGGGACCATTTTACCTGTGTTTTCTTCCTTTTACCAAGAAATGACCAGAGAGATGAAAAATGACTGGATTTCAGTCTTAGGCTCGGTTCACACTTGTGCGATGCGGGAACGCTGCCAATATGCAGCTTGTTACCGCATCGCATCCACACATCTGGCAGTTCCCCCTGCCATATGCGATACGCAGGGGGTGTCAATTAAACGTTAACGACACCCCCAGTTTGATTGCATATCGCAGTGCGATCTGCAAGTACGCACAGAATCGCATCGCACAAGTGTGAACCACTGTGCGATTTGATTTTGATGCGGCTCAAAAAATGCCTCCTGTGCGTCTTTGGTGCGGATGCAGTGCGAATTCAGCCATACAAAGTGTATGGCTGAAATTCGCACCGCACATGAGATCGCATGTAATGAAGGAGCAGTGCGCTCCGAATTAAATGTGATCTCCGCAGCCGCACGAGTGTGAACGGGCACTTAAAAAGCTTTGAAATCACCTGGGAAACTGGCATTGTCTGAGACCGGAAATGGCAAACCGGAAGTGACCTCCTTAAAACCGGAAGTGACATTAAAACACTTTTCTCCTTGACATTTTGGGCTTGAAAGTGTTGTTGTATCCGTTTTGGGGACTTTTGTTCCCGTTTTGACACATTTTCTGCCTCCCTAAGCCTTTGGCCAAAGATGTGAACATTTTAAGTGCAAAACCCCCAAAATATGCAAAATTTAATTTTGGGACCATTTTACCTGTGTTTGCTTCCTTTTACCAAGAAATGACCAGAGATGAAAAATGACTGGATTTCAGTCTTAGGCTCGGTTCCCACTTGTGCGATGCGGGAACGCTGCGAATATGCAGCGTGTTACCGCATCGCATCCACACATCTGGCAGTTCCCACTGCCATATGCGATACGCAGGGGGTGTCAATTAAACGTTAACGACACCCCCAGTTTGATTGCATTTTGCAGTGCGATCTGAGAGTACGCACAGAATCGCATCGCACAAGTGTGAACCACTGTGCGATTTGATTTTGATGCGGCTCAAAAAATGCCTCCTGTGCGTCTTTGGTGCGGATGCAGTGCGAATTCAGCCATACAAAGTGTATGGCTGAAATTAGCACCGCACATGAGATCGCATGTAATGAAGGAGCAGTGCGCTCCGAATTAAATGCGATCTCCGCAGCCGCACGAGTGTGAACGGGCACTTAAAAAGCTTTGAAATTACCTGGGAAACTGGCATTGTCTGAAACCGGAAATGGCAAACCGGAAGTGACCTCCTTAAAACCGGAAGTGACATTAAAACACTTTTCTCCTTGACATTTTGGGCTTTAAAGTGTTGTTGTATCCGTTTTGGGGATTTTTGATCCCGTTTTGACACATTTTCTGCCTCCCTAAGCTTTTGGCCAAAGATGTGAATATTTTAAGGGCAAAACCACCAAAATATGCAAAATTTAATTTTGGGACCATTTTACCTGTGTTTGCTTCCTTTTACCAAGAAATGACCAGAGAGATGAAAAATGACTGGATTTCAGTCTTAGGCTCGGTTCACACTTGTGCGATGCGGGAACGCTGCCAATATGCAGCGTGTTACCGCATTGCATCCACACATCTGGCAGTTCCCCCTGCCATATGCGATACGCAGGGGGTGTCAATTAAACGTTAACGACACCCCCAGTTTGATTGCATATCGCAGTGCGATCTGCAAGTACGCACAGAATCGCATCGCACAAGTGTGAACCACTGTGCGATTTGATTTTGATGCGGCTCAAAAAATGCCTCCTGTGCGTCTTTGGTGCGGATGCAGTGCGAATTCAGCCATACAAAGTGTATGGCTGAAATTCGCACCGCACATGAGATCGCATGTAATGAAGGAGCAGTGCGCTCCGAATTAAATGCGATCTCCGCAGCCGCACAAGTGTGAACCAGCACTTAAAAAGCTTTGAAATTACCTGGGAAACTGGCATTGTCTGAAACCGGAAGTGGCAAACCGGAAGTGACCTCCTTAAAACCGGAAGTGGCATTAAAACACTTTTCTCCTTGACATTTTGGGCTTTAAAGTGTTGTTGTATCCGTTTTGGGGACTTTTGATCCCGTTTTGACACATTTTCTGCCTCCCTAAGCCTTTGGCCAAAGATGTGAACATTTTAAGGGCAAAACCCCCAAAATATGCAAAATTTAATTTTGGGACCATTTTACCTGTGTTTTCTTCCTTTTACCAAGAAATGACCAGAGAGATGAAAAATGACTGGATTTCAGTCTTAGGCTCGGTTCACACTTGTGCGATGCGGGAACGCTGCCAATATGCAGCTTGTTACCGCATCGCATCCACACATCTGGCAGTTCCCCCTGCCATATGCGATACGCAGGGGGTGTCAATTAAACGTTAACGACACCCCCAGTTTGATTGCATATCGCAGTGCGATCTGCAAGTACGCACAGAATCGCATCGCACAAGTGTGAACCACTGTGCGATTTGATTTTGATGCGGCTCAAAAAATGCCTCCTGTGCGTCTTTGGTGCGGATGCAGTGCGAATTCAGCCATACAAAGTGTATGGCTGAAATTCGCACCGCACATGAGATCGCATGTAATGAAGGAGCAGTGCGCTCCGAATTAAATGCGATCTCCGCAGCCGCACGAGTGTGAAAGGGCACTTAAAAAGCTTTGAAATTACCTAGGAAACTGGCATTGTCTGAAACCGGAAGTGGCAAACCGGAAGTGACCTCCTTAAAACCGGAAGTGACATTAAAACACTTTTCTCCTTGACATTTTGGGCTTTAAAGTGTTGTTGTATCCGTTTTGGGGACTTTTGATCCCGTTTTGACACATTTTCTGCCTCCCTAAGCCTTTGGCCAAAGATGTGAACATTTTAAGGGCAAAACCCCCAAAATATGCAAAATTTAATTTTGGGACCATTTTACCTGTGTTTGCTTCCTTTTACCAAGAAATGACCAGAGAGATGAAAAATGACTAGATTTCAGTCTTAGGCTCGGTTCACACTTGTGCGATGCGGGAACGCTGCCAATATGCAGCGTGTTACCGCATCGCATCCACACATCTGGCAGTTCCCACTGCCATATGCGATACGCAGGGGGTGTCAATTAAACGTTAACGACACCCCCAGTTTGATTGCATTTTGCAGTGCGATCTGCAAGTACGCACAGAATCGCATCGCACAAGTGTGAACCACTGTGCGATTTGATATTGATGCGGCTCAAAAAATGCCTCCTGTGCGTCTTTGGTGCGGATGCAGTGCGAATTCAGCCATACAAAGTGTATGGCTGAAATTCGCACCGCACATGAGATCGCATGTAATGAAGGAGCAGTGCGCTCCAAATTAAATGCGATCTCCGCAGCCGCACAAGTGTGAACCGGCACATAAAAAGCTTTGAAATTACCTGGGAAACTGGCATTGTCTGAAACCGGAAGTGGCAAACCGGAAGTGACCTCCTTAAAACCGGAAGTGGCATTAAAACACTTTTCTCCTTGACATTTTGGGCTTTAAAGTGTTGTTGTATCCGTTTTGGGGACTTTTGATCCCGTTTTGACACATTTTCTGTCTCCCTAAGCCTTTGGCCAAAGATGTGAACATTTTAAGGGCAAAACCCCCAAAATATGCAAAATTTAATTTTGGGACCATTTTACCTGTGTTTGCTTCCTTTTACCAAGAAATGACCAGAGAGATGAAAAATGACTGGATTTCAGTCTTAGGCTCGGTTCACACTTGTGCGATGCGGGAACGCTGCCAATATGCAGCGTGTTACCGCATCGCATCCACACATCTGGCAGTTCCCACTGCCATATGCGATACGCAGGGGGTGTCAATTAAACGTTAACGACACCCCCAGTTTGATTGCATATCGCAGTGCGATCTGCAAGTACGCACAGAATCGCATCGCACAAGTGTGAACCACTGTGCGATTTGATTTTGATGCGACTCAAAAAATGCCTCCTGTGCGTCTTTGGTGCGGATGCAGTGCGAATTTAGCCATAGAAAGTGTATGGCTGAAATTCGCACCGCACATGAGATCGCATGTAACGAAGGAGCAGTGTGCTCCGAATTAAATGCGATCTCCGCAGCCGCACGAGTGTGAACGGGCACTTTAAAAGCTTTGAAATTACCTGGGAAACTGGCATTGTCTGAAACCGGAAGTGGCAAACCGGAAGTTACCTCCTTAAAACCGGAAGTGACATTAAAACACTTTTCTCCTTGACATTTTGGGCTTTAAAGTGTTGTTGTATCCGTTTTGGGGACTTTTGATCCCGTTTTGACACATTTTCTGCCTCCCTAAGCCTTTGGCCAAAGATGTGAACATTTTAAGTGCCAAACCCCCAAAATATGCAAAATTTAATTTTGGGACCATTTTACCTGTGTTTGCTTCCTTTTACCAAGAAATGACCAGAGATGAAAAATGACTGGATTTCAGTCTTAGGCTCGGTTCCCACTTGTGCGATGCGGGAACGCTGCGAATATGCAGCGTGTTACCGCATCGCATCCACACATCTGGCAGTTCCCACTGCCATATGCGATACGCAGGGGGTGTCAATTAAACGTTAACGACACCCCCAGTTTGATTGCATTTTGCAGTGCGATCTGCAAGTACGCACAGAATCGCATCGCACAAGTGTGAACCACTGTGCGATTTGATATTGATGCGGCTCAAAAAATGCCTCCTGTGCGTCTTTGGTGCGGATGCAGTGCGAATTCAGCCATACAAAGTGTATGGCTGAAATTCGCACCGCACATGAGATCGCATGTAATGAAGGAGCAGTGCGCTCCGAATTAAATGCGATCTCCGCAGCCGCACAAGTGTGAACCAGCACTTAAAAAGCTTTGAAATTACCTGGGAAACTGGCATTGTCTGAAACCGGAAGTGGCAAACCGGAAGTGACCTCCTTAAAACCGGAAGTGGCATTAAAACACTTTTCTCCTTGACATTTTGGGCTTTAAAGTGTTGTTGTATCCGTTTTGGGGACTTTTGATCCCGTTTTGACACATTTTCTGCCTCCCTAAGCCTTTGGCCAAAGATGTGAACATTTTAAGGGCAAAACCCCCAAAATATGCAAAATTTAATTTTGGGACCATTTTACCTGTGTTTTCTTCCTTTTACCAAGAAATGACCAGAGAGATGAAAAATGACTGGATTTCAGTCTTAGGCTCGGTTCACACTTGTGCGATGCGGGAACGCTGCCAATATGCAGCTTGTTACCGCATCGCATCCACACATCTGGCAGTTCCCCCTGCCATATGCGATACGCAGGGGGTGTCAATTAAACGTTAACGACACCCCCAGTTTGATTGCATATCGCAGTGCGATCTGCAAGTACGCACAGAATCGCATCGCACAAGTGTGAACCACTGTGCGATTTGATTTTGATGCGGCTCAAAAAATGCCTCCTGTGCGTCTTTGGTGCGGATGCAGTGCGAATTCAGCCATACAAAGTGTATGGCTGAAATTCGCACCGCACATGAGATCGCATGTAATGAAGGAGCAGTGCGCTCCGAATTAAATGTGATCTCCGCAGCCGCACGAGTGTGAACGGGCACTTAAAAAGCTTTGAAATCACCTGGGAAACTGGCATTGTCTGAGACCGGAAATGGCAAACCGGAAGTGACCTCCTTAAAACCGGAAGTGACATTAAAACACTTTTCTCCTTGACATTTTGGGCTTGAAAGTGTTGTTGTATCCGTTTTGGGGACTTTTGTTCCCGTTTTGACACATTTTCTGCCTCCCTAAGCCTTTGGCCAAAGATGTGAACATTTTAAGTGCAAAACCCCCAAAATATGCAAAATTTAATTTTGGGACCATTTTACCTGTGTTTGCTTCCTTTTACCAAGAAATGACCAGAGATGAAAAATGACTGGATTTCAGTCTTAGGCTCGGTTCCCACTTGTGCGATGCGGGAACGCTGCGAATATGCAGCGTGTTACCGCATCGCATCCACACATCTGGCAGTTCCCACTGCCATATGCGATACGCAGGGGGTGTCAATTAAACGTTAACGACACCCCCAGTTTGATTGCATTTTGCAGTGCGATCTGAGAGTACGCACAGAATCGCATCGCACAAGTGTGAACCACTGTGCGATTTGATTTTGATGCGGCTCAAAAAATGCCTCCTGTGCGTCTTTGGTGCGGATGCAGTGCGAATTCAGCCATACAAAGTGTATGGCTGAAATTAGCACCGCACATGAGATCGCATGTAATGAAGGAGCAGTGCGCTCCGAATTAAATGCGATCTCCGCAGCCGCACGAGTGTGAACGGGCACTTAAAAAGCTTTGAAATTACCTGGGAAACTGGCATTGTCTGAAACCGGAAATGGCAAACCGGAAGTGACCTCCTTAAAACCGGAAGTGACATTAAAACACTTTTCTCCTTGACATTTTGGGCTTTAAAGTGTTGTTGTATCCGTTTTGGGGACTTTTGATCCCGTTTTGACACATTTTCTGCCTCCCTAAGCTTTTGGCCAAAGATGTGAATATTTTAAGGGCAAAACCACCAAAATATGCAAAATTTAATTTTGGGACCATTTTACCTGTGTTTGCTTCCTTTTACCAAGAAATGACCAGAGAGATGAAAAATGACTGGATTTCAGTCTTAGGCTCGGTTCACACTTGTGCGATGCGGGAACGCTGCCAATATGCAGCGTGTTACCGCATTGCATCCACACATCTGGCAGTTCCCCCTGCCATATGCGATACGCAGGGGGTGTCAATTAAACGTTAACGACACCCCCAGTTTGATTGCATATCGCAGTGCGATCTGCAAGTACGCACAGAATCGCATCGCACAAGTGTGAACCACTGTGCGATTTGATTTTGATGCGGCTCAAAAAATGCCTCCTGTGCGTCTTTGGTGCGGATGCAGTGCGAATTCAGCCATACAAAGTGTATGGCTGAAATTCGCACCGCACATGAGATCGCATGTAATGAAGGAGCAGTGCGCTCCGAATTAAATGCGATCTCCGCAGCCGCACAAGTGTGAACCAGCACTTAAAAAGCTTTGAAATTACCTGGGAAACTGGCATTGTCTGAAACCGGAAGTGGCAAACCGGAAGTGACCTCCTTAAAACCGGAAGTGGCATTAAAACACTTTTCTCCTTGACATTTTGGGCTTTAAAGTGTTGTTGTATCCGTTTTGGGGACTTTTGATCCCGTTTTGACACATTTTCTGCCTCCCTAAGCCTTTGGCCAAAGATGTGAACATTTTAAGGGCAAAACCCCCAAAATATGCAAAATTTAATTTTGGGACCATTTTACCTGTGTTTTCTTCCTTTTACCAAGAAATGACCAGAGAGATGAAAAATGACTGGATTTCAGTCTTAGGCTCGGTTCACACTTGTGCGATGCGGGAACGCTGCCAATATGCAGCTTGTTACCGCATCGCATCCACACATCTGGCAGTTCCCCCTGCCATATGCGATACGCAGGGGGTGTCAATTAAACGTTAACGACACCCCCAGTTTGATTGCATATCGCAGTGCGATCTGCAAGTACGCACAGAATCGCATCGCACAAGTGTGAACCACTGTGCGATTTGATTTTGATGCGGCTCAAAAAATGCCTCCTGTGCGTCTTTGGTGCGGATGCAGTGCGAATTCAGCCATACAAAGTGTATGGCTGAAATTCGCACCGCACATGAGATCGCATGTAATGAAGGAGCAGTGCGCTCCGAATTAAATGTGATCTCCGCAGCCGCACGAGTGTGAACGGGCACTTAAAAAGCTTTGAAATCACCTGGGAAACTGGCATTGTCTGAGACCGGAAATGGCAAACCGGAAGTGACCTCCTTAAAACCGGAAGTGACATTAAAACACTTTTCTCCTTGACATTTTGGGCTTGAAAGTGTTGTTGTATCCGTTTTGGGGACTTTTGTTCCCGTTTTGACACATTTTCTGCCTCCCTAAGCCTTTGGCCAAAGATGTGAACATTTTAAGTGCAAAACCCCCAAAATATGCAAAATTTAATTTTGGGACCATTTTACCTGTGTTTGCTTCCTTTTACCAAGAAATGACCAGAGATGAAAAATGACTGGATTTCAGTCTTAGGCTCGGTTCCCACTTGTGCGATGCGGGAACGCTGCGAATATGCAGCGTGTTACCGCATCGCATCCACACATCTGGCAGTTCCCACTGCCATATGCGATACGCAGGGGGTGTCAATTAAACGTTAACGACACCCCCAGTTTGATTGCATTTTGCAGTGCGATCTGAGAGTACGCACAGAATCGCATCGCACAAGTGTGAACCACTGTGCGATTTGATTTTGATGCGGCTCAAAAAATGCCTCCTGTGCGTCTTTGGTGCGGATGCAGTGCGAATTCAGCCATACAAAGTGTATGGCTGAAATTAGCACCGCACATGAGATCGCATGTAATGAAGGAGCAGTGCGCTCCGAATTAAATGCGATCTCCGCAGCCGCACGAGTGTGAACGGGCACTTAAAAAGCTTTGAAATTACCTGGGAAACTGGCATTGTCTGAAACCGGAAATGGCAAACCGGAAGTGACCTCCTTAAAACCGGAAGTGACATTAAAACACTTTTCTCCTTGACATTTTGGGCTTTAAAGTGTTGTTGTATCCGTTTTGGGGACTTTTGATCCCGTTTTGACACATTTTCTGCCTCCCTAAGCTTTTGGCCAAAGATGTGAATATTTTAAGGGCAAAACCACCAAAATATGCAAAATTTAATTTTGGGACCATTTTACCTGTGTTTGCTTCCTTTTACCAAGAAATGACCAGAGAGATGAAAAATGACTGGATTTCAGTCTTAGGCTCGGTTCACACTTGTGCGATGCGGGAACGCTGCCAATATGCAGCGTGTTACCGCATCGCATCCACACATCTGGCAGTTCCCCCTGCCATATGCGATACGCAGGGGGTGTCAATTAAACGTTAACGACACCCCCAGTTTGATTGCATATCGCAGTGCGATCTGCAAGTACGCACAGAATCGCATCGCACAAGTGTGAACCACTGTGCGATTTGATTTTGATGCGGCTCAAAAAATGCCTCCTGTGCGTCTTTGGTGCGGATGCAGTGCGAATTCAGCCATACAAAGTGTATGGCTGAAATTCGCACCGCACATGAGATCGCATGTAATGAAGGAGCAGTGCGCTCCGAATTAAATGCGATCTCCGCAGCCGCACAAGTGTGAACCAGCACTTAAAAAGCTTTGAAATTACCTGGGAAACTGGCATTGTCTGAAACCGGAAGTGGCAAACCGGAAGTGACCTCCTTAAAACCGGAAGTGGCATTAAAACACTTTTCTCCTTGACATTTTGGGCTTTAAAGTGTTGTTGTATCCGTTTTGGGGACTTTTGATCCCGTTTTGACACATTTTCTGCCTCCCTAAGCCTTTGGCCAAAGATGTGAACATTTTAAGGGCAAAACCCCCAAAATATGCAAAATTTAATTTTGGGACCATTTTACCTGTGTTTTCTTCCTTTTACCAAGAAATGACCAGAGAGATGAAAAATGACTGGATTTCAGTCTTAGGCTCGGTTCACACTTGTGCAATGCGGGAACGCTGCCAATATGCAGCGTGTTACCGCATCGCATCAACGCATCTAGCAGTTCCCACTGCCATATGCGATACGCAGGGGGTGTCAATTAAAAGTTAACGACACCCCCAGTTTGATTGCATATCGCAGTGCGATCTGCAAGTAAGCACAGAATCGGATCGCACAAGTGTGAGCCACTGTGCGATTTGATTTTGATGCGACTCAAAAAATGCCTCCTGTGCGTCTTTGGTGCGGATGCAGTGCGAATTTAGCCATACAAAGTGTATGGCTGAAATTCGCACCGCACATGAGATCGCATGTAATGAAGGAGCAGTGCGCTCCGAATTAAATGCGATCTCCGCAGCCGCATGAGTGTGAACGGGCACTTAAAAAGCTTTGAAATTACCTGGGAAACTGGCATTGTCTGAAACCGGAAATGGCAAACCGGAAGTGACCTCCTTAAAACCGGAAGTGACATTAAAACACTTTTCTCCTTGACATTTTGGGCTTTAAACTGTTGTTGTTTCCGTTTTGGGGACTTTTGATCCCGTTTTGACACATGTTCTGCCTCCCTAAGCTTTTGGCCAAAGATGTGAACATTTTAAGGGCAAAACCCCCAAAATATGCAAAATTTTATTTTGGGACCATTTTACCTGTGTTTGCTTCCTTTTACCAAGAAATGACCAGAGAGATGAAAAATGACTGGATTTCAGTCTTAGGCTCGGTTCCCACTTGTGCGATGCGGGAACGCTGCGAATATGCAGCGTGTTACCGCATCGCATCCACACATCTGGCAGTTCCCACTGCCATATGCGATACGCAGGGGGTGTCAATTAAACGTTAACGACACCCCCAGTTTGATTGCATTTTGCAGTGCGATCTGCAAGTACGCACAGAATCGCATCGCACAAGTGTGAACCACTGTGCGATTTGATATTGATGCGGCTCAAAAAATGCCTCCTGTGCGTCTTTGGTGCGGATGCAGTGCGAATTCAGCCATAGAAAGTGTATGGCTGAAATTCGCACCGCACATGAGATCGCATGTAATGAAGGAGCAGTGCGCTCCGAATTAAATGCGATCTCCGCAGCCGCACGAGTGTGAAAGGGCACTTAAAAAGCTTTGAAATTACCTAGGAAACTGGCATTGTCTGAAACCGGAAGTGGCAAACCGGAAGTGACCTCCTTAAAACCGGAAGTGACATTAAAACACTTTTCTCCTTGACATTTTGGGCTTTAAAGTGTTGTTGTATCCGTTTTGGGGACTTTTGATCCCGTTTTGACACATTTTCTGCCTCCCTAAGCCTTTGGCCAAAGATGTGAACATTTTAAGGGCAAAACCCCCAAAATATGCAAAATTTAATTTTGGGACCATTTTACCTGTGTTTGCTTCCTTTTACCAAGAAATGACCAGAGAGATGAAAAATGACTGGATTTCAGTCTTAGGCTCGGTTCACACTTGTGCGATGCGGGAACGCTGCCAATATGCAGCGTGTTACCGCATCGCATCCACACATCTGGCAGTTCCCACTGCCATATGCGATACGCAGGGGGTGTCAATTAAACGTTAACGACACCCCCAGTTTGATTGCATATCGCAGTGCGATCTGCAAGTACGCACAGAATCGCATTGCACAAGTGTGAACCACTGTGCGATTTGATTTTGATGCGACTCAAAAAATGCCTCCTGTGCGTCTTTGGTGCGGATGCAGTGCGAATTTAGCCATAGAAAGTGTATGGCTGAAATTCGCACCGCACATGAGATCGCATGTAACGAAGGAGCAGTGTGCTCCGAATTAAATGCGATCTCCGCAGCCGCACGAGTGTGAACGGGCACTTTAAAAGCTTTGAAATTACCTGGGAAACTGGCATTGTCTGAAACCGGAAGTGGCAAACCGGAAGTTACCTCCTTAAAACCGGAAGTGACATTAAAACACTTTTCTCCTTGACATTTTGGGCTTTAAAGTGTTGTTGTATCCGTTTTGGGGACTTTTGATCCCGTTTTGACACATTTTCTGCCTCCCTAAGCCTTTGGCCAAAGATGTGAACATTTTAAGTGCAAAACCCCCAAAATATGCAAAATTTAATTTTGGGACCATTTTACCTGTGTTTGCTTCCTTTTACCAAGAAATGACCAGAGATGAAAAATGACTGGATTTCAGTCTTAGGCTCGGTTCCCACTTGTGCGATGCGGGAACGCTGCGAATATGCAGCGTGTTACCGCATCGCATCCACACATCTGGCAGTTCCCACTGCCATATGCGATACGCAGGGGGTGTCAATTAAACGTTAACGACACCCCCAGTTTGATTGCATTTTGCAGTGCGATCTGCAAGTACGCACAGAATCGCATCGCACAAGTGTGAACCACTGTGCGATTTGATATTGATGCGGCTCAAAAAATGCCTCCTGTGCGTCTTTGGTGCGGATGCAGTGCGAATTCAGCCATACAAAGTGTATGGCTGAAATTCGCACCGCACATGAGATCGCATGTAATGAAGGAGCAGTGCGCTCCGAATTAAATGCGATCTCCGCAGCCGCACAAGTGTGAACCAGCACTTAAAAAGCTTTGAAATTACCTGGGAAACTGGCATTGTCTGAAACCGGAAGTGGCAAACCGGAAGTGACCTCCTTAAAACCGGAAGTGGCATTAAAACACTTTTCTCCTTGACATTTTGGGCTTTAAAGTGTTGTTGTATCCGTTTTGGGGACTTTTGATCCCGTTTTGACACATTTTCTGCCTCCCTAAGCCTTTGGCCAAAGATGTGAACATTTTAAGGGCAAAACCCCCAAAATATGCAAAATTTAATTTTGGGACCATTTTACCTGTGTTTTCTTCCTTTTACCAAGAAATGACCAGAGAGATGAAAAATGACTGGATTTCAGTCTTAGGCTCGGTTCACACTTGTGCAATGCGGGAACGCTGCCAATATGCAGCTTGTTACCGCATCACATCCACACATCTGGCAGTTCCCCCTGCCATATGCGATACGCAGGGGGTGTCAATTAAACGTTAACGACACCCCCAGTTTGATTGCATATCGCAGTGCGATCTGCAAGTACGCACAGAATCGCATCGCACAAGTGTGAACCACTGTGCGATTTGATTTTGATGCGGCTCAAAAAATGCCTCCTGTGCGTCTTTGGTGCGGATGCAGTGCGAATTCAGCCATACAAAGTGTATGGCTGAAATTCGCACCGCACATGAGATCGCATGTAATGAAGGAGCAGTGCGCTCCGAATTAAATGTGATCTCCGCAGCCGCACGAGTGTGAACGGGCACTTAAAAAGCTTTGAAATCACCTGGGAAACTGGCATTGTCTGAGACCGGAAATGGCAAACCGGAAGTGACCTCCTTAAAACCGGAAGTGACATTAAAACACTTTTCTCCTTGACATTTTGGGCTTGAAAGTGTTGTTGTATCCGTTTTGGGGACTTTTGTTCCCGTTTTGACACATTTTCTGCCTCCCTAAGCCTTTGGCCAAAGATGTGAACATTTTAAGTGCAAAACCCCCAAAATATGCAAAATTTAATTTTGGGACCATTTTACCTGTGTTTGCTTCCTTTTACCAAGAAATGACCAGAGATGAAAAATGACTGGATTTCAGTCTTAGGCTCGGTTCCCACTTGTGCGATGCGGGAACGCTGCGAATATGCAGCGTGTTACCGCATCGCATCCACACATCTGGCAGTTCCCACTGCCATATGCGATACGCAGGGGGTGTCAATTAAACGTTAACGACACCCCCAGTTTGATTGCATTTTGCAGTGCGATCTGAGAGTACGCACAGAATCGCATCGCACAAGTGTGAACCACTGTGCGATTTGATTTTGATGCGGCTCAAAAAATGCCTCCTGTGCGTCTTTGGTGCGGATGCAGTGCGAATTCAGCCATACAAAGTGTATGGCTGAAATTAGCACCGCACATGAGATCGCATGTAATGAAGGAGCAGTGCGCTCCGAATTAAATGCGATCTCCGCAGCCGCACGAGTGTGAACGGGCACTTAAAAAGCTTTGAAATTACCTGGGAAACTGGCATTGTCTGAAACCGGAAATGGCAAACCGGAAGTGACCTCCTTAAAACCGGAAGTGACATTAAAACACTTTTCTCCTTGACATTTTGGGCTTTAAAGTGTTGTTGTATCCGTTTTGGGGACTTTTGATCCCGTTTTGACACATTTTCTGCCTCCCTAAGCTTTTGGCCAAAGATGTGAATATTTTAAGGGCAAAACCACCAAAATATGCAAAATTTAATTTTGGGACCATTTTACCTGTGTTTGCTTCCTTTTACCAAGAAATGACCAGAGAGATGAAAAATGACTGGATTTCAGTCTTAGGCTCGGTTCACACTTGTGCGATGCGGGAACGCTGCCAATATGCAGCGTGTTACCGCATCGCATCCACACATCTGGCAGTTCCCCCTGCCATATGCGATACGCAGGGGGTGTCAATTAAACGTTAACGACACCCCCAGTTTGATTGCATATCGCAGTGCGATCTGCAAGTACGCACAGAATCGCATCGCACAAGTGTGAACCACTGTGCGATTTGATTTTGATGCGGCTCAAAAAATGCCTCCTGTGCGTCTTTGGTGCGGATGCAGTGCGAATTCAGCCATACAAAGTGTATGGCTGAAATTCGCACCGCACATGAGATCGCATGTAATGAAGGAGCAGTGCGCTCCGAATTAAATGTGATCTCCGCAGCCGCACGAGTGTGAACGGGCACTTAAAAAGCTTTGAAATCACCTGGGAAACTGGCATTGTCTGAGACCGGAAATGGCAAACCGGAAGTGACCTCCTTAAAACCGGAAGTGACATTAAAACACTTTTCTCCTTGACATTTTGGGCTTGAAAGTGTTGTTGTATCCGTTTTGGGGACTTTTGTTCCCGTTTTGACACATTTTCTGCCTCCCTAAGCCTTTGGCCAAAGATGTGAACATTTTAAGTGCAAAACCCCCAAAATATGCAAAATTTAATTTTGGGACCATTTTACCTGTGTTTGCTTCCTTTTACCAAGAAATGACCAGAGATGAAAAATGACTGGATTTCAGTCTTAGGCTCGGTTCCCACTTGTGCGATGCGGGAACGCTGCGAATATGCAGCATGTTACCGCATCGCATCCACACATCTGGCAGTTCCCACTGCCATATGCGATACGCAGGGGGTGTCAATTAAACGTTAACGACACCCCCAGTTTGATTGCATATCGCAGTGCGATCTGCAAGTACGCACAGAATCGCATTGCACAAGTGTGAACCACTGTGCGATTTGATTTTGATGCGACTCAAAAAATGCCTCCTGTGCGTCTTTGGTGCGGATGCAGTGCGAATTTAGCCATAGAAAGTGTATGGCTGAAATTCGCACCGCACATGAGATCGCATGTAACGAAGGAGCAGTGTGCTCCGAATTAAATGCGATCTCCGCAGCCGCACGAGTGTGAACGGGCACTTTAAAAGCTTTGAAATTACCTGGGAAACTGGCATTGTCTGAAACCGGAAGTGGCAAACCGGAAGTTACCTCCTTAAAACCGGAAGTGACATTAAAACACTTTTCTCCTTGACATTTTGGGCTTTAAAGTGTTGTTGTATCCGTTTTGGGGACTTTTGATCCCGTTTTGACACATTTTCTGCCTCCCTAAGCCTTTGGCCAAAGATGTGAACATTTTAAGTGCAAAACCCCCAAAATATGCAAAATTTAATTTTGGGACCATTTTACCTGTGTTTGCTTCCTTTTACCAAGAAATGACCAGAGATGAAAAATGACTGGATTTCAGTCTTAGGCTCGGTTCCCACTTGTGCGATGCGGGAACGCTGCGAATATGCAGCGTGTTACCGCATCGCATCCACACATCTGGCAGTTCCCACTGCCATATGCGATACGCAGGGGGTGTCAATTAAACGTTAACGACACCCCCAGTTTGATTGCATTTTGCAGTGCGATCTGCAAGTACGCACAGAATCGCATCGCACAAGTGTGAACCACTGTGCGATTTGATTTTGATGCGGCTCAAAAAATGCCTCCTGTGCGTCTTTGGTGCGGATGCAGTGCGAATTCAGCCATACAAAGTGTATGGCTGAAATTCGCACCGCACATGAGATCGCATGTAATGAAGGAGCAGTGCGCTCCGAATTAAATGCGATCTCCGCAGCCGCACAAGTGTGAACCAGCACTTAAAAAGCTTTGAAATTACCTGGGAAACTGGCATTGTCTGAAACCGGAAGTGGCAAACCGGAAGTGACCTCCTTAAAACCGGAAGTGGCATTAAAACACTTTTCTCCTTGACATTTTGGGCTTTAAAGTGTTGTTGTATCCGTTTTGGGGACTTTTGATCCCGTTTTGACACATTTTCTGCCTCCCTAAGCCTTTGGCCAAAGATGTGAACATTTTAAGGGCAAAACCCCCAAAATATGCAACATTTTATTTTGGGACCATTTTACCTGTGTTTGCTTCCTTTTACCAAGAAATGACCAGAGAGATGAAAAATGACTGGATTTCAGTCTTAGGCTCGGTTCCCACTTGTGCGATGCGGGAACGCTGCCAATATGCAGCGTGTTACCGCATCGCATCCACACATCTGGCAGTTCCCACTGCCATATGCGATACGCAGGGGGTGTCAATTAAACGTTAACGACACCCCCAGTTTGATTGCATATCGCAGTGCGATCTGCAAGTACGCACAGAATCGCATCGCACAAGTGTGAACCACTGTGCGATTTGATTTTGATGCGGCTCAAAAAATGCCTCCTGTGCGTCTTTGGTGCGGATGCAGTGCGAATTCAGCCATACAAAGTGTATGGCTGAAATTCGCACCGCACATGAGATCGCATGTAATGAAGGAGCAGTGCGCTCCGAATTAAATGTGATCTCCGCAGCCGCACGAGTGTGAACGGGCACTTAAAAAGCTTTGAAATCACCTGGGAAACTGGCATTGTCTGAAACCGGAAATGGCAAACCGGAAGTGACCTCCTTAAAACCGGAAGTGACATTAAAACACTTTTCTCCTTGACATTTTGGGCTTTAAAGTGTTGTTGTATCCGTTTTGGGGACTTTTGATCCCGTTTTGACACATTTTCTGCCTCCCTAAGCTTTTGGCCAAAGATGTGAACATTTTAAGGGCAAAACCCCCAAAATATGCAAAATTTAATTTTGGGACCATTTTACCTGTGTTTGCTTCCTTTTACCAAGAAATGACCAGAGAGATGAAAAATGACTGGATTTCAGTCTTAGGCTCGGTTCACACTTGTGCGATGCGGGAACGCTGCCAATATGCAGCTTGTTACCGCATCGCATCCACACATCTGGCAGTTCCCCCTGCCATATGCGATACGCAGGGGGTGTCAATTAAACGTTAACGACACCCCCAGTTTGATTGCATATTGCAGTGCGATCTGCAAGTACGCACAGAATCGCATCGCACAAGTGTGAACCACTGTGCGATTTGATTTTGATGCGGCTCAAAAAATGCCTCCTGTGCGTCTTTGGTGCGGATGCAGTGCGAATTCAGCCATACAAAGTGTATGGCTGAAATTCGCACCGCACATGAGATCGCATGTAATGAAGGAGCAGTGCGCTCCGAATTAAATGTGATCTCCGCAGCCGCACGAGTGTGAACGGGCACTTAAAAAGCTTTGAAATCACCTGGGAAACTGGCATTGTCTGAGACCGGAAATGGCAAACCGGAAGTGACCTCCTTAAAACCGGAAGTGACATTAAAACACTTTTCTCCTTGACATTTTGGGCTTGAAAGTGTTGTTGTATCCGTTTTGGGGACTTTTGTTCCCGTTTTGACACATTTTCTGCCTCCCTAAGCCTTTGGCCAAAGATGTGAACATTTTAAGTGCAAAACCCCCAAAATATGCAAAATTTAATTTTGGGACCATTTTACCTGTGTTTGCTTCCTTTTACCAAGAAATGACCAGAGATGAAAAATGACTTGATTTCAGTCTTAGGCTCGGTTCCCACTTGTGCGATGCGGGAACGCTGCGAATATGCAGCGTGTTACCGCATCGCATCCACACATCTGGCAGTTCCCACTGCCATATGCGATACGCAGGGGGTGTCAATTAAACGTTAACGACACCCCCAGTTTGATTGCATTTTGCAGTGCGATCTGAGAGTACGCACAGAATCGCATCGCACAAGTGTGAACCACTGTGCGATTTGATTTTGATGCGGCTCAAAAAATGCCTCCTGTGCGTCTTTGGTGCGGATGCAGTGCGAATTCAGCCATACAAAGTGTATGGCTGAAATTAGCACCGCACATGAGATCGCATGTAATGAAGGAGCAGTGCGCTCCGAATTAAATGCGATCTCCGCAGCCGCACAAGTGTGAACCAGCACTTAAAAAGCTTTGAAATTACCTGGGAAACTGGCATTGTCTGAAACCGGAAGTGGCAAACCGGAAGTGACCTCCTTAAAACCGGAAGTGGCATTAAAACACTTTTCTCCTTGACATTTTGGGCTTTAAAGTGTTGTTGTATCCGTTTTGGGGACTTTTGATCCCGTTTTGACACATTTTCTGCCTCCCTAAGCCTTTGGCCAAAGATGTGAACATTTTAAGGGCAAAACCCCCAAAATATGCAAAATTTAATTTTGGGACCATTTTACCTGTGTTTTCTTCCTTTTACCAAGAAATGACCAGAGAGATGAAAAATGACTGGATTTCAGTCTTAGGCTCGGTTCACACTTGTGCTATGCGGGAACGCTGCCAATATGCAGCGTGTTACCGCATCGCATCAACGCATCTAGCAGTTCCCACTGCCATATGCGATACGCAGGGGGTGTCAATTAAAAGTTAACGACACCCCCAGTTTGATTGCATATCGCAGTGCGATCTGCAAGTAAGCACAGAATCGGATCGCACAAGTGTGAGCCACTGTGCGATTTGATTTTGATGCGACTCAAAAAATGCCTCCTGTGCGTCTTTGGTGCGGATGCAGTGCGAATTTAGCCATACAAAGTGTATGGCTGAAATTCGCACCGCACATGAGATCGCATGTAATGAAGGAGCAGTGCGCTCCGAATTAAATGCGATCTCCGCAGCCGCATGAGTGTGAACGGGCACTTAAAAAGCTTTGAAATTACCTGGGAAACTGGCATTGTCTGAAACCGGAAATGGCAAACCGGAAGTGACCTCCTTAAAACCGGAAGTGACATTAAAACACTTTTCTCCTTGACATTTTGGGCTTTAAACTGTTGTTGTTTCCGTTTTGGGGACTTTTGATCCCGTTTTGACACATGTTCTGCCTCCCTAAGCTTTTGGCCAAAGATGTGAACATTTTAAGGGCAAAACCCCCAAAATATGCAAAATTTAATTTTGGGACCATTTTACCTGTGTTTGCTTCCTTTTACCAAGAAATGACCAGAGAGATGAAAAATGACTGGATTTCAGTCTTAGGCTCGGTTCCCACTTGTGCGATGCGGGAACGCTGCGAATATGCAGCGTGTTACCGCATCGCATCCACACATCTGGCAGTTCCCACTGCCATATGCGATACGCAGGGGGTGTCAATTAAACGTTAACGACACCCCCAGTTTGATTGCATTTTGCAGTGCGATCTGCAAGTACGCACAGAATCGCATCGCACAAGTGTGAACCACTGTGCGATTTGATATTGATGCGGCTCAAAAAATGCCTCCTGTGCGTCTTTGGTGCGGATGCAGTGCGAATTCAGCCATAGAAAGTGTATGGCTGAAATTCGCACCGCACATGAGATCGCATGTAACGAAGGAGCAGTGTGCTCCGAATTAAATGCGATCTCCGCAGCCGCACGAGTGTGAACGGGCACTTTAAAAGCTTTGAAATTACCTGGGAAACTGGCATTGTCTGAAACCGGAAGTGGCAAACCGGAAGTGACCTCCTTAAAACCGGAAGTGACATTAAAACACTTTTCTCCTTGACATTTTGGGCTTTAAAGTGTTGTTGTATCCGTTTTGGGGACTTTTGATCCCGTTTTGACACATTTTCTGCCTCCCTAAGCCTTTGGCCAAAGATGTGAACATTTTAAGTGCAAAACCCCCAAAATATGCAAAATTTAATTTTGGGACCATTTTACCTGTGTTTGCTTCCTTTTACCAAGAAATGACCAGAGATGAAAAATGACTGGATTTCAGTCTTAGGCTCGGTTCCCACTTGTGCGATGCGGGAACGCTGCGAATATGCAGCGTGTTACCGCATCGCATCCACACATCTGGCAGTTCCCACTGCCATATGCGATACGCAGGGGGTGTCAATTAAACGTTAACGACACCCCCAGTTTGATTGCATTTTGCAGTGCGATCTGAGAGTACGCACAGAATCGCATCGCACAAGTGTGAACCACTGTGCGATTTGATTTTGATGCGGCTCAAAAAATGCCTCCTGTGCGTCTTTGGTGCGGATGCAGTGCGAATTCAGCCATACAAAGTGTATGGCTGAAATTCGCACCACACATGAGATCGCATGTATGAAGGAGCAGTGCGCTCCGAATTAAATGCGATCTCCGCAGCCGCACGAGTGTGAACGGGCACTTAAAAAGCTTTGAAATTACCTGGGAAACTGGCATTGTCTGAAACCGGAAATGGCAAACCGGAAGTGACCTCCTTAAAACCGGAAGTGACATTAAAACACTTTTCTCCTTGACATTTTGGGCTTTAAAGTGTTGTTGTATCCGTTTTGGGGACTTTTGATCCCGTTTTGACACATTTTCTGCCTCCCTAAGCTTTTGGCCAAAGATGTGAACATTTTAAGGGCAAAACCCCCAAAATATGCAAAATTTAATTTTGGGACCATTTTACCTGTGTTTGCTTCCTTTTACCAAGAAATGACCAGAGAGATGAAAAATGACTGGATTTCAGTCTTAGGCTCGGTTCACACTTGTGCGATGCGGGAACGCTGCCAATATGCAGCTTGTTACCGCATCGCATCCACACATCTGGCAGTTCCCCCTGCCATATGCGATACGCAGGGGGTGTCAATTAAACGTTAACGACACCCCCAGTTTGATTGCATATCGCAGTGCGATCTGCAAGTACGCACAGAATCGCATCGCACAAGTGTGAACCACTGTGCGATTTGATTTTGATGCGGCTCAAAAAATGCCTCCTGTGCGTCTTTGGTGCGGATGCAGTGCGAATTCAGCCATACAAAGTGTATGGCTGAAATTCGCACCGCACATGAGATCGCATGTAATGAAGGAGCAGTGCGCTCCGAATTAAATGTGATCTCCGCAGCCGCACGAGTGTGAACGGGCACTTAAAAAGCTTTGAAATCACCTGGGAAACTGGCATTGTCTGAGACCGGAAATGGCAAACCGGAAGTGACCTCCTTAAAACCGGAAGTGACATTAAAACACTTTTCTCCTTGACATTTTGGGCTTGAAAGTGTTGTTGTATCCGTTTTGGGGACTTTTGTTCCCGTTTTGACACATTTTCTGCCTCCCTAAGCCTTTGGCCAAAGATGTGAACATTTTAAGTGCAAAACCCCCAAAATATGCAAAATTTAATTTTGGGACCATTTTACCTGTGTTTGCTTCCTTTTACCAAGAAATGACCAGAGATGAAAAATGACTGGATTTCAGTCTTAGGCTCGGTTCCCACTTGTGCGATGCGGGAACGCTGCGAATATGCAGCATGTTACCGCATCGCATCCACACATCTGGCAGTTCCCACTGCCATATGCGATACGCAGGGGGTGTCAATTAAACGTTAACGACACCCCCAGTTTGATTGCATATCGCAGTGCGATCTGCAAGTACGCACAGAATCGCATTGCACAAGTGTGAACCACTGTGCGATTTGATTTTGATGCGACTCAAAAAATGCCTCCTGTGCGTCTTTGGTGCGGATGCAGTGCGAATTTAGCCATAGAAAGTGTATGGCTGAAATTCGCACCGCACATGAGATCGCATGTAACGAAGGAGCAGTGTGCTCCGAATTAAATGCGATCTCCGCAGCCGCACGAGTGTGAACGGGCACTTTAAAAGCTTTGAAATTACCTGGGAAACTGGCATTGTCTGAAACCGGAAGTGGCAAACCGGAAGTTACCTCCTTAAAACCGGAAGTGACATTAAAACACTTTTCTCCTTGACATTTTGGGCTTTAAAGTGTTGTTGTATCCGTTTTGGGGACTTTTGATCCCGTTTTGACACATTTTCTGCCTCCCTAAGCCTTTGGCCAAAGATGTGAACATTTTAAGTGCAAAACCCCCAAAATATGCAAAATTTAATTTTGGGACCATTTTACCTGTGTTTGCTTCCTTTTACCAAGAAATGACCAGAGATGAAAAATGACTGGATTTCAGTCTTAGGCTCGGTTCCCACTTGTGCGATGCGGGAACGCTGCGAATATGCAGCGTGTTACCGCATCGCATCCACACATCTGGCAGTTCCCACTGCCATATGCGATACGCAGGGGGTGTCAATTAAACGTTAACGACACCCCCAGTTTGATTGCATTTTGCAGTGCGATCTGCAAGTACGCACAGAATCGCATCGCACAAGTGTGAACCACTGTGCGATTTGATTTTGATGCGGCTCAAAAAATGCCTCCTGTGCGTCTTTGGTGCGGATGCAGTGCGAATTCAGCCATACAAAGTGTATGGCTGAAATTCGCACCGCACATGAGATCGCATGTAATGAAGGAGCAGTGCGCTCCGAATTAAATGCGATCTCCGCAGCCGCACAAGTGTGAACCAGCACTTAAAAAGCTTTGAAATTACCTGGGAAACTGGCATTGTCTGAAACCGGAAGTGGCAAACCGGAAGTGACCTCCTTAAAACCGGAAGTGGCATTAAAACACTTTTCTCCTTGACATTTTGGGCTTTAAAGTGTTGTTGTATCCGTTTTGGGGACTTTTGATCCCGTTTTGACACATTTTCTGCCTCCCTAAGCCTTTGGCCAAAGATGTGAACATTTTAAGGGCAAAACCCCCAAAATATGCAACATTTTATTTTGGGACCATTTTACCTGTGTTTGCTTCCTTTTACCAAGAAATGACCAGAGAGATGAAAAATGACTGGATTTCAGTCTTAGGCTCGGTTCCCACTTGTGCGATGCGGGAACGCTGCCAATATGCAGCGTGTTACCGCATCGCATCCACACATCTGGCAGTTCCCACTGCCATATGCGATACGCAGGGGGTGTCAATTAAACGTTAACGACACCCCCAGTTTGATTGCATATCGCAGTGCGATCTGCAAGTACGCACAGAATCGCATCGCACAAGTGTGAACCACTGTGCGATTTGATTTTGATGCGGCTCAAAAAATGCCTCCTGTGCGTCTTTGGTGCGGATGCAGTGCGAATTCAGCCATACAAAGTGTATGGCTGAAATTCGCACCGCACATGAGATCGCATGTAATGAAGGAGCAGTGCGCTCCGAATTAAATGTGATCTCCGCAGCCGCACGAGTGTGAACGGGCACTTAAAAAGCTTTGAAATCACCTGGGAAACTGGCATTGTCTGAAACCGGAAATGGCAAACCGGAAGTGACCTCCTTAAAACCGGAAGTGACATTAAAACACTTTTCTCCTTGACATTTTGGGCTTTAAAGTGTTGTTGTATCCGTTTTGGGGACTTTTGATCCCGTTTTGACACATTTTCTGCCTCCCTAAGCTTTTGGCCAAAGATGTGAACATTTTAAGGGCAAAACCCCCAAAATATGCAAAATTTAATTTTGGGACCATTTTACCTGTGTTTGCTTCCTTTTACCAAGAAATGACCAGAGAGATGAAAAATGACTGGATTTCAGTCTTAGGCTCGGTTCACACTTGTGCGATGCGGGAACGCTGCCAATATGCAGCTTGTTACCGCATCGCATCCACACATCTGGCAGTTCCCCCTGCCATATGCGATACGCAGGGGGTGTCAATTAAACGTTAACGACACCCCCAGTTTGATTGCATATTGCAGTGCGATCTGCAAGTACGCACAGAATCGCATCGCACAAGTGTGAACCACTGTGCGATTTGATTTTGATGCGGCTCAAAAAATGCCTCCTGTGCGTCTTTGGTGCGGATGCAGTGCGAATTCAGCCATACAAAGTGTATGGCTGAAATTCGCACCGCACATGAGATCGCATGTAATGAAGGAGCAGTGCGCTCCGAATTAAATGTGATCTCCGCAGCCGCACGAGTGTGAACGGGCACTTAAAAAGCTTTGAAATCACCTGGGAAACTGGCATTGTCTGAGACCGGAAATGGCAAACCGGAAGTGACCTCCTTAAAACCGGAAGTGACATTAAAACACTTTTCTCCTTGACATTTTGGGCTTGAAAGTGTTGTTGTATCCGTTTTGGGGACTTTTGTTCCCGTTTTGACACATTTTCTGCCTCCCTAAGCCTTTGGCCAAAGATGTGAACATTTTAAGTGCAAAACCCCCAAAATATGCAAAATTTAATTTTGGGACCATTTTACCTGTGTTTGCTTCCTTTTACCAAGAAATGACCAGAGATGAAAAATGACTTGATTTCAGTCTTAGGCTCGGTTCCCACTTGTGCGATGCGGGAACGCTGCGAATATGCAGCGTGTTACCGCATCGCATCCACACATCTGGCAGTTCCCACTGCCATATGCGATACGCAGGGGGTGTCAATTAAACGTTAACGACACCCCCAGTTTGATTGCATTTTGCAGTGCGATCTGAGAGTACGCACAGAATCGCATCGCACAAGTGTGAACCACTGTGCGATTTGATTTTGATGCGGCTCAAAAAATGCCTCCTGTGCGTCTTTGGTGCGGATGCAGTGCGAATTCAGCCATACAAAGTGTATGGCTGAAATTAGCACCGCACATGAGATCGCATGTAATGAAGGAGCAGTGCGCTCCGAATTAAATGCGATCTCCGCAGCCGCACAAGTGTGAACCAGCACTTAAAAAGCTTTGAAATTACCTGGGAAACTGGCATTGTCTGAAACCGGAAGTGGCAAACCGGAAGTGACCTCCTTAAAACCGGAAGTGGCATTAAAACACTTTTCTCCTTGACATTTTGGGCTTTAAAGTGTTGTTGTATCCGTTTTGGGGACTTTTGATCCCGTTTTGACACATTTTCTGCCTCCCTAAGCCTTTGGCCAAAGATGTGAACATTTTAAGGGCAAAACCCCCAAAATATGCAAAATTTAATTTTGGGACCATTTTACCTGTGTTTTCTTCCTTTTACCAAGAAATGACCAGAGAGATGAAAAATGACTGGATTTCAGTCTTAGGCTCGGTTCACACTTGTGCAATGCGGGAACGCTGCCAATATGCAGCGTGTTACCGCATCGCATCAACGCATCTAGCAGTTCCCACTGCCATATGCGATACGCAGGGGGTGTCAATTAAAAGTTAACGACACCCCCAGTTTGATTGCATATCGCAGTGCGATCTGCAAGTAAGCACAGAATCGGATCGCACAAGTGTGAGCCACTGTGCGATTTGATTTTGATGCGACTCAAAAAATGCCTCCTGTGCGTCTTTGGTGCGGATGCAGTGCGAATTTAGCCATACAAAGTGTATGGCTGAAATTCGCACCGCACATGAGATCGCATGTAATGAAGGAGCAGTGCGCTCCGAATTAAATGCGATCTCCGCAGCCGCATGAGTGTGAACGGGCACTTAAAAAGCTTTGAAATTACCTGGGAAACTGGCATTGTCTGAAACCGGAAATGGCAAACCGGAAGTGACCTCCTTAAAACCGGAAGTGACATTAAAACACTTTTCTCCTTGACATTTTGGGCTTTAAACTGTTGTTGTTTCCGTTTTGGGGACTTTTGATCCCGTTTTGACACATGTTCTGCCTCCCTAAGCTTTTGGCCAAAGATGTGAACATTTTAAGGGCAAAACCCCCAAAATATGCAAAATTTAATTTTGGGACCATTTTACCTGTGTTTGCTTCCTTTTACCAAGAAATGACCAGAGAGATGAAAAATGACTGGATTTCAGTCTTAGGCTCGGTTCCCACTTGTGCGATGCGGGAACGCTGCGAATATGCAGCGTGTTACCGCATCGCATCCACACATCTGGCAGTTCCCACTGCCATATGCGATACGCAGGGGGTGTCAATTAAACGTTAACGACACCCCCAGTTTGATTGCATTTTGCAGTGCGATCTGCAAGTACGCACAGAATCGCATCGCACAAGTGTGAACCACTGTGCGATTTGATATTGATGCGGCTCAAAAAATGCCTCCTGTGCGTCTTTGGTGCGGATGCAGTGCGAATTCAGCCATAGAAAGTGTATGGCTGAAATTCGCACCGCACATGAGATCGCATGTAACGAAGGAGCAGTGTGCTCCGAATTAAATGCGATCTCCGCAGCCGCACGAGTGTGAACGGGCACTTTAAAAGCTTTGAAATTACCTGGGAAACTGGCATTGTCTGAAACCGGAAGTGGCAAACCGGAAGTGACCTCCTTAAAACCGGAAGTGACATTAAAACACTTTTCTCCTTGACATTTTGGGCTTTAAAGTGTTGTTGTATCCGTTTTGGGGACTTTTGATCCCGTTTTGACACATTTTCTGCCTCCCTAAGCCTTTGGCCAAAGATGTGAACATTTTAAGTGCAAAACCCCCAAAATATGCAAAATTTAATTTTGGGACCATTTTACCTGTGTTTGCTTCCTTTTACCAAGAAATGACCAGAGATGAAAAATGACTGGATTTCAGTCTTAGGCTCGGTTCCCACTTGTGCGATGCGGGAACGCTGCGAATATGCAGCGTGTTACCGCATCGCATCCACACATCTGGCAGTTCCCACTGCCATATGCGATACGCAGGGGGTGTCAATTAAACGTTAACGACACCCCCAGTTTGATTGCATTTTGCAGTGCGATCTGAGAGTACGCACAGAATCGCATCGCACAAGTGTGAACCACTGTGCGATTTGATTTTGATGCGGCTCAAAAAATGCCTCCTGTGCGTCTTTGGTGCGGATGCAGTGCGAATTCAGCCATACAAAGTGTATGGCTGAAATTCGCACCACACATGAGATCGCATGTATGAAGGAGCAGTGCGCTCCGAATTAAATGCGATCTCCGCAGCCGCACGAGTGTGAACGGGCACTTAAAAAGCTTTGAAATTACCTGGGAAACTGGCATTGTCTGAAACCGGAAATGGCAAACCGGAAGTGACCTCCTTAAAACCGGAAGTGACATTAAAACACTTTTCTCCTTGACATTTTGGGCTTTAAAGTGTTGTTGTATCCGTTTTGGGGACTTTTGATCCCGTTTTGACACATTTTCTGCCTCCCTAAGCTTTTGGCCAAAGATGTGAACATTTTAAGGGCAAAACCCCCAAAATATGCAAAATTTAATTTTGGGACCATTTTACCTGTGTTTGCTTCCTTTTACCAAGAAATGACCAGAGAGATGAAAAATGACTGGATTTCAGTCTTAGGCTCGGTTCACACTTGTGCGATGCGGGAACGCTGCCAATATGCAGCTTGTTACCGCATCGCATCCACACATCTGGCAGTTCCCCCTGCCATATGCGATACGCAGGGGGTGTCAATTAAACGTTAACGACACCCCCAGTTTGATTGCATATCGCAGTGCGATCTGCAAGTACGCACAGAATCGCATCGCACAAGTGTGAACCACTGTGCGATTTGATTTTGATGCGGCTCAAAAAATGCCTCCTGTGCGTCTTTGGTGCGGATGCAGTGCGAATTCAGCCATACAAAGTGTATGGCTGAAATTCGCACCGCACATGAGATCGCATGTAATGAAGGAGCAGTGCGCTCCGAATTAAATGTGATCTCCGCAGCCGCACGAGTGTGAACGGGCACTTAAAAAGCTTTGAAATCACCTGGGAAACTGGCATTGTCTGAGACCGGAAATGGCAAACCGGAAGTGACCTCCTTAAAACCGGAAGTGACATTAAAACACTTTTCTCCTTGACATTTTGGGCTTGAAAGTGTTGTTGTATCCGTTTTGGGGACTTTTGTTCCCGTTTTGACACATTTTCTGCCTCCCTAAGCCTTTGGCCAAAGATGTGAACATTTTAAGTGCAAAACCCCCAAAATATGCAAAATTTAATTTTGGGACCATTTTACCTGTGTTTGCTTCCTTTTACCAAGAAATGACCAGAGATGAAAAATGACTGGATTTCAGTCTTAGGCTCGGTTCCCACTTGTGCGATGCGGGAACGCTGCGAATATGCAGCATGTTACCGCATCGCATCCACACATCTGGCAGTTCCCACTGCCATATGCGATACGCAGGGGGTGTCAATTAAACGTTAACGACACCCCCAGTTTGATTGCATATCGCAGTGCGATCTGCAAGTACGCACAGAATCGCATTGCACAAGTGTGAACCACTGTGCGATTTGATTTTGATGCGACTCAAAAAATGCCTCCTGTGCGTCTTTGGTGCGGATGCAGTGCGAATTTAGCCATAGAAAGTGTATGGCTGAAATTCGCACCGCACATGAGATCGCATGTAACAAAGGAGCAGTGTGCTCCGAATTAAATGCGATCTCCGCAGCCGCACGAGTGTGAACGGGCACTTTAAAAGCTTTGAAATTACCTGGGAAACTGGCATTGTCTGAAACCGGAAGTGGCAAACCGGAAGTTACCTCCTTAAAACCGGAAGTGACATTAAAACACTTTTCTCCTTGACATTTTGGGCTTTAAAGTGTTGTTGTATCCGTTTTGGGGACTTTTGATCCCGTTTTGACACATTTTCTGCCTCCCTAAGCCTTTGGCCAAAGATGTGAACATTTTAAGTGCAAAACCCCCAAAATATGCAAAATTTAATTTTGGGACCATTTTACCTGTGTTTGCTTCCTTTTACCAAGAAATGACCAGAGATGAAAAATGACTGGATTTCAGTCTTAGGCTCGGTTCCCACTTGTGCGATGCGGGAACGCTGCGAATATGCAGCGTGTTACCGCATCGCATCCACACATCTGGCAGTTCCCACTGCCATATGCGATACGCAGGGGGTGTCAATTAAACGTTAACGACACCCCCAGTTTGATTGCATTTTGCAGTGCGATCTGCAAGTACGCACAGAATCGCATCGCACAAGTGTGAACCACTGTGCGATTTGATTTTGATGCGGCTCAAAAAATGCCTCCTGTGCGTCTTTGGTGCGGATGCAGTGCGAATTCAGCCATACAAAGTGTATGGCTGAAATTCGCACCGCACATGAGATCGCATGTAATGAAGGAGCAGTGCGCTCCGAATTAAATGCGATCTCCGCAGCCGCACAAGTGTGAACCAGCACTTAAAAAGCTTTGAAATTACCTGGGAAACTGGCATTGTCTGAAACCGGAAGTGGCAAACCGGAAGTGACCTCCTTAAAACCGGAAGTGGCATTAAAACACTTTTCTCCTTGACATTTTGGGCTTTAAAGTGTTGTTGTATCCGTTTTGGGGACTTTTGATCCCGTTTTGACACATTTTCTGCCTCCCTAAGCCTTTGGCCAAAGATGTGAACATTTTAAGGGCAAAACCCCCAAAATATGCAACATTTTATTTTGGGACCATTTTACCTGTGTTTGCTTCCTTTTACCAAGAAATGACCAGAGAGATGAAAAATGACTGGATTTCAGTCTTAGGCTCGGTTCCCACTTGTGCGATGCGGGAACGCTGCCAATATGCAGCGTGTTACCGCATCGCATCCACACATCTGGCAGTTCCCACTGCCATATGCGATACGCAGGGGGTGTCAATTAAACGTTAACGACACCCCCAGTTTGATTGCATATCGCAGTGCGATCTGCAAGTACGCACAGAATCGCATCGCACAAGTGTGAACCACTGTGCGATTTGATTTTGATGCGGCTCAAAAAATGCCTCCTGTGCGTCTTTGGTGCGGATGCAGTGCGAATTCAGCCATACAAAGTGTATGGCTGAAATTCGCACCGCACATGAGATCGCATGTAATGAAGGAGCAGTGCGCTCCGAATTAAATGTGATCTCCGCAGCCGCACGAGTGTGAACGGGCACTTAAAAAGCTTTGAAATCACCTGGGAAACTGGCATTGTCTGAAACCGGAAATGGCAAACCGGAAGTGACCTCCTTAAAACCGGAAGTGACATTAAAACACTTTTCTCCTTGACATTTTGGGCTTTAAAGTGTTGTTGTATCCGTTTTGGGGACTTTTGATCCCGTTTTGACACATTTTCTGCCTCCCTAAGCTTTTGGCCAAAGATGTGAACATTTTAAGGGCAAAACCCCCAAAATATGCAAAATTTAATTTTGGGACCATTTTACCTGTGTTTGCTTCCTTTTACCAAGAAATGACCAGAGAGATGAAAAATGACTGGATTTCAGTCTTAGGCTCGGTTCACACTTGTGCGATGCGGGAACGCTGCCAATATGCAGCTTGTTACCGCATCGCATCCACACATCTGGCAGTTCCCCCTGCCATATGCGATACGCAGGGGGTGTCAATTAAACGTTAACGACACCCCCAGTTTGATTGCATATTGCAGTGCGATCTGCAAGTACGCACAGAATCGCATCGCACAAGTGTGAACCACTGTGCGATTTGATTTTGATGCGGCTCAAAAAATGCCTCCTGTGCGTCTTTGGTGCGGATGCAGTGCGAATTCAGCCATACAAAGTGTATGGCTGAAATTCGCACCGCACATGAGATCGCATGTAATGAAGGAGCAGTGCGCTCCGAATTAAATGTGATCTCCGCAGCCGCACGAGTGTGAACGGGCACTTAAAAAGCTTTGAAATCACCTGGGAAACTGGCATTGTCTGAGACCGGAAATGGCAAACCGGAAGTGACCTCCTTAAAACCGGAAGTGACATTAAAACACTTTTCTCCTTGACATTTTGGGCTTGAAAGTGTTGTTGTATCCGTTTTGGGGACTTTTGTTCCCGTTTTGACACATTTTCTGCCTCCCTAAGCCTTTGGCCAAAGATGTGAACATTTTAAGTGCAAAACCCCCAAAATATGCAAAATTTAATTTTGGGACCATTTTACCTGTGTTTGCTTCCTTTTACCAAGAAATGACCAGAGATGAAAAATGACTTGATTTCAGTCTTAGGCTCGGTTCCCACTTGTGCGATGCGGGAACGCTGCGAATATGCAGCGTGTTACCGCATCGCATCCACACATCTGGCAGTTCCCACTGCCATATGCGATACGCAGGGGGTGTCAATTAAACGTTAACGACACCCCCAGTTTGATTGCATTTTGCAGTGCGATCTGAGAGTACGCACAGAATCGCATCGCACAAGTGTGAACCACTGTGCGATTTGATTTTGATGCGGCTCAAAAAATGCCTCCTGTGCGTCTTTGGTGCGGATGCAGTGCGAATTCAGCCATACAAAGTGTATGGCTGAAATTAGCACCGCACATGAGATCGCATGTAATGAAGGAGCAGTGCGCTCCGAATTAAATGCGATCTCCGCAGCCGCACAAGTGTGAACCAGCACTTAAAAAGCTTTGAAATTACCTGGGAAACTGGCATTGTCTGAAACCGGAAGTGGCAAACCGGAAGTGACCTCCTTAAAACCGGAAGTGGCATTAAAACACTTTTCTCCTTGACATTTTGGGCTTTAAAGTGTTGTTGTATCCGTTTTGGGGACTTTTGATCCCGTTTTGACACATTTTCTGCCTCCCTAAGCCTTTGGCCAAAGATGTGAACATTTTAAGGGCAAAACCCCCAAAATATGCAAAATTTAATTTTGGGACCATTTTACCTGTGTTTTCTTCCTTTTACCAAGAAATGACCAGAGAGATGAAAAATGACTGGATTTCAGTCTTAGGCTCGGTTCACACTTGTGCAATGCGGGAACGCTGCCAATATGCAGCGTGTTACCGCATCGCATCAACGCATCTAGCAGTTCCCACTGCCATATGCGATACGCAGGGGGTGTCAATTAAAAGTTAACGACACCCCCAGTTTGATTGCATATCGCAGTGCGATCTGCAAGTAAGCACAGAATCGGATCGCACAAGTGTGAGCCACTGTGCGATTTGATTTTGATGCGACTCAAAAAATGCCTCCTGTGCGTCTTTGGTGCGGATGCAGTGCGAATTTAGCCATACAAAGTGTATGGCTGAAATTCGCACCGCACATGAGATCGCATGTAATGAAGGAGCAGTGCGCTCCGAATTAAATGCGATCTCCGCAGCCGCATGAGTGTGAACGGGCACTTAAAAAGCTTTGAAATTACCTGGGAAACTGGCATTGTCTGAAACCGGAAATGGCAAACCGGAAGTGACCTCCTTAAAACCGGAAGTGACATTAAAACACTTTTCTCCTTGACATTTTGGGCTTTAAACTGTTGTTGTTTCCGTTTTGGGGACTTTTGATCCCGTTTTGACACATGTTCTGCCTCCCTAAGCTTTTGGCCAAAGATGTGAACATTTTAAGGGCAAAACCCCCAAAATATGCAAAATTTAATTTTGGGACCATTTTACCTGTGTTTGCTTCCTTTTACCAAGAAATGACCAGAGAGATGAAAAATGACTGGATTTCAGTCTTAGGCTCGGTTCCCACTTGTGCGATGCGGGAACGCTGCGAATATGCAGCGTGTTACCGCATCGCATCCACACATCTGGCAGTTCCCACTGCCATATGCGATACGCAGGGGGTGTCAATTAAACGTTAACGACACCCCCAGTTTGATTGCATTTTGCAGTGCGATCTGCAAGTACGCACAGAATCGCATCGCACAAGTGTGAACCACTGTGCGATTTGATATTGATGCGGCTCAAAAAATGCCTCCTGTGCGTCTTTGGTGCGGATGCAGTGCGAATTCAGCCATAGAAAGTGTATGGCTGAAATTCGCACCGCACATGAGATCGCATGTAACGAAGGAGCAGTGTGCTCCGAATTAAATGCGATCTCCGCAGCCGCACGAGTGTGAACGGGCACTTTAAAAGCTTTGAAATTACCTGGGAAACTGGCATTGTCTGAAACCGGAAGTGGCAAACCGGAAGTGACCTCCTTAAAACCGGAAGTGACATTAAAACACTTTTCTCCTTGACATTTTGGGCTTTAAAGTGTTGTTGTATCCGTTTTGGGGACTTTTGATCCCGTTTTGACACATTTTCTGCCTCCCTAAGCCTTTGGCCAAAGATGTGAACATTTTAAGTGCAAAACCCCCAAAATATGCAAAATTTAATTTTGGGACCATTTTACCTGTGTTTGCTTCCTTTTACCAAGAAATGACCAGAGATGAAAAATGACTGGATTTCAGTCTTAGGCTCGGTTCCCACTTGTGCGATGCGGGAACGCTGCGAATATGCAGCGTGTTACCGCATCGCATCCACACATCTGGCAGTTCCCACTGCCATATGCGATACGCAGGGGGTGTCAATTAAACGTTAACGACACCCCCAGTTTGATTGCATTTTGCAGTGCGATCTGAGAGTACGCACAGAATCGCATCGCACAAGTGTGAACCACTGTGCGATTTGATTTTGATGCGGCTCAAAAAATGCCTCCTGTGCGTCTTTGGTGCGGATGCAGTGCGAATTCAGCCATACAAAGTGTATGGCTGAAATTCGCACCACACATGAGATCGCATGTATGAAGGAGCAGTGCGCTCCGAATTAAATGCGATCTCCGCAGCCGCACGAGTGTGAACGGGCACTTAAAAAGCTTTGAAATTACCTGGGAAACTGGCATTGTCTGAAACCGGAAATGGCAAACCGGAAGTGACCTCCTTAAAACCGGAAGTGACATTAAAACACTTTTCTCCTTGACATTTTGGGCTTTAAAGTGTTGTTGTATCCGTTTTGGGGACTTTTGATCCCGTTTTGACACATTTTCTGCCTCCCTAAGCTTTTGGCCAAAGATGTGAACATTTTAAGGGCAAAACCCCCAAAATATGCAAAATTTAATTTTGGGACCATTTTACCTGTGTTTGCTTCCTTTTACCAAGAAATGACCAGAGAGATGAAAAATGACTGGATTTCAGTCTTAGGCTCGGTTCACACTTGTGCGATGCGGGAACGCTGCCAATATGCAGCTTGTTACCGCATCGCATCCACACATCTGGCAGTTCCCCCTGCCATATGCGATACGCAGGGGGTGTCAATTAAACGTTAACGACACCCCCAGTTTGATTGCATATCGCAGTGCGATCTGCAAGTACGCACAGAATCGCATCGCACAAGTGTGAACCACTGTGCGATTTGATTTTGATGCGGCTCAAAAAATGCCTCCTGTGCGTCTTTGGTGCGGATGCAGTGCGAATTCAGCCATACAAAGTGTATGGCTGAAATTCGCACCGCACATGAGATCGCATGTAATGAAGGAGCAGTGCGCTCCGAATTAAATGTGATCTCCGCAGCCGCACGAGTGTGAACGGGCACTTAAAAAGCTTTGAAATCACCTGGGAAACTGGCATTGTCTGAGACCGGAAATGGCAAACCGGAAGTGACCTCCTTAAAACCGGAAGTGACATTAAAACACTTTTCTCCTTGACATTTTGGGCTTGAAAGTGTTGTTGTATCCGTTTTGGGGACTTTTGTTCCCGTTTTGACACATTTTCTGCCTCCCTAAGCCTTTGGCCAAAGATGTGAACATTTTAAGTGCAAAACCCCCAAAATATGCAAAATTTAATTTTGGGACCATTTTACCTGTGTTTGCTTCCTTTTACCAAGAAATGACCAGAGATGAAAAATGACTGGATTTCAGTCTTAGGCTCGGTTCCCACTTGTGCGATGCGGGAACGCTGCGAATATGCAGCATGTTACCGCATCGCATCCACACATCTGGCAGTTCCCACTGCCATATGCGATACGCAGGGGGTGTCAATTAAACGTTAACGACACCCCCAGTTTGATTGCATATCGCAGTGCGATCTGCAAGTACGCACAGAATCGCATTGCACAAGTGTGAACCACTGTGCGATTTGATTTTGATGCGACTCAAAAAATGCCTCCTGTGCGTCTTTGGTGCGGATGCAGTGCGAATTTAGCCATAGAAAGTGTATGGCTGAAATTCGCACCGCACATGAGATCGCATGTAACGAAGGAGCAGTGTGCTCCGAATTAAATGCGATCTCCGCAGCCGCACGAGTGTGAACGGGCACTTTAAAAGCTTTGAAATTACCTGGGAAACTGGCATTGTCTGAAACCGGAAGTGGCAAACCGGAAGTTACCTCCTTAAAACCGGAAGTGACATTAAAACACTTTTCTCCTTGACATTTTGGGCTTTAAAGTGTTGTTGTATCCGTTTTGGGGACTTTTGATCCCGTTTTGACACATTTTCTGCCTCCCTAAGCCTTTGGCCAAAGATGTGAACATTTTAAGTGCAAAACCCCCAAAATATGCAAAATTTAATTTTGGGACCATTTTACCTGTGTTTGCTTCCTTTTACCAAGAAATGACCAGAGATGAAAAATGACTGGATTTCAGTCTTAGGCTCGGTTCCCACTTGTGCGATGCGGGAACGCTGCGAATATGCAGCGTGTTACCGCATCGCATCCACACATCTGGCAGTTCCCACTGCCATATGCGATACGCAGGGGGTGTCAATTAAACGTTAACGACACCCCCAGTTTGATTGCATTTTGCAGTGCGATCTGCAAGTACGCACAGAATCGCATCGCACAAGTGTGAACCACTGTGCGATTTGATTTTGATGCGGCTCAAAAAATGCCTCCTGTGCGTCTTTGGTGCGGATGCAGTGCGAATTCAGCCATACAAAGTGTATGGCTGAAATTCGCACCGCACATGAGATCGCATGTAATGAAGGAGCAGTGCGCTCCGAATTAAATGCGATCTCCGCAGCCGCACAAGTGTGAACCAGCACTTAAAAAGCTTTGAAATTACCTGGGAAACTGGCATTGTCTGAAACCGGAAGTGGCAAACCGGAAGTGACCTCCTTAAAACCGGAAGTGGCATTAAAACACTTTTCTCCTTGACATTTTGGGCTTTAAAGTGTTGTTGTATCCGTTTTGGGGACTTTTGATCCCGTTTTGACACATTTTCTGCCTCCCTAAGCCTTTGGCCAAAGATGTGAACATTTTAAGGGCAAAACCCCCAAAATATGCAACATTTTATTTTGGGACCATTTTACCTGTGTTTGCTTCCTTTTACCAAGAAATGACCAGAGAGATGAAAAATGACTGGATTTCAGTCTTAGGCTCGGTTCCCACTTGTGCGATGCGGGAACGCTGCCAATATGCAGCGTGTTACCGCATCGCATCCACACATCTGGCAGTTCCCACTGCCATATGCGATACGCAGGGGGTGTCAATTAAACGTTAACGACACCCCCAGTTTGATTGCATATCGCAGTGCGATCTGCAAGTACGCACAGAATCGCATCGCACAAGTGTGAACCACTGTGCGATTTGATTTTGATGCGGCTCAAAAAATGCCTCCTGTGCGTCTTTGGTGCGGATGCAGTGCGAATTCAGCCATACAAAGTGTATGGCTGAAATTCGCACCGCACATGAGATCGCATGTAATGAAGGAGCAGTGCGCTCCGAATTAAATGTGATCTCCGCAGCCGCACGAGTGTGAACGGGCACTTAAAAAGCTTTGAAATCACCTGGGAAACTGGCATTGTCTGAAACCGGAAATGGCAAACCGGAAGTGACCTCCTTAAAACCGGAAGTGACATTAAAACACTTTTCTCCTTGACATTTTGGGCTTTAAAGTGTTGTTGTATCCGTTTTGGGGACTTTTGATCCCGTTTTGACACATTTTCTGCCTCCCTAAGCTTTTGGCCAAAGATGTGAACATTTTAAGGGCAAAACCCCCAAAATATGCAAAATTTAATTTTGGGACCATTTTACCTGTGTTTGCTTCCTTTTACCAAGAAATGACCAGAGAGATGAAAAATGACTGGATTTCAGTCTTAGGCTCGGTTCACACTTGTGCGATGCGGGAACGCTGCCAATATGCAGCTTGTTACCGCATCGCATCCACACATCTGGCAGTTCCCCCTGCCATATGCGATACGCAGGGGGTGTCAATTAAACGTTAACGACACCCCCAGTTTGATTGCATATTGCAGTGCGATCTGCAAGTACGCACAGAATCGCATCGCACAAGTGTGAACCACTGTGCGATTTGATTTTGATGCGGCTCAAAAAATGCCTCCTGTGCGTCTTTGGTGCGGATGCAGTGCGAATTCAGCCATACAAAGTGTATGGCTGAAATTCGCACCGCACATGAGATCGCATGTAATGAAGGAGCAGTGCGCTCCGAATTAAATGTGATCTCCGCAGCCGCACGAGTGTGAACGGGCACTTAAAAAGCTTTGAAATCACCTGGGAAACTGGCATTGTCTGAGACCGGAAATGGCAAACCGGAAGTGACCTCCTTAAAACCGGAAGTGACATTAAAACACTTTTCTCCTTGACATTTTGGGCTTGAAAGTGTTGTTGTATCCGTTTTGGGGACTTTTGTTCCCGTTTTGACACATTTTCTGCCTCCCTAAGCCTTTGGCCAAAGATGTGAACATTTTAAGTGCAAAACCCCCAAAATATGCAAAATTTAATTTTGGGACCATTTTACCTGTGTTTGCTTCCTTTTACCAAGAAATGACCAGAGATGAAAAATGACTTGATTTCAGTCTTAGGCTCGGTTCCCACTTGTGCGATGCGGGAACGCTGCGAATATGCAGCGTGTTACCGCATCGCATCCACACATCTGGCAGTTCCCACTGCCATATGCGATACGCAGGGGGTGTCAATTAAACGTTAACGACACCCCCAGTTTGATTGCATTTTGCAGTGCGATCTGAGAGTACGCACAGAATCGCATCGCACAAGTGTGAACCACTGTGCGATTTGATTTTGATGCGGCTCAAAAAATGCCTCCTGTGCGTCTTTGGTGCGGATGCAGTGCGAATTCAGCCATACAAAGTGTATGGCTGAAATTAGCACCGCACATGAGATCGCATGTAATGAAGGAGCAGTGCGCTCCGAATTAAATGCGATCTCCGCAGCCGCACAAGTGTGAACCAGCACTTAAAAAGCTTTGAAATTACCTGGGAAACTGGCATTGTCTGAAACCGGAAGTGGCAAACCGGAAGTGACCTCCTTAAAACCGGAAGTGGCATTAAAACACTTTTCTCCTTGACATTTTGGGCTTTAAAGTGTTGTTGTATCCGTTTTGGGGACTTTTGATCCCGTTTTGACACATTTTCTGCCTCCCTAAGCCTTTGGCCAAAGATGTGAACATTTTAAGGGCAAAACCCCCAAAATATGCAAAATTTAATTTTGGGACCATTTTACCTGTGTTTTCTTCCTTTTACCAAGAAATGACCAGAGAGATGAAAAATGACTGGATTTCAGTCTTAGGCTCGGTTCACACTTGTGCAATGCGGGAACGCTGCCAATATGCAGCGTGTTACCGCATCGCATCAACGCATCTAGCAGTTCCCACTGCCATATGCGATACGCAGGGGGTGTCAATTAAAAGTTAACGACACCCCCAGTTTGATTGCATATCGCAGTGCGATCTGCAAGTAAGCACAGAATCGGATCGCACAAGTGTGAGCCACTGTGCGATTTGATTTTGATGCGACTCAAAAAATGCCTCCTGTGCGTCTTTGGTGCGGATGCAGTGCGAATTTAGCCATACAAAGTGTATGGCTGAAATTCGCACCGCACATGAGATCGCATGTAATGAAGGAGCAGTGCGCTCCGAATTAAATGCGATCTCCGCAGCCGCATGAGTGTGAACGGGCACTTAAAAAGCTTTGAAATTACCTGGGAAACTGGCATTGTCTGAAACCGGAAATGGCAAACCGGAAGTGACCTCCTTAAAACCGGAAGTGACATTAAAACACTTTTCTCCTTGACATTTTGGGCTTTAAACTGTTGTTGTTTCCGTTTTGGGGACTTTTGATCCCGTTTTGACACATGTTCTGCCTCCCTAAGCTTTTGGCCAAAGATGTGAACATTTTAAGGGCAAAACCCCCAAAATATGCAAAATTTAATTTTGGGACCATTTTACCTGTGTTTGCTTCCTTTTACCAAGAAATGACCAGAGAGATGAAAAATGACTGGATTTCAGTCTTAGGCTCGGTTCCCACTTGTGCGATGCGGGAACGCTGCGAATATGCAGCGTGTTACCGCATCGCATCCACACATCTGGCAGTTCCCACTGCCATATGCGATACGCAGGGGGTGTCAATTAAACGTTAACGACACCCCCAGTTTGATTGCATTTTGCAGTGCGATCTGCAAGTACGCACAGAATCGCATCGCACAAGTGTGAACCACTGTGCGATTTGATATTGATGCGGCTCAAAAAATGCCTCCTGTGCGTCTTTGGTGCGGATGCAGTGCGAATTCAGCCATAGAAAGTGTATGGCTGAAATTCGCACCGCACATGAGATCGCATGTAACGAAGGAGCAGTGTGCTCCGAATTAAATGCGATCTCCGCAGCCGCACGAGTGTGAACGGGCACTTTAAAAGCTTTGAAATTACCTGGGAAACTGGCATTGTCTGAAACCGGAAGTGGCAAACCGGAAGTGACCTCCTTAAAACCGGAAGTGACATTAAAACACTTTTCTCCTTGACATTTTGGGCTTTAAAGTGTTGTTGTATCCGTTTTGGGGACTTTTGATCCCGTTTTGACACATTTTCTGCCTCCCTAAGCCTTTGGCCAAAGATGTGAACATTTTAAGTGCAAAACCCCCAAAATATGCAAAATTTAATTTTGGGACCATTTTACCTGTGTTTGCTTCCTTTTACCAAGAAATGACCAGAGATGAAAAATGACTGGATTTCAGTCTTAGGCTCGGTTCCCACTTGTGCGATGCGGGAACGCTGCGAATATGCAGCGTGTTACCGCATCGCATCCACACATCTGGCAGTTCCCACTGCCATATGCGATACGCAGGGGGTGTCAATTAAACGTTAACGACACCCCCAGTTTGATTGCATTTTGCAGTGCGATCTGAGAGTACGCACAGAATCGCATCGCACAAGTGTGAACCACTGTGCGATTTGATTTTGATGCGGCTCAAAAAATGCCTCCTGTGCGTCTTTGGTGCGGATGCAGTGCGAATTCAGCCATACAAAGTGTATGGCTGAAATTCGCACCACACATGAGATCGCATGTATGAAGGAGCAGTGCGCTCCGAATTAAATGCGATCTCCGCAGCCGCACGAGTGTGAACGGGCACTTAAAAAGCTTTGAAATTACCTGGGAAACTGGCATTGTCTGAAACCGGAAATGGCAAACCGGAAGTGACCTCCTTAAAACCGGAAGTGACATTAAAACACTTTTCTCCTTGACATTTTGGGCTTTAAAGTGTTGTTGTATCCGTTTTGGGGACTTTTGATCCCGTTTTGACACATTTTCTGCCTCCCTAAGCTTTTGGCCAAAGATGTGAACATTTTAAGGGCAAAACCCCCAAAATATGCAAAATTTAATTTTGGGACCATTTTACCTGTGTTTGCTTCCTTTTACCAAGAAATGACCAGAGAGATGAAAAATGACTGGATTTCAGTCTTAGGCTCGGTTCACACTTGTGCGATGCGGGAACGCTGCCAATATGCAGCTTGTTACCGCATCGCATCCACACATCTGGCAGTTCCCCCTGCCATATGCGATACGCAGGGGGTGTCAATTAAACGTTAACGACACCCCCAGTTTGATTGCATATCGCAGTGCGATCTGCAAGTACGCACAGAATCGCATCGCACAAGTGTGAACCACTGTGCGATTTGATTTTGATGCGGCTCAAAAAATGCCTCCTGTGCGTCTTTGGTGCGGATGCAGTGCGAATTCAGCCATACAAAGTGTATGGCTGAAATTCGCACCGCACATGAGATCGCATGTAATGAAGGAGCAGTGCGCTCCGAATTAAATGTGATCTCCGCAGCCGCACGAGTGTGAACGGGCACTTAAAAAGCTTTGAAATCACCTGGGAAACTGGCATTGTCTGAGACCGGAAATGGCAAACCGGAAGTGACCTCCTTAAAACCGGAAGTGACATTAAAACACTTTTCTCCTTGACATTTTGGGCTTGAAAGTGTTGTTGTATCCGTTTTGGGGACTTTTGTTCCCGTTTTGACACATTTTCTGCCTCCCTAAGCCTTTGGCCAAAGATGTGAACATTTTAAGTGCAAAACCCCCAAAATATGCAAAATTTAATTTTGGGACCATTTTACCTGTGTTTGCTTCCTTTTACCAAGAAATGACCAGAGATGAAAAATGACTGGATTTCAGTCTTAGGCTCGGTTCCCACTTGTGCGATGCGGGAACGCTGCGAATATGCAGCATGTTACCGCATCGCATCCACACATCTGGCAGTTCCCACTGCCATATGCGATACGCAGGGGGTGTCAATTAAACGTTAACGACACCCCCAGTTTGATTGCATATCGCAGTGCGATCTGCAAGTACGCACAGAATCGCATTGCACAAGTGTGAACCACTGTGCGATTTGATTTTGATGCGACTCAAAAAATGCCTCCTGTGCGTCTTTGGTGCGGATGCAGTGCGAATTTAGCCATAGAAAGTGTATGGCTGAAATTCGCACCGCACATGAGATCGCATGTAACGAAGGAGCAGTGTGCTCCGAATTAAATGCGATCTCCGCAGCCGCACGAGTGTGAACGGGCACTTTAAAAGCTTTGAAATTACCTGGGAAACTGGCATTGTCTGAAACCGGAAGTGGCAAACCGGAAGTTACCTCCTTAAAACCGGAAGTGACATTAAAACACTTTTCTCCTTGACATTTTGGGCTTTAAAGTGTTGTTGTATCCGTTTTGGGGACTTTTGATCCCGTTTTGACACATTTTCTGCCTCCCTAAGCCTTTGGCCAAAGATGTGAACATTTTAAGTGCAAAACCCCCAAAATATGCAAAATTTAATTTTGGGACCATTTTACCTGTGTTTGCTTCCTTTTACCAAGAAATGACCAGAGATGAAAAATGACTGGATTTCAGTCTTAGGCTCGGTTCCCACTTGTGCGATGCGGGAACGCTGCGAATATGCAGCGTGTTACCGCATCGCATCCACACATCTGGCAGTTCCCACTGCCATATGCGATACGCAGGGGGTGTCAATTAAACGTTAACGACACCCCCAGTTTGATTGCATTTTGCAGTGCGATCTGCAAGTACGCACAGAATCGCATCGCACAAGTGTGAACCACTGTGCGATTTGATTTTGATGCGGCTCAAAAAATGCCTCCTGTGCGTCTTTGGTGCGGATGCAGTGCGAATTCAGCCATACAAAGTGTATGGCTGAAATTCGCACCGCACATGAGATCGCATGTAATGAAGGAGCAGTGCGCTCCGAATTAAATGCGATCTCCGCAGCCGCACAAGTGTGAACCAGCACTTAAAAAGCTTTGAAATTACCTGGGAAACTGGCATTGTCTGAAACCGGAAGTGGCAAACCGGAAGTGACCTCCTTAAAACCGGAAGTGGCATTAAAACACTTTTCTCCTTGACATTTTGGGCTTTAAAGTGTTGTTGTATCCGTTTTGGGGACTTTTGATCCCGTTTTGACACATTTTCTGCCTCCCTAAGCCTTTGGCCAAAGATGTGAACATTTTAAGGGCAAAACCCCCAAAATATGCAACATTTTATTTTGGGACCATTTTACCTGTGTTTGCTTCCTTTTACCAAGAAATGACCAGAGAGATGAAAAATGACTGGATTTCAGTCTTAGGCTCGGTTCCCACTTGTGCGATGCGGGAACGCTGCCAATATGCAGCGTGTTACCGCATCGCATCCACACATCTGGCAGTTCCCACTGCCATATGCGATACGCAGGGGGTGTCAATTAAACGTTAACGACACCCCCAGTTTGATTGCATATCGCAGTGCGATCTGCAAGTACGCACAGAATCGCATCGCACAAGTGTGAACCACTGTGCGATTTGATTTTGATGCGGCTCAAAAAATGCCTCCTGTGCGTCTTTGGTGCGGATGCAGTGCGAATTCAGCCATACAAAGTGTATGGCTGAAATTCGCACCGCACATGAGATCGCATGTAATGAAGGAGCAGTGCGCTCCGAATTAAATGTGATCTCCGCAGCCGCACGAGTGTGAACGGGCACTTAAAAAGCTTTGAAATCACCTGGGAAACTGGCATTGTCTGAAACCGGAAATGGCAAACCGGAAGTGACCTCCTTAAAACCGGAAGTGACATTAAAACACTTTTCTCCTTGACATTTTGGGCTTTAAAGTGTTGTTGTATCCGTTTTGGGGACTTTTGATCCCGTTTTGACACATTTTCTGCCTCCCTAAGCTTTTGGCCAAAGATGTGAACATTTTAAGGGCAAAACCCCCAAAATATGCAAAATTTAATTTTGGGACCATTTTACCTGTGTTTGCTTCCTTTTACCAAGAAATGACCAGAGAGATGAAAAATGACTGGATTTCAGTCTTAGGCTCGGTTCACACTTGTGCGATGCGGGAACGCTGCCAATATGCAGCTTGTTACCGCATCGCATCCACACATCTGGCAGTTCCCCCTGCCATATGCGATACGCAGGGGGTGTCAATTAAACGTTAACGACACCCCCAGTTTGATTGCATATTGCAGTGCGATCTGCAAGTACGCACAGAATCGCATCGCACAAGTGTGAACCACTGTGCGATTTGATTTTGATGCGGCTCAAAAAATGCCTCCTGTGCGTCTTTGGTGCGGATGCAGTGCGAATTCAGCCATACAAAGTGTATGGCTGAAATTCGCACCGCACATGAGATCGCATGTAATGAAGGAGCAGTGCGCTCCGAATTAAATGTGATCTCCGCAGCCGCACGAGTGTGAACGGGCACTTAAAAAGCTTTGAAATCACCTGGGAAACTGGCATTGTCTGAGACCGGAAATGGCAAACCGGAAGTGACCTCCTTAAAACCGGAAGTGACATTAAAACACTTTTCTCCTTGACATTTTGGGCTTGAAAGTGTTGTTGTATCCGTTTTGGGGACTTTTGTTCCCGTTTTGACACATTTTCTGCCTCCCTAAGCCTTTGGCCAAAGATGTGAACATTTTAAGTGCAAAACCCCCAAAATATGCAAAATTTAATTTTGGGACCATTTTACCTGTGTTTGCTTCCTTTTACCAAGAAATGACCAGAGATGAAAAATGACTTGATTTCAGTCTTAGGCTCGGTTCCCACTTGTGCGATGCGGGAACGCTGCGAATATGCAGCGTGTTACCGCATCACATCCACACATCTGGCAGTTCCCACTGCCATATGCGATACGCAGGGGGTGTCAATTAAACGTTAACGACACCCCCAGTTTGATTGCATTTTGCAGTGCGATCTGAGAGTACGCACAGAATCGCATCGCACAAGTGTGAACCACTGTGCGATTTGATTTTGATGCGGCTCAAAAAATGCCTCCTGTGCGTCTTTGGTGCGGATGCAGTGCGAATTCAGCCATACAAAGTGTATGGCTGAAATTAGCACCGCACATGAGATCGCATGTAATGAAGGAGCAGTGCGCTCCGAATTAAATGCGATCTCCGCAGCCGCACGAGTGTGAACGGGCACTTAAAAAGCTTTGAAATTACCTGGGAAACTGGCATTGTCTGAAACCGGAAATGGCAAACCGGAAGTGACCTCCTTAAAACCGGAAGTGACATTAAAACACTTTTCTCCTTGACATTTTGGGCTTTAAAGTGTTGTTGTATCCGTTTTGGGGACTTTTGATCCCGTTTTGACACATTTTCTGCCTCCCTAAGCTTTTGGCCAAAGATGTGAATATTTTAAGGGCAAAACCACCAAAATATGCAAAATTTAATTTTGGGACCATTTTACCTGTGTTTGCTTCCTTTTACCAAGAAATGACCAGAGAGATGAAAAATGACTGGATTTCAGTCTTAGGCTCGGTTCACACTTGTGCGATGCGGGAACGCTGCCAATATGCAGCGTGTTACCGCATCGCATCCACACATCTGGCAGTTCCCCCTGCCATATGCGATACGCAGGGGGTGTCAATTAAACGTTAACGACACCCCCAGTTTGATTGCATATCGCAGTGCGATCTGCAAGTACGCACAGAATCGCATCGCACAAGTGTGAACCACTGTGCGATTTGATTTTGATGCGGCTCAAAAAATGCCTCCTGTGCGTCTTTGGTGCGGATGCAGTGCGAATTCAGCCATACAAAGTGTATGGCTGAAATTCGCACCGCACATGAGATCGCATGTAATGAAGGAGCAGTGCGCTCCGAATTAAATGCGATCTCCGCAGCCGCACAAGTGTGAACCAGCACTTAAAAAGCTTTGAAATTACCTGGGAAACTGGCATTGTCTGAAACCGGAAGTGGCAAACCGGAAGTGACCTCCTTAAAACCGGAAGTGACATTAAAACACTTTTCTCCTTGACATTTTGGGCTTTAAAGTGTTGTTGTATCCGTTTTGGGGACTTTTGATCCCGTTTTGACACATTTTCTGCCTCCCTAAGCTTTTGGCCAAAGATGTGAACATTTTAAGGGCAAAACCCCCAAAATATGCAAAATTTAATTTTGGGACCATTTTACCTGTGTTTGCTTCCTTTTACCAAGAAATGACCAGAGAGATGAAAAATGACTGGATTTCAGTCTTAGGCTCGGTTCACACTTGTGCGATGCGGGAACGCTGCCAATATGCAGCTTGTTACCGCATCGCATCCACACATCTGGCAGTTCCCCCTGCCATATGCGATACGCAGGGGGTGTCAATTAAACGTTAACGACACCCCCAGTTTGATTGCATATCGCAGTGCGATCTGCAAGTAAGCACAGAATCGGATCGCACAAGTGTGAGCCACTGTGCGATTTGATTTTGATGCGACTCAAAAAATGCCTCCTGTGCGTCTTTGGTGCGGATGCAGTGCGAATTTAGCCATACAAAGTGTATGGCTGAAATTCGCACCGCACATAAGATCGCATGTAATGAAGGAGCAGTGCGCTCCAAATTAAATGCGATTTCCGCAGCTGCACGAGTGTGAACGGCACTTAAAAAGCTTTGAAATTACCTGGGAAAGTGGCATTGTCTGAAACCGGAAATGGCAAACCGGAAGTGACCTCCTTAAAACCGGAAGTGGCATTAAAACACTTTTCTCCTTGACATTTTGGGCTTTAAAGTGTTGTTGTATCCGTTTTGGGGACTTTTGATCCCGTTTTGACACATTTTGTGCCTCCCTAAGCTTTTGGCCAAAGATGTGAACATTTTAAGGGCAAAACCCCCAAAATATGCAAAATTTTATTTTAGGACCATTTTACCTGTGTTTGCTTCCTTTTACCAAGAAATGACCAGAGAGATGAAAAATGACTGGATTTCAGTCTTAGGCTCGGTTCCCACTTGTGCGATGCGGGAACGCTGCGAATATGCAGCGTGTTACCGCATCGCATCCACACATCTGGCAGTTCCCACTGCCATATGCGATACGCAGGGGGTGTCAATTAAACGTTAACGACACCCCCAGTTTGATTGCATTTTGCAGTGCGATCTGAGAGTACGCACAGAATCGCATCGCACAAGTGTGAACCACTGTGCGATTTGATTTTGATGCGGCTCAAAAAATGCCTCCTGTGCGTCTTTGGTGCGGATGCAGTGCGAATTCAGCCATACAAAGTGTATGGCTGAAATTAGCACCGCACATGAGATCGCATGTAATGAAGGAGCAGTGCGCTCCGAATTAAATGCGATCTCCGCAGCCGCACGAGTGTGAACGGGCACTTAAAAAGCTTTGAAATTACCTGGGAAACTGGCATTGTCTGAAACCGGAAATGGCAAACCGGAAGTGACCTCCTTAAAACCGGAAGTGACATTAAAACACTTTTCTCCTTGACATTTTGGGCTTTAAAGTGTTGTTGTATCCGTTTTGGGGACTTTTGATCCCGTTTTGACACATTTTCTGCCTCCCTAAGCTTTTGGCCAAAGATGTGAATATTTTAAGGGCAAAACCACCAAAATATGCAAAATTTAATTTTGGGACCATTTTACCTGTGTTTGCTTCCTTTTACCAAGAAATGACCAGAGAGATGAAAAATGACTGGATTTCAGTCTTAGGCTCGGTTCACACTTGTGCGATGCGGGAACGCTGCCAATATGCAGCGTGTTACCGCATCGCATCCACACATCTGGCAGTTCCCCCTGCCATATGCGATACGCAGGGGGTGTCAATTAAACGTTAACGACACCCCCAGTTTGATTGCATATCGCAGTGCGATCTGCAAGTACGCACAGAATCGCATCGCACAAGTGTGAACCACTGTGCGATTTGATTTTGATGCGGCTCAAAAAATGCCTCCTGTGCGTCTTTGGTGCGGATGCAGTGCGAATTCAGCCATACAAAGTGTATGGCTGAAATTCGCACCGCACATGAGATCGCATGTAATGAAGGAGCAGTGCGCTCCGAATTAAATGCGATCTCCGCAGCCGCACAAGTGTGAACCAGCACTTAAAAAGCTTTGAAATTACCTGGGAAACTGGCATTGTCTGAAACCGGAAGTGGCAAACCGGAAGTGACCTCCTTAAAACCGGAAGTGACATTAAAACACTTTTCTCCTTGACATTTTGGGCTTTAAAGTGTTGTTGTATCCGTTTTGGGGACTTTTGATCCCGTTTTGACACATTTTCTGCCTCCCTAAGCTTTTGGCCAAAGATGTGAACATTTTAAGGGCAAAACCCCCAAAATATGCAAAATTTAATTTTGGGACCATTTTACCTGTGTTTGCTTCCTTTTACCAAGAAATGACCAGAGAGATGAAAAATGACTGGATTTCAGTCTTAGGCTCGGTTCACACTTGTGCGATGCGGGAACGCTGCCAATATGCAGCTTGTTACCGCATCGCATCCACACATCTGGCAGTTCCCCCTGCCATATGCGATACGCAGGGGGTGTCAATTAAACGTTAACGACACCCCCAGTTTGATTGCATATCGCAGTGCGATCTGCAAGTAAGCACAGAATCGGATCGCACAAGTGTGAGCCACTGTGCGATTTGATTTTGATGCGACTCAAAAAATGCCTCCTGTGCGTCTTTGGTGCGGATGCAGTGCGAATTTAGCCATACAAAGTGTATGGCTGAAATTCGCACCGCACATAAGATCGCATGTAATGAAGGAGCAGTGCGCTCCAAATTAAATGCGATTTCCGCAGCTGCACGAGTGTGAACGGCACTTAAAAAGCTTTGAAATTACCTGGGAAAGTGGCATTGTCTGAAACCGGAAATGGCAAACCGGAAGTGACCTCCTTAAAACCGGAAGTGGCATTAAAACACTTTTCTCCTTGACATTTTGGGCTTTAAAGTGTTGTTGTATCCGTTTTGGGGACTTTTGATCCCGTTTTGACACATTTTGTGCCTCCCTAAGCTTTTGGCCAAAGATGTGAACATTTTAAGGGCAAAACCCCCAAAATATGCAAAATTTTATTTTAGGACCATTTTACCTGTGTTTGCTTCCTTTTACCAAGAAATGACCAGAGAGATGAAAAATGACTGGATTTCAGTCTTAGGCTCGGTTCACACTTGTGCGATGCGGGAACGCTGCCAATATGCAGCGTGTTACCGCATCGCATCCACACATCTGGCAGTTCCCACTGCCATATGCGATACGCAGGGGGTGTCAATTAAACGTTAACGACACCCCCAGTTTGATTGCATATCGCAGTGCGATCTGCAAGTACGCACAGAATCGCATCGCACAAGTGTGAACCACTGTGCGATTTGATTTTGATGCGACTCAAAAAATGCCTCCTGTGCGTCTTTGGTGCGGATGCAGTGCGAATTTAGCCATACAAAGTGTATGGCTGAAATTCGCACCGCACATAAGATCGCATGTAATGAAGGAGCAGTGCGCTCCAAATTAAATGCGATCTCCGCAGCCGCACAAGTGTGAACCGCCACATAAAAAGCTTTGAAATTACCTGGGAAACTGGCATTGTCTGAAACCGGAAGTGGCAAACCGGAAGTGACCTCCTTAAAACCGGAAGTGGCATTAAAACACTTTTCTCCTTGACATTTTGGGCTTTAAAGTGTTGTTGTATCCGTTTTGGGGACTTTTGATCCCGTTTTGACACATTTTCTGCCTCCCTAAGCCTTTGGCCAAAGATGTGAACATTTTAAGGGCAAAACCCCCAAAATATGCAAAATTTAATTTTGGGACCATTTTACCTGTGTTTGCTTCCTTTTACCAAGAAATGACCAGAGAGATGAAAAATGACTGGATTTCAGTCTTAGGCTCGGTTCACACTTGTGCGATGCGGGAACGCTGCCAATATGCAGCGTGTTACCGCATCGCATCCACACATCTGGCAGTTCCCACTGCCATATGCGATACGCAGGGGGTGTCAATTAAACGTTAACGACACCCCCAGTTTGATTGCATATCGCAGTGCGATCTGCAAGTACGCACAGAATCGCATCGCACAAGTGTGAACCACTGTGCGATTTGATTTTGATGCGACTCAAAAAATGCCTCCTGTGCGTCTTTGGTGCGGATGCAGTGCGAATTTAGCCATAGAAAGTGTATGGCTGAAATTCGCACCGCACATGAGATCGCATGTAACGAAGGAGCAGTGTGCTCCGAATTAAATGTGATCTCCGCAGCCGCACGAGTGTGAACGGGCACTTTAAAAGCTTTGAAATTACCTGGGAAACTGGCATTGTCTGAAACCGGAAGTGGCAAACCGGAAGTTACCTCCTTAAAACCGGAAGTGACATTAAAACACTTTTCTCCTTGACATTTTGGGCTTTAAAGTGTTGTTGTATCCGTTTTGGGGACTTTTGATCCCGTTTTGACACATTTTCTGCCTCCCTAAGCCTTTGGCCAAAGATGTGAACATTTTAAGTGCAAAACCCCCAAAATATGCAAAATTTAATTTTGGGACCATTTTACCTGTGTTTGCTTCCTTTTACCAAGAAATGACCAGAGATGAAAAATGACTGGATTTCAGTCTTAGGCTCGGTTCCCACTTGTGCGATGCGGGAACGCTGCGAATATGCAGCGTGTTACCGCATCGCATCCACACATCTGGCAGTTCCCACTGCCATATGCGATACGCAGGGGGTGTCAATTAAACGTTAACGACACCCCCAGTTTGATTGCATTTTGCAGTGCGATCTGAGAGTACGCACAGAATCGCATCGCACAAGTGTGAACCACTGTGCGATTTGATTTTGATGCGGCTCAAAAAATGCCTCCTGTGCGTCTTTGGTGCGGATGCAGTGCGAATTCAGCCATACAAAGTGTATGGCTGAAATTCGCACCGCACATGAGATCGCATGTAATGAAGGAGCAGTGCGCTCCGAATTAAATGCGATCTCCGCAGCCGCACAAGTGTGAACCAGCACTTAAAAAGCTTTGAAATTACCTGGGAAACTGGCATTGTCTGAAACCGGAAGTGGCAAACCGGAAGTGACCTCCTTAAAACCGGAAGTGGCATTAAAACACTTCTCTCCTTGACATTTTGGGCTTTAAAGTGTTGTTGTATCCGTTTTGGGGACTTTTGATCCCGTTTTGACACATTTTCTGCCTCCCTAAGCCTTTGGCCAAAGATGTGAACATTTTAAGGGCAAAACCCCCAAAATATGCAACATTTTATTTTGGGACCATTTTACCTGTGTTTGCTTCCTTTTACCAAGAAATGACCAGAGAGATGAAAAATGACTGGATTTCAGTCTTAGGCTCGGTTCCCACTTGTGCGATGCGGGAACGCTGCCAATATGCAGCGTGTTACCGCATCGCATCCACACATCTGGCAGTTCCCACTGCCATATGCGATACGCAGGGGGTGTCAATTAAACGTTAACGACACCCCCAGTTTGATTGCATATCGCAGTGCGATCTGCAAGTACGCACAGAATCGCATCGCACAAGTGTGAACCACTGTGCGATTTGATTTTGATGCGGCTCAAAAAATGCCTCCTGTGCGTCTTTGGTGCGGATGCAGTGCGAATTCAGCCATACAAAGTGTATGGCTGAAATTCGCACCGCACATGAGATCGCATGTAATGAAGGAGCAGTGCGCTCCGAATTAAATGTGATCCCCGCAGCCGCACGAGTGTGAACGGGCACTTAAAAAGCTTTGAAATCACCTGGGAAACTGGCATTGTCTGAAACCGGAAGTGGCAAACCGGAAGTGACCTCCTTAAAACCGGAAGTGGCATTAAAACACTTTTCTCCTTGACATTTTGGGCTTTAAAGTGTTGTTGTATCCGTTTTGGGGACTTTTGATCCCGTTTTGACACATTTTCTGCCTCCCTAAGCCTTTGGCCAAAGATGTGAACATTTTAAGGGCAAAACCCCCAAAATATGCAAAATTTAATTTTGGGACCATTTTACCTGTGTTTGCTTCCTTTTACCAAGAAAAGACCAGAGAGATGAAAAATGACTGGATTTCAGTCTTAGGCTCGGTTCACACTTGTGCGATGCGGGAACGCTGCCAATATGCAGCGTGTTACCGCATCGCATCCACACAACTGGCAGTTCCCACTGCCATATGCGATACGCAGGGGGTGTCAATTAAACGTTAACGACACCCCCAGTTTGATTGCATATCGCAGTGCGATCTGCAAGTACGCACAGAATCGCATCGCACAAGTGTGAACCACTGTGCGATTTGATTTTGATGCAGCTCAAAAAATGCCCCTGTGCGTCTTTGGTGCGGATGCAGTGCGAATTTAGCCATAGAAAGTGTATGGCTGAAATTCGCACCGCACATGAGATCGCATGTAACGAAGGAGCAGTGTGCTCCGAATTAAATGCGATCTCCGCAGCCGCACGAGTGTGAACGGGCACTTTAAAAGCTTTGAAATTACCTGGGAAACTGGCATTGTCTGAAACCGGAAGTGGCAAACCGGAAGTGACCTCCTTAAAACCGGAAGTGGCATTAAAACACTTTTCTCCTTGACATTTTGGGCTTTAAAGTGTTGTTGTATCCGTTTTGGGGACTTTTGATCCCGTTTTGACACATTTTCTGCCTCCCTAAGCCTTTGGCCAAAGATGTGAACATTTTAAGGGCAAAACCCCCAAAATATGCAAAATTTAATTTTGGGACCATTTTACCTGTGTTTGCTTCCTTTTACCAAGAAAAGACCAGAGAGATGAAAAATGACTGGATTTCAGTCTTAGGCTCGGTTGACACTTGTGCGATGCGGGAACGCTGCCAATATGCAGCGTGTTACCGCATCGCATCCACACAACTGGCAGTTCCCACTGCCATATGCGATACGCAGGGGGTGTCAATTAAACGTTAACGACACCCCCAGTTTGATTGCATATCGCAGTGCGATCTGCAAGTACGCACAGAATCGCATCGCACAAGTGTGAACCACTGTGCGATTTGATTTTGATGCAGCTCAAAAAATGCCCCTGTGCGTCTTTGGTGCGGATGCAGTGCGAATTTAGCCATAGAAAGTGTATGGCTGAAATTCGCACCGCACATGAGATCGCATGTAACGAAGGAGCAGTGTGCTCCGAATTAAATGCGATCTCCGCAGCCGCACGAGTGTGAACGGGCACTTTAAAAGCTTTGAAATTACCTGGGAAACTGGCATTGTCTGAAACCGGAAGTGGCAAACCGGAAGTGACCTCCTTAAAACCGGAAGTGGCATTAAAACACTTTTCTCCTTGACATTTTGGGCTTTAAAGTGTTGTTGTATCCGTTTTGGGGACTTTTGATCCCGTTTTGACACATTTTCTGCCTCCCTAAGCCTTTGGCTAAAGATGTGAACATTTTAAGGGCAAAACCCCCAAAATATGCAAAATTTAATTTTGGGACCATTTTACCTGTGTTTGCTTCCTTTTACCAAGAAATGACCAGAGAGATGAAAAATGACTAGATTTCAGTCTTAGGCTCGGTTCACACTTGTGCGATGCGGGAACGCTGCCAATATGCAGCGTGTTACCGCATCGCATCCACACAACTGGCAGTTCCCACTGCCATATGCGATACGCAGGGGGTGTCAATTAAACGTTAACGACACCCCCAGTTTGATTGCATATCGCAGTGCGATCTGCAAGTACGCACAGAATCGCATCGCACAAGTGTGAACCACTGTGCGATTTGATTTTGATGCAGCTCAAAAAATGCCCCTGTGCGTCTTTGGTGCGGATGCAGTGCGAATTTAGCCATAGAAAGTGTATGGCTGAAATTCGCACCGCACATGAGATCGCATGTAACGAAGGAGCAGTGTGCTCCGAATTAAATGCGATCTCCGCAGCCGCACGAGTGTGAACGGGCACTTTAAAAGCTTTGAAATTACCTGGGAAACTGGCATTGTCTGAAACCGGAAGTGGCAAACCGGAAGTGACCTCCTTAAAACCGGAAGTGGCATTAAAACACTTTTCTCCTTGACATTTTGGGCTTTAAAGTGTTGTTGTATCCGTTTTGGGGACTTTTGATCCCGTTTTGACACATTTTCTGCCTCCCTAAGCCTTTGGCTAAAGATGTGAACATTTTAAGGGCAAAACCCCCAAAATATGCAAAATTTAATTTTGGGACCATTTTACCTGTGTTTGCTTCCTTTTACCAAGAAATGACCAGAGAGATGAAAAATGACTAGATTTCAGTCTTAGGCTCGGTTCACACTTGTGCGATGCGGGAACGCTGCCAATATGCAGCGTGTTACCGCATCGCATCCACACATCTGGCAGTTCCCACTGCCATATGCGATACGCAGGGGGTGTCAATTAAACGTTAACGACACCCCCAGTTTGATTGCATATCGCAGTGCGATCTGAGAGTACGCACAGAATCGCATCGCACAAGTGTGAACCACTGTGCGATTTGATTTTGATGCGGCTCAAAAAATGCCCCTGTGCGTCTTTGGTGCGGATGCAGTGCGAATTTAGCCATAGAAAGTGTATGGCTGAAATTCGCACCGCACATGAGATCGCATGTAACGAAGGAGCAGTGTGCTCCGCATTAAATGCGATCTCCGCAGCCGCACGAGTGTGAACGGGCACTTTAAAAGCTTTGAAATTACCTGGGAAACTGGCATTGTCTGAAACCGGAAGTGGCAAACCGGAAGTGACCTCCTTAAAACCGGAAGTGGCATTAAAACACTTTTCTCCTTGACATTTTGGGCTTTAAAGTGTTGTTGTATCCGTTTTGGGGACTTTTGATCCCGTTTTGACACATTTTCTGCCTCCCTAAGCCTTTGGCTAAAGATGTGAACATTTTAAGGGCAAAACCCCCAAAATATGCAAAATTTAATTTTGGGACCATTTTACCTGTGTTTGCTTCCTTTTACCAAGAAATGACCAGAGAGATGAAAAATGACTAAATTTAAGTCTTAGGCTCGGTTCACACTTGTGCGATGCGGGAACGCTGCCAATATGCAGCGTGTTACCGCATCGCATCCACACATCTGGCAGTTCCCACTGCCATATGCGATACGCAGGGGGTGTCAATTAAACGTTAACGACACCCCCAGTTTGATTGCATATCGCAGTGCGATCTGCAAGTACGCACAGAATCGCATTGCACAAGTGTGAACCACTGTGCGATTTGATTTTGATGCGACTCAAAAAATGCCTCCTGTGCGTCTTTGGTGCGGATGCAGTGCGAATTTAGCCATACAAAGTGTATGGCTGAAATTCGCACCGCACATGAGATCGCATGTAACGAAGGAGCAGTGCGCTCCGAATTAAATGCGATCTCCGCAGCCGCACGAGTGTGAACGGGCACTTAAAAAGCTTTGAAATTACCTGGGAAACTGGCATTGTCTGAGACCGGAAATGGCAAACCGGAAGTGACCTACTTAAAACCGGAAGTGACATTAAAACACTTTTCTCCTTGACATTTTGGGCTTTAAAGTGTTGTTGTATCCGTTTTGGGGACTTTTGATCCCGTTTTGACACATTTTCTGCCTCCCTAAGCCTTTGGCCAAAGATGTGAACATTTTAAGGGCAAAACCCCCAAAATATGCAAAATTTAATTTTGGGACCATTTTACCTGTGTTTGCTTCCTTTTACCAAGAAAAGACCAGAGAGATGAAAAATGACTGGATTTCAGTCTTAGGCTCGGTTCACACTTGTGCGATGCGGGAACGCTGCCAATATGCAGCGTGTTACCGCATCGCATCCACACAACTGGCAGTTCCCACTGCCATATGCGATACGCAGGGGGTGTCAATTAAACGTTAACGACACCCCCAGTTTGATTGCATATCGCAGTGCGATCTGCAAGTACGCACAGAATCGCATCGCACAAGTGTGAACCACTGTGCGATTTGATTTTGATGCAGCTCAAAAAATGCCCCTGTGCGTCTTTGGTGCGGATGCAGTGCGAATTTAGCCATAGAAAGTGTATGGCTGAAATTCGCACCGCACATGAGATCGCATGTAACGAAGGAGCAGTGTGCTCCGAATTAAATGCGATCTCCGCAGCCGCACGAGTGTGAACGGGCACTTTAAAAGCTTTGAAATTACCTGGGAAACTGGCATTGTCTGAAACCGGAAGTGGCAAACCGGAAGTGACCTCCTTAAAACCGGAAGTGGCATTAAAACACTTTTCTCCTTGACATTTTGGGCTTTAAAGTGTTGTTGTATCCGTTTTGGGGACTTTTGATCCCGTTTTGACACATTTTCTGCCTCCCTAAGCCTTTGGCCAAAGATGTGAACATTTTAAGGGCAAAACCCCCAAAATATGCAAAATTTAATTTTGGGACCATTTTACCTGTGTTTGCTTCCTTTTACCAAGAAAAGACCAGAGAGATGAAAAATGACTGGATTTCAGTCTTAGGCTCGGTTGACACTTGTGCGATGCGGGAACGCTGCCAATATGCAGCGTGTTACCGCATCGCATCCACACAACTGGCAGTTCCCACTGCCATATGCGATACGCAGGGGGTGTCAATTAAACGTTAACGACACCCCCAGTTTGATTGCATATCGCAGTGCGATCTGCAAGTACGCACAGAATCGCATCGCACAAGTGTGAACCACTGTGCGATTTGATTTTGATGCAGCTCAAAAAATGCCCCTGTGCGTCTTTGGTGCGGATGCAGTGCGAATTTAGCCATAGAAAGTGTATGGCTGAAATTCGCACCGCACATGAGATCGCATGTAACGAAGGAGCAGTGTGCTCCGAATTAAATGCGATCTCCGCAGCCGCACGAGTGTGAACGGGCACTTTAAAAGCTTTGAAATTACCTGGGAAACTGGCATTGTCTGAAACCGGAAGTGGCAAACCGGAAGTGACCTCCTTAAAACCGGAAGTGGCATTAAAACACTTTTCTCCTTGACATTTTGGGCTTTAAAGTGTTGTTGTATCCGTTTTGGGGACTTTTGATCCCGTTTTGACACATTTTCTGCCTCCCTAAGCCTTTGGCTAAAGATGTGAACATTTTAAGGGCAAAACCCCCAAAATATGCAAAATTTAATTTTGGGACCATTTTACCTGTGTTTGCTTCCTTTTACCAAGAAATGACCAGAGAGATGAAAAATGACTAGATTTCAGTCTTAGGCTCGGTTCACACTTGTGCGATGCGGGAACGCTGCCAATATGCAGCGTGTTACCGCATCGCATCCACACAACTGGCAGTTCCCACTGCCATATGCGATACGCAGGGGGTGTCAATTAAACGTTAACGACACCCCCAGTTTGATTGCATATCGCAGTGCGATCTGCAAGTACGCACAGAATCGCATCGCACAAGTGTGAACCACTGTGCGATTTGATTTTGATGCAGCTCAAAAAATGCCCCTGTGCGTCTTTGGTGCGGATGCAGTGCGAATTTAGCCATAGAAAGTGTATGGCTGAAATTCGCACCGCACATGAGATCGCATGTAACGAAGGAGCAGTGTGCTCCGAATTAAATGCGATCTCCGCAGCCGCACGAGTGTGAACGGGCACTTTAAAAGCTTTGAAATTACCTGGGAAACTGGCATTGTCTGAAACCGGAAGTGGCAAACCGGAAGTGACCTCCTTAAAACCGGAAGTGGCATTAAAACACTTTTCTCCTTGACATTTTGGGCTTTAAAGTGTTGTTGTATCCGTTTTGGGGACTTTTGATCCCGTTTTGACACATTTTCTGCCTCCCTAAGCCTTTGGCTAAAGATGTGAACATTTTAAGGGCAAAACCCCCAAAATATGCAAAATTTAATTTTGGGACCATTTTACCTGTGTTTGCTTCCTTTTACCAAGAAATGACCAGAGAGATGAAAAATGACTAGATTTCAGTCTTAGGCTCGGTTCACACTTGTGCGATGCGGGAACGCTGCCAATATGCAGCGTGTTACCGCATCGCATCCACACATCTGGCAGTTCCCACTGCCATATGCGATACGCAGGGGGTGTCAATTAAACGTTAACGACACCCCCAGTTTGATTGCATATCGCAGTGCGATCTGAGAGTACGCACAGAATCGCATCGCACAAGTGTGAACCACTGTGCGATTTGATTTTGATGCGGCTCAAAAAATGCCCCTGTGCGTCTTTGGTGCGGATGCAGTGCGAATTTAGCCATAGAAAGTGTATGGCTGAAATTCGCACCGCACATGAGATCGCATGTAACGAAGGAGCAGTGTGCTCCGCATTAAATGCGATCTCCGCAGCCGCACGAGTGTGAACGGGCACTTTAAAAGCTTTGAAATTACCTGGGAAACTGGCATTGTCTGAAACCGGAAGTGGCAAACCGGAAGTGACCTCCTTAAAACCGGAAGTGGCATTAAAACACTTTTCTCCTTGACATTTTGGGCTTTAAAGTGTTGTTGTATCCGTTTTGGGGACTTTTGATCCCGTTTTGACACATTTTCTGCCTCCCTAAGCCTTTGGCTAAAGATGTGAACATTTTAAGGGCAAAACCCCCAAAATATGCAAAATTTAATTTTGGGACCATTTTACCTGTGTTTGCTTCCTTTTACCAAGAAATGACCAGAGAGATGAAAAATGACTAAATTTAAGTCTTAGGCTCGGTTCACACTTGTGCGATGCGGGAACGCTGCCAATATGCAGCGTGTTACCGCATCGCATCCACACATCTGGCAGTTCCCACTGCCATATGCGATACGCAGGGGGTGTCAATTAAACGTTAACGACACCCCCAGTTTGATTGCATATCGCAGTGCGATCTGCAAGTACGCACAGAATCGCATTGCACAAGTGTGAACCACTGTGCGATTTGATTTTGATGCGACTCAAAAAATGCCTCCTGTGCGTCTTTGGTGCGGATGCAGTGCGAATTTAGCCATACAAAGTGTATGGCTGAAATTCGCACCGCACATGAGATCGCATGTAACGAAGGAGCAGTGCGCTCCGAATTAAATGCGATCTCCGCAGCCGCACGAGTGTGAACGGGCACTTAAAAAGCTTTGAAATTACCTGGGAAACTGGCATTGTCTGAGACCGGAAATGGCAAACCGGAAGTGACCTACTTAAAACCGGAAGTGACATTAAAACACTTTTCTCCTTGACATTTTGGGCTTTAAAGTGTTGTTGTATCCGTTTTGGGGACTTTTGATCCCGTTTTGACACATTTTCTGCCTCCCTAAGCCTTTGGCCAAAGATGTGAACATTTTAAGGGCAAAACCCCCAAAATATGCAAAATTTAATTTTGGGACCATTTTACCTGTGTTTGCTTCCTTTTACCAAGAAAAGACCAGAGAGATGAAAAATGACTGGATTTCAGTCTTAGGCTCGGTTCACACTTGTGCGATGCGGGAACGCTGCCAATATGCAGCGTGTTACCGCATCGCATCCACACAACTGGCAGTTCCCACTGCCATATGCGATACGCAGGGGGTGTCAATTAAACGTTAACGACACCCCCAGTTTGATTGCATATCGCAGTGCGATCTGCAAGTACGCACAGAATCGCATCGCACAAGTGTGAACCACTGTGCGATTTGATTTTGATGCAGCTCAAAAAATGCCCCTGTGCGTCTTTGGTGCGGATGCAGTGCGAATTTAGCCATAGAAAGTGTATGGCTGAAATTCGCACCGCACATGAGATCGCATGTAACGAAGGAGCAGTGTGCTCCGAATTAAATGCGATCTCCGCAGCCGCACGAGTGTGAACGGGCACTTTAAAAGCTTTGAAATTACCTGGGAAACTGGCATTGTCTGAAACCGGAAGTGGCAAACCGGAAGTGACCTCCTTAAAACCGGAAGTGGCATTAAAACACTTTTCTCCTTGACATTTTGGGCTTTAAAGTGTTGTTGTATCCGTTTTGGGGACTTTTGATCCCGTTTTGACACATTTTCTGCCTCCCTAAGCCTTTGGCTAAAGATGTGAACATTTTAAGGGCAAAACCCCCAAAATATGCAAAATTTAATTTTGGGACCATTTTACCTGTGTTTGCTTCCTTTTACCAAGAAATGACCAGAGAGATGAAAAATGACTAGATTTCAGTCTTAGGCTCGGTTCACACTTGTGCGATGCGGGAACGCTGCCAATATGCAGCGTGTTACCGCATCGCATCCACACATCTGGCAGTTCCCACTGCCATATGCGATACGCAGGGGGTGTCAATTAAACGTTAACGACACCCCCAGTTTGATTGCATATCGCAGTGCGATCTGAGAGTACGCACAGAATCGCATCGCACAAGTGTGAACCACTGTGCGATTTGATTTTGATGCGGCTCAAAAAATGCCCCTGTGCGTCTTTGGTGCGGATGCAGTGCGAATTTAGCCATAGAAAGTGTATGGCTGAAATTCGCACCGCACATGAGATCGCATGTAACGAAGGAGCAGTGTGCTCCGCATTAAATGCGATCTCCGCAGCCGCACGAGTGTGAACGGGCACTTTAAAAGCTTTGAAATTACCTGGGAAACTGGCATTGTCTGAAACCGGAAGTGGCAAACCGGAAGTGACCTCCTTAAAACCGGAAGTGGCATTAAAACACTTTTCTCCTTGACATTTTGGGCTTTAAAGTGTTGTTGTATCCGTTTTGGGGACTTTTGATCCCGTTTTGACACATTTTGTGCCTCCCTAAGCTTTTGGCCAAAGATGTGAACATTTTAAGGGCAAAACCCCCAAAATATGCAAAATTTTATTTTAGGACCATTTTACCTGTGTTTGCTTCCTTTTACCAAGAAATGACCAGAGAGATGAAAAATGACTGGATTTCAGTCTTAGGCTCGGTTCCCACTTGTGCGATGCGGGAACGCTGCGAATATGCAGCGTGTTACCGCATCGCATCCACACATCTGGCAGTTCCCACTGCCATATGCGATACGCAGGGGGTGTCAATTAAACGTTAACGACACCCCCAGTTTGATTGCATTTTGCAGTGCGATCTGAGAGTACGCACAGAATCGCATCGCACAAGTGTGAACCACTGTGCGATTTGATTTTGATGCGGCTCAAAAAATGCCTCCTGTGCGTCTTTGGTGCGGATGCAGTGCGAATTCAGCCATACAAAGTGTATGGCTGAAATTAGCACCGCACATGAGATCGCATGTAATGAAGGAGCAGTGCGCTCCGAATTAAATGCGATCTCCGCAGCCGCACGAGTGTGAACGGGCACTTAAAAAGCTTTGAAATTACCTGGGAAACTGGCATTGTCTGAAACCGGAAATGGCAAACCGGAAGTGACCTCCTTAAAACCGGAAGTGACATTAAAACACTTTTCTCCTTGACATTTTGGGCTTTAAAGTGTTGTTGTATCCGTTTTGGGGACTTTTGATCCCGTTTTGACACATTTTCTGCCTCCCTAAGCTTTTGGCCAAAGATGTGAATATTTTAAGGGCAAAACCACCAAAATATGCAAAATTTAATTTTGGGACCATTTTACCTGTGTTTGCTTCCTTTTACCAAGAAATGACCAGAGAGATGAAAAATGACTGGATTTCAGTCTTAGGCTCGGTTCACACTTGTGCGATGCGGGAACGCTGCCAATATGCAGCGTGTTACCGCATCGCATCCACACATCTGGCAGTTCCCCCTGCCATATGCGATACGCAGGGGGTGTCAATTAAACGTTAACGACACCCCCAGTTTGATTGCATATCGCAGTGCGATCTGCAAGTACGCACAGAATCGCATCGCACAAGTGTGAACCACTGTGCGATTTGATTTTGATGCGGCTCAAAAAATGCCTCCTGTGCGTCTTTGGTGCGGATGCAGTGCGAATTCAGCCATACAAAGTGTATGGCTGAAATTCGCACCGCACATGAGATCGCATGTAATGAAGGAGCAGTGCGCTCCGAATTAAATGCGATCTCCGCAGCCGCACAAGTGTGAACCAGCACTTAAAAAGCTTTGAAATTACCTGGGAAACTGGCATTGTCTGAAACCGGAAGTGGCAAACCGGAAGTGACCTCCTTAAAACCGGAAGTGACATTAAAACACTTTTCTCCTTGACATTTTGGGCTTTAAAGTGTTGTTGTATCCGTTTTGGGGACTTTTGATCCCGTTTTGACACATTTTCTGCCTCCCTAAGCTTTTGGCCAAAGATGTGAACATTTTAAGGGCAAAACCCCCAAAATATGCAAAATTTAATTTTGGGACCATTTTACCTGTGTTTGCTTCCTTTTACCAAGAAATGACCAGAGAGATGAAAAATGACTGGATTTCAGTCTTAGGCTCGGTTCACACTTGTGCGATGCGGGAACGCTGCCAATATGCAGCTTGTTACCGCATCGCATCCACACATCTGGCAGTTCCCCCTGCCATATGCGATACGCAGGGGGTGTCAATTAAACGTTAACGACACCCCCAGTTTGATTGCATATCGCAGTGCGATCTGCAAGTAAGCACAGAATCGGATCGCACAAGTGTGAGCCACTGTGCGATTTGATTTTGATGCGACTCAAAAAATGCCTCCTGTGCGTCTTTGGTGCGGATGCAGTGCGAATTTAGCCATACAAAGTGTATGGCTGAAATTCGCACCGCACATAAGATCGCATGTAATGAAGGAGCAGTGCGCTCCAAATTAAATGCGATTTCCGCAGCTGCACGAGTGTGAACGGCACTTAAAAAGCTTTGAAATTACCTGGGAAAGTGGCATTGTCTGAAACCGGAAATGGCAAACCGGAAGTGACCTCCTTAAAACCGGAAGTGGCATTAAAACACTTTTCTCCTTGACATTTTGGGCTTTAAAGTGTTGTTGTATCCGTTTTGGGGACTTTTGATCCCGTTTTGACACATTTTGTGCCTCCCTAAGCTTTTGGCCAAAGATGTGAACATTTTAAGGGCAAAACCCCCAAAATATGCAAAATTTTATTTTAGGACCATTTTACCTGTGTTTGCTTCCTTTTACCAAGAAATGACCAGAGAGATGAAAAATGACTGGATTTCAGTCTTAGGCTCGGTTCACACTTGTGCGATGCGGGAACGCTGCCAATATGCAGCGTGTTACCGCATCGCATCCACACATCTGGCAGTTCCCACTGCCATATGCGATACGCAGGGGGTGTCAATTAAACGTTAACGACACCCCCAGTTTGATTGCATATCGCAGTGCGATCTGCAAGTACGCACAGAATCGCATCGCACAAGTGTGAACCACTGTGCGATTTGATTTTGATGCGACTCAAAAAATGCCTCCTGTGCGTCTTTGGTGCGGATGCAGTGCGAATTTAGCCATACAAAGTGTATGGCTGAAATTCGCACCGCACATAAGATCGCATGTAATGAAGGAGCAGTGCGCTCCAAATTAAATGCGATCTCCGCAGCCGCACAAGTGTGAACCGCCACATAAAAAGCTTTGAAATTACCTGGGAAACTGGCATTGTCTGAAACCGGAAGTGGCAAACCGGAAGTGACCTCCTTAAAACCGGAAGTGGCATTAAAACACTTTTCTCCTTGACATTTTGGGCTTTAAAGTGTTGTTGTATCCGTTTTGGGGACTTTTGATCCCGTTTTGACACATTTTCTGCCTCCCTAAGCCTTTGGCCAAAGATGTGAACATTTTAAGGGCAAAACCCCCAAAATATGCAAAATTTAATTTTGGGACCATTTTACCTGTGTTTGCTTCCTTTTACCAAGAAATGACCAGAGAGATGAAAAATGACTGGATTTCAGTCTTAGGCTCGGTTCACACTTGTGCGATGCGGGAACGCTGCCAATATGCAGCGTGTTACCGCATCGCATCCACACATCTGGCAGTTCCCACTGCCATATGCGATACGCAGGGGGTGTCAATTAAACGTTAACGACACCCCCAGTTTGATTGCATATCGCAGTGCGATCTGCAAGTACGCACAGAATCGCATCGCACAAGTGTGAACCACTGTGCGATTTGATTTTGATGCGACTCAAAAAATGCCTCCTGTGCGTCTTTGGTGCGGATGCAGTGCGAATTTAGCCATAGAAAGTGTATGGCTGAAATTCGCACCGCACATGAGATCGCATGTAACGAAGGAGCAGTGTGCTCCGAATTAAATGTGATCTCCGCAGCCGCACGAGTGTGAACGGGCACTTTAAAAGCTTTGAAATTACCTGGGAAACTGGCATTGTCTGAAACCGGAAGTGGCAAACCGGAAGTTACCTCCTTAAAACCGGAAGTGACATTAAAACACTTTTCTCCTTGACATTTTGGGCTTTAAAGTGTTGTTGTATCCGTTTTGGGGACTTTTGATCCCGTTTTGACACATTTTCTGCCTCCCTAAGCCTTTGGCCAAAGATGTGAACATTTTAAGTGCAAAACCCCCAAAATATGCAAAATTTAATTTTGGGACCATTTTACCTGTGTTTGCTTCCTTTTACCAAGAAATGACCAGAGATGAAAAATGACTGGATTTCAGTCTTAGGCTCGGTTCCCACTTGTGCGATGCGGGAACGCTGCGAATATGCAGCGTGTTACCGCATCGCATCCACACATCTGGCAGTTCCCACTGCCATATGCGATACGCAGGGGGTGTCAATTAAACGTTAACGACACCCCCAGTTTGATTGCATTTTGCAGTGCGATCTGAGAGTACGCACAGAATCGCATCGCACAAGTTTGAACCACTGTGCGATTTGATTTTGATGCGGCTCAAAAAATGCCTCCTGTGCGTCTTTGGTGCGGATGCAGTGCGAATTCAGCCATACAAAGTGTATGGCTGAAATTCGCACCGCACATGAGATCGCATGTAATGAAGGAGCAGTGCGCTCCGAATTAAATGCGATCTCCGCAGCCGCACAAGTGTGAACCAGCACTTAAAAAGCTTTGAAATTACCTGGGAAACTGGCATTGTCTGAAACCGGAAGTGGCAAACCGGAAGTGACCTCCTTAAAACCGGAAGTGGCATTAAAACACTTCTCTCCTTGACATTTTGGGCTTTAAAGTGTTGTTGTATCCGTTTTGGGGACTTTTGATCCCGTTTTGACACATTTTCTGCCTCCCTAAGCCTTTGGCCAAAGATGTGAACATTTTAAGGGCAAAACCCCCAAAATATGCAACATTTTATTTTGGGACCATTTTACCTGTGTTTGCTTCCTTTTACCAAGAAATGACCAGAGAGATGAAAAATGACTGGATTTCAGTCTTAGGCTCGGTTCCCACTTGTGCGATGCGGGAACGCTGCCAATATGCAGCGTGTTACCGCATCGCATCCACACATCTGGCAGTTCCCACTGCCATATGCGATACGCAGGGGGTGTCAATTAAACGTTAACGACACCCCCAGTTTGATTGCATATCGCAGTGCGATCTGCAAGTACGCACAGAATCGCATCGCACAAGTGTGAACCACTGTGCGATTTGATTTTGATGCGGCTCAAAAAATGCCTCCTGTGCGTCTTTGGTGCGGATGCAGTGCGAATTCAGCCATACAAAGTGTATGGCTGAAATTCGCACCGCACATGAGATCGCATGTAATGAAGGAGCAGTGCGCTCCGAATTAAATGTGATCCCCGCAGCCGCACGAGTGTGAACGGGCACTTAAAAAGCTTTGAAATCACCTGGGAAACTGGCATTGTCTGAAACCGGAAGTGGCAAACCGGAAGTGACCTCCTTAAAACCGGAAGTGGCATTAAAACACTTTTCTCCTTGACATTTTGGGCTTTAAAGTGTTGTTGTATCCGTTTTGGGGACTTTTGATCCCGTTTTGACACATTTTCTGCCTCCCTAAGCCTTTGGCCAAAGATGTGAACATTTTAAGGGCAAAACCCCCAAAATATGCAAAATTTAATTTTGGGACCATTTTACCTGTGTTTGCTTCCTTTTACCAAGAAAAGACCAGAGAGATGAAAAATGACTGGATTTCAGTCTTAGGCTCGGTTCACACTTGTGCGATGCGGGAACGCTGCCAATATGCAGCGTGTTACCGCATCGCATCCACACAACTGGCAGTTCCCACTGCCATATGCGATACGCAGGGGGTGTCAATTAAACGTTAACGACACCCCCAGTTTGATTGCATATCGCAGTGCGATCTGCAAGTACGCACAGAATCGCATCGCACAAGTGTGAACCACTGTGCGATTTGATTTTGATGCAGCTCAAAAAATGCCCCTGTGCGTCTTTGGTGCGGATGCAGTGCGAATTTAGCCATAGAAAGTGTATGGCTGAAATTCGCACCGCACATGAGATCGCATGTAACGAAGGAGCAGTGTGCTCCGAATTAAATGCGATCTCCGCAGCCGCACGAGTGTGAACGGGCACTTTAAAAGCTTTGAAATTACCTGGGAAACTGGCATTGTCTGAAACCGGAAGTGGCAAACCGGAAGTGACCTCCTTAAAACCGGAAGTGGCATTAAAACACTTTTCTCCTTGACATTTTGGGCTTTAAAGTGTTGTTGTATCCGTTTTGGGGACTTTTGATCCCGTTTTGACACATTTTCTGCCTCCCTAAGCCTTTGGCCAAAGATGTGAACATTTTAAGGGCAAAACCCCCAAAATATGCAAAATTTAATTTTGGGACCATTTTACCTGTGTTTGCTTCCTTTTACCAAGAAAAGACCAGAGAGATGAAAAATGACTGGATTTCAGTCTTAGGCTCGGTTCACACTTGTGCGATGCGGGAACGCTGCCAATATGCAGCGTGTTACCGCATCGCATCCACACAACTGGCAGTTCCCACTGCCATATGCGATACGCAGGGGGTGTCAATTAAACGTTAACGACACCCCCAGTTTGATTGCATATCGCAGTGCGATCTGCAAGTACGCACAGAATCGCATCGCACAAGTGTGAACCACTGTGCGATTTGATTTTGATGCAGCTCAAAAAATGCCCCTGTGCGTCTTTGGTGCGGATGCAGTGCGAATTTAGCCATAGAAAGTGTATGGCTGAAATTCGCACCGCACATGAGATCGCATGTAACGAAGGAGCAGTGTGCTCCGAATTAAATGCGATCTCCGCAGCCGCACGAGTGTGAACGGGCACTTTAAAAGCTTTGAAATTACCTGGGAAACTGGCATTGTCTGAAACCGGAAGTGGCAAACCGGAAGTGACCTCCTTAAAACCGGAAGTGGCATTAAAACACTTTTCTCCTTGACATTTTGGGCTTTAAAGTGTTGTTGTATCCGTTTTGGGGACTTTTGATCCCGTTTTGACACATTTTCTGCCTCCCTAAGCCTTTGGCTAAAGATGTGAACATTTTAAGGGCAAAACCCCCAAAATATGCAAAATTTAATTTTGGGACCATTTTACCTGTGTTTGCTTCCTTTTACCAAGAAATGACCAGAGAGATGAAAAATGACTAGATTTCAGTCTTAGGCTCGGTTCACACTTGTGCGATGCGGGAACGCTGCCAATATGCAGCGTGTTACCGCATCGCATCCACACAACTGGCAGTTCCCACTGCCATATGCGATACGCAGGGGGTGTCAATTAAACGTTAACGACACCCCCAGTTTGATTGCATATCGCAGTGCGATCTGCAAGTACGCACAGAATCGCATCGCACAAGTGTGAACCACTGTGCGATTTGATTTTGATGCAGCTCAAAAAATGCCCCTGTGCGTCTTTGGTGCGGATGCAGTGCGAATTTAGCCATAGAAAGTGTATGGCTGAAATTCGCACCGCACATGAGATCGCATGTAACGAAGGAGCAGTGTGCTCCGAATTAAATGCGATCTCCGCAGCCGCACGAGTGTGAACGGGCACTTTAAAAGCTTTGAAATTACCTGGGAAACTGGCATTGTCTGAAACCGGAAGTGGCAAACCGGAAGTGACCTCCTTAAAACCGGAAGTGGCATTAAAACACTTTTCTCCTTGACATTTTGGGCTTTAAAGTGTTGTTGTATCCGTTTTGGGGACTTTTGATCCCGTTTTGACACATTTTCTGCCTCCCTAAGCCTTTGGCTAAAGATGTGAACATTTTAAGGGCAAAACCCCCAAAATATGCAAAATTTAATTTTGGGACCATTTTACCTGTGTTTGCTTCCTTTTACCAAGAAATGACCAGAGAGATGAAAAATGACTAGATTTCAGTCTTAGGCTCGGTTCACACTTGTGCGATGCGGGAACGCTGCCAATATGCAGCGTGTTACCGCATCGCATCCACACATCTGGCAGTTCCCACTGCCATATGCGATACGCAGGGGGTGTCAATTAAACGTTAACGACACCCCCAGTTTGATTGCATATCGCAGTGCGATCTGAGAGTACGCACAGAATCGCATCGCACAAGTGTGAACCACTGTGCGATTTGATTTTGATGCGGCTCAAAAAATGCCCCTGTGCGTCTTTGGTGCGGATGCAGTGCGAATTTAGCCATAGAAAGTGTATGGCTGAAATTCGCACCGCACATGAGATCGCATGTAACGAAGGAGCAGTGTGCTCCGCATTAAATGCGATCTCCGCAGCCGCACGAGTGTGAACGGGCACTTTAAAAGCTTTGAAATTACCTGGGAAACTGGCATTGTCTGAAACCGGAAGTGGCAAACCGGAAGTGACCTCCTTAAAACCGGAAGTGGCATTAAAACACTTTTCTCCTTGACATTTTGGGCTTTAAAGTGTTGTTGTATCCGTTTTGGGGACTTTTGATCCCGTTTTGACACATTTTCTGCCTCCCTAAGCCTTTGGCTAAAGATGTGAACATTTTAAGGGCAAAACCCCCAAAATATGCAAAATTTAATTTTGGGACCATTTTACCTGTGTTTGCTTCCTTTTACCAAGAAATGACCAGAGAGATGAAAAATGACTAAATTTAAGTCTTAGGCTCGGTTCACACTTGTGCGATGCGGGAACGCTGCCAATATGCAGCGTGTTACCGCATCGCATCCACACATCTGGCAGTTCCCACTGCCATATGCGATACGCAGGGGGTGTCAATTAAACGTTAACGACACCCCCAGTTTGATTGCATATCGCAGTGCGATCTGCAAGTACGCACAGAATCGCATTGCACAAGTGTGAACCACTGTGCGATTTGATTTTGATGCGACTCAAAAAATGCCTCCTGTGCGTCTTTGGTGCGGATGCAGTGCGAATTTAGCCATACAAAGTGTATGGCTGAAATTCGCACCGCACATGAGATCGCATGTAACGAAGGAGCAGTGCGCTCCGAATTAAATGCGATCTCCGCAGCCGCACGAGTGTGAACGGGCACTTAAAAAGCTTTGAAATTACCTGGGAAACTGGCATTGTCTGAGACCGGAAATGGCAAACCGGAAGTGACCTACTTAAAACCGGAAGTGACATTAAAACACTTTTCTCCTTGACATTTTGGGCTTTAAAGTGTTGTTGTATCCGTTTTGGGGACTTTTGATCCCGTTTTGACACATTTTCTGCCTCCCTAAGCCTTTGGCCAAAGATGTGAACATTTTAAGGGCAAAACCCCCAAAATATGCAAAATTTAATTTTGGGACCATTTTACCTGTGTTTGCTTCCTTTTACCAAGAAAAGACCAGAGAGATGAAAAATGACTGGATTTCAGTCTTAGGCTCGGTTCACACTTGTGCGATGCGGGAACGCTGCCAATATGCAGCGTGTTACCGCATCGCATCCACACAACTGGCAGTTCCCACTGCCATATGCGATACGCAGGGGGTGTCAATTAAACGTTAACGACACCCCCAGTTTGATTGCATATCGCAGTGCGATCTGCAAGTACGCACAGAATCGCATCGCACAAGTGTGAACCACTGTGCGATTTGATTTTGATGCAGCTCAAAAAATGCCCCTGTGCGTCTTTGGTGCGGATGCAGTGCGAATTTAGCCATAGAAAGTGTATGGCTGAAATTCGCACCGCACATGAGATCGCATGTAACGAAGGAGCAGTGTGCTCCGAATTAAATGCGATCTCCGCAGCCGCACGAGTGTGAACGGGCACTTTAAAAGCTTTGAAATTACCTGGGAAACTGGCATTGTCTGAAACCGGAAGTGGCAAACCGGAAGTGACCTCCTTAAAACCGGAAGTGGCATTAAAACACTTTTCTCCTTGACATTTTGGGCTTTAAAGTGTTGTTGTATCCGTTTTGGGGACTTTTGATCCCGTTTTGACACATTTTCTGCCTCCCTAAGCCTTTGGCTAAAGATGTGAACATTTTAAGGGCAAAACCCCCAAAATATGCAAAATTTAATTTTGGGACCATTTTACCTGTGTTTGCTTCCTTTTACCAAGAAATGACCAGAGAGATGAAAAATGACTAGATTTCAGTCTTAGGCTCGGTTCACACTTGTGCGATGCGGGAACGCTGCCAATATGCAGCGTGTTACCGCATCGCATCCACACATCTGGCAGTTCCCACTGCCATATGCGATACGCAGGGGGTGTCAATTAAACGTTAACGACACCCCCAGTTTGATTGCATATCGCAGTGCGATCTGAGAGTACGCACAGAATCGCATCGCACAAGTGTGAACCACTGTGCGATTTGATTTTGATGCGGCTCAAAAAATGCCCCTGTGCGTCTTTGGTGCGGATGCAGTGCGAATTTAGCCATAGAAAGTGTATGGCTGAAATTCGCACCGCACATGAGATCGCATGTAACGAAGGAGCAGTGTGCTCCGCATTAAATGCGATCTCCGCAGCCGCACGAGTGTGAACGGGCACTTTAAAAGCTTTGAAATTACCTGGGAAACTGGCATTGTCTGAAACCGGAAGTGGCAAACCGGAAGTGACCTCCTTAAAACCGGAAGTGGCATTAAAACACTTTTCTCCTTGACATTTTGGGCTTTAAAGTGTTGTTGTATCCGTTTTGGGGACTTTTGATCCCGTTTTGACACATTTTCTGCCTCCCTAAGCCTTTGGCCAAAGATGTGAACATTTTAAGGGCAAAACCCCCAAAATATGCAAAATTTAATTTTGGGACCATTTTACCTGTGTTTGCTTCCTTTTACCAAGAAAAGACCAGAGAGATGAAAAATGACTGGATTTCAGTCTTAGGCTCGGTTCACACTTGTGCGATGCGGGAACGCTGCCAATATGCAGCGTGTTACCGCATCGCATCCACACAACTGGCAGTTCCCACTGCCATATGCGATACGCAGGGGGTGTCAATTAAACGTTAACGACACCCCCAGTTTGATTGCATATCGCAGTGCGATCTGCAAGTACGCACAGAATCGCATCGCACAAGTGTGAACCACTGTGCGATTTGATTTTGATGCAGCTCAAAAAATGCCCCTGTGCGTCTTTGGTGCGGATGCAGTGCGAATTTAGCCATAGAAAGTGTATGGCTGAAATTCGCACCGCACATGAGATCGCATGTAACGAAGGAGCAGTGTGCTCCGAATTAAATGCGATCTCCGCAGCCGCACGAGTGTGAACGGGCACTTTAAAAGCTTTGAAATTACCTGGGAAACTGGCATTGTCTGAAACCGGAAGTGGCAAACCGGAAGTGACCTCCTTAAAACCGGAAGTGGCATTAAAACACTTTTCTCCTTGACATTTTGGGCTTTAAAGTGTTGTTGTATCCGTTTTGGGGACTTTTGATCCCGTTTTGACACATTTTCTGCCTCCCTAAGCCTTTGGCTAAAGATGTGAACATTTTAAGGGCAAAACCCCCAAAATATGCAAAATTTAATTTTGGGACCATTTTACCTGTGTTTGCTTCCTTTTACCAAGAAATGACCAGAGAGATGAAAAATGACTAGATTTCAGTCTTAGGCTCGGTTCACACTTGTGCGATGCGGGAACGCTGCCAATATGCAGCGTGTTACCGCATCGCATCCACACATCTGGCAGTTCCCACTGCCATATGCGATACGCAGGGGGTGTCAATTAAACGTTAACGACACCCCCAGTTTGATTGCATATCGCAGTGCGATCTGAGAGTACGCACAGAATCGCATCGCACAAGTGTGAACCACTGTGCGATTTGATTTTGATGCGGCTCAAAAAATGCCCCTGTGCGTCTTTGGTGCGGATGCAGTGCGAATTTAGCCATAGAAAGTGTATGGCTGAAATTCGCACCGCACATGAGATCGCATGTAACGAAGGAGCAGTGTGCTCCGCATTAAATGCGATCTCCGCAGCCGCACGAGTGTGAACGGGCACTTTAAAAGCTTTGAAATTACCTGGGAAACTGGCATTGTCTGAAACCGGAAGTGGCAAACCAGAAGTGACCTCCTTAAAACCGGAAGTGGCATTAAAACACTTTTCTCCTTGACATTTTGGGCTTTAAAGTGTTGTTGTATCCGTTTTGGGGACTTTTGATCCCGTTTTGACACATTTTCTGCCTCCCTAAGCCTTTGGCTAAAGATGTGAACATTTTAAGGGCAAAACCCCCAAAATATGCAAAATTTAATTTTGGGACCATTTTACCTGTGTTTGCTTCCTTTTACCAAGAAATGACCAGAGAGATGAAAAATGACTAAATTTAAGTCTTAGGCTCGGTTCACACTTGTGCGATGCGGGAACGCTGCCAATATGCAGCGTGTTACCGCATCGCATCCACACATCTGGCAGTTCCCACTGCCATATGCGATACGCAGGGGGTGTCAATTAAACGTTAACGACACCCCCAGTTTGATTGCATATCGCAGTGCGATCTGCAAGTACGCACAGAATCGCATTGCACAAGTGTGAACCACTGTGCGATTTGATTTTGATGCGACTCAAAAAATGCCTCCTGTGCGTCTTTGGTGCGGATGCAGTGCGAATTTAGCCATACAAAGTGTATGGCTGAAATTCGCACCGCACATGAGATCGCATGTAATGAAGGAGCAGTGCGCTCCGAATTAAATGCGATCTCCGCAGCCGCACGAGTGTGAACGGGCACTTAAAAAGCTTTGAAATTACCTGGGAAACTGGCATTGTCTGAGACCGGAAATGGCAAACCGGAAGTGACCTACTTAAAACCGGAAGTGACATTAAAACACTTTTCTCCTTGACATTTTGGGCTTTAAAGTGTTGTTGTATCCGTTTTGGGGACTTTTGATCCCGTTTTGACACATTTTCTGCCTCCCTAAGCCTTTGGCCAAAGATGTGAACATTTTAAGGGCAAAACCCCCAAAATATGCAAAATTTAATTTTGGGACCATTTTACCTGTGTTTGCTTCCTTTTACCAAGAAAAGACCAGAGAGATGAAAAATGACTGGATTTCAGTCTTAGGCTCGGTTCACACTTGTGCGATGCGGGAACGCTGCCAATATGCAGCGTGTTACCGCATCGCATCCACACAACTGGCAGTTCCCACTGCCATATGCGATACGCAGGGGGTGTCAATTAAACGTTAACGACACCCCCAGTTTGATTGCATATCGCAGTGCGATCTGCAAGTACGCACAGAATCGCATCGCACAAGTGTGAACCACTGTGCGATTTGATTTTGATGCAGCTCAAAAAATGCCCCTGTGCGTCTTTGGTGCGGATGCAGTGCGAATTTAGCCATAGAAAGTGTATGGCTGAAATTCGCACCGCACATGAGATCGCATGTAACGAAGGAGCAGTGTGCTCCGAATTAAATGCGATCTCCGCAGCCGCACGAGTGTGAATGGGCACTTTAAAAGCTTTGAAATTACCTGGGAAACTGGCATTGTCTGAAACCGGAAGTGGCAAACCGGAAGTGACCTCCTTAAAACCGGAAGTGGCATTAAAACACTTTTCTCCTTGACATTTTGGGCTTTAAAGTGTTGTTGTATCCGTTTTGGGGACTTTTGATCCCGTTTTGACACATTTTCTGCCTCCCTAAGCCTTTGGCTAAAGATGTGAACATTTTAAGGGCAAAACCCCCAAAATATGCAAAATTTAATTTTGGGACCATTTTACCTGTGTTTGCTTCCTTTTACCAAGAAATGACCAGAGAGATGAAAAATGACTAGATTTCAGTCTTAGGCTCGGTTCACACTTGTGCGATGCGGGAACGCTGCCAATATGCAGCGTGTTACCGCATCGCATCCACACATCTGGCAGTTCCCACTGCCATATGCGATACGCAGGGGGTGTCAATTAAACGTTAACGACACCCCCAGTTTGATTGCATATCGCAGTGCGATCTGAGAGTACGCACAGAATCGCATCGCACAAGTGTGAACCACTGTGCGATTTGATTTTGATGCGGCTCAAAAAATGCCCCTGTGCGTCTTTGGTGCGGATGCAGTGCGAATTTAGCCATAGAAAGTGTATGGCTGAAATTCGCACCGCACATGAGATCGCATGTAACGAAGGAGCAGTGTGCTCCGCATTAAATGCGATCTCCGCAGCCGCACAAGTGTGAACGGGCACTTTAAAAGCTTTGAAATTACCTGGGAAACTGGCATTGTCTGAAACCGGAAGTGGCAAACCGGAAGTGACCTCCTTAAAACCGGAAGTGGCATTAAAACACTTTTCTCCTTGACATTTTGGGCTTTAAAGTGTTGTTGTATCCGTTTTGGGGACTTTTGATCCCGTTTTGACACATTTTCTGCCTCCCTAAGCCTTTGGCCAAAGATGTGAACATTTTAAGGGCAAAACCCCCAAAATATGCAAAATTTAATTTTGGGACCATTTTACCTGTGTTTGCTTCCTTTTACCAAGAAAAGACCAGAGAGATGAAAAATGACTGGATTTCAGTCTTAGGCTCGGTTCACACTTGTGCGATGCGGGAACGCTGCCAATATGCAGCGTGTTACCGCATCGCATCCACACAACTGGCAGTTCCCACTGCCATATGCGATACGCAGGGGGTGTCAATTAAACGTTAACGACACCCCCAGTTTGATTGCATATCGCAGTGCGATCTGCAAGTACGCACAGAATCGCATCGCACAAGTGTGAACCACTGTGCGATTTGATTTTGATGCAGCTCAAAAAATGCCCCTGTGCGTCTTTGGTGCGGATGCAGTGCGAATTTAGCCATAGAAAGTGTATGGCTGAAATTCGCACCGCACATGAGATCGCATGTAACGAAGGAGCAGTGTGCTCCGAATTAAATGCGATCTCCGCAGCCGCACGAGTGTGAACGGGCACTTTAAAAGCTTTGAAATTACCTGGGAAACTGGCATTGTCTGAAACCGGAAGTGGCAAACCAGAAGTGACCTCCTTAAAACCGGAAGTGGCATTAAAACACTTTTCTCCTTGACATTTTGGGCTTTAAAGTGTTGTTGTATCCGTTTTGGGGACTTTTGATCCCGTTTTGACACATTTTCTGCCTCCCTAAGCCTTTGGCTAAAGATGTGAACATTTTAAGGGCAAAACCCCCAAAATATGCAAAATTTAATTTTGGGACCATTTTACCTGTGTTTGCTTCCTTTTACCAAGAAATGACCAGAGAGATGAAAAATGACTAAATTTAAGTCTTAGGCTCGGTTCACACTTGTGCGATGCGGGAACGCTGCCAATATGCAGCGTGTTACCGCATCGCATCCACACATCTGGCAGTTCCCACTGCCATATGCGATACGCAGGGGGTGTCAATTAAACGTTAACGACACCCCCAGTTTGATTGCATATCGCAGTGCGATCTGCAAGTACGCACAGAATCGCATTGCACAAGTGTGAACCACTGTGCGATTTGATTTTGATGCGACTCAAAAAATGCCTCCTGTGCGTCTTTGGTGCGGATGCAGTGCGAATTTAGCCATACAAAGTGTATGGCTGAAATTCGCACCGCACATGAGATCGCATGTAATGAAGGAGCAGTGCGCTCCGAATTAAATGCGATCTCCGCAGCCGCACGAGTGTGAACGGGCACTTAAAAAGCTTTGAAATTACCTGGGAAACTGGCATTGTCTGAGACCGGAAATGGCAAACCGGAAGTGACCTACTTAAAACCGGAAGTGACATTAAAACACTTTTCTCCTTGACATTTTGGGCTTTAAAGTGTTGTTGTATCCGTTTTGGGGACTTTTGATCCCGTTTTGACACATTTTCTGCCTCCCTAAGCCTTTGGCCAAAGATGTGAACATTTTAAGGGCAAAACCCCCAAAATATGCAAAATTTAATTTTGGGACCATTTTACCTGTGTTTGCTTCCTTTTACCAAGAAAAGACCAGAGAGATGAAAAATGACTGGATTTCAGTCTTAGGCTCGGTTCACACTTGTGCGATGCGGGAACGCTGCCAATATGCAGCGTGTTACCGCATCGCATCCACACAACTGGCAGTTCCCACTGCCATATGCGATACGCAGGGGGTGTCAATTAAACGTTAACGACACCCCCAGTTTGATTGCATATCGCAGTGCGATCTGCAAGTACGCACAGAATCGCATCGCACAAGTGTGAACCACTGTGCGATTTGATTTTGATGCAGCTCAAAAAATGCCCCTGTGCGTCTTTGGTGCGGATGCAGTGCGAATTTAGCCATAGAAAGTGTATGGCTGAAATTCGCACCGCACATGAGATCGCATGTAACGAAGGAGCAGTGTGCTCCGAATTAAATGCGATCTCCGCAGCCGCACGAGTGTGAATGGGCACTTTAAAAGCTTTGAAATTACCTGGGAAACTGGCATTGTCTGAAACCGGAAGTGGCAAACCGGAAGTGACCTCCTTAAAACCGGAAGTGGCATTAAAACACTTTTCTCCTTGACATTTTGGGCTTTAAAGTGTTGTTGTATCCGTTTTGGGGACTTTTGATCCCGTTTTGACACATTTTCTGCCTCCCTAAGCCTTTGGCTAAAGATGTGAACATTTTAAGGGCAAAACCCCCAAAATATGCAAAATTTAATTTTGGGACCATTTTACCTGTGTTTGCTTCCTTTTACCAAGAAATGACCAGAGAGATGAAAAATGACTAGATTTCAGTCTTAGGCTCGGTTCACACTTGTGCGATGCGGGAACGCTGCCAATATGCAGCGTGTTACCGCATCGCATCCACACATCTGGCAGTTCCCACTGCCATATGCGATACGCAGGGGGTGTCAATTAAACGTTAACGACACCCCCAGTTTGATTGCATATCGCAGTGCGATCTGAGAGTACGCACAGAATCGCATCGCACAAGTGTGAACCACTGTGCGATTTGATTTTGATGCGGCTCAAAAAATGCCCCTGTGCGTCTTTGGTGCGGATGCAGTGCGAATTTAGCCATAGAAAGTGTATGGCTGAAATTCGCACCGCACATGAGATCGCATGTAACGAAGGAGCAGTGTGCTCCGCATTAAATGCGATCTCCGCAGCCGCACAAGTGTGAACGGGCACTTTAAAAGCTTTGAAATTACCTGGGAAACTGGCATTGTCTGAAACCGGAAGTGGCAAACCGGAAGTGACCTCCTTAAAACCGGAAGTGGCATTAAAACACTTTTCTCCTTGACATTTTGGGCTTTAAAGTGTTGTTGTATCCGTTTTGGGGACTTTTGATCCCGTTTTGACACATTTTCTGCCTCCCTAAGCCTTTGGCCAAAGATGTGAACATTTTAAGGGCAAAACCCCCAAAATATGCAAAATTTAATTTTGGGACCATTTTACCTGTGTTTGCTTCCTTTTACCAAGAAAAGACCAGAGAGATGAAAAATGACTGGATTTCAGTCTTAGGCTCGGTTCACACTTGTGCGATGCGGGAACGCTGCCAATATGCAGCGTGTTACCGCATCGCATCCACACAACTGGCAGTTCCCACTGCCATATGCGATACGCAGGGGGTGTCAATTAAACGTTAACGACACCCCCAGTTTGATTGCATATCGCAGTGCGATCTGCAAGTACGCACAGAATCGCATCGCACAAGTGTGAACCACTGTGCGATTTGATTTTGATGCAGCTCAAAAAATGCCCCTGTGCGTCTTTGGTGCGGATGCAGTGCGAATTTAGCCATAGAAAGTGTATGGCTGAAATTCGCACCGCACATGAGATCGCATGTAACGAAGGAGCAGTGTGCTCCGAATTAAATGCGATCTCCGCAGCCGCACGAGTGTGAACGGGCACTTTAAAAGCTTTGAAATTACCTGGGAAACTGGCATTGTCTGAAACCGGAAGTGGCAAACCGGAAGTGACCTCCTTAAAACCGGAAGTGGCATTAAAACACTTTTCTCCTTGACATTTTGGGCTTTAAAGTGTTGTTGTATCCGTTTTGGGGACTTTTGATCCCGTTTTGACACATTTTCTGCCTCCCTAAGCCTTTGGCCAAAGATGTGAACATTTTAAGGGCAAAACCCCCAAAATATGCAAAATTTAATTTTGGGACCATTTTACCTGTGTTTGCTTCCTTTTACCAAGAAAAGACCAGAGAGATGAAAAATGACTGGATTTCAGTCTTAGGCTCGGTTCACACTTGTGCGATGCGGGAACGCTGCCAATATGCAGCGTGTTACCGCATCGCATCCACACAACTGGCAGTTCCCACTGCCATATGCGATACGCAGGGGGTGTCAATTAAACGTTAACGACACCCCCAGTTTGATTGCATATCGCAGTGCGATCTGCAAGTACGCACAGAATCGCATCGCACAAGTGTGAACCACTGTGCGATTTGATTTTGATGCAGCTCAAAAAATGCCCCTGTGCGTCTTTGGTGCGGATGCAGTGCGAATTTAGCCATAGAAAGTGTATGGCTGAAATTCGCACCGCACATGAGATCGCATGTAACGAAGGAGCAGTGTGCTCCGAATTAAATGCGATCTCCGCAGCCGCACGAGTGTGAACGGGCACTTTAAAAGCTTTGAAATTACCTGGGAAACTGGCATTGTCTGAAACCGGAAGTGGCAAACCGGAAGTGACCTCCTTAAAACCGGAAGTGGCATTAAAACACTTTTCTCCTTGACATTTTGGGCTTTAAAGTGTTGTTGTATCCGTTTTGGGGACTTTTGATCCCGTTTTGACACATTTTCTGCCTCCCTAAGCCTTTGGCCAAAGATGTGAACATTTTAAGGGCAAAACCCCCAAAATATGCAAAATTTAATTTTGGGACCATTTTACCTGTGTTTGCTTCCTTTTACCAAGAAAAGACCAGAGAGATGAAAAATGACTGGATTTCAGTCTTAGGCTCGGTTCACACTTGTGCGATGCGGGAACGCTGCCAATATGCAGCGTGTTACCGCATCGCATCCACACAACTGGCAGTTCCCACTGCCATATGCGATACGCAGGGGGTGTCAATTAAACGTTAACGACACCCCCAGTTTGATTGCATATCGCAGTGCGATCTGCAAGTACGCACAGAATCGCATCGCACAAGTGTGAACCACTGTGCGATTTGATTTTGATGCAGCTCAAAAAATGCCCCTGTGCGTCTTTGGTGCGGATGCAGTGCGAATTTAGCCATAGAAAGTGTATGGCTGAAATTCGCACCGCACATGAGATCGCATGTAACGAAGGAGCAGTGTGCTCCGAATTAAATGCGATCTCCGCAGCCGCACGAGTGTGAACGGGCACTTTAAAAGCTTTGAAATTACCTGGGAAACTGGCATTGTCTGAAACCGGAAGTGGCAAACCGGAAGTGACCTCCTTAAAACCGGAAGTGGCATTAAAACACTTTTCTCCTTGACATTTTGGGCTTTAAAGTGTTGTTGTATCCGTTTTGGGGACTTTTGATCCCGTTTTGACACATTTTCTGCCTCCCTAAGCCTTTGGCTAAAGATGTGAACATTTTAAGGGCAAAACCCCCAAAATATGCAAAATTTAATTTTGGGACCATTTTACCTGTGTTTGCTTCCTTTTACCAAGAAATGACCAGAGAGATGAAAAATGACTAGATTTCAGTCTTAGGCTCGGTTCACACTTGTGCGATGCGGGAACGCTGCCAATATGCAGCGTGTTACCGCATCGCATCCACACAACTGGCAGTTCCCACTGCCATATGCGATACGCAGGGGGTGTCAATTAAACGTTAACGACACCCCCAGTTTGATTGCATATCGCAGTGCGATCTGCAAGTACGCACAGAATCGCATCGCACAAGTGTGAACCACTGTGCGATTTGATTTTGATGCAGCTCAAAAAATGCCCCTGTGCGTCTTTGGTGCGGATGCAGTGCGAATTTAGCCATAGAAAGTGTATGGCTGAAATTCGCACCGCACATGAGATCGCATGTAACGAAGGAGCAGTGTGCTCCGAATTAAATGCGATCTCCGCAGCCGCACGAGTGTGAACGGGCACTTTAAAAGCTTTGAAATTACCTGGGAAACTGGCATTGTCTGAAACCGGAAGTGGCAAACCGGAAGTGACCTCCTTAAAACCGGAAGTGGCATTAAAACACTTTTCTCCTTGACATTTTGGGCTTTAAAGTGTTGTTGTATCCGTTTTGGGGACTTTTGATCCCGTTTTGACACATTTTCTGCCTCCCTAAGCCTTTGGCTAAAGATGTGAACATTTTAAGGGCAAAACCCCCAAAATATGCAAAATTTAATTTTGGGACCATTTTACCTGTGTTTGCTTCCTTTTACCAAGAAATGACCAGAGAGATGAAAAATGACTAGATTTCAGTCTTAGGCTCGGTTCACACTTGTGCGATGCGGGAACGCTGCCAATATGCAGCGTGTTACCGCATCGCATCCACACATCTGGCAGTTCCCACTGCCATATGCGATACGCAGGGGGTGTCAATTAAACGTTAACGACACCCCCAGTTTGATTGCATATCGCAGTGCGATCTGAGAGTACGCACAGAATCGCATCGCACAAGTGTGAACCACTGTGCGATTTGATTTTGATGCGGCTCAAAAAATGCCCCTGTGCGTCTTTGGTGCGGATGCAGTGCGAATTTAGCCATAGAAAGTGTATGGCTGAAATTCGCACCGCACATGAGATCGCATGTAACGAAGGAGCAGTGTGCTCCGCATTAAATGCGATCTCCGCAGCCGCACGAGTGTGAACGGGCACTTTAAAAGCTTTGAAATTACCTGGGAAACTGGCATTGTCTGAAACCGGAAGTGGCAAACCGGAAGTGACCTCCTTAAAACCGGAAGTGGCATTAAAACACTTTTCTCCTTGACATTTTGGGCTTTAAAGTGTTGTTGTATCCGTTTTGGGGACTTTTGATCCCGTTTTGACACATTTTCTGCCTCCCTAAGCCTTTGGCTAAAGATGTGAACATTTTAAGGGCAAAACCCCCAAAATATGCAAAATTTAATTTTGGGACCATTTTACCTGTGTTTGCTTCCTTTTACCAAGAAATGACCAGAGAGATGAAAAATGACTAAATTTAAGTCTTAGGCTCGGTTCACACTTGTGCGATGCGGGAACGCTGCCAATATGCAGCGTGTTACCGCATCGCATCCACACATCTGGCAGTTCCCACTGCCATATGCGATACGCAGGGGGTGTCAATTAAACGTTAACGACACCCCCAGTTTGATTGCATATCGCAGTGCGATCTGCAAGTACGCACAGAATCGCATTGCACAAGTGTGAACCACTGTGCGATTTGATTTTGATGCGACTCAAAAAATGCCTCCTGTGCGTCTTTGGTGCGGATGCAGTGCGAATTTAGCCATACAAAGTGTATGGCTGAAATTCGCACCGCACATGAGATCGCATGTAATGAAGGAGCAGTGCGCTCCGAATTAAATGCGATCTCCGCAGCCGCACGAGTGTGAACGGGCACTTAAAAAGCTTTGAAATTACCTGGGAAACTGGCATTGTCTGAGACCGGAAATGGCAAACCGGAAGTGACCTACTTAAAACCGGAAGTGACATTAAAACACTTTTCTCCTTGACATTTTGGGCTTTAAAGTGTTGTTGTATCCGTTTTGGGGACTTTTGATCCCGTTTTGACACATTTTCTGCCTCCCTAAGCCTTTGGCCAAAGATGTGAACATTTTAAGGGCAAAACCCCCAAAATATGCAAAATTTAATTTTGGGACCATTTTACCTGTGTTTGCTTCCTTTTACCAAGAAAAGACCAGAGAGATGAAAAATGACTGGATTTCAGTCTTAGGCTCGGTTCACACTTGTGCGATGCGGGAACGCTGCCAATATGCAGCGTGTTACCGCATCGCATCCACACAACTGGCAGTTCCCACTGCCATATGCGATACGCAGGGGGTGTCAATTAAACGTTAACGACACCCCCAGTTTGATTGCATATCGCAGTGCGATCTGCAAGTACGCACAGAATCGCATCGCACAAGTGTGAACCACTGTGCGATTTGATTTTGATGCAGCTCAAAAAATGCCCCTGTGCGTCTTTGGTGCGGATGCAGTGCGAATTTAGCCATAGAAAGTGTATGGCTGAAATTCGCACCGCACATGAGATCGCATGTAACGAAGGAGCAGTGTGCTCCGAATTAAATGCGATCTCCGCAGCCGCACGAGTGTGAACGGGCACTTTAAAAGCTTTGAAATTACCTGGGAAACTGGCATTGTCTGAAACCGGAAGTGGCAAACCGGAAGTGACCTCCTTAAAACCGGAAGTGGCATTAAAACACTTTTCTCCTTGACATTTTGGGCTTTAAAGTGTTGTTGTATCCGTTTTGGGGACTTTTGATCCCGTTTTGACACATTTTCTGCCTCCCTAAGCCTTTGGCTAAAGATGTGAACATTTTAAGGGCAAAACCCCCAAAATATGCAAAATTTAATTTTGGGACCATTTTACCTGTGTTTGCTTCCTTTTACCAAGAAATGACCAGAGAGATGAAAAATGACTAGATTTCAGTCTTAGGCTCGGTTCACACTTGTGCGATGCGGGAACGCTGCCAATATGCAGCGTGTTACCGCATCGCATCCACACATCTGGCAGTTCCCACTGCCATATGCGATACGCAGGGGGTGTCAATTAAACGTTAACGACACCCCCAGTTTGATTGCATATCGCAGTGCGATCTGAGAGTACGCACAGAATCGCATCGCACAAGTGTGAACCACTGTGCGATTTGATTTTGATGCGGCTCAAAAAATGCCCCTGTGCGTCTTTGGTGCGGATGCAGTGCGAATTTAGCCATAGAAAGTGTATGGCTGAAATTCGCACCGCACATGAGATCGCATGTAACGAAGGAGCAGTGTGCTCCGCATTAAATGCGATCTCCGCAGCCGCACGAGTGTGAACGGGCACTTTAAAAGCTTTGAAATTACCTGGGAAACTGGCATTGTCTGAAACCGGAAGTGGCAAACCGGAAGTGACCTCCTTAAAACCGGAAGTGGCATTAAAACACTTTTCTCCTTGACATTTTGGGCTTTAAAGTGTTGTTGTATCCGTTTTGGGGACTTTTGATCCCGTTTTGACACATTTTCTGCCTCCCTAAGCCTTTGGCCAAAGATGTGAACATTTTAAGGGCAAAACCCCCAAAATATGCAAAATTTAATTTTGGGACCATTTTACCTGTGTTTGCTTCCTTTTACCAAGAAAAGACCAGAGAGATGAAAAATGACTGGATTTCAGTCTTAGGCTCGGTTCACACTTGTGCGATGCGGGAACGCTGCCAATATGCAGCGTGTTACCGCATCGCATCCACACAACTGGCAGTTCCCACTGCCATATGCGATACGCAGGGGGTGTCAATTAAACGTTAACGACACCCCCAGTTTGATTGCATATCGCAGTGCGATCTGCAAGTACGCACAGAATCGCATCGCACAAGTGTGAACCACTGTGCGATTTGATTTTGATGCAGCTCAAAAAATGCCCCTGTGCGTCTTTGGTGCGGATGCAGTGCGAATTTAGCCATAGAAAGTGTATGGCTGAAATTCGCACCGCACATGAGATCGCATGTAACGAAGGAGCAGTGTGCTCCGAATTAAATGCGATCTCCGCAGCCGCACGAGTGTGAACGGGCACTTTAAAAGCTTTGAAATTACCTGGGAAACTGGCATTGTCTGAAACCGGAAGTGGCAAACCGGAAGTGACCTCCTTAAAACCGGAAGTGGCATTAAAACACTTTTCTCCTTGACATTTTGGGCTTTAAAGTGTTGTTGTATCCGTTTTGGGGACTTTTGATCCCGTTTTGACACATTTTCTGCCTCCCTAAGCCTTTGGCTAAAGATGTGAACATTTTAAGGGCAAAACCCCCAAAATATGCAAAATTTAATTTTGGGACCATTTTACCTGTGTTTGCTTCCTTTTACCAAGAAATGACCAGAGAGATGAAAAATGACTAGATTTCAGTCTTAGGCTCGGTTCACACTTGTGCGATGCGGGAACGCTGCCAATATGCAGCGTGTTACCGCATCGCATCCACACATCTGGCAGTTCCCACTGCCATATGCGATACGCAGGGGGTGTCAATTAAACGTTAACGACACCCCCAGTTTGATTGCATATCGCAGTGCGATCTGAGAGTACGCACAGAATCGCATCGCACAAGTGTGAACCACTGTGCGATTTGATTTTGATGCGGCTCAAAAAATGCCCCTGTGCGTCTTTGGTGCGGATGCAGTGCGAATTTAGCCATAGAAAGTGTATGGCTGAAATTCGCACCGCACATGAGATCGCATGTAACGAAGGAGCAGTGTGCTCCGCATTAAATGCGATCTCCGCAGCCGCACGAGTGTGAACGGGCACTTTAAAAGCTTTGAAATTACCTGGGAAACTGGCATTGTCTGAAACCGGAAGTGGCAAACCGGAAGTGACCTCCTTAAAACCGGAAGTGGCATTAAAACACTTTTCTCCTTGACATTTTGGGCTTTAAAGTGTTGTTGTATCCGTTTTGGGGACTTTTGATCCCGTTTTGACACATTTTCTGCCTCCCTAAGCCTTTGGCTAAAGATGTGAACATTTTAAGGGCAAAACCCCCAAAATATGCAAAATTTAATTTTGGGACCATTTTACCTGTGTTTGCTTCCTTTTACCAAGAAATGACCAGAGAGATGAAAAATGACTAAATTTAAGTCTTAGGCTCGGTTCACACTTGTGCGATGCGGGAACGCTGCCAATATGCAGCGTGTTACCGCATCGCATCCACACATCTGGCAGTTCCCACTGCCATATGCGATACGCAGGGGGTGTCAATTAAACGTTAACGACACCCCCAGTTTGATTGCATATCGCAGTGCGATCTGCAAGTACGCACAGAATCGCATTGCACAAGTGTGAACCACTGTGCGATTTGATTTTGATGCGACTCAAAAAATGCCTCCTGTGCGTCTTTGGTGCGGATGCAGTGCGAATTTAGCCATACAAAGTGTATGGCTGAAATTCGCACCGCACATGAGATCGCATGTAATGAAGGAGCAGTGCGCTCCGAATTAAATGCGATCTCCGCAGCCGCACGAGTGTGAACGGGCACTTAAAAAGCTTTGAAATTACCTGGGAAACTGGCATTGTCTGAGACCGGAAATGGCAAACCGGAAGTGACCTACTTAAAACCGGAAGTGACATTAAAACACTTTTCTCCTTGACATTTTGGGCTTTAAAGTGTTGTTGTATCCGTTTTGGGGACTTTTGATCCCGTTTTGACACATTTTCTGCCTCCCTAAGCCTTTGGCCAAAGATGTGAACATTTTAAGGGCAAAACCCCCAAAATATGCAAAATTTAATTTTGGGACCATTTTACCTGTGTTTGCTTCCTTTTACCAAGAAAAGACCAGAGAGATGAAAAATGACTGGATTTCAGTCTTAGGCTCGGTTCACACTTGTGCGATGCGGGAACGCTGCCAATATGCAGCGTGTTACCGCATCGCATCCACACAACTGGCAGTTCCCACTGCCATATGCGATACGCAGGGGGTGTCAATTAAACGTTAACGACACCCCCAGTTTGATTGCATATCGCAGTGCGATCTGCAAGTACGCACAGAATCGCATCGCACAAGTGTGAACCACTGTGCGATTTGATTTTGATGCAGCTCAAAAAATGCCCCTGTGCGTCTTTGGTGCGGATGCAGTGCGAATTTAGCCATAGAAAGTGTATGGCTGAAATTCGCACCGCACATGAGATCGCATGTAACGAAGGAGCAGTGTGCTCCGAATTAAATGCGATCTCCGCAGCCGCACGAGTGTGAACGGGCACTTTAAAAGCTTTGAAATTACCTGGGAAACTGGCATTGTCTGAAACCGGAAGTGGCAAACCGGAAGTGACCTCCTTAAAACCGGAAGTGGCATTAAAACACTTTTCTCCTTGACATTTTGGGCTTTAAAGTGTTGTTGTATCCGTTTTGGGGACTTTTGATCCCGTTTTGACACATTTTCTGCCTCCCTAAGCCTTTGGCTAAAGATGTGAACATTTTAAGGGCAAAACCCCCAAAATATGCAAAATTTAATTTTGGGACCATTTTACCTGTGTTTGCTTCCTTTTACCAAGAAATGACCAGAGAGATGAAAAATGACTAGATTTCAGTCTTAGGCTCGGTTCACACTTGTGCGATGCGGGAACGCTGCCAATATGCAGCGTGTTACCGCATCGCATCCACACATCTGGCAGTTCCCACTGCCATATGCGATACGCAGGGGGTGTCAATTAAACGTTAACGACACCCCCAGTTTGATTGCATATCGCAGTGCGATCTGAGAGTACGCACAGAATCGCATCGCACAAGTGTGAACCACTGTGCGATTTGATTTTGATGCGGCTCAAAAAATGCCCCTGTGCGTCTTTGGTGCGGATGCAGTGCGAATTTAGCCATAGAAAGTGTATGGCTGAAATTCGCACCGCACATGAGATCGCATGTAACGAAGGAGCAGTGTGCTCCGCATTAAATGCGATCTCCGCAGCCGCACGAGTGTGAACGGGCACTTTAAAAGCTTTGAAATTACCTGGGAAACTGGCATTGTCTGAAACCGGAAGTGGCAAACCGGAAGTGACCTCCTTAAAACCGGAAGTGGCATTAAAACACTTTTCTCCTTGACATTTTGGGCTTTAAAGTGTTGTTGTATCCGTTTTGGGGACTTTTGATCCCGTTTTGACACATTTTCTGCCTCCCTAAGCCTTTGGCTAAAGATGTGAACATTTTAAGGGCAAAACCCCCAAAATATGCAAAATTTAATTTTGGGACCATTTTACCTGTGTTTGCTTCCTTTTACCAAGAAATGACCAGAGAGATGAAAAATGACTAAATTTAAGTCTTAGGCTCGGTTCACACTTGTGCGATGCGGGAACGCTGCCAATATGCAGCGTGTTACCGCATCGCATCCACACATCTGGCAGTTCCCACTGCCATATGCGATACGCAGGGGGTGTCAATTAAACGTTAACGACACCCCCAGTTTGATTGCATATCGCAGTGCGATCTGCAAGTACGCACAGAATCGCATTGCACAAGTGTGAACCACTGTGCGATTTGATTTTGATGCGACTCAAAAAATGCCTCCTGTGCGTCTTTGGTGCGGATGCAGTGCGAATTTAGCCATACAAAGTGTATGGCTGAAATTCGCACCGCACATGAGATCGCATGTAATGAAGGAGCAGTGCGCTCCGAATTAAATGCGATCTCCGCAGCCGCACGAGTGTGAACGGGCACTTAAAAAGCTTTGAAATTACCTGGGAAACTGGCATTGTCTGAGACCGGAAATGGCAAACCGGAAGTGACCTACTTAAAACCGGAAGTGACATTAAAACACTTTTCTCCTTGACATTTTGGGCTTTAAAGTGTTGTTGTATCCGTTTTGGGGACTTTTGATCCCGTTTTGACACATTTTCTGCCTCCCTAAGCCTTTGGCCAAAGATGTGAACATTTTAAGGGCAAAACCCCCAAAATATGCAAAATTTAATTTTGGGACCATTTTACCTGTGTTTGCTTCCTTTTACCAAGAAAAGACCAGAGAGATGAAAAATGACTGGATTTCAGTCTTAGGCTCGGTTCACACTTGTGCGATGCGGGAACGCTGCCAATATGCAGCGTGTTACCGCATCGCATCCACACAACTGGCAGTTCCCACTGCCATATGCGATACGCAGGGGGTGTCAATTAAACGTTAACGACACCCCCAGTTTGATTGCATATCGCAGTGCGATCTGCAAGTACGCACAGAATCGCATCGCACAAGTGTGAACCACTGTGCGATTTGATTTTGATGCAGCTCAAAAAATGCCCCTGTGCGTCTTTGGTGCGGATGCAGTGCGAATTTAGCCATAGAAAGTGTATGGCTGAAATTCGCACCGCACATGAGATCGCATGTAACGAAGGAGCAGTGTGCTCCGAATTAAATGCGATCTCCGCAGCCGCACGAGTGTGAACGGGCACTTTAAAAGCTTTGAAATTACCTGGGAAACTGGCATTGTCTGAAACCGGAAGTGGCAAACCGGAAGTGACCTCCTTAAAACCGGAAGTGGCATTAAAACACTTTTCTCCTTGACATTTTGGGCTTTAAAGTGTTGTTGTATCCGTTTTGGGGACTTTTGATCCCGTTTTGACACATTTTCTGCCTCCCTAAGCCTTTGGCTAAAGATGTGAACATTTTAAGGGCAAAACCCCCAAAATATGCAAAATTTAATTTTGGGACCATTTTACCTGTGTTTGCTTCCTTTTACCAAGAAATGACCAGAGAGATGAAAAATGACTAGATTTCAGTCTTAGGCTCGGTTCACACTTGTGCGATGCGGGAACGCTGCCAATATGCAGCGTGTTACCGCATCGCATCCACACATCTGGCAGTTCCCACTGCCATATGCGATACGCAGGGGGTGTCAATTAAACGTTAACGACACCCCCAGTTTGATTGCATATCGCAGTGCGATCTGAGAGTACGCACAGAATCGCATCGCACAAGTGTGAACCACTGTGCGATTTGATTTTGATGCGGCTCAAAAAATGCCCCTGTGCGTCTTTGGTGCGGATGCAGTGCGAATTTAGCCATAGAAAGTGTATGGCTGAAATTCGCACCGCACATGAGATCGCATGTAACGAAGGAGCAGTGTGCTCCGCATTAAATGCGATCTCCGCAGCCGCACGAGTGTGAACGGGCACTTTAAAAGCTTTGAAATTACCTGGGAAACTGGCATTGTCTGAAACCGGAAGTGGCAAACCGGAAGTGACCTCCTTAAAACCGGAAGTGGCATTAAAACACTTTTCTCCTTGACATTTTGGGCTTTAAAGTGTTGTTGTATCCGTTTTGGGGACTTTTGATCCCGTTTTGACACATTTTCTGCCTCCCTAAGCCTTTGGCCAAAGATGTGAACATTTTAAGGGCAAAACCCCCAAAATATGCAAAATTTAATTTTGGGACCATTTTACCTGTGTTTGCTTCCTTTTACCAAGAAAAGACCAGAGAGATGAAAAATGACTGGATTTCAGTCTTAGGCTCGGTTCACACTTGTGCGATGCGGGAACGCTGCCAATATGCAGCGTGTTACCGCATCGCATCCACACAACTGGCAGTTCCCACTGCCATATGCGATACGCAGGGGGTGTCAATTAAACGTTAACGACACCCCCAGTTTGATTGCATATCGCAGTGCGATCTGCAAGTACGCACAGAATCGCATCGCACAAGTGTGAACCACTGTGCGATTTGATTTTGATGCAGCTCAAAAAATGCCCCTGTGCGTCTTTGGTGCGGATGCAGTGCGAATTTAGCCATAGAAAGTGTATGGCTGAAATTCGCACCGCACATGAGATCGCATGTAACGAAGGAGCAGTGTGCTCCGAATTAAATGCGATCTCCGCAGCCGCACGAGTGTGAACGGGCACTTTAAAAGCTTTGAAATTACCTGGGAAACTGGCATTGTCTGAAACCGGAAGTGGCAAACCGGAAGTGACCTCCTTAAAACCGGAAGTGGCATTAAAACACTTTTCTCCTTGACATTTTGGGCTTTAAAGTGTTGTTGTATCCGTTTTGGGGACTTTTGATCCCGTTTTGACACATTTTCTGCCTCCCTAAGCCTTTGGCTAAAGATGTGAACATTTTAAGGGCAAAACCCCCAAAATATGCAAAATTTAATTTTGGGACCATTTTACCTGTGTTTGCTTCCTTTTACCAAGAAATGACCAGAGAGATGAAAAATGACTAGATTTCAGTCTTAGGCTCGGTTCACACTTGTGCGATGCGGGAACGCTGCCAATATGCAGCGTGTTACCGCATCGCATCCACACATCTGGCAGTTCCCACTGCCATATGCGATACGCAGGGGGTGTCAATTAAACGTTAACGACACCCCCAGTTTGATTGCATATCGCAGTGCGATCTGAGAGTACGCACAGAATCGCATCGCACAAGTGTGAACCACTGTGCGATTTGATTTTGATGCGGCTCAAAAAATGCCCCTGTGCGTCTTTGGTGCGGATGCAGTGCGAATTTAGCCATAGAAAGTGTATGGCTGAAATTCGCACCGCACATGAGATCGCATGTAACGAAGGAGCAGTGTGCTCCGCATTAAATGCGATCTCCGCAGCCGCACGAGTGTGAACGGGCACTTTAAAAGCTTTGAAATTACCTGGGAAACTGGCATTGTCTGAAACCGGAAGTGGCAAACCGGAAGTGACCTCCTTAAAACCGGAAGTGGCATTAAAACACTTTTCTCCTTGACATTTTGGGCTTTAAAGTGTTGTTGTATCCGTTTTGGGGACTTTTGATCCCGTTTTGACACATTTTCTGCCTCCCTAAGCCTTTGGCTAAAGATGTGAACATTTTAAGGGCAAAACCCCCAAAATATGCAAAATTTAATTTTGGGACCATTTTACCTGTGTTTGCTTCCTTTTACCAAGAAATGACCAGAGAGATGAAAAATGACTGGATTTCAGTCTTAGGCTCGGTTCCCACTTGTGCGATGCGGGAACGCTGCCAATATGCAGCGTGTTACCGCATCGCATCCACACATCTGGCAGTTCCCACTGCCATATGCGATACGCAGGGGGTGTCAATTAAACGTTAACGACACCCCCAGTTTGATTGCATATCGCAGTGCGATCTGCAAGTACGCACAGAATCGCATCGCACAAGTGTGAACCACTGTGCGATTTGATTTTGATGCGGCTCAAAAAATGCCTCCTGTGCGTCTTTGGTGCGGATGCAGTGCGAATTCAGCCATACAAAGTGTATGGCTGAAATTCGCACCGCACATGAGATCGCATGTAATGAAGGAGCAGTGCGCTCCGAATTAAATGTGATCTCCGCAGCCGCACGAGTGTGAACGGGCACTTAAAAAGCTTTGAAATCACCTGGGAAACTGGCATTGTCTGAGACCGGAAATGGCAAACCGGAAGTGACCTCCTTAAAACCGGAAGTGACATTAAAACACTTTTCTCCTTGACATTTTGGGCTTGAAAGTGTTGTTGTATCCGTTTTGGGGACTTTTGTTCCCGTTTTGACACATTTTCTGCCTCCCTAAGCCTTTGGCCAAAGATGTGAACATTTTAAGTGCAAAACCCCCAAAATATGCAAAATTTAATTTTGGGACCATTTTACCTGTGTTTGCTTCCTTTTACCAAGAAATGACCAGAGATGAAAAATGACTGGATTTCAGTCTTAGGCTCGGTTCCCACTTGTGCGATGCGGGAACGCTGCGAATATGCAGCGTGTTACCGCATCGCATCCACACATCTGGCAGTTCCCACTGCCATATGCGATACGCAGGGGGTGTCAATTAAACGTTAACGACACCCCCAGTTTGATTGCATTTTGCAGTGCGATCTGAGAGTACGCACAGAATCGCATCGCACAAATGTGAACCACTGTGCGATTTGATTTTGATGCGGCTCAAAAAATGCCTCCTGTGCGTCTTTGGTGCGGATGCAGTGCGAATTCAGCCATACAAAGTGTATGGCTGAAATTCGCACCGCACATGAGATCGCATGTAATGAAGGAGCAGTGCGCTCCGAATTAAATGTGATCTCCGCAGCCGCACGAGTGTGAACGGGCACTTAAAAAGCTTTGAAATCACCTGGGAAACTGGCATTGTCTGAGACCGGAAATGGCAAACCGGAAGTGACCTCCTTAAAACCGGAAGTGACATTAAAACACTTTTCTCCTTGACATTTTGGGCTTGAAAGTGTTGTTGTATCCGTTTTGGGGACTTTTGTTCCCGTTTTGACACATTTTCTGCCTCCCTAAGCCTTTGGCCAAAGATGTGAACATTTTAAGTGCAAAACCCCCAAAATATGCAAAATTTAATTTTGGGACCATTTTACCTGTGTTTGCTTCCTTTTACCAAGAAATGACCAGAGATGAAAAATGACTGGATTTCAGTCTTAGGCTCGGTTCCCACTTGTGCGATGCGGGAACGCTGCGAATATGCAGCGTGTTACCGCATCGCATCCACACATCTGGCAGTTCCCACTGCCATATGCGATACGCAGGGGGTGTCAATTAAACGTTAACGACACCCCCAGTTTGATTGCATTTTGCAGTGCGATCTGAGAGTACGCACAGAATCGCATCGCACAAGTGTGAACCACTGTGCGATTTGATTTTGATGCGGCTCAAAAAATGCCTCCTGTGCGTCTTTGGTGCGGATGCAGTGCGAATTCAGCCATACAAAGTGTATGGCTGAAATTCGCACCACACATGAGATCGCATGTAATGAAGGAGCAGTGCGCTCCGAATTAAATGCGATCTCCGCAGCCGCACGAGTGTGAACGGGCACTTAAAAAGCTTTGAAATTACCTGGGAAACTGGCATTGTCTGAAACCGGAAATGGCAAACCGGAAGTGACCTCCTTAAAACCGGAAGTGACATTAAAACACTTTTCTCCTTGACATTTTGGGCTTTAAAGTGTTGTTGTATCCGTTTTGGGGACTTTTGATCCCGTTTTGACACATTTTGTGCCTCCCTAAGCTTTTGGCCAAAGATGTGAACATTTTAAGGGCAAAACCCCCAAAATATGCAAAATTTTATTTTAGGACCATTTTACCTGTGTTTGCTTCCTTTTACCAAGAAATGACCAGAGAGATGAAAAATGACTGGATTTCAGTCTTAGGCTCGGTTCACACTTGTGCGATGCGGGAACGCTGCCAATATGCAGCGTGTTACCGCATCGCATCCACACATCTGGCAGTTCCCACTGCCATATGCGATACGCAGGGGGTGTCAATTAAACGTTAACGACACCCCCAGTTTGATTGCATTTTGCAGTGCGATCTGCAAGTACGCACAGAATCGCATCGCACAAGTGTGAACCACTGTGCGATTTGATTTTGATGCGACTCAAAAAATGCCTCCTGTGCGTCTTTGGTGCGGATGCAGTGCGAATTTAGCCATAGAAAGTGTATGGCTGAAATTCGCACCGCACATGAGATCGCATGTAACGAAGGAGCAGTGTGCTCCGAATTAAATGCGATCTCCGCAGCCGCACGAGTGTGAACGGGCACTTTAAAAGCTTTGAAATTACCTGGGAAACTGGCATTGTCTGAAACCGGAAGTGGCAAACCGGAAGTGACCTCCTTAAAACCGGAAGTGGCATTAAAACACTTTTCTCCTTGACATTTTGGGCTTTAAAGTGTTGTTGTATCCGTTTTGGGGACTTTTGATCCCGTTTTGACACATTTTCTGCCTCCCTAAGCCTTTGGCTAAAGATGTGAACATTTTAAGGGCAAAACCCCCAAAATATGCAAAATTTAATTTTGGGACCATTTTACCTGTGTTTGCTTCCTTTTACCAAGAAATGACCAGAGAGATGAAAAATGACTAGATTTCAGTCTTAGGCTCGGTTCACACTTGTGCGATGCGGGAACGCTGCCAATATGCAGCGTGTTACCGCATCGCATCCACACATCTGGCAGTTCCCACTGCCATATGCGATACGCAGGGGGTGTCAATTAAACGTTAACGACACCCCCAGTTTGATTGCATATCGCAGTGCGATCTGAGAGTACGCACAGAATCGCATCGCACAAGTGTGAACCACTGTGCGATTTGATTTTGATGCGGCTCAAAAAATGCCCCTGTGCGTCTTTGGTGCGGATGCAGTGCGAATTTAGCCATAGAAAGTGTATGGCTGAAATTCGCACCGCACATGAGATCGCATGTAACGAAGGAGCAGTGTGCTCCGCATTAAATGCGATCTCCGCAGCCGCACGAGTGTGAACGGGCACTTTAAAAGCTTTGAAATTACCTGGGAAACTGGCATTGTCTGAAACCGGAAGTGGCAAACCGGAAGTGACCTCCTTAAAACCGGAAGTGGCATTAAAACACTTTTCTCCTTGACATTTTGGGCTTTAAAGTGTTGTTGTATCCGTTTTGGGGACTTTTGATCCCGTTTTGACACATTTTCTGCCTCCCTAAGCCTTTGGCCAAAGATGTGAACATTTTAAGGGCAAAACCCCCAAAATATGCAAAATTTAATTTTGGGACCATTTTACCTGTGTTTGCTTCCTTTTACCAAGAAAAGACCAGAGAGATGAAAAATGACTGGATTTCAGTCTTAGGCTCGGTTCACACTTGTGCGATGCGGGAACGCTGCCAATATGCAGCGTGTTACCGCATCGCATCCACACAACTGGCAGTTCCCACTGCCATATGCGATACGCAGGGGGTGTCAATTAAACGTTAACGACACCCCCAGTTTGATTGCATATCGCAGTGCGATCTGCAAGTACGCACAGAATCGCATCGCACAAGTGTGAACCACTGTGCGATTTGATTTTGATGCAGCTCAAAAAATGCCCCTGTGCGTCTTTGGTGCGGATGCAGTGCGAATTTAGCCATAGAAAGTGTATGGCTGAAATTCGCACCGCACATGAGATCGCATGTAACGAAGGAGCAGTGTGCTCCGAATTAAATGCGATCTCCGCAGCCGCACGAGTGTGAACGGGCACTTTAAAAGCTTTGAAATTACCTGGGAAACTGGCATTGTCTGAAACCGGAAGTGGCAAACCGGAAGTGACCTCCTTAAAACCGGAAGTGGCATTAAAACACTTTTCTCCTTGACATTTTGGGCTTTAAAGTGTTGTTGTATCCGTTTTGGGGACTTTTGATCCCGTTTTGACACATTTTCTGCCTCCCTAAGCCTTTGGCCAAAGATGTGAACATTTTAAGGGCAAAACCCCCAAAATATGCAAAATTTAATTTTGGGACCATTTTACCTGTGTTTGCTTCCTTTTACCAAGAAAAGACCAGAGAGATGAAAAATGACTGGATTTCAGTCTTAGGCTCGGTTCACACTTGTGCGATGCGGGAACGCTGCCAATATGCAGCGTGTTACCGCATCGCATCCACACAACTGGCAGTTCCCACTGCCATATGCGATACGCAGGGGGTGTCAATTAAACGTTAACGACACCCCCAGTTTGATTGCATATCGCAGTGCGATCTGCAAGTACGCACAGAATCGCATCGCACAAGTGTGAACCACTGTGCGATTTGATTTTGATGCAGCTCAAAAAATGCCCCTGTGCGTCTTTGGTGCGGATGCAGTGCGAATTTAGCCATAGAAAATGTATGGCTGAAATTCGCACCGCACATGAGATCGCATGTAACGAAGGAGCAGTGTGCTCCGAATTAAATGCGATCTCCGCAGCCGCACGAGTGTGAACGGGCACTTTAAAAGCTTTGAAATTACCTGGGAAACTGGCATTGTCTGAAACCGGAAGTGGCAAACCGGAAGTGACCTCCTTAAAACCGGAAGTGGCATTAAAACACTTTTCTCCTTGACATTTTGGGCTTTAAAGTGTTGTTGTATCCGTTTTGGGGACTTTTGATCCCGTTTTGACACATTTTCTGCCTCCCTAAGCCTTTGGCTAAAGATGTGAACATTTTAAGGGCAAAACCCCCAAAATATGCAAAATTTAATTTTGGGACCATTTTACCTGTGTTTGCTTCCTTTTACCAAGAAATGACCAGAGAGATGAAAAATGACTAGATTTCAGTCTTAGGCTCGGTTCACACTTGTGCGATGCGGGAACGCTGCCAATATGCAGCGTGTTACCGCATCGCATCCACACAACTGGCAGTTCCCACTGCCATATGCGATACGCAGGGGGTGTCAATTAAACGTTAACGACACCCCCAGTTTGATTGCATATCGCAGTGCGATCTGCAAGTACGCACAGAATCGCATCGCACAAGTGTGAACCACTGTGCGATTTGATTTTGATGCAGCTCAAAAAATGCCCCTGTGCGTCTTTGGTGCGGATGCAGTGCGAATTTAGCCATAGAAAGTGTATGGCTGAAATTCGCACCGCACATGAGATCGCATGTAACGAAGGAGCAGTGTGCTCCGAATTAAATGCGATCTCCGCAGCCGCACGAGTGTGAACGGGCACTTTAAAAGCTTTGAAATTACCTGGGAAACTGGCATTGTCTGAAACCGGAAGTGGCAAACCGGAAGTGACCTCCTTAAAACCGGAAGTGGCATTAAAACACTTTTCTCCTTGACATTTTGGGCTTTAAAGTGTTGTTGTATCCGTTTTGGGGACTTTTGATCCCGTTTTGACACATTTTCTGCCTCCCTAAGCCTTTGGCCAAAGATGTGAACATTTTAAGGGCAAAACCCCCAAAATATGCAAAATTTAATTTTGGGACCATTTTACCTGTGTTTGCTTCCTTTTACCAAGAAAAGACCAGAGAGATGAAAAATGACTGGATTTCAGTCTTAGGCTCGGTTCACACTTGTGCGATGCGGGAACGCTGCCAATATGCAGCGTGTTACCGCATCGCATCCACACAACTGGCAGTTCCCACTGCCATATGCGATACGCAGGGGGTGTCAATTAAACGTTAACGACACCCCCAGTTTGATTGCATATCGCAGTGCGATCTGCAAGTACGCACAGAATCGCATCGCACAAGTGTGAACCACTGTGCGATTTGATTTTGATGCAGCTCAAAAAATGCCCCTGTGCGTCTTTGGTGCGGATGCAGTGCGAATTTAGCCATAGAAAGTGTATGGCTGAAATTCGCACCGCACATGAGATCGCATGTAACGAAGGAGCAGTGTGCTCCGAATTAAATGCGATCTCCGCAGCCGCACGAGTGTGAACGGGCACTTTAAAAGCTTTGAAATTACCTGGGAAACTGGCATTGTCTGAAACCGGAAGTGGCAAACCGGAAGTGACCTCCTTAAAACCGGAAGTGGCATTAAAACACTTTTCTCCTTGACATTTTGGGCTTTAAAGTGTTGTTGTATCCGTTTTGGGGACTTTTGATCCCGTTTTGACACATTTTCTGCCTCCCTAAGCCTTTGGCTAAAGATGTGAACATTTTAAGGGCAAAACCCCCAAAATATGCAAAATTTAATTTTGGGACCATTTTACCTGTGTTTGCTTCCTTTTACCAAGAAATGACCAGAGAGATGAAAAATGACTAGATTTCAGTCTTAGGCTCGGTTCACACTTGTGCGATGCGGGAACGCTGCCAATATGCAGCGTGTTACCGCATCGCATCCACACATCTGGCAGTTCCCACTGCCATATGCGATACGCAGGGGGTGTCAATTAAACGTTAACGACACCCCCAGTTTGATTGCATATCGCAGTGCGATCTGAGAGTACGCACAGAATCGCATCGCACAAGTGTGAACCACTGTGCGATTTGATTTTGATGCGGCTCAAAAAATGCCCCTGTGCGTCTTTGGTGCGGATGCAGTGCGAATTTAGCCATAGAAAGTGTATGGCTGAAATTCGCACCGCACATGAGATCGCATGTAACGAAGGAGCAGTGTGCTCCGCATTAAATGCGATCTCCGCAGCCGCACGAGTGTGAACGGGCACTTTAAAAGCTTTGAAATTACCTGGGAAACTGGCATTGTCTGAAACCGGAAGTGGCAAACCGGAAGTGACCTCCTTAAAACCGGAAGTGGCATTAAAACACTTTTCTCCTTGACATTTTGGGCTTTAAAGTGTTGTTGTATCCGTTTTGGGGACTTTTGATCCCGTTTTGACACATTTTCTGCCTCCCTAAGCCTTTGGCCAAAGATGTGAACATTTTAAGGGCAAAACCCCCAAAATATGCAAAATTTAATTTTGGGACCATTTTACCTGTGTTTGCTTCCTTTTACCAAGAAAAGACCAGAGAGATGAAAAATGACTGGATTTCAGTCTTAGGCTCGGTTCACACTTGTGCGATGCGGGAACGCTGCCAATATGCAGCGTGTTACCGCATCGCATCCACACAACTGGCAGTTCCCACTGCCATATGCGATACGCAGGGGGTGTCAATTAAACGTTAACGACACCCCCAGTTTGATTGCATATCGCAGTGCGATCTGCAAGTACGCACAGAATCGCATCGCACAAGTGTGAACCACTGTGCGATTTGATTTTGATGCGACTCAAAAAATGCCTCCTGTGCGTCTTTGGTGCGGATGCAGTGCGAATTTAGCCATAGAAAGTGTATGGCTGAAATTCGCACCGCACATGAGATCGCATGTAACGAAGGAGCAGTGTGCTCCGAATTAAATGCGATCTCCGCAGCCGCACGAGTGTGAACGGGCACTTTAAAAGCTTTGAAATTACCTGGGAAACTGGCATTGTCTGAAACCGGAAGTGGCAAACCGGAAGTGACCTCCTTAAATCCGGAAGTGACATTAAAACACTTTTCTCCTTGACATTTTGGGCTTTAAAGTGTTGTTGTATCCGTTTTGGGGACTTTTGATCCCGTTTTGACACATTTTCTGCCTCCCTAAGCCTTTGGCCAAAGATGTGAACATTTTAAGGGCAAAACCCCCAAAATATGCAACATTTTATTTTGGGACCATTTTACCTGTGTTTGCTTCCTTTTACCAAGAAATGACCAGAGAGATGAAAAATGACTGGATTTCAGTCTTAGGCTCGGTTCCCACTTGTGCGATGCGGGAACGCTGCCAATATGCAGCGTGTTACCGCATCGCATCCACACATCTGGCAGTTCCCACTGCCATATGCGATACGCAGGGGGTGTCAATTAAACGTTAACGACACCCCCAGTTTGATTGCATATCGCAGTGCGATCTGCAAGTACGCACAGAATCGCATCGCACAAGTGTGAACCACTGTGCGATTTGATTTTGATGCGGCTCAAAAAATGCCTCCTGTGCGTCTTTGGTGCGGATGCAGTGCGAATTCAGCCATACAAAGTGTATGGCTGAAATTCGCACCGCACATGAGATCGCATGTAATGAAGGAGCAGTGCGCTCCGAATTAAATGTGATCTCCGCAGCCGCACGAGTGTGAACGGGCACTTAAAAAGCTTTGAAATCACCTGGGAAACTGGCATTGTCTGAGACCGGAAATGGCAAACCGGAAGTGACCTCCTTAAAACCGGAAGTGACATTAAAACACTTTTCTCCTTGACATTTTGGGCTTGAAAGTGTTGTTGTATCCGTTTTGGGGACTTTTGTTCCCGTTTTGACACATTTTCTGCCTCCCTAAGCCTTTGGCCAAAGATGTGAACATTTTAAGTGCAAAACCCCCAAAATATGCAAAATTTAATTTTGGGACCATTTTACCTGTGTTTGCTTCCTTTTACCAAGAAATGACCAGAGATGAAAAATGACTGGATTTCAGTCTTAGGCTCGGTTCCCACTTGTGCGATGCGGGAACGCTGCGAATATGCAGCGTGTTACCGCATCGCATCCACACATCTGGCAGTTCCCACTGCCATATGCGATACGCAGGGGGTGTCAATTAAACGTTAACGACACCCCCAGTTTGATTGCATTTTGCAGTGCGATCTGAGAGTACGCACAGAATCGCATCGCACAAATGTGAACCACTGTGCGATTTGATTTTGATGCGGCTCAAAAAATGCCTCCTGTGCGTCTTTGGTGCGGATGCAGTGCGAATTCAGCCATACAAAGTGTATGGCTGAAATTCGCACCGCACATGAGATCGCATGTAATGAAGGAGCAGTGCGCTCCGAATTAAATGTGATCTCCGCAGCCGCACGAGTGTGAACGGGCACTTAAAAAGCTTTGAAATCACCTGGGAAACTGGCATTGTCTGAGACCGGAAATGGCAAACCGGAAGTGACCTCCTTAAAACCGGAAGTGACATTAAAACACTTTTCTCCTTGACATTTTGGGCTTGAAAGTGTTGTTGTATCCGTTTTGGGGACTTTTGTTCCCGTTTTGACACATTTTCTGCCTCCCTAAGCCTTTGGCCAAAGATGTGAACATTTTAAGTGCAAAACCCCCAAAATATGCAAAATTTAATTTTGGGACCATTTTACCTGTGTTTGCTTCCTTTTACCAAGAAATGACCAGAGATGAAAAATGACTGGATTTCAGTCTTAGGCTCGGTTCCCACTTGTGCGATGCGGGAACGCTGCGAATATGCAGCGTGTTACCGCATCGCATCCACACATCTGGCAGTTCCCACTGCCATATGCGATACGCAGGGGGTGTCAATTAAACGTTAACGACACCCCCAGTTTGATTGCATTTTGCAGTGCGATCTGAGAGTACGCACAGAATCGCATCGCACAAGTGTGAACCACTGTGCGATTTGATTTTGATGCGGCTCAAAAAATGCCTCCTGTGCGTCTTTGGTGCGGATGCAGTGCGAATTCAGCCATACAAAGTGTATGGCTGAAATTCGCACCACACATGAGATCGCATGTAATGAAGGAGCAGTGCGCTCCGAATTAAATGCGATCTCCGCAGCCGCACGAGTGTGAACGGGCACTTAAAAAGCTTTGAAATTACCTGGGAAACTGGCATTGTCTGAAACCGGAAATGGCAAACCGGAAGTGACCTCCTTAAAACCGGAAGTGACATTAAAACACTTTTCTCCTTGACATTTTGGGCTTTAAAGTGTTGTTGTATCCGTTTTGGGGACTTTTGATCCCGTTTTGACACATTTTGTGCCTCCCTAAGCTTTTGGCCAAAGATGTGAACATTTTAAGGGCAAAACCCCCAAAATATGCAAAATTTTATTTTAGGACCATTTTACCTGTGTTTGCTTCCTTTTACCAAGAAATGACCAGAGAGATGAAAAATGACTGGATTTCAGTCTTAGGCTCGGTTCACACTTGTGCGATGCGGGAACGCTGCCAATATGCAGCGTGTTACCGCATCGCATCCACACATCTGGCAGTTCCCACTGCCATATGCGATACGCAGGGGGTGTCAATTAAACGTTAACGACACCCCCAGTTTGATTGCATTTTGCAGTGCGATCTGCAAGTACGCACAGAATCGCATCGCACAAGTGTGAACCACTGTGCGATTTGATTTTGATGCGACTCAAAAAATGCCTCCTGTGCGTCTTTGGTGCGGATGCAGTGCGAATTTAGCCATAGAAAGTGTATGGCTGAAATTCGCACCGCACATGAGATCGCATGTAACGAAGGAGCAGTGTGCTCCGAATTAAATGCGATCTCCGCAGCCGCACGAGTGTGAACGGGCACTTTAAAAGCTTTGAAATTACCTGGGAAACTGGCATTGTCTGAAACCGGAAGTGGCAAACCGGAAGTGACCTCCTTAAAACCGGAAGTGGCATTAAAACACTTTTCTCCTTGACATTTTGGGCTTTAAAGTGTTGTTGTATCCGTTTTGGGGACTTTTGATCCCGTTTTGACACATTTTCTGCCTCCCTAAGCCTTTGGCTAAAGATGTGAACATTTTAAGGGCAAAACCCCCAAAATATGCAAAATTTAATTTTGGGACCATTTTACCTGTGTTTGCTTCCTTTTACCAAGAAATGACCAGAGAGATGAAAAATGACTAGATTTCAGTCTTAGGCTCGGTTCACACTTGTGCGATGCGGGAACGCTGCCAATATGCAGCGTGTTACCGCATCGCATCCACACATCTGGCAGTTCCCACTGCCATATGCGATACGCAGGGGGTGTCAATTAAACGTTAACGACACCCCCAGTTTGATTGCATATCGCAGTGCGATCTGAGAGTACGCACAGAATCGCATCGCACAAGTGTGAACCACTGTGCGATTTGATTTTGATGCGGCTCAAAAAATGCCCCTGTGCGTCTTTGGTGCGGATGCAGTGCGAATTTAGCCATAGAAAGTGTATGGCTGAAATTCGCACCGCACATGAGATCGCATGTAACGAAGGAGCAGTGTGCTCCGCATTAAATGCGATCTCCGCAGCCGCACGAGTGTGAACGGGCACTTTAAAAGCTTTGAAATTACCTGGGAAACTGGCATTGTCTGAAACCGGAAGTGGCAAACCGGAAGTGACCTCCTTAAAACCGGAAGTGGCATTAAAACACTTTTCTCCTTGACATTTTGGGCTTTAAAGTGTTGTTGTATCCGTTTTGGGGACTTTTGATCCCGTTTTGACACATTTTCTGCCTCCCTAAGCCTTTGGCCAAAGATGTGAACATTTTAAGGGCAAAACCCCCAAAATATGCAAAATTTAATTTTGGGACCATTTTACCTGTGTTTGCTTCCTTTTACCAAGAAAAGACCAGAGAGATGAAAAATGACTGGATTTCAGTCTTAGGCTCGGTTCACACTTGTGCGATGCGGGAACGCTGCCAATATGCAGCGTGTTACCGCATCGCATCCACACAACTGGCAGTTCCCACTGCCATATGCGATACGCAGGGGGTGTCAATTAAACGTTAACGACACCCCCAGTTTGATTGCATATCGCAGTGCGATCTGCAAGTACGCACAGAATCGCATCGCACAAGTGTGAACCACTGTGCGATTTGATTTTGATGCAGCTCAAAAAATGCCCCTGTGCGTCTTTGGTGCGGATGCAGTGCGAATTTAGCCATAGAAAGTGTATGGCTGAAATTCGCACCGCACATGAGATCGCATGTAACGAAGGAGCAGTGTGCTCCGAATTAAATGCGATCTCCGCAGCCGCACGAGTGTGAACGGGCACTTTAAAAGCTTTGAAATTACCTGGGAAACTGGCATTGTCTGAAACCGGAAGTGGCAAACCGGAAGTGACCTCCTTAAAACCGGAAGTGGCATTAAAACACTTTTCTCCTTGACATTTTGGGCTTTAAAGTGTTGTTGTATCCGTTTTGGGGACTTTTGATCCCGTTTTGACACATTTTCTGCCTCCCTAAGCCTTTGGCCAAAGATGTGAACATTTTAAGGGCAAAACCCCCAAAATATGCAAAATTTAATTTTGGGACCATTTTACCTGTGTTTGCTTCCTTTTACCAAGAAAAGACCAGAGAGATGAAAAATGACTGGATTTCAGTCTTAGGCTCGGTTCACACTTGTGCGATGCGGGAACGCTGCCAATATGCAGCGTGTTACCGCATCGCATCCACACAACTGGCAGTTCCCACTGCCATATGCGATACGCAGGGGGTGTCAATTAAACGTTAACGACACCCCCAGTTTGATTGCATATCGCAGTGCGATCTGCAAGTACGCACAGAATCGCATCGCACAAGTGTGAACCACTGTGCGATTTGATTTTGATGCAGCTCAAAAAATGCCCCTGTGCGTCTTTGGTGCGGATGCAGTGCGAATTTAGCCATAGAAAGTGTATGGCTGAAATTCGCACCGCACATGAGATCGCATGTAACGAAGGAGCAGTGTGCTCCGAATTAAATGCGATCTCCGCAGCCGCACGAGTGTGAACGGGCACTTTAAAAGCTTTGAAATTACCTGGGAAACTGGCATTGTCTGAAACCGGAAGTGGCAAACCGGAAGTGACCTCCTTAAAACCGGAAGTGGCATTAAAACACTTTTCTCCTTGACATTTTGGGCTTTAAAGTGTTGTTGTATCCGTTTTGGGGACTTTTGATCCCGTTTTGACACATTTTCTGCCTCCCTAAGCCTTTGGCTAAAGATGTGAACATTTTAAGGGCAAAACCCCCAAAATATGCAAAATTTAATTTTGGGACCATTTTACCTGTGTTTGCTTCCTTTTACCAAGAAATGACCAGAGAGATGAAAAATGACTAGATTTCAGTCTTAGGCTCGGTTCACACTTGTGCGATGCGGGAACGCTGCCAATATGCAGCGTGTTACCGCATCGCATCCACACAACTGGCAGTTCCCACTGCCATATGCGATACGCAGGGGGTGTCAATTAAACGTTAACGACACCCCCAGTTTGATTGCATATCGCAGTGCGATCTGCAAGTACGCACAGAATCGCATCGCACAAGTGTGAACCACTGTGCGATTTGATTTTGATGCAGCTCAAAAAATGCCCCTGTGCGTCTTTGGTGCGGATGCAGTGCGAATTTAGCCATAGAAAGTGTATGGCTGAAATTCGCACCGCACATGAGATCGCATGTAACGAAGGAGCAGTGTGCTCCGAATTAAATGCGATCTCCGCAGCCGCACGAGTGTGAACGGGCACTTTAAAAGCTTTGAAATTACCTGGGAAACTGGCATTGTCTGAAACCGGAAGTGGCAAACCGGAAGTGACCTCCTTAAAACCGGAAGTGGCATTAAAACACTTTTCTCCTTGACATTTTGGGCTTTAAAGTGTTGTTGTATCCGTTTTGGGGACTTTTGATCCCGTTTTGACACATTTTCTGCCTCCCTAAGCCTTTGGCTAAAGATGTGAACATTTTAAGGGCAAAACCCCCAAAATATGCAAAATTTAATTTTGGGACCATTTTACCTGTGTTTGCTTCCTTTTACCAAGAAATGACCAGAGAGATGAAAAATGACTAGATTTCAGTCTTAGGCTCGGTTCACACTTGTGCGATGCGGGAACGCTGCCAATATGCAGCGTGTTACCGCATCGCATCCACACAACTGGCAGTTCCCACTGCCATATGCGATACGCAGGGGGTGTCAATTAAACGTTAACGACACCCCCAGTTTGATTGCATATCGCAGTGCGATCTGCAAGTACGCACAGAATCGCATCGCACAAGTGTGAACCACTGTGCGATTTGATTTTGATGCAGCTCAAAAAATGCCCCTGTGCGTCTTTGGTGCGGATGCAGTGCGAATTTAGCCATAGAAAGTGTATGGCTGAAATTCGCACCGCACATGAGATCGCATGTAACGAAGGAGCAGTGTGCTCCGAATTAAATGCGATCTCCGCAGCCGCACGAGTGTGAACGGGCACTTTAAAAGCTTTGAAATTACCTGGGAAACTGGCATTGTCTGAAACCGGAAGTGGCAAACCGGAAGTGACCTCCTTAAAACCGGAAGTGGCATTAAAACACTTTTCTCCTTGACATTTTGGGCTTTAAAGTGTTGTTGTATCCGTTTTGGGGACTTTTGATCCCGTTTTGACACATTTTCTGCCTCCCTAAGCCTTTGGCTAAAGATGTGAACATTTTAAGGGCAAAACCCCCAAAATATGCAAAATTTAATTTTGGGACCATTTTACCTGTGTTTGCTTCCTTTTACCAAGAAATGACCAGAGAGATGAAAAATGACTAGATTTCAGTCTTAGGCTCGGTTCACACTTGTGCGATGCGGGAACGCTGCCAATATGCAGCGTGTTACCGCATCGCATCCACACATCTGGCAGTTCCCACTGCCATATGCGATACGCAGGGGGTGTCAATTAAACGTTAACGACACCCCCAGTTTGATTGCATATCGCAGTGCGATCTGAGAGTACGCACAGAATCGCATCGCACAAGTGTGAACCACTGTGCGATTTGATTTTGATGCGGCTCAAAAAATGCCCCTGTGCGTCTTTGGTGCGGATGCAGTGCGAATTTAGCCATAGAAAGTGTATGGCTGAAATTCGCACCGCACATGAGATCGCATGTAACGAAGGAGCAGTGTGCTCCGCATTAAATGCGATCTCCGCAGCCGCACGAGTGTGAACGGGCACTTTAAAAGCTTTGAAATTACCTGGGAAACTGGCATTGTCTGAAACCGGAAGTGGCAAACCGGAAGTGACCTCCTTAAAACCGGAAGTGGCATTAAAACACTTTTCTCCTTGACATTTTGGGCTTTAAAGTGTTGTTGTATCCGTTTTGGGGACTTTTGATCCCGTTTTGACACATTTTCTGCCTCCCTAAGCCTTTGGCTAAAGATGTGAACATTTTAAGGGCAAAACCCCCAAAATATGCAAAATTTAATTTTGGGACCATTTTACCTGTGTTTGCTTCCTTTTACCAAGAAATGACCAGAGAGATGAAAAATGACTAAATTTAAGTCTTAGGCTCGGTTCACACTTGTGCGATGCGGGAACGCTGCCAATATGCAGCGTGTTACCGCATCGCATCCACACATCTGGCAGTTCCCACTGCCATATGCGATACGCAGGGGGTGTCAATTAAACGTTAACGACACCCCCAGTTTGATTGCATATCGCAGTGCGATCTGAGAGTGCGCACAGAATCGCATCGCACAAGTGTGAACCACTGTGCGATTTGATTTTGATGCGGCTCAAAAAATGCCCCTGTGCGTCTTTGGTGCGGATGCAGTGCGAATTTAGCCATAGAAAGTGTATGGCTGAAATTCGCACCGCACATGAGATCGCATGTAACGAAGGAGCAGTGTGCTCCGCATTAAATGCGATCTCCGCAGCCGCACGAGTGTGAACGGGCACTTTAAAAGCTTTGAAATTACCTGGGAAACTGGCATTGTCTGAAACCGGAAGTGGCAAACCGGAAGTGACCTCCTTAAAACCGGAAGTGGCATTAAAACACTTTTCTCCTTGACATTTTGGGCTTTAAAGTGTTGTTGTATCCGTTTTGGGGACTTTTGATCCCGTTTTGACACATTTTCTGCCTCCCTAAGCCTTTGGCTAAAGATGTGAACATTTTAAGGGCAAAACCCCCAAAATATGCAAAATTTAATTTTGGGACCATTTTACCTGTGTTTGCTTCCTTTTACCAAGAAATGACCAGAGAGATGAAAAATGACTAAATTTAAGTCTTAGGCTCGGTTCACACTTGTGCGATGCGGGAACGCTGCCAATATGCAGCGTGTTACCGCATCGCATCCACACATCTGGCAGTTCCCACTGCCATATGCGATACGCAGGGGGTGTCAATTAAACGTTAACGACACCCCCAGTTTGATTGCATATCGCAGTGCGATCTGCAAGTACGCACAGAATCGCATTGCACAAGTGTGAACCACTGTGCGATTTGATTTTGATGCGACTCAAAAAATGCCTCCTGTGCGTCTTTGGTGCGGATGCAGTGCGAATTTAGCCATACAAAGTGTATGGCTGAAATTCGCACCGCACATGAGATCGCATGTAATGAAGGAGCAGTGCGCTCCGAATTAAATGCGATCTCCGCAGCCGCACGAGTGTGAACGGGCACTTAAAAAGCTTTGAAATTACCTGGGAAACTGGCATTGTCTGAGACCGGAAATGGCAAACCGGAAGTGACCTACTTAAAACCGGAAGTGACATTAAAACACTTTTCTCCTTGACATTTTGGGCTTTAAAGTGTTGTTGTATCCGTTTTGGGGACTTTTGATCCCGTTTTGACACATTTTCTGCCTCCCTAAGCCTTTGGCCAAAGATGTGAACATTTTAAGGGCAAAACCCCCAAAATATGCAAAATTTAATTTTGGGACCATTTTACCTGTGTTTGCTTCCTTTTACCAAGAAAAGACCAGAGAGATGAAAAATGACTGGATTTCAGTCTTAGGCTCGGTTCACACTTGTGCGATGCGGGAACGCTGCCAATATGCAGCGTGTTACCGCATCGCATCCACACAACTGGCAGTTCCCACTGCCATATGCGATACGCAGGGGGTGTCAATTAAACGTTAACGACACCCCCAGTTTGATTGCATATCGCAGTGCGATCTGCAAGTACGCACAGAATCGCATCGCACAAGTGTGAACCACTGTGCGATTTGATTTTGATGCAGCTCAAAAAATGCCCCTGTGCGTCTTTGGTGCGGATGCAGTGCGAATTTAGCCATAGAAAGTGTATGGCTGAAATTCGCACCGCACATGAGATCGCATGTAACGAAGGAGCAGTGTGCTCCGAATTAAATGCGATCTCCGCAGCCGCACGAGTGTGAACGGGCACTTTAAAAGCTTTGAAATTACCTGGGAAACTGGCATTGTCTGAAACCGGAAGTGGCAAACCGGAAGTGACCTCCTTAAAACCGGAAGTGGCATTAAAACACTTTTCTCCTTGACATTTTGGGCTTTAAAGTGTTGTTGTATCCGTTTTGGGGACTTTTGATCCCGTTTTGACACATTTTCTGCCTCCCTAAGCCTTTGGCTAAAGATGTGAACATTTTAAGGGCAAAACCCCCAAAATATGCAAAATTTAATTTTGGGACCATTTTACCTGTGTTTGCTTCCTTTTACCAAGAAATGACCAGAGAGATGAAAAATGACTAGATTTCAGTCTTAGGCTCGGTTCACACTTGTGCGATGCGGGAACGCTGCCAATATGCAGCGTGTTACCGCATCGCATCCACACATCTGGCAGTTCCCACTGCCATATGCGATACGCAGGGGGTGTCAATTAAACGTTAACGACACCCCCAGTTTGATTGCATATCGCAGTGCGATCTGAGAGTACGCACAGAATCGCATCGCACAAGTGTGAACCACTGTGCGATTTGATTTTGATGCGGCTCAAAAAATGCCCCTGTGCGTCTTTGGTGCGGATGCAGTGCGAATTTAGCCATAGAAAGTGTATGGCTGAAATTCGCACCGCACATGAGATCGCATGTAACGAAGGAGCAGTGTGCTCCGCATTAAATGCGATCTCCGCAGCCGCACGAGTGTGAACGGGCACTTTAAAAGCTTTGAAATTACCTGGGAAACTGGCATTGTCTGAAACCGGAAGTGGCAAACCGGAAGTGACCTCCTTAAAACCGGAAGTGGCATTAAAACACTTTTCTCCTTGACATTTTGGGCTTTAAAGTGTTGTTGTATCCGTTTTGGGGACTTTTGATCCCGTTTTGACACATTTTCTGCCTCCCTAAGCCTTTGGCCAAAGATGTGAACATTTTAAGGGCAAAACCCCCAAAATATGCAAAATTTAATTTTGGGACCATTTTACCTGTGTTTGCTTCCTTTTACCAAGAAAAGACCAGAGAGATGAAAAATGACTGGATTTCAGTCTTAGGCTCGGTTCACACTTGTGCGATGCGGGAACGCTGCCAATATGCAGCGTGTTACCGCATCGCATCCACACAACTGGCAGTTCCCACTGCCATATGCGATACGCAGGGGGTGTCAATTAAACGTTAACGACACCCCCAGTTTGATTGCATATCGCAGTGCGATCTGCAAGTACGCACAGAATCGCATCGCACAAGTGTGAACCACTGTGCGATTTGATTTTGATGCGACTCAAAAAATGCCTCCTGTGCGTCTTTGGTGCGGATGCAGTGCGAATTTAGCCATAGAAAGTGTATGGCTGAAATTCGCACCGCACATGAGATCGCATGTAACGAAGGAGCAGTGTGCTCCGAATTAAATGCGATCTCCGCAGCCGCACGAGTGTGAACGGGCACTTTAAAAGCTTTGAAATTACCTGGGAAACTGGCATTGTCTGAAACCGGAAGTGGCAAACCGGAAGTGACCTCCTTAAATCCGGAAGTGACATTAAAACACTTTTCTCCTTGACATTTTGGGCTTTAAAGTGTTGTTGTATCCGTTTTGGGGACTTTTGATCCCGTTTTGACACATTTTCTGCCTCCCTAAGCCTTTGGCCAAAGATGTGAACATTTTAAGGGCAAAACCCCCAAAATATGCAACATTTTATTTTGGGACCATTTTACCTGTGTTTGCTTCCTTTTACCAAGAAATGACCAGAGAGATGAAAAATGACTGGATTTCAGTCTTAGGCTCGGTTCCCACTTGTGCGATGCGGGAACGCTGCCAATATGCAGCGTGTTACCGCATCGCATCCACACATCTGGCAGTTCCCACTGCCATATGCGATACGCAGGGGGTGTCAATTAAACGTTAACGACACCCCCAGTTTGATTGCATATCGCAGTGCGATCTGCAAGTACGCACAGAATCGCATCGCACAAGTGTGAACCACTGTGCGATTTGATTTTGATGCGGCTCAAAAAATGCCTCCTGTGCGTCTTTGGTGCGGATGCAGTGCGAATTCAGCCATACAAAGTGTATGGCTGAAATTCGCACCGCACATGAGATCGCATGTAATGAAGGAGCAGTGCGCTCCGAATTAAATGTGATCTCCGCAGCCGCACGAGTGTGAACGGGCACTTAAAAAGCTTTGAAATCACCTGGGAAACTGGCATTGTCTGAGACCGGAAATGGCAAACCGGAAGTGACCTCCTTAAAACCGGAAGTGACATTAAAACACTTTTCTCCTTGACATTTTGGGCTTGAAAGTGTTGTTGTATCCGTTTTGGGGACTTTTGTTCCCGTTTTGACACATTTTCTGCCTCCCTAAGCCTTTGGCCAAAGATGTGAACATTTTAAGTGCAAAACCCCCAAAATATGCAAAATTTAATTTTGGGACCATTTTACCTGTGTTTGCTTCCTTTTACCAAGAAATGACCAGAGATGAAAAATGACTGGATTTCAGTCTTAGGCTCGGTTCCCACTTGTGCGATGCGGGAACGCTGCGAATATGCAGCGTGTTACCGCATCGCATCCACACATCTGGCAGTTCCCACTGCCATATGCGATACGCAGGGGGTGTCAATTAAACGTTAACGACACCCCCAGTTTGATTGCATTTTGCAGTGCGATCTGAGAGTACGCACAGAATCGCATCGCACAAATGTGAACCACTGTGCGATTTGATTTTGATGCGGCTCAAAAAATGCCTCCTGTGCGTCTTTGGTGCGGATGCAGTGCGAATTCAGCCATACAAAGTGTATGGCTGAAATTCGCACCGCACATGAGATCGCATGTAATGAAGGAGCAGTGCGCTCCGAATTAAATGTGATCTCCGCAGCCGCACGAGTGTGAACGGGCACTTAAAAAGCTTTGAAATCACCTGGGAAACTGGCATTGTCTGAGACCGGAAATGGCAAACCGGAAGTGACCTCCTTAAAACCGGAAGTGACATTAAAACACTTTTCTCCTTGACATTTTGGGCTTGAAAGTGTTGTTGTATCCGTTTTGGGGACTTTTGTTCCCGTTTTGACACATTTTCTGCCTCCCTAAGCCTTTGGCCAAAGATGTGAACATTTTAAGTGCAAAACCCCCAAAATATGCAAAATTTAATTTTGGGACCATTTTACCTGTGTTTGCTTCCTTTTACCAAGAAATGACCAGAGATGAAAAATGACTGGATTTCAGTCTTAGGCTCGGTTCCCACTTGTGCGATGCGGGAACGCTGCGAATATGCAGCGTGTTACCGCATCGCATCCACACATCTGGCAGTTCCCACTGCCATATGCGATACGCAGGGGGTGTCAATTAAACGTTAACGACACCCCCAGTTTGATTGCATTTTGCAGTGCGATCTGAGAGTACGCACAGAATCGCATCGCACAAGTGTGAACCACTGTGCGATTTGATTTTGATGCGGCTCAAAAAATGCCTCCTGTGCGTCTTTGGTGCGGATGCAGTGCGAATTCAGCCATACAAAGTGTATGGCTGAAATTCGCACCACACATGAGATCGCATGTAATGAAGGAGCAGTGCGCTCCGAATTAAATGCGATCTCCGCAGCCGCACGAGTGTGAACGGGCACTTAAAAAGCTTTGAAATTACCTGGGAAACTGGCATTGTCTGAAACCGGAAATGGCAAACCGGAAGTGACCTCCTTAAAACCGGAAGTGACATTAAAACACTTTTCTCCTTGACATTTTGGGCTTTAAAGTGTTGTTGTATCCGTTTTGGGGACTTTTGATCCCGTTTTGACACATTTTGTGCCTCCCTAAGCTTTTGGCCAAAGATGTGAACATTTTAAGGGCAAAACCCCCAAAATATGCAAAATTTTATTTTAGGACCATTTTACCTGTGTTTGCTTCCTTTTACCAAGAAATGACCAGAGAGATGAAAAATGACTGGATTTCAGTCTTAGGCTCGGTTCACACTTGTGCGATGCGGGAACGCTGCCAATATGCAGCGTGTTACCGCATCGCATCCACACATCTGGCAGTTCCCACTGCCATATGCGATACGCAGGGGGTGTCAATTAAACGTTAACGACACCCCCAGTTTGATTGCATTTTGCAGTGCGATCTGCAAGTACGCACAGAATCGCATCGCACAAGTGTGAACCACTGTGCGATTTGATTTTGATGCGACTCAAAAAATGCCTCCTGTGCGTCTTTGGTGCGGATGCAGTGCGAATTTAGCCATAGAAAGTGTATGGCTGAAATTCGCACCGCACATGAGATCGCATGTAACGAAGGAGCAGTGTGCTCCGAATTAAATGCGATCTCCGCAGCCGCACGAGTGTGAACGGGCACTTTAAAAGCTTTGAAATTACCTGGGAAACTGGCATTGTCTGAAACCGGAAGTGGCAAACCGGAAGTGACCTCCTTAAATCCGGAAGTGACATTAAAACACTTTTCTCCTTGACATTTTGGGCTTTAAAGTGTTGTTGTATCCGTTTTGGGGACTTTTGATCCCGTTTTGACACATTTTCTGCCTCCCTAAGCCTTTGGCCAAAGATGTGAACATTTTAAGGGCAAAACCCCCAAAATATGCAACATTTTATTTTGGGACCATTTTACCTGTGTTTGCTTCCTTTTACCAAGAAATGACCAGAGAGATGAAAAATGACTGGATTTCAGTCTTAGGCTCGGTTCCCACTTGTGCGATGCGGGAACGCTGCCAATATGCAGCGTGTTACCGCATCGCATCCACACATCTGGCAGTTCCCACTGCCATATGCGATACGCAGGGGGTGTCAATTAAACGTTAACGACACCCCCAGTTTGATTGCATATCGCAGTGCGATCTGCAAGTACGCACAGAATCGCATCGCACAAGTGTGAACCACTGTGCGATTTGATTTTGATGCGGCTCAAAAAATGCCTCCTGTGCGTCTTTGGTGCGGATGCAGTGCGAATTCAGCCATACAAAGTGTATGGCTGAAATTCGCACCGCACATGAGATCGCATGTAATGAAGGAGCAGTGCGCTCCGAATTAAATGTGATCTCCGCAGCCGCACGAGTGTGAACGGGCACTTAAAAAGCTTTGAAATCACCTGGGAAACTGGCATTGTCTGAGACCGGAAATGGCAAACCGGAAGTGACCTCCTTAAAACCGGAAGTGACATTAAAACACTTTTCTCCTTGACATTTTGGGCTTGAAAGTGTTGTTGTATCCGTTTTGGGGACTTTTGTTCCCGTTTTGACACATTTTCTGCCTCCCTAAGCCTTTGGCCAAAGATGTGAACATTTTAAGTGCAAAACCCCCAAAATATGCAAAATTTAATTTTGGGACCATTTTACCTGTGTTTGCTTCCTTTTACCAAGAAATGACCAGAGATGAAAAATGACTGGATTTCAGTCTTAGGCTCGGTTCCCACTTGTGCGATGCGGGAACGCTGCGAATATGCAGCGTGTTACCGCATCGCATCCACACATCTGGCAGTTCCCACTGCCATATGCGATACGCAGGGGGTGTCAATTAAACGTTAACGACACCCCCAGTTTGATTGCATTTTGCAGTGCGATCTGAGAGTACGCACAGAATCGCATCGCACAAATGTGAACCACTGTGCGATTTGATTTTGATGCGGCTCAAAAAATGCCTCCTGTGCGTCTTTGGTGCGGATGCAGTGCGAATTCAGCCATACAAAGTGTATGGCTGAAATTCGCACCGCACATGAGATCGCATGTAATGAAGGAGCAGTGCGCTCCGAATTAAATGTGATCTCCGCAGCCGCACGAGTGTGAACGGGCACTTAAAAAGCTTTGAAATCACCTGGGAAACTGGCATTGTCTGAGACCGGAAATGGCAAACCGGAAGTGACCTCCTTAAAACCGGAAGTGACATTAAAACACTTTTCTCCTTGACATTTTGGGCTTGAAAGTGTTGTTGTATCCGTTTTGGGGACTTTTGTTCCCGTTTTGACACATTTTCTGCCTCCCTAAGCCTTTGGCCAAAGATGTGAACATTTTAAGTGCAAAACCCCCAAAATATGCAAAATTTAATTTTGGGACCATTTTACCTGTGTTTGCTTCCTTTTACCAAGAAATGACCAGAGATGAAAAATGACTGGATTTCAGTCTTAGGCTCGGTTCCCACTTGTGCGATGCGGGAACGCTGCGAATATGCAGCGTGTTACCGCATCGCATCCACACATCTGGCAGTTCCCACTGCCATATGCGATACGCAGGGGGTGTCAATTAAACGTTAACGACACCCCCAGTTTGATTGCATTTTGCAGTGCGATCTGAGAGTACGCACAGAATCGCATCGCACAAGTGTGAACCACTGTGCGATTTGATTTTGATGCGGCTCAAAAAATGCCTCCTGTGCGTCTTTGGTGCGGATGCAGTGCGAATTCAGCCATACAAAGTGTATGGCTGAAATTCGCACCACACATGAGATCGCATGTAATGAAGGAGCAGTGCGCTCCGAATTAAATGCGATCTCCGCAGCCGCACGAGTGTGAACGGGCACTTAAAAAGCTTTGAAATTACCTGGGAAACTGGCATTGTCTGAAACCGGAAATGGCAAACCGGAAGTGACCTCCTTAAAACCGGAAGTGACATTAAAACACTTTTCTCCTTGACATTTTGGGCTTTAAAGTGTTGTTGTATCCGTTTTGGGGACTTTTGATCCCGTTTTGACACATTTTGTGCCTCCCTAAGCTTTTGGCCAAAGATGTGAACATTTTAAGGGCAAAACCCCCAAAATATGCAAAATTTTATTTTAGGACCATTTTACCTGTGTTTGCTTCCTTTTACCAAGAAATGACCAGAGAGATGAAAAATGACTGGATTTCAGTCTTAGGCTCGGTTCACACTTGTGCGATGCGGGAACGCTGCCAATATGCAGCGTGTTACCGCATCGCATCCACACATCTGGCAGTTCCCACTGCCATATGCGATACGCAGGGGGTGTCAATTAAACGTTAACGACACCCCCAGTTTGATTGCATTTTGCAGTGCGATCTGCAAGTACGCACAGAATCGCATCGCACAAGTGTGAACCACTGTGCGATTTGATTTTGATGCGACTCAAAAAATGCCTCCTGTGCGTCTTTGGTGCGGATGCAGTGCGAATTTAGCCATAGAAAGTGTATGGCTGAAATTCGCACCGCACATGAGATCGCATGTAACGAAGGAGCAGTGTGCTCCGAATTAAATGCGATCTCCGCAGCCGCACGAGTGTGAACGGGCACTTTAAAAGCTTTGAAATTACCTGGGAAACTGGCATTGTCTGAAACCGGAAGTGGCAAACCGGAAGTGACCTCCTTAAATCCGGAAGTGACATTAAAACACTTTTCTCCTTGACATTTTGGGCTTTAAAGTGTTGTATCCGTTTTGGGGACTTTTGATCCCGTTTTGACACATTTTCTGCCTCCCTAAGCCTTTGGCCAAAGATGTGAACATTTTAAGGGCAAAACCCCCAAAATATGCAAAATTAAATTTTGGGACCATTTTACCTGTGTTTGCTTCCTTTTACCAAGAAATGACCAGAGAGATGAAAAATGACTAGATTTCAGTCTTAGGCTCGGTTCACACTTGTGCGATGCGGGAACGCTGCCAATATGCAGCGTGTTACCGCATCGCATCCACACATCTGGCAGTTCCCACTGCCATATGCGATACGCAGGGGGTGTCAATTAAACGTTAACGACACCCCCAGTTTGATTGCATATCGCAGTGCGATCTGCAAGTACGCACAGAATCGCATTGCACAAGTGTGAACCACTGTGCGATTTGATTTTGATGCGGCTCAAAAAATGCCTCCTGTGCGTCTTTGGTGCGTAAGCAGTGCGAATTTAGCCATAGAAAGTGTATGGCTGAAATTCGCACCGCACATGAGATCGCATGTAACGAAGGAGCAGTGTGCTCCGAATTAAATGCGATCTCCGCAGCCGCACGAGTGTGAACGGGCACTTTAAAAGCTTTGAAATTACCTGGGAAACTGGCATTGTCTGAAACCGGAAGTGGCAAACCGGAAGTGACCTCCTTAAAACCGGAAGTGGCATTAAAACACTTTTCTCCTTGACATTTTGGGCTTTAAAGTGTTGTTGTATCCGTTTTGGGGACTTTTGATCCCGTTTTGACACATTTTCTGCCTCCCTAAGCCTTTGGCCAAAGATGTGAACATTTTAAGGGCAAAACCCCCAAAATATGCAAAATTTAATTTTGGGACCATTTTACCTGTGTTTGCTTCCTTTTACCAAGAAAAGACCAGAGAGATGAAAAATGACTGGATTTCAGTCTTAGGCTCGGTTCACACTTGTGCGATGCGGGAACGCTGCCAATATGCAGCGTGTTACCGCATCGCATCCACACAACTGGCAGTTCCCACTGCCATATGCGATACGCAGGGGGTGTCAATTAAACGTTAACGACACCCCCAGTTTGATTGCATATCGCAGTGCGATCTGCAAGTACGCACAGAATCGCATCGCACAAGTGTGAACCACTGTGCGATTTGATTTTGATGCGGCTCAAAAAATGCTTCCTGTGCGTCTTTGGTGCAGATGCAGTGTGAATTCAGCCATACAGAGTGTATGGCTGAAATTCACACTGCACATGAGATCGCATGTAATGAAGGAGCAGTGCGCTCCGAATTAAATGCGATCTCCGCAGCCGCACGAGTGTGAAAGGGCACTTAAAAAGCTTTGAAATTACCTAGGAAACTGGCATTGTCTGAAACCGGAAGTGGCAAACCGGAAGTGACCTCCTTAAAACCGGAAGTGACATTAAAACACTTTTCTCCTTGACATTTTGGGCTTTAAAGTGTTGTTGTATCCGTTTTGGGGACTTTTGATCCCGTTTTGACACATTTTCTGCCTCCCTAAGCCTTTGGCCAAAGATGTGAACATTTTAAGGGCAAAACCCCCAAAATATGCAAAATTAAATTTTGGGACCATTTTACCTGTGTTTGCTTCCTTTTACCAAGAAATGACCAGAGATGAAAAATGACTGGATTTCAGTCTTAGGCTCGGTTCACACTTGTGCAATGTGGGAATGCTGCCAATATGCAGCGTGTTACCGCATCGCATCCACACATCTGGCAGTTCCCGCTGCCATATGCGATACGCAGGGGGTGTCAATTAAACGTTAACGACACCCCCAGTTTGATTGCATATCGCAGTGCGATCTGCAAGTACGCACAGAATCGCATCGCACAAGTGTGAACCACTGTGCGATTTGATTTTGATGCGACTCAAAAAATGCCTCCTGTGCGTCTTTGGTGCGGATGCAGTGCAAATTTAGCCATAGAAAGTGTGTGGCTGAAATTCGCACCGCACATGAGATCGCATGTAACGAAGGAGCAGTGTGCTCCGAATTAAATGCAATCTCCGCAGCCGCACGAGTGTGAACGGGCACTTTAAAAGCTTTGAAATTACCTGGGAAACTGGCATTGTCTGAAACCGGAAGTGGCAAACCGGAAGTGACCTCCTTAAAACCGGAAGTGACATTAAAACACTTTTCTCCTTGACATTTTGGGCTTTAAAGTGTTGTTGTATCCGTTTTGGGGACTTTTGATCCCGTTTTGACACATTTTCTGCCTCCCTAAGCCTTTGGCTAAAGATGTGAACATTTTAAGGGCAAAACCCCCAAAATATGCAAAATTAAATTTTGGGACCATTTTACCTGTGTTTGCTTCCTTTTACCAAGAAATGACCAGAGATGAAAAATGACTGGATTTCAGTCTTAGGCTCGGTTCACACTTGTGCAATGTGGGAATGCTGCCAATATGCAGCGTGTTACCGCATCGCATCCACACATCTGGCAGTTCCCGCTGCCATATGCGATACGCAGGGGGTGTCAATTAAACGTTAACGACACCCCCAGTTTGATTGCATATCGCAGTGCGATCTGCAAGTACGCACAGAATCGCATCGCACAAGTGTGAACCACTGTGCGATTTGATTTTGATGCGACTCAAAAAATGCCTCCTGTGCGTCTTTGGTGCGGATGCAGTGCAAATTTAGCCATAGAAAGTGTGTGGCTGAAATTCGCACCGCACATGAGATCGCATGTAACGAAGGAGCAGTGTGCTCCGAATTAAATGCAATCTCCGCAGCCGCACGAGTGTGAACGGGCACTTTAAAAGCTTTGAAATTACCTGGGAAACTGGCATTGTCTGAAACCGGAAGTGGCAAACCGGAAGTGACCTCCTTAAAACCGGAAGTGACATTAAAACACTTTTCTCCTTGACATTTTGGGCTTTAAAGTGTTGTTGTATCCGTTTTGGGGACTTTTGATCCCGTTTTGACACATTTTCTGCCTCCCTAAGCCTTTGGCCAAAGATGTGAACATTTTAAGGGCAAAACCCCCAAAATATGCAAAATTTAATTTTGGGACCATTTTACCTGTGTTTGCTTCCTTTTACCAAGAAATGACCAGAGAGATGAAAAATGACTAGATTTCAGTCTTAGGCTCGGTTCACACTTGTGCGATGCGGGAACGCTGCCAATATGCAGCGTGTTACCGCATCGCATCCACACATCTGGCAGTTCCCACTGCCATATGCGATACGCAGGGGGTGTCAATTAAACGTTAACGACACCCCCAGTTTGATTGCATATCGCAGTGCGATCTGCAAGTACGCACAGAATCGCATCGCACAAGTGTGAACCACTGTGCGATTTGATTTTGATGCGACTCAAAAAATGCCTCCTGTGCGTCTTTGGTGCGGATGCAGTGCGAATTTAGCCATAGAAAGTGTATGGCTGAAATTCGCACCGCACATGAGATCGCATGTAACGAAGGAGCAGTGTGCTCCGAATTAAATGCGATCTCCGCAGCCGCACGAGTGTGAACGGGCACTTTAAAAGCTTTGAAATTACCTGGGAAACTGGCATTGTCTGAAACCGGAAGTGGCAAACCGGAAGTGACCTCCTTAAATCCGGAAGTGACATTAAAACACTTTTCTCCTTGACATTTTGGGCTTTAAAGTGTTGTTGTATCCGTTTTGGGGACTTTTGATCCCGTTTTGACACATTTTCTGCCTCCCTAAGCCTTTGGCCAAAGATGTGAACATTTTAAGGGCAAAACCCCCAAAATATGCAACATTTTATTTTGGGACCATTTTACCTGTGTTTGCTTCCTTTTACCAAGAAATGACCAGAGAGATGAAAAATGACTGGATTTCAGTCTTAGGCTCGGTTCCCACTTGTGCGATGCGGGAACGCTGCCAATATGCAGCGTGTTACCGCATCGCATCCACACATCTGGCAGTTCCCACTGCCATATGCGATACGCAGGGGGTGTCAATTAAACGTTAACGACACCCCCAGTTTGATTGCATATCGCAGTGCGATCTGCAAGTACGCACAGAATCGCATCGCACAAGTGTGAACCACTGTGCGATTTGATTTTGATGCGGCTCAAAAAATGCCTCCTGTGCGTCTTTGGTGCGGATGCAGTGCGAATTCAGCCATACAAAGTGTATGGCTGAAATTCGCACCGCACATGAGATCGCATGTAATGAAGGAGCAGTGCGCTCCGAATTAAATGTGATCTCCGCAGCCGCACGAGTGTGAACGGGCACTTAAAAAGCTTTGAAATCACCTGGGAAACTGGCATTGTCTGAGACCGGAAATGGCAAACCGGAAGTGACCTCCTTAAAACCGGAAGTGACATTAAAACACTTTTCTCCTTGACATTTTGGGCTTGAAAGTGTTGTTGTATCCGTTTTGGGGACTTTTGTTCCCGTTTTGACACATTTTCTGCCTCCCTAAGCCTTTGGCCAAAGATGTGAACATTTTAAGGGCAAAACCCCCAAAATATGCAAAATTTAATTTTGGGACCATTTTACCTGTGTTTGCTTCCTTTTACCAAGAAAAGACCAGAGAGATGAAAAATGACTGGATTTCAGTCTTAGGCTCGGTTCACACTTGTGCGATGCGGGAACGCTGCCAATATGCAGCGTGTTACCGCATCGCATCCACACAACTGGCAGTTCCCACTGCCATATGCGATACGCAGGGGGTGTCAATTAAACGTTAACGACACCCCCAGTTTGATTGCATATCGCAGTGCGATCTGCAAGTACGCACAGAATCGCATCGCACAAGTGTGAACCACTGTGCGATTTGATTTTGATGCGACTCAAAAAATGCCTCCTGTGCGTCTTTGGTGCGGATGCAGTGCGAATTTAGCCATAGAAAGTGTATGGCTGAAATTCGCACCGCACATGAGATCGCATGTAACGAAGGAGCAGTGTGCTCCGAATTAAATGCGATCTCCGCAGCCGCACGAGTGTGAACGGGCACTTTAAAAGCTTTGAAATTACCTGGGAAACTGGCATTGTCTGAAACCGGAAGTGGCAAACCGGAAGTGACCTCCTTAAATCCGGAAGTGACATTAAAACACTTTTCTCCTTGACATTTTGGGCTTTAAAGTGTTGTTGTATCCGTTTTGGGGACTTTTGATCCCGTTTTGACACATTTTCTGCCTCCCTAAGCCTTTGGCCAAAGATGTGAACATTTTAAGGGCAAAACCCCCAAAATATGCAACATTTTATTTTGGGACCATTTTACCTGTGTTTGCTTCCTTTTACCAAGAAATGACCAGAGATGAAAAATGACTGGATTTCAGTCTTAGGCTCGGTTCCCACTTGTGCGATGCGGGAACGCTGCGAATATGCAGCGTGTTACCGCATCGCATCCACACATCTGGCAGTTCCCACTGCCATATGCGATACGCAGGGGGTGTCAATTAAACGTTAACGACACCCCCAGTTTGATTGCATTTTGCAGTGCGATCTGAGAGTACGCACAGAATCGCATCGCACAAATGTGAACCACTGTGCGATTTGATTTTGATGCGGCTCAAAAAATGCCTCCTGTGCGTCTTTGGTGCGGATGCAGTGCGAATTCAGCCATACAAAGTGTATGGCTGAAATTCGCACCGCACATGAGATCGCATGTAATGAAGGAGCAGTGCGCTCCGAATTAAATGTGATCTCCGCAGCCGCACGAGTGTGAACGGGCACTTAAAAAGCTTTGAAATCACCTGGGAAACTGGCATTGTCTGAGACCGGAAATGGCAAACCGGAAGTGACCTCCTTAAAACCGGAAGTGACATTAAAACACTTTTCTCCTTGACATTTTGGGCTTGAAAGTGTTGTTGTATCCGTTTTGGGGACTTTTGTTCCCGTTTTGACACATTTTCTGCCTCCCTAAGCCTTTGGCCAAAGATGTGAACATTTTAAGTGCAAAACCCCAAAAATATGCAAAATTTAATTTTGGGACCATTTTACCTGTGTTTGCTTCCTTTTACCAAGAAATGACCAGAGATGAAAAATGACTGGATTTCAGTCTTAGGCTCGGTTCCCACTTGTGCGATGCGGGAACGCTGCGAATATGCAGCGTGTTACCGCATCGCATCCACACATCTGGCAGTTCCCACTGCCATATGCGATACGCAGGGGGTGTCAATTAAACGTTAACGACACCCCCAGTTTGATTGCATTTTGCAGTGCGATCTGAGAGTACGCACAGAATCGCATCGCACAAGTGTGAACCACTGTGCGATTTGATTTTGATGCGGCTCAAAAAATGCCTCCTGTGCGTCTTTGGTGCGGATGCAGTGCGAATTCAGCCATACAAAGTGTATGGCTGAAATTCGCACCACACATGAGATCGCATGTAATGAAGGAGCAGTGCGCTCCGAATTAAATGCGATCTCCGCAGCCGCACGAGTGTGAACGGGCACTTAAAAAGCTTTGAAATTACCTGGGAAACTGGCATTGTCTGAAACCGGAAATGGCAAACCGGAAGTGACCTCCTTAAAACCGGAAGTGACATTAAAACACTTTTCTCCTTGACATTTTGGGCTTTAAAGTGTTGTTGTATCCGTTTTGGGGACTTTTGATCCCGTTTTGACACATTTTGTGCCTCCCTAAGCTTTTGGCCAAAGATGTGAACATTTTAAGGGCAAAACCCCCAAAATATGCAAAATTTTATTTTAGGACCATTTTACCTGTGTTTGCTTCCTTTTACCAAGAAATGACCAGAGAGATGAAAAATGACTGGATTTCAGTCTTAGGCTCGGTTCACACTTGTGCGATGCGGGAACGCTGCCAATATGCAGCGTGTTACCGCATCGCATCCACACATCTGGCAGTTCCCACTGCCATATGCGATACGCAGGGGGTGTCAATTAAACGTTAACGACACCCCCAGTTTGATTGCATTTTGCAGTGCGATCTGCAAGTACGCACAGAATCGCATCGCACAAGTGTGAACCACTGTGCGATTTGATTTTGATGCGACTCAAAAAATGCCTCCTGTGCGTCTTTGGTGCGGATGCAGTGCGAATTTAGCCATAGAAAGTGTATGGCTGAAATTCGCACCGCACATGAGATCGCATGTAACGAAGGAGCAGTGTGCTCCGAATTAAATGCGATCTCCGCAGCCGCACGAGTGTGAACGGGCACTTTAAAAGCTTTGAAATTACCTGGGAAACTGGCATTGTCTGAAACCGGAAGTGGCAAACCGGAAGTGACCTCCTTAAATCCGGAAGTGACATTAAAACACTTTTCTCCTTGACATTTTGGGCTTTAAAGTGTTGTTGTATCCGTTTTGGGGACTTTTGATCCCGTTTTGACACATTTTCTGCCTCCCTAAGCCTTTGGCCAAAGATGTGAACATTTTAAGGGCAAAACCCCCAAAATATGCAACATTTTATTTTGGGACCATTTTACCTGTGTTTGCTTCCTTTTACCAAGAAATGACCAGAGAGATGAAAAATGACTGGATTTCAGTCTTAGGCTCGGTTCCCACTTGTGCGATGCGGGAACGCTGCCAATATGCAGCGTGTTACCGCATCGCATCCACACATCTGGCAGTTCCCACTGCCATATGCGATACGCAGGGGGTGTCAATTAAACGTTAACGACACCCCCAGTTTGATTGCATATCGCAGTGCGATCTGCAAGTACGCACAGAATCGCATCGCACAAGTGTGAACCACTGTGCGATTTGATTTTGATGCGACTCAAAAAATGCCTCCTGTGCGTCTTTGGTGCGGATGCAGTGCGAATTTAGCCATAGAAAGTGTATGGCTGAAATTCGCACCGCACATGAGATCGCATGTAACGAAGGAGCAGTGTGCTCCGAATTAAATGCGATCTCCGCAGCCGCACGAGTGTGAACGGGCACTTTAAAAGCTTTGAAATTACCTGGGAAACTGGCATTGTCTGAAACCGGAAGTGGCAAACCGGAAGTGACCTCCTTAAATCCGGAAGTGACATTAAAACACTTTTCTCCTTGACATTTTGGGCTTTAAAGTGTTGTTGTATCCGTTTTGGGGACTTTTGATCCCGTTTTGACACATTTTCTGCCTCCCTAAGCCTTTGGCCAAAGATGTGAACATTTTAAGGGCAAAACCCCCAAAATATGCAACATTTTATTTTGGGACCATTTTACCTGTGTTTGCTTCCTTTTACCAAGAAATGACCAGAGAGATGAAAAATGACTGGATTTCAGTCTTAGGCTCGGTTCCCACTTGTGCGATGCGGGAACGCTGCCAATATGCAGCGTGTTACCGCATCGCATCCACACATCTGGCAGTTCCCACTGCCATATGCGATACGCAGGGGGTGTCAATTAAACGTTAACGACACCCCCAGTTTGATTGCATATCGCAGTGCGATCTGCAAGTACGCACAGAATCGCATCGCACAAGTGTGAACCACTGTGCGATTTGATTTTGATGCGGCTCAAAAAATGCCTCCTGTGCGTCTTTGGTGCGGATGCAGTGCGAATTCAGCCATACAAAGTGTATGGCTGAAATTCGCACCGCACATGAGATCGCATGTAATGAAGGAGCAGTGCGCTCCGAATTAAATGTGATCTCCGCAGCCGCACGAGTGTGAACGGGCACTTAAAAAGCTTTGAAATCACCTGGGAAACTGGCATTGTCTGAGACCGGAAATGGCAAACCGGAAGTGACCTCCTTAAAACCGGAAGTGACATTAAAACACTTTTCTCCTTGACATTTTGGGCTTGAAAGTGTTGTTGTATCCGTTTTGGGGACTTTTGTTCCCGTTTTGACACATTTTCTGCCTCCCTAAGCCTTTGGCCAAAGATGTGAACATTTTAAGGGCAAAACCCCCAAAATATGCAAAATTTAATTTTGGGACCATTTTACCTGTGTTTGCTTCCTTTTACCAAGAAAAGACCAGAGAGATGAAAAATGACTGGATTTCAGTCTTAGGCTCGGTTCACACTTGTGCGATGCGGGAACGCTGCCAATATGCAGCGTGTTACCGCATCGCATCCACACAACTGGCAGTTCCCACTGCCATATGCGATACGCAGGGGGTGTCAATTAAACGTTAACGACACCCCCAGTTTGATTGCATATCGCAGTGCGATCTGCAAGTACGCACAGAATCGCATCGCACAAGTGTGAACCACTGTGCGATTTGATTTTGATGCGACTCAAAAAATGCCTCCTGTGCGTCTTTGGTGCGGATGCAGTGCGAATTTAGCCATAGAAAGTGTATGGCTGAAATTCGCACCGCACATGAGATCGCATGTAACGAAGGAGCAGTGTGCTCCGAATTAAATGCGATCTCCGCAGCCGCACGAGTGTGAACGGGCACTTTAAAAGCTTTGAAATTACCTGGGAAACTGGCATTGTCTGAAACCGGAAGTGGCAAACCGGAAGTGACCTCCTTAAATCCGGAAGTGACATTAAAACACTTTTCTCCTTGACATTTTGGGCTTTAAAGTGTTGTTGTATCCGTTTTGGGGACTTTTGATCCCGTTTTGACACATTTTCTGCCTCCCTAAGCCTTTGGCCAAAGATGTGAACATTTTAAGGGCAAAACCCCCAAAATATGCAACATTTTATTTTGGGACCATTTTACCTGTGTTTGCTTCCTTTTACCAAGAAATGACCAGAGAGATGAAAAATGACTGGATTTCAGTCTTAGGCTCGGTTCCCACTTGTGCGATGTGGGAACGCTGCCAATATGCAGCGTGTTACCGCATCGCATCCACACATCTGGCAGTTCCCACTGCCATATGCGATACGCAGGGGGTGTCAATTAAACGTTAACGACACCCCCAGTTTGATTGCATATCGCAGTGCGATCTGCAAGTACGCACAGAATCGCATCGCACAAGTGTGAACCACTGTGCGATTTGATTTTGATGCGGCTCAAAAAATGCCTCCTGTGCGTCTTTGGTGCGGATGCAGTGCGAATTCAGCCATACAAAGTGTATGGCTGAAATTCGCACCGCACATGAGATCGCATGTAATGAAGGAGCAGTGCGCTCCGAATTAAATGTGATCTCCGCAGCCGCACGAGTGTGAACGGGCACTTAAAAAGCTTTGAAATCACCTGGGAAACTGGCATTGTCTGAGACCGGAAATGGCAAACCGGAAGTGACCTCCTTAAAACCGGAAGTGACATTAAAACACTTTTCTCCTTGACATTTTGGGCTTGAAAGTGTTGTTGTATCCGTTTTGGGGACTTTTGTTCCCGTTTTGACACATTTTCTGCCTCCCTAAGCCTTTGGCCAAAGATGTGAACATTTTAAGTGCAAAACCCCCAAAATATGCAAAATTTAATTTTGGGACCATTTTACCTGTGTTTGCTTCCTTTTACCAAGAAATGACCAGAGATGAAAAATGACTGGATTTCAGTCTTAGGCTCGGTTCCCACTTGTGCGATGCGGGAACGCTGCGAATATGCAGCGTGTTACCGCATCGCATCCACACATCTGGCAGTTCCCACTGCCATATGCGATACGCAGGGGGTGTCAATTAAACGTTAACGACACCCCCAGTTTGATTGCATTTTGCAGTGCGATCTGAGAGTACGCACAGAATCGCATCGCACAAATGTGAACCACTGTGCGATTTGATTTTGATGCGGCTCAAAAAATGCCTCCTGTGCGTCTTTGGTGCGGATGCAGTGCGAATTCAGCCATACAAAGTGTATGGCTGAAATTCGCACCGCACATGAGATCGCATGTAATGAAGGAGCAGTGCGCTCCGAATTAAATGTGATCTCCGCAGCCGCACGAGTGTGAACGGGCACTTAAAAAGCTTTGAAATCACCTGGGAAACTGGCATTGTCTGAGACCGGAAATGGCAAACCGGAAGTGACCTCCTTAAAACCGGAAGTGACATTAAAACACTTTTCTCCTTGACATTTTGGGCTTGAAAGTGTTGTTGTATCCGTTTTGGGGACTTTTGTTCCCGTTTTGACACATTTTCTGCCTCCCTAAGCCTTTGGCCAAAGATGTGAACATTTTAAGTGCAAAACCCCCAAAATATGCAAAATTTAATTTTGGGACCATTTTACCTGTGTTTGCTTCCTTTTACCAAGAAATGACCAGAGATGAAAAATGACTGGATTTCAGTCTTAGGCTCGGTTCCCACTTGTGCGATGCGGGAACGCTGCGAATATGCAGCGTGTTACCGCATCGCATCCACACATCTGGCAGTTCCCACTGCCATATGCGATACGCAGGGGGTGTCAATTAAACGTTAACGACACCCCCAGTTTGATTGCATTTTGCAGTGCGATCTGAGAGTACGCACAGAATCGCATCGCACAAGTGTGAACCACTGTGCGATTTGATTTTGATGCGGCTCAAAAAATGCCTCCTGTGCGTCTTTGGTGCGGATGCAGTGCGAATTCAGCCATACAAAGTGTATGGCTGAAATTCGCACCACACATGAGATCGCATGTAATGAAGGAGCAGTGCGCTCCGAATTAAATGCGATCTCCGCAGCCGCACGAGTGTGAACGGGCACTTAAAAAGCTTTGAAATTACCTGGGAAACTGGCATTGTCTGAAACCGGAAATGGCAAACCGGAAGTGACCTCCTTAAAACCGGAAGTGACATTAAAACACTTTTCTCCTTGACATTTTGGGCTTTAAAGTGTTGTTGTATCCGTTTTGGGGACTTTTGATCCCGTTTTGACACATTTTGTGCCTCCCTAAGCTTTTGGCCAAAGATGTGAACATTTTAAGGGCAAAACCCCCAAAATATGCAAAATTTTATTTTAGGACCATTTTACCTGTGTTTGCTTCCTTTTACCAAGAAATGACCAGAGAGATGAAAAATGACTGGATTTCAGTCTTAGGCTCGGTTCACACTTGTGCGATGCGGGAACGCTGCCAATATGCAGCGTGTTACCGCATCGCATCCACACATCTGGCAGTTCCCACTGCCATATGCGATACGCAGGGGGTGTCAATTAAACGTTAACGACACCCCCAGTTTGATTGCATTTTGCAGTGCGATCTGCAAGTACGCACAGAATCGCATCGCACAAGTGTGAACCACTGTGCGATTTGATTTTGATGCGACTCAAAAAATGCCTCCTGTGCGTCTTTGGTGCGGATGCAGTGCGAATTTAGCCATAGAAAGTGTATGGCTGAAATTCGCACCGCACATGAGATCGCATGTAACGAAGGAGCAGTGTGCTCCGAATTAAATGCGATCTCCGCAGCCGCACGAGTGTGAACGGGCACTTTAAAAGCTTTGAAATTACCTGGGAAACTGGCATTGTCTGAAACCGGAAGTGGCAAACCGGAAGTGACCTCCTTAAATCCGGAAGTGACATTAAAACACTTTTCTCCTTGACATTTTGGGCTTTAAAGTGTTGTTGTATCCGTTTTGGGGACTTTTGATCCCGTTTTGACACATTTTCTGCCTCCCTAAGCCTTTGGCCAAAGATGTGAACATTTTAAGGGCAAAACCCCCAAAATATGCAACATTTTATTTTGGGACCATTTTACCTGTGTTTGCTTCCTTTTACCAAGAAATGACCAGAGAGATGAAAAATGACTGGATTTCAGTCTTAGGCTCGGTTCCCACTTGTGCGATGCGGGAACGCTGCCAATATGCAGCGTGTTACCGCATCGCATCCACACATCTGGCAGTTCCCACTGCCATATGCGATACGCAGGGGGTGTCAATTAAACGTTAACGACACCCCCAGTTTGATTGCATATCGCAGTGCGATCTGCAAGTACGCACAGAATCGCATCGCACAAGTGTGAACCACTGTGCGATTTGATTTTGATGCGGCTCAAAAAATGCCTCCTGTGCGTCTTTGGTGCGGATGCAGTGCGAATTCAGCCATACAAAGTGTATGGCTGAAATTCGCACCGCACATGAGATCGCATGTAATGAAGGAGCAGTGCGCTCCGAATTAAATGTGATCTCCGCAGCCGCACGAGTGTGAACGGGCACTTAAAAAGCTTTGAAATCACCTGGGAAACTGGCATTGTCTGAGACCGGAAATGGCAAACCGGAAGTGACCTCCTTAAAACCGGAAGTGACATTAAAACACTTTTCTCCTTGACATTTTGGGCTTGAAAGTGTTGTTGTATCCGTTTTGGGGACTTTTGTTCCCGTTTTGACACATTTTCTGCCTCCCTAAGCCTTTGGCCAAAGATGTGAACATTTTAAGTGCAAAACCCCCAAAATATGCAAAATTTAATTTTGGGACCATTTTACCTGTGTTTGCTTCCTTTTACCAAGAAATGACCAGAGATGAAAAATGACTGGATTTCAGTCTTAGGCTCGGTTCCCACTTGTGCGATGCGGGAACGCTGCGAATATGCAGCGTGTTACCGCATCGCATCCACACATCTGGCAGTTCCCACTGCCATATGCGATACGCAGGGGGTGTCAATTAAACGTTAACGACACCCCCAGTTTGATTGCATTTTGCAGTGCGATCTGAGAGTACGCACAGAATCGCATCGCACAAATGTGAACCACTGTGCGATTTGATTTTGATGCGGCTCAAAAAATGCCTCCTGTGCGTCTTTGGTGCGGATGCAGTGCGAATTCAGCCATACAAAGTGTATGGCTGAAATTCGCACCGCACATGAGATCGCATGTAATGAAGGAGCAGTGCGCTCCGAATTAAATGTGATCTCCGCAGCCGCACGAGTGTGAACGGGCACTTAAAAAGCTTTGAAATCACCTGGGAAACTGGCATTGTCTGAGACCGGAAATGGCAAACCGGAAGTGACCTCCTTAAAACCGGAAGTGACATTAAAACACTTTTCTCCTTGACATTTTGGGCTTGAAAGTGTTGTTGTATCCGTTTTGGGGACTTTTGTTCCCGTTTTGACACATTTTCTGCCTCCCTAAGCCTTTGGCCAAAGATGTGAACATTTTAAGTGCAAAACCCCCAAAATATGCAAAATTTAATTTTGGGACCATTTTACCTGTGTTTGCTTCCTTTTACCAAGAAATGACCAGAGATGAAAAATGACTGGATTTCAGTCTTAGGCTCGGTTCCCACTTGTGCGATGCGGGAACGCTGCGAATATGCAGCGTGTTACCGCATCGCATCCACACATCTGGCAGTTCCCACTGCCATATGCGATACGCAGGGGGTGTCAATTAAACGTTAACGACACCCCCAGTTTGATTGCATTTTGCAGTGCGATCTGAGAGTACGCACAGAATCGCATCGCACAAGTGTGAACCACTGTGCGATTTGATTTTGATGCGGCTCAAAAAATGCCTCCTGTGCGTCTTTGGTGCGGATGCAGTGCGAATTCAGCCATACAAAGTGTATGGCTGAAATTCGCACCACACATGAGATCGCATGTAATGAAGGAGCAGTGCGCTCCGAATTAAATGCGATCTCCGCAGCCGCACGAGTGTGAACGGGCACTTAAAAAGCTTTGAAATTACCTGGGAAACTGGCATTGTCTGAAACCGGAAATGGCAAACCGGAAGTGACCTCCTTAAAACCGGAAGTGACATTAAAACACTTTTCTCCTTGACATTTTGGGCTTTAAAGTGTTGTTGTATCCGTTTTGGGGACTTTTGATCCCGTTTTGACACATTTTGTGCCTCCCTAAGCTTTTGGCCAAAGATGTGAACATTTTAAGGGCAAAACCCCCAAAATATGCAAAATTTTATTTTAGGACCATTTTACCTGTGTTTGCTTCCTTTTACCAAGAAATGACCAGAGAGATGAAAAATGACTGGATTTCAGTCTTAGGCTCGGTTCACACTTGTGCGATGCGGGAACGCTGCCAATATGCAGCGTGTTACCGCATCGCATCCACACATCTGGCAGTTCCCACTGCCATATGCGATACGCAGGGGGTGTCAATTAAACGTTAACGACACCCCCAGTTTGATTGCATTTTGCAGTGCGATCTGCAAGTACGCACAGAATCGCATCGCACAAGTGTGAACCACTGTGCGATTTGATTTTGATGCGACTCAAAAAATGCCTCCTGTGCGTCTTTGGTGCGGATGCAGTGCGAATTTAGCCATAGAAAGTGTATGGCTGAAATTCGCACCGCACATGAGATCGCATGTAACGAAGGAGCAGTGTGCTCCGAATTAAATGCGATCTCCGCAGCCGCACGAGTGTGAACGGGCACTTTAAAAGCTTTGAAATTACCTGGGAAACTGGCATTGTCTGAAACCGGAAGTGGCAAACCGGAAGTGACCTCCTTAAATCCGGAAGTGACATTAAAACACTTTTCTCCTTGACATTTTGGGCTTTAAAGTGTTGTATCCGTTTTGGGGACTTTTGATCCCGTTTTGACACATTTTCTGCCTCCCTAAGCCTTTGGCCAAAGATGTGAACATTTTAAGGGCAAAACCCCCAAAATATGCAAAATTAAATTTTGGGACCATTTTACCTGTGTTTGCTTCCTTTTACCAAGAAATGACCAGAGAGATGAAAAATGACTAGATTTCAGTCTTAGGCTCGGTTCACACTTGTGCGATGCGGGAACGCTGCCAATATGCAGCGTGTTACCGCATCGCATCCACACATCTGGCAGTTCCCACTGCCATATGCGATACGCAGGGGGTGTCAATTAAACGTTAACGACACCCCCAGTTTGATTGCATATCGCAGTGCGATCTGCAAGTACGCACAGAATCGCATTGCACAAGTGTGAACCACTGTGCGATTTGATTTTGATGCGGCTCAAAAAATGCCTCCTGTGCGTCTTTGGTGCGTAAGCAGTGCGAATTTAGCCATAGAAAGTGTATGGCTGAAATTCGCACCGCACATGAGATCGCATGTAACGAAGGAGCAGTGTGCTCCGAATTAAATGCGATCTCCGCAGCCGCACGAGTGTGAACGGGCACTTTAAAAGCTTTGAAATTACCTGGGAAACTGGCATTGTCTGAAACCGGAAGTGGCAAACCGGAAGTGACCTCCTTAAAACCGGAAGTGGCATTAAAACACTTTTCTCCTTGACATTTTGGGCTTTAAAGTGTTGTTGTATCCGTTTTGGGGACTTTTGATCCCGTTTTGACACATTTTCTGCCTCCCTAAGCCTTTGGCCAAAGATGTGAACATTTTAAGGGCAAAACCCCCAAAATATGCAAAATTTAATTTTGGGACCATTTTACCTGTGTTTGCTTCCTTTTACCAAGAAAAGACCAGAGAGATGAAAAATGACTGGATTTCAGTCTTAGGCTCGGTTCACACTTGTGCGATGCGGGAACGCTGCCAATATGCAGCGTGTTACCGCATCACATCCACACAACTGGCAGTTCCCACTGCCATATGCGATACGCAGGGGGTGTCAATTAAACGTTAACGACACCCCCAGTTTGATTGCATATCGCAGTGCGATCTGCAAGTACGCACAGAATCGCATCGCACAAGTGTGAACCACTGTGCGATTTGATTTTGATGCGGCTCAAAAAATGCTTCCTGTGCGTCTTTGGTGCAGATGCAGTGTGAATTCAGCCATACAGAGTGTATGGCTGAAATTCACACTGCACATGAGATCGCATGTAATGAAGGAGCAGTGCGCTCCGAATTAAATGCGATCTCCGCAGCCGCACGAGTGTGAAAGGGCACTTAAAAAGCTTTGAAATTACCTAGGAAACTGGCATTGTCTGAAACCGGAAGTGGCAAACCGGAAGTGACCTCCTTAAAACCGGAAGTGACATTAAAACACTTTTCTCCTTGACATTTTGGGCTTTAAAGTGTTGTTGTATCCGTTTTGGGGACTTTTGATCCCGTTTTGACACATTTTCTGCCTCCCTAAGCCTTTGGCCAAAGATGTGAACATTTTAAGGGCAAAACCCCCAAAATATGCAAAATTAAATTTTGGGACCATTTTACCTGTGTTTGCTTCCTTTTACCAAGAAATGACCAGAGATGAAAAATGACTGGATTTCAGTCTTAGGCTCGGTTCACACTTGTGCAATGTGGGAATGCTGCCAATATGCAGCGTGTTACCGCATCGCATCCACACATCTGGCAGTTCCCGCTGCCATATGCGATACGCAGGGGGTGTCAATTAAACGTTAACGACACCCCCAGTTTGATTGCATATCGCAGTGCGATCTGCAAGTACGCACAGAATCGCATCGCACAAGTGTGAACCACTGTGCGATTTGATTTTGATGCAGCTCAAAAAATGCCCCTGTGCGTCTTTGGTGCGGATGCAGTGCGAATTTAGCCATAGAAAGTGTATGGCTGAAATTCGCACCGCACATGAGATCGCATGTAACGAAGGAGCAGTGTGCTCCGAATTAAATGCGATCTCCGCAGCCGCACGAGTGTGAACGGGCACTTTAAAAGCTTTGAAATTACCTGGGAAACTGGCATTGTCTGAAACCGGAAGTGGCAAACCGGAAGTGACCTCCTTAAAACCGGAAGTGGCATTAAAACACTTTTCTCCTTGACATTTTGGGCTTTAAAGTGTTGTTGTATCCGTTTTGGGGACTTTTGATCCCGTTTTGACACATTTTCTGCCTCCCTAAGCCTTTGGCTAAAGATGTGAACATTTTAAGGGCAAAACCCCCAAAATATGCAAAATTTAATTTTGGGACCATTTTACCTGTGTTTGCTTCCTTTTACCAAGAAATGACCAGAGAGATGAAAAATGACTAGATTTCAGTCTTAGGCTCGGTTCACACTTGTGCGATGCGGGAACGCTGCCAATATGCAGCGTGTTACCGCATCGCATCCACACAACTGGCAGTTCCCACTGCCATATGCGATACGCAGGGGGTGTCAATTAAACGTTAACGACACCCCCAGTTTGATTGCATATCGCAGTGCGATCTGCAAGTACGCACAGAATCGCATCGCACAAGTGTGAACCACTGTGCGATTTGATTTTGATGCAGCTCAAAAAATGCCCCTGTGCGTCTTTGGTGCGGATGCAGTGCGAATTTAGCCATAGAAAGTGTATGGCTGAAATTCGCACCGCACATGAGATCGCATGTAACGAAGGAGCAGTGTGCTCCGAATTAAATGCGATCTCCGCAGCCGCACGAGTGTGAACGGGCACTTTAAAAGCTTTGAAATTACCTGGGAAACTGGCATTGTCTGAAACCGGAAGTGGCAAACCGGAAGTGACCTCCTTAAAACCGGAAGTGGCATTAAAACACTTTTCTCCTTGACATTTTGGGCTTTAAAGTGTTGTTGTATCCGTTTTGGGGACTTTTGATCCCGTTTTGACACATTTTCTGCCTCCCTAAGCCTTTGGCTAAAGATGTGAACATTTTAAGGGCAAAACCCCCAAAATATGCAAAATTTAATTTTGGGACCATTTTACCTGTGTTTGCTTCCTTTTACCAAGAAATGACCAGAGAGATGAAAAATGACTAGATTTCAGTCTTAGGCTCGGTTCACACTTGTGCGATGCGGGAACGCTGCCAATATGCAGCGTGTTACCGCATCGCATCCACACAACTGGCAGTTCCCACTGCCATATGCGATACGCAGGGGGTGTCAATTAAACGTTAACGACACCCCCAGTTTGATTGCATATCGCAGTGCGATCTGCAAGTACGCACAGAATCGCATCGCACAAGTGTGAACCACTGTGCGATTTGATTTTGATGCAGCTCAAAAAATGCCCCTGTGCGTCTTTGGTGCGGATGCAGTGCGAATTTAGCCATAGAAAGTGTATGGCTGAAATTCGCACCGCACATGAGATCGCATGTAACGAAGGAGCAGTGTGCTCCGAATTAAATGCGATCTCCGCAGCCGCACGAGTGTGAACGGGCACTTTAAAAGCTTTGAAATTACCTGGGAAACTGGCATTGTCTGAAACCGGAAGTGGCAAACCGGAAGTGACCTCCTTAAAACCGGAAGTGGCATTAAAACACTTTTCTCCTTGACATTTTGGGCTTTAAAGTGTTGTTGTATCCGTTTTGGGGACTTTTGATCCCGTTTTGACACATTTTCTGCCTCCCTAAGCCTTTGGCTAAAGATGTGAACATTTTAAGGGCAAAACCCCCAAAATATGCAAAATTTAATTTTGGGACCATTTTACCTGTGTTTGCTTCCTTTTACCAAGAAATGACCAGAGAGATGAAAAATGACTAGATTTCAGTCTTAGGCTCGGTTCACACTTGTGCGATGCGGGAACGCTGCCAATATGCAGCGTGTTACCGCATCGCATCCACACATCTGGCAGTTCCCACTGCCATATGCGATACGCAGGGGGTGTCAATTAAACGTTAACGACACCCCCAGTTTGATTGCATATCGCAGTGCGATCTGAGAGTACGCACAGAATCGCATCGCACAAGTGTGAACCACTGTGCGATTTGATTTTGATGCGGCTCAAAAAATGCCCCTGTGCGTCTTTGGTGCGGATGCAGTGCGAATTTAGCCATAGAAAGTGTATGGCTGAAATTCGCACCGCACATGAGATCGCATGTAACGAAGGAGCAGTGTGCTCCGCATTAAATGCGATCTCCGCAGCCGCACGAGTGTGAACGGGCACTTTAAAAGCTTTGAAATTACCTGGGAAACTGGCATTGTCTGAAACCGGAAGTGGCAAACCGGAAGTGACCTCCTTAAAACCGGAAGTGGCATTAAAACACTTTTCTCCTTGACATTTTGGGCTTTAAAGTGTTGTTGTATCCGTTTTGGGGACTTTTGATCCCGTTTTGACACATTTTCTGCCTCCCTAAGCCTTTGGCTAAAGATGTGAACATTTTAAGGGCAAAACCCCCAAAATATGCAAAATTTAATTTTGGGACCATTTTACCTGTGTTTGCTTCCTTTTACCAAGAAATGACCAGAGAGATGAAAAATGACTAAATTTAAGTCTTAGGCTCGGTTCACACTTGTGCGATGCGGGAACGCTGCCAATATGCAGCGTGTTACCGCATCGCATCCACACATCTGGCAGTTCCCACTGCCATATGCGATACGCAGGGGGTGTCAATTAAACGTTAACGACACCCCCAGTTTGATTGCATATCGCAGTGCGATCTGAGAGTGCGCACAGAATCGCATCGCACAAGTGTGAACCACTGTGCGATTTGATTTTGATGCGGCTCAAAAAATGCCCCTGTGCGTCTTTGGTGCGGATGCAGTGCGAATTTAGCCATAGAAAGTGTATGGCTGAAATTCGCACCGCACATGAGATCGCATGTAACGAAGGAGCAGTGTGCTCCGCATTAAATGCGATCTCCGCAGCCGCACGAGTGTGAACGGGCACTTTAAAAGCTTTGAAATTACCTGGGAAACTGGCATTGTCTGAAACCGGAAGTGGCAAACCGGAAGTGACCTCCTTAAAACCGGAAGTGGCATTAAAACACTTTTCTCCTTGACATTTTGGGCTTTAAAGTGTTGTTGTATCCGTTTTGGGGACTTTTGATCCCGTTTTGACACATTTTCTGCCTCCCTAAGCCTTTGGCTAAAGATGTGAACATTTTAAGGGCAAAACCCCCAAAATATGCAAAATTTAATTTTGGGACCATTTTACCTGTGTTTGCTTCCTTTTACCAAGAAATGACCAGAGAGATGAAAAATGACTAAATTTAAGTCTTAGGCTCGGTTCACACTTGTGCGATGCGGGAACGCTGCCAATATGCAGCGTGTTACCGCATCGCATCCACACATCTGGCAGTTCCCACTGCCATATGCGATACGCAGGGGGTGTCAATTAAACGTTAACGACACCCCCAGTTTGATTGCATATCGCAGTGCGATCTGCAAGTACGCACAGAATCGCATTGCACAAGTGTGAACCACTGTGCGATTTGATTTTGATGCGACTCAAAAAATGCCTCCTGTGCGTCTTTGGTGCGGATGCAGTGCGAATTTAGCCATACAAAGTGTATGGCTGAAATTCGCACCGCACATGAGATCGCATGTAATGAAGGAGCAGTGCGCTCCGAATTAAATGCGATCTCCGCAGCCGCACGAGTGTGAACGGGCACTTAAAAAGCTTTGAAATTACCTGGGAAACTGGCATTGTCTGAGACCGGAAATGGCAAACCGGAAGTGACCTACTTAAAACCGGAAGTGACATTAAAACACTTTTCTCCTTGACATTTTGGGCTTTAAAGTGTTGTTGTATCCGTTTTGGGGACTTTTGATCCCGTTTTGACACATTTTCTGCCTCCCTAAGCCTTTGGCCAAAGATGTGAACATTTTAAGGGCAAAACCCCCAAAATATGCAAAATTTAATTTTGGGACCATTTTACCTGTGTTTGCTTCCTTTTACCAAGAAAAGACCAGAGAGATGAAAAATGACTGGATTTCAGTCTTAGGCTCGGTTCACACTTGTGCGATGCGGGAACGCTGCCAATATGCAGCGTGTTACCGCATCGCATCCACACAACTGGCAGTTCCCACTGCCATATGCGATACGCAGGGGGTGTCAATTAAACGTTAACGACACCCCCAGTTTGATTGCATATCGCAGTGCGATCTGCAAGTACGCACAGAATCGCATCGCACAAGTGTGAACCACTGTGCGATTTGATTTTGATGCAGCTCAAAAAATGCCCCTGTGCGTCTTTGGTGCGGATGCAGTGCGAATTTAGCCATAGAAAGTGTATGGCTGAAATTCGCACCGCACATGAGATCGCATGTAACGAAGGAGCAGTGTGCTCCGAATTAAATGCGATCTCCGCAGCCGCACGAGTGTGAACGGGCACTTTAAAAGCTTTGAAATTACCTGGGAAACTGGCATTGTCTGAAACCGGAAGTGGCAAACCGGAAGTGACCTCCTTAAAACCGGAAGTGGCATTAAAACACTTTTCTCCTTGACATTTTGGGCTTTAAAGTGTTGTTGTATCCGTTTTGGGGACTTTTGATCCCGTTTTGACACATTTTCTGCCTCCCTAAGCCTTTGGCTAAAGATGTGAACATTTTAAGGGCAAAACCCCCAAAATATGCAAAATTTAATTTTGGGACCATTTTACCTGTGTTTGCTTCCTTTTACCAAGAAATGACCAGAGATGAAAAATGACTGGATTTCAGTCTTAGGCTCGGTTCCCACTTGTGCGATGCGGGAACGCTGCGAATATGCAGCGTGTTACCGCATCGCATCCACACATCTGGCAGTTCCCACTGCCATATGCGATACGCAGGGGGTGTCAATTAAACGTTAACGACACCCCCAGTTTGATTGCATTTTGCAGTGCGATCTGAGAGTACGCACAGAATCGCATCGCACAAATGTGAACCACTGTGCGATTTGATTTTGATGCGGCTCAAAAAATGCCTCCTGTGCGTCTTTGGTGCGGATGCAGTGCGAATTCAGCCATACAAAGTGTATGGCTGAAATTCGCACCGCACATGAGATCGCATGTAATGAAGGAGCAGTGCGCTCCGAATTAAATGTGATCTCCGCAGCCGCACGAGTGTGAACGGGCACTTAAAAAGCTTTGAAATCACCTGGGAAACTGGCATTGTCTGAGACCGGAAATGGCAAACCGGAAGTGACCTCCTTAAAACCGGAAGTGACATTAAAACACTTTTCTCCTTGACATTTTGGGCTTGAAAGTGTTGTTGTATCCGTTTTGGGGACTTTTGTTCCCGTTTTGACACATTTTCTGCCTCCCTAAGCCTTTGGCCAAAGATGTGAACATTTTAAGTGCAAAACCCCCAAAATATGCAAAATTTAATTTTGGGACCATTTTACCTGTGTTTGCTTCCTTTTACCAAGAAATGACCAGAGATGAAAAATGACTGGATTTCAGTCTTAGGCTCGGTTCCCACTTGTGCGATGCGGGAACGCTGCGAATATGCAGCGTGTTACCGCATCGCATCCACACATCTGGCAGTTCCCACTGCCATATGCGATACGCAGGGGGTGTCAATTAAACGTTAACGACACCCCCAGTTTGATTGCATTTTGCAGTGCGATCTGAGAGTACGCACAGAATCGCATCGCACAAGTGTGAACCACTGTGCGATTTGATTTTGATGCGGCTCAAAAAATGCCTCCTGTGCGTCTTTGGTGCGGATGCAGTGCGAATTCAGCCATACAAAGTGTATGGCTGAAATTCGCACCACACATGAGATCGCATGTAATGAAGGAGCAGTGCGCTCCGAATTAAATGCGATCTCCGCAGCCGCACGAGTGTGAACGGGCACTTAAAAAGCTTTGAAATTACCTGGGAAACTGGCATTGTCTGAAACCGGAAATGGCAAACCGGAAGTGACCTCCTTAAAACCGGAAGTGACATTAAAACACTTTTCTCCTTGACATTTTGGGCTTTAAAGTGTTGTTGTATCCGTTTTGGGGACTTTTGATCCCGTTTTGACACATTTTGTGCCTCCCTAAGCTTTTGGCCAAAGATGTGAACATTTTAAGGGCAAAACCCCCAAAATATGCAAAATTTTATTTTAGGACCATTTTACCTGTGTTTGCTTCCTTTTACCAAGAAATGACCAGAGAGATGAAAAATGACTGGATTTCAGTCTTAGGCTCGGTTCACACTTGTGCGATGCGGGAACGCTGCCAATATGCAGCGTGTTACCGCATCGCATCCACACATCTGGCAGTTCCCACTGCCATATGCGATACGCAGGGGGTGTCAATTAAACGTTAACGACACCCCCAGTTTGATTGCATTTTGCAGTGCGATCTGCAAGTACGCACAGAATCGCATCGCACAAGTGTGAACCACTGTGCGATTTGATTTTGATGCGACTCAAAAAATGCCTCCTGTGCGTCTTTGGTGCGGATGCAGTGCGAATTTAGCCATAGAAAGTGTATGGCTGAAATTCGCACCGCACATGAGATCGCATGTAACGAAGGAGCAGTGTGCTCCGAATTAAATGCGATCTCCGCAGCCGCACGAGTGTGAACGGGCACTTTAAAAGCTTTGAAATTACCTGGGAAACTGGCATTGTCTGAAACCGGAAGTGGCAAACCGGAAGTGACCTCCTTAAATCCGGAAGTGACATTAAAACACTTTTCTCCTTGACATTTTGGGCTTTAAAGTGTTGTATCCGTTTTGGGGACTTTTGATCCCGTTTTGACACATTTTCTGCCTCCCTAAGCCTTTGGCCAAAGATGTGAACATTTTAAGGGCAAAACCCCCAAAATATGCAAAATTAAATTTTGGGACCATTTTACCTGTGTTTGCTTCCTTTTACCAAGAAATGACCAGAGAGATGAAAAATGACTAGATTTCAGTCTTAGGCTCGGTTCACACTTGTGCGATGCGGGAACGCTGCCAATATGCAGCGTGTTACCGCATCGCATCCACACATCTGGCAGTTCCCACTGCCATATGCGATACGCAGGGGGTGTCAATTAAACGTTAACGACACCCCCAGTTTGATTGCATATCGCAGTGCGATCTGCAAGTACGCACAGAATCGCATTGCACAAGTGTGAACCACTGTGCGATTTGATTTTGATGCGGCTCAAAAAATGCCTCCTGTGCGTCTTTGGTGCGTAAGCAGTGCGAATTTAGCCATAGAAAGTGTATGGCTGAAATTCGCACCGCACATGAGATCGCATGTAACGAAGGAGCAGTGTGCTCCGAATTAAATGCGATCTCCGCAGCCGCACGAGTGTGAACGGGCACTTTAAAAGCTTTGAAATTACCTGGGAAACTGGCATTGTCTGAAACCGGAAGTGGCAAACCGGAAGTGACCTCCTTAAAACCGGAAGTGGCATTAAAACACTTTTCTCCTTGACATTTTGGGCTTTAAAGTGTTGTTGTATCCGTTTTGGGGACTTTTGATCCCGTTTTGACACATTTTCTGCCTCCCTAAGCCTTTGGCCAAAGATGTGAACATTTTAAGGGCAAAACCCCCAAAATATGCAAAATTTAATTTTGGGACCATTTTACCTGTGTTTGCTTCCTTTTACCAAGAAAAGACCAGAGAGATGAAAAATGACTGGATTTCAGTCTTAGGCTCGGTTCACACTTGTGCGATGCGGGAACGCTGCCAATATGCAGCGTGTTACCGCATCGCATCCACACAACTGGCAGTTCCCACTGCCATATGCGATACGCAGGGGGTGTCAATTAAACGTTAACGACACCCCCAGTTTGATTGCATATCGCAGTGCGATCTGCAAGTACGCACAGAATCGCATCGCACAAGTGTGAACCACTGTGCGATTTGATTTTGATGCGGCTCAAAAAATGCTTCCTGTGCGTCTTTGGTGCAGATGCAGTGTGAATTCAGCCATACAGAGTGTATGGCTGAAATTCACACTGCACATGAGATCGCATGTAATGAAGGAGCAGTGCGCTCCGAATTAAATGCGATCTCCGCAGCCGCACGAGTGTGAAAGGGCACTTAAAAAGCTTTGAAATTACCTAGGAAACTGGCATTGTCTGAAACCGGAAGTGGCAAACCGGAAGTGACCTCCTTAAAACCGGAAGTGACATTAAAACACTTTTCTCCTTGACATTTTGGGCTTTAAAGTGTTGTTGTATCCGTTTTGGGGACTTTTGATCCCGTTTTGACACATTTTGTGCCTCCCTAAGCTTTTGGCCAAAGATGTGAACATTTTAAGGGCAAAACCCCCAAAATATGCAAAATTTTATTTTAGGACCATTTTACCTGTGTTTGCTTCCTTTTACCAAGAAATGACCAGAGAGATGAAAAATGACTGGATTTCAGTCTTAGGCTCGGTTCACACTTGTGCGATGCGGGAACGCTGCCAATATGCAGCGTGTTACCGCATCGCATCCACACATCTGGCAGTTCCCACTGCCATATGCGATACGCAGGGGGTGTCAATTAAACGTTAACGACACCCCCAGTTTGATTGCATTTTGCAGTGCGATCTGCAAGTACGCACAGAATCGCATCGCACAAGTGTGAACCACTGTGCGATTTGATTTTGATGCGACTCAAAAAATGCCTCCTGTGCGTCTTTGGTGCGGATGCAGTGCGAATTTAGCCATAGAAAGTGTATGGCTGAAATTCGCACCGCACATGAGATCGCATGTAACGAAGGAGCAGTGTGCTCCGAATTAAATGCGATCTCCGCAGCCGCACGAGTGTGAACGGGCACTTTAAAAGCTTTGAAATTACCTGGGAAACTGGCATTGTCTGAAACCGGAAGTGGCAAACCGGAAGTGACCTCCTTAAATCCGGAAGTGACATTAAAACACTTTTCTCCTTGACATTTTGGGCTTTAAAGTGTTGTATCCGTTTTGGGGACTTTTGATCCCGTTTTGACACATTTTCTGCCTCCCTAAGCCTTTGGCCAAAGATGTGAACATTTTAAGGGCAAAACCCCCAAAATATGCAAAATTAAATTTTGGGACCATTTTACCTGTGTTTGCTTCCTTTTACCAAGAAATGACCAGAGAGATGAAAAATGACTAGATTTCAGTCTTAGGCTCGGTTCACACTTGTGCGATGCGGGAACGCTGCCAATATGCAGCGTGTTACCGCATCGCATCCACACATCTGGCAGTTCCCACTGCCATATGCGATACGCAGGGGGTGTCAATTAAACGTTAACGACACCCCCAGTTTGATTGCATATCGCAGTGCGATCTGCAAGTACGCACAGAATCGCATTGCACAAGTGTGAACCACTGTGCGATTTGATTTTGATGCGGCTCAAAAAATGCCTCCTGTGCGTCTTTGGTGCGTAAGCAGTGCGAATTTAGCCATAGAAAGTGTATGGCTGAAATTCGCACCGCACATGAGATCGCATGTAACGAAGGAGCAGTGTGCTCCGAATTAAATGCGATCTCCGCAGCCGCACGAGTGTGAACGGGCACTTTAAAAGCTTTGAAATTACCTGGGAAACTGGCATTGTCTGAAACCGGAAGTGGCAAACCGGAAGTGACCTCCTTAAAACCGGAAGTGGCATTAAAACACTTTTCTCCTTGACATTTTGGGCTTTAAAGTGTTGTTGTATCCGTTTTGGGGACTTTTGATCCCGTTTTGACACATTTTCTGCCTCCCTAAGCCTTTGGCCAAAGATGTGAACATTTTAAGGGCAAAACCCCCAAAATATGCAAAATTTAATTTTGGGACCATTTTACCTGTGTTTGCTTCCTTTTACCAAGAAAAGACCAGAGAGATGAAAAATGACTGGATTTCAGTCTTAGGCTCGGTTCACACTTGTGCGATGCGGGAACGCTGCCAATATGCAGCGTGTTACCGCATCACATCCACACAACTGGCAGTTCCCACTGCCATATGCGATACGCAGGGGGTGTCAATTAAACGTTAACGACACCCCCAGTTTGATTGCATATCGCAGTGCGATCTGCAAGTACGCACAGAATCGCATCGCACAAGTGTGAACCACTGTGCGATTTGATTTTGATGCGGCTCAAAAAATGCTTCCTGTGCGTCTTTGGTGCAGATGCAGTGTGAATTCAGCCATACAGAGTGTATGGCTGAAATTCACACTGCACATGAGATCGCATGTAATGAAGGAGCAGTGCGCTCCGAATTAAATGCGATCTCCGCAGCCGCACGAGTGTGAAAGGGCACTTAAAAAGCTTTGAAATTACCTAGGAAACTGGCATTGTCTGAAACCGGAAGTGGCAAACCGGAAGTGACCTCCTTAAAACCGGAAGTGACATTAAAACACTTTTCTCCTTGACATTTTGGGCTTTAAAGTGTTGTTGTATCCGTTTTGGGGACTTTTGATCCCGTTTTGACACATTTTCTGCCTCCCTAAGCCTTTGGCCAAAGATGTGAACATTTTAAGGGCAAAACCCCCAAAATATGCAAAATTAAATTTTGGGACCATTTTACCTGTGTTTGCTTCCTTTTACCAAGAAATGACCAGAGATGAAAAATGACTGGATTTCAGTCTTAGGCTCGGTTCACACTTGTGCAATGTGGGAATGCTGCCAATATGCAGCGTGTTACCGCATCGCATCCACACATCTGGCAGTTCCCGCTGCCATATGCGATACGCAGGGGGTGTCAATTAAACGTTAACGACACCCCCAGTTTGATTGCATATCGCAGTGCGATCTGCAAGTACGCACAGAATCGCATCGCACAAGTGTGAACCACTGTGCGATTTGATTTTGATGCAGCTCAAAAAATGCCCCTGTGCGTCTTTGGTGCGGATGCAGTGCGAATTTAGCCATAGAAAGTGTATGGCTGAAATTCGCACCGCACATGAGATCGCATGTAACGAAGGAGCAGTGTGCTCCGAATTAAATGCGATCTCCGCAGCCGCACGAGTGTGAACGGGCACTTTAAAAGCTTTGAAATTACCTGGGAAACTGGCATTGTCTGAAACCGGAAGTGGCAAACCGGAAGTGACCTCCTTAAAACCGGAAGTGGCATTAAAACACTTTTCTCCTTGACATTTTGGGCTTTAAAGTGTTGTTGTATCCGTTTTGGGGACTTTTGATCCCGTTTTGACACATTTTCTGCCTCCCTAAGCCTTTGGCTAAAGATGTGAACATTTTAAGGGCAAAACCCCCAAAATATGCAAAATTTAATTTTGGGACCATTTTACCTGTGTTTGCTTCCTTTTACCAAGAAATGACCAGAGAGATGAAAAATGACTAGATTTCAGTCTTAGGCTCGGTTCACACTTGTGCGATGCGGGAACGCTGCCAATATGCAGCGTGTTACCGCATCGCATCCACACAACTGGCAGTTCCCACTGCCATATGCGATACGCAGGGGGTGTCAATTAAACGTTAACGACACCCCCAGTTTGATTGCATATCGCAGTGCGATCTGCAAGTACGCACAGAATCGCATCGCACAAGTGTGAACCACTGTGCGATTTGATTTTGATGCAGCTCAAAAAATGCCCCTGTGCGTCTTTGGTGCGGATGCAGTGCGAATTTAGCCATAGAAAGTGTATGGCTGAAATTCGCACCGCACATGAGATCGCATGTAACGAAGGAGCAGTGTGCTCCGAATTAAATGCGATCTCCGCAGCCGCACGAGTGTGAACGGGCACTTTAAAAGCTTTGAAATTACCTGGGAAACTGGCATTGTCTGAAACCGGAAGTGGCAAACCGGAAGTGACCTCCTTAAAACCGGAAGTGGCATTAAAACACTTTTCTCCTTGACATTTTGGGCTTTAAAGTGTTGTTGTATCCGTTTTGGGGACTTTTGATCCCGTTTTGACACATTTTCTGCCTCCCTAAGCCTTTGGCTAAAGATGTGAACATTTTAAGGGCAAAACCCCCAAAATATGCAAAATTTAATTTTGGGACCATTTTACCTGTGTTTGCTTCCTTTTACCAAGAAATGACCAGAGAGATGAAAAATGACTAGATTTCAGTCTTAGGCTCGGTTCACACTTGTGCGATGCGGGAACGCTGCCAATATGCAGCGTGTTACCGCATCGCATCCACACAACTGGCAGTTCCCACTGCCATATGCGATACGCAGGGGGTGTCAATTAAACGTTAACGACACCCCCAGTTTGATTGCATATCGCAGTGCGATCTGCAAGTACGCACAGAATCGCATCGCACAAGTGTGAACCACTGTGCGATTTGATTTTGATGCAGCTCAAAAAATGCCCCTGTGCGTCTTTGGTGCGGATGCAGTGCGAATTTAGCCATAGAAAGTGTATGGCTGAAATTCGCACCGCACATGAGATCGCATGTAACGAAGGAGCAGTGTGCTCCGAATTAAATGCGATCTCCGCAGCCGCACGAGTGTGAACGGGCACTTTAAAAGCTTTGAAATTACCTGGGAAACTGGCATTGTCTGAAACCGGAAGTGGCAAACCGGAAGTGACCTCCTTAAAACCGGAAGTGGCATTAAAACACTTTTCTCCTTGACATTTTGGGCTTTAAAGTGTTGTTGTATCCGTTTTGGGGACTTTTGATCCCGTTTTGACACATTTTCTGCCTCCCTAAGCCTTTGGCTAAAGATGTGAACATTTTAAGGGCAAAACCCCCAAAATATGCAAAATTTAATTTTGGGACCATTTTACCTGTGTTTGCTTCCTTTTACCAAGAAATGACCAGAGAGATGAAAAATGACTAGATTTCAGTCTTAGGCTCGGTTCACACTTGTGCGATGCGGGAACGCTGCCAATATGCAGCGTGTTACCGCATCGCATCCACACATCTGGCAGTTCCCACTGCCATATGCGATACGCAGGGGGTGTCAATTAAACGTTAACGACACCCCCAGTTTGATTGCATATCGCAGTGCGATCTGAGAGTACGCACAGAATCGCATCGCACAAGTGTGAACCACTGTGCGATTTGATTTTGATGCGGCTCAAAAAATGCCCCTGTGCGTCTTTGGTGCGGATGCAGTGCGAATTTAGCCATAGAAAGTGTATGGCTGAAATTCGCACCGCACATGAGATCGCATGTAACGAAGGAGCAGTGTGCTCCGCATTAAATGCGATCTCCGCAGCCGCACGAGTGTGAACGGGCACTTTAAAAGCTTTGAAATTACCTGGGAAACTGGCATTGTCTGAAACCGGAAGTGGCAAACCGGAAGTGACCTCCTTAAAACCGGAAGTGGCATTAAAACACTTTTCTCCTTGACATTTTGGGCTTTAAAGTGTTGTTGTATCCGTTTTGGGGACTTTTGATCCCGTTTTGACACATTTTCTGCCTCCCTAAGCCTTTGGCTAAAGATGTGAACATTTTAAGGGCAAAACCCCCAAAATATGCAAAATTTAATTTTGGGACCATTTTACCTGTGTTTGCTTCCTTTTACCAAGAAATGACCAGAGAGATGAAAAATGACTAAATTTAAGTCTTAGGCTCGGTTCACACTTGTGCGATGCGGGAACGCTGCCAATATGCAGCGTGTTACCGCATCGCATCCACACATCTGGCAGTTCCCACTGCCATATGCGATACGCAGGGGGTGTCAATTAAACGTTAACGACACCCCCAGTTTGATTGCATATCGCAGTGCGATCTGAGAGTGCGCACAGAATCGCATCGCACAAGTGTGAACCACTGTGCGATTTGATTTTGATGCGGCTCAAAAAATGCCCCTGTGCGTCTTTGGTGCGGATGCAGTGCGAATTTAGCCATAGAAAGTGTATGGCTGAAATTCGCACCGCACATGAGATCGCATGTAACGAAGGAGCAGTGTGCTCCGCATTAAATGCGATCTCCGCAGCCGCACGAGTGTGAACGGGCACTTTAAAAGCTTTGAAATTACCTGGGAAACTGGCATTGTCTGAAACCGGAAGTGGCAAACCGGAAGTGACCTCCTTAAAACCGGAAGTGGCATTAAAACACTTTTCTCCTTGACATTTTGGGCTTTAAAGTGTTGTTGTATCCGTTTTGGGGACTTTTGATCCCGTTTTGACACATTTTCTGCCTCCCTAAGCCTTTGGCTAAAGATGTGAACATTTTAAGGGCAAAACCCCCAAAATATGCAAAATTTAATTTTGGGACCATTTTACCTGTGTTTGCTTCCTTTTACCAAGAAATGACCAGAGAGATGAAAAATGACTAAATTTAAGTCTTAGGCTCGGTTCACACTTGTGCGATGCGGGAACGCTGCCAATATGCAGCGTGTTACCGCATCGCATCCACACATCTGGCAGTTCCCACTGCCATATGCGATACGCAGGGGGTGTCAATTAAACGTTAACGACACCCCCAGTTTGATTGCATATCGCAGTGCGATCTGCAAGTACGCACAGAATCGCATTGCACAAGTGTGAACCACTGTGCGATTTGATTTTGATGCGACTCAAAAAATGCCTCCTGTGCGTCTTTGGTGCGGATGCAGTGCGAATTTAGCCATACAAAGTGTATGGCTGAAATTCGCACCGCACATGAGATCGCATGTAATGAAGGAGCAGTGCGCTCCGAATTAAATGCGATCTCCGCAGCCGCACGAGTGTGAACGGGCACTTAAAAAGCTTTGAAATTACCTGGGAAACTGGCATTGTCTGAGACCGGAAATGGCAAACCGGAAGTGACCTACTTAAAACCGGAAGTGACATTAAAACACTTTTCTCCTTGACATTTTGGGCTTTAAAGTGTTGTTGTATCCGTTTTGGGGACTTTTGATCCCGTTTTGACACATTTTCTGCCTCCCTAAGCCTTTGGCCAAAGATGTGAACATTTTAAGGGCAAAACCCCCAAAATATGCAAAATTTAATTTTGGGACCATTTTACCTGTGTTTGCTTCCTTTTACCAAGAAAAGACCAGAGAGATGAAAAATGACTGGATTTCAGTCTTAGGCTCGGTTCACACTTGTGCGATGCGGGAACGCTGCCAATATGCAGCGTGTTACCGCATCGCATCCACACAACTGGCAGTTCCCACTGCCATATGCGATACGCAGGGGGTGTCAATTAAACGTTAACGACACCCCCAGTTTGATTGCATATCGCAGTGCGATCTGCAAGTACGCACAGAATCGCATCGCACAAGTGTGAACCACTGTGCGATTTGATTTTGATGCAGCTCAAAAAATGCCCCTGTGCGTCTTTGGTGCGGATGCAGTGCGAATTTAGCCATAGAAAGTGTATGGCTGAAATTCGCACCGCACATGAGATCGCATGTAACGAAGGAGCAGTGTGCTCCGAATTAAATGCGATCTCCGCAGCCGCACGAGTGTGAACGGGCACTTTAAAAGCTTTGAAATTACCTGGGAAACTGGCATTGTCTGAAACCGGAAGTGGCAAACCGGAAGTGACCTCCTTAAAACCGGAAGTGGCATTAAAACACTTTTCTCCTTGACATTTTGGGCTTTAAAGTGTTGTTGTATCCGTTTTGGGGACTTTTGATCCCGTTTTGACACATTTTCTGCCTCCCTAAGCCTTTGGCTAAAGATGTGAACATTTTAAGGGCAAAACCCCCAAAATATGCAAAATTTAATTTTGGGACCATTTTACCTGTGTTTGCTTCCTTTTACCAAGAAATGACCAGAGATGAAAAATGACTGGATTTCAGTCTTAGGCTCGGTTCCCACTTGTGCGATGCGGGAACGCTGCGAATATGCAGCGTGTTACCGCATCGCATCCACACATCTGGCAGTTCCCACTGCCATATGCGATACGCAGGGGGTGTCAATTAAACGTTAACGACACCCCCAGTTTGATTGCATTTTGCAGTGCGATCTGAGAGTACGCACAGAATCGCATCGCACAAATGTGAACCACTGTGCGATTTGATTTTGATGCGGCTCAAAAAATGCCTCCTGTGCGTCTTTGGTGCGGATGCAGTGCGAATTCAGCCATACAAAGTGTATGGCTGAAATTCGCACCGCACATGAGATCGCATGTAATGAAGGAGCAGTGCGCTCCGAATTAAATGTGATCTCCGCAGCCGCACGAGTGTGAACGGGCACTTAAAAAGCTTTGAAATCACCTGGGAAACTGGCATTGTCTGAGACCGGAAATGGCAAACCGGAAGTGACCTCCTTAAAACCGGAAGTGACATTAAAACACTTTTCTCCTTGACATTTTGGGCTTGAAAGTGTTGTTGTATCCGTTTTGGGGACTTTTGTTCCCGTTTTGACACATTTTCTGCCTCCCTAAGCCTTTGGCCAAAGATGTGAACATTTTAAGTGCAAAACCCCCAAAATATGCAAAATTTAATTTTGGGACCATTTTACCTGTGTTTGCTTCCTTTTACCAAGAAATGACCAGAGATGAAAAATGACTGGATTTCAGTCTTAGGCTCGGTTCCCACTTGTGCGATGCGGGAACGCTGCGAATATGCAGCGTGTTACCGCATCGCATCCACACATCTGGCAGTTCCCACTGCCATATGCGATACGCAGGGGGTGTCAATTAAACGTTAACGACACCCCCAGTTTGATTGCATTTTGCAGTGCGATCTGAGAGTACGCACAGAATCGCATCGCACAAGTGTGAACCACTGTGCGATTTGATTTTGATGCGGCTCAAAAAATGCCTCCTGTGCGTCTTTGGTGCGGATGCAGTGCGAATTCAGCCATACAAAGTGTATGGCTGAAATTCGCACCACACATGAGATCGCATGTAATGAAGGAGCAGTGCGCTCCGAATTAAATGCGATCTCCGCAGCCGCACGAGTGTGAACGGGCACTTAAAAAGCTTTGAAATTACCTGGGAAACTGGCATTGTCTGAAACCGGAAATGGCAAACCGGAAGTGACCTCCTTAAAACCGGAAGTGACATTAAAACACTTTTCTCCTTGACATTTTGGGCTTTAAAGTGTTGTTGTATCCGTTTTGGGGACTTTTGATCCCGTTTTGACACATTTTGTGCCTCCCTAAGCTTTTGGCCAAAGATGTGAACATTTTAAGGGCAAAACCCCCAAAATATGCAAAATTTTATTTTAGGACCATTTTACCTGTGTTTGCTTCCTTTTACCAAGAAATGACCAGAGAGATGAAAAATGACTGGATTTCAGTCTTAGGCTCGGTTCACACTTGTGCGATGCGGGAACGCTGCCAATATGCAGCGTGTTACCGCATCGCATCCACACATCTGGCAGTTCCCACTGCCATATGCGATACGCAGGGGGTGTCAATTAAACGTTAACGACACCCCCAGTTTGATTGCATTTTGCAGTGCGATCTGCAAGTACGCACAGAATCGCATCGCACAAGTGTGAACCACTGTGCGATTTGATTTTGATGCGACTCAAAAAATGCCTCCTGTGCGTCTTTGGTGCGGATGCAGTGCGAATTTAGCCATAGAAAGTGTATGGCTGAAATTCGCACCGCACATGAGATCGCATGTAACGAAGGAGCAGTGTGCTCCGAATTAAATGCGATCTCCGCAGCCGCACGAGTGTGAACGGGCACTTTAAAAGCTTTGAAATTACCTGGGAAACTGGCATTGTCTGAAACCGGAAGTGGCAAACCGGAAGTGACCTCCTTAAATCCGGAAGTGACATTAAAACACTTTTCTCCTTGACATTTTGGGCTTTAAAGTGTTGTATCCGTTTTGGGGACTTTTGATCCCGTTTTGACACATTTTCTGCCTCCCTAAGCCTTTGGCCAAAGATGTGAACATTTTAAGGGCAAAACCCCCAAAATATGCAAAATTAAATTTTGGGACCATTTTACCTGTGTTTGCTTCCTTTTACCAAGAAATGACCAGAGAGATGAAAAATGACTAGATTTCAGTCTTAGGCTCGGTTCACACTTGTGCGATGCGGGAACGCTGCCAATATGCAGCGTGTTACCGCATCGCATCCACACATCTGGCAGTTCCCACTGCCATATGCGATACGCAGGGGGTGTCAATTAAACGTTAACGACACCCCCAGTTTGATTGCATATCGCAGTGCGATCTGCAAGTACGCACAGAATCGCATTGCACAAGTGTGAACCACTGTGCGATTTGATTTTGATGCGGCTCAAAAAATGCCTCCTGTGCGTCTTTGGTGCGTAAGCAGTGCGAATTTAGCCATAGAAAGTGTATGGCTGAAATTCGCACCGCACATGAGATCGCATGTAACGAAGGAGCAGTGTGCTCCGAATTAAATGCGATCTCCGCAGCCGCACGAGTGTGAACGGGCACTTTAAAAGCTTTGAAATTACCTGGGAAACTGGCATTGTCTGAAACCGGAAGTGGCAAACCGGAAGTGACCTCCTTAAAACCGGAAGTGGCATTAAAACACTTTTCTCCTTGACATTTTGGGCTTTAAAGTGTTGTTGTATCCGTTTTGGGGACTTTTGATCCCGTTTTGACACATTTTCTGCCTCCCTAAGCCTTTGGCCAAAGATGTGAACATTTTAAGGGCAAAACCCCCAAAATATGCAAAATTTAATTTTGGGACCATTTTACCTGTGTTTGCTTCCTTTTACCAAGAAAAGACCAGAGAGATGAAAAATGACTGGATTTCAGTCTTAGGCTCGGTTCACACTTGTGCGATGCGGGAACGCTGCCAATATGCAGCGTGTTACCGCATCGCATCCACACAACTGGCAGTTCCCACTGCCATATGCGATACGCAGGGGGTGTCAATTAAACGTTAACGACACCCCCAGTTTGATTGCATATCGCAGTGCGATCTGCAAGTACGCACAGAATCGCATCGCACAAGTGTGAACCACTGTGCGATTTGATTTTGATGCGGCTCAAAAAATGCTTCCTGTGCGTCTTTGGTGCAGATGCAGTGTGAATTCAGCCATACAGAGTGTATGGCTGAAATTCACACTGCACATGAGATCGCATGTAATGAAGGAGCAGTGCGCTCCGAATTAAATGCGATCTCCGCAGCCGCACGAGTGTGAAAGGGCACTTAAAAAGCTTTGAAATTACCTAGGAAACTGGCATTGTCTGAAACCGGAAGTGGCAAACCGGAAGTGACCTCCTTAAAACCGGAAGTGACATTAAAACACTTTTCTCCTTGACATTTTGGGCTTTAAAGTGTTGTTGTATCCGTTTTGGGGACTTTTGATCCCGTTTTGACACATTTTGTGCCTCCCTAAGCTTTTGGCCAAAGATGTGAACATTTTAAGGGCAAAACCCCCAAAATATGCAAAATTTTATTTTAGGACCATTTTACCTGTGTTTGCTTCCTTTTACCAAGAAATGACCAGAGAGATGAAAAATGACTGGATTTCAGTCTTAGGCTCGGTTCACACTTGTGCGATGCGGGAACGCTGCCAATATGCAGCGTGTTACCGCATCGCATCCACACATCTGGCAGTTCCCACTGCCATATGCGATACGCAGGGGGTGTCAATTAAACGTTAACGACACCCCCAGTTTGATTGCATTTTGCAGTGCGATCTGCAAGTACGCACAGAATCGCATCGCACAAGTGTGAACCACTGTGCGATTTGATTTTGATGCGACTCAAAAAATGCCTCCTGTGCGTCTTTGGTGCGGATGCAGTGCGAATTTAGCCATAGAAAGTGTATGGCTGAAATTCGCACCGCACATGAGATCGCATGTAACGAAGGAGCAGTGTGCTCCGAATTAAATGCGATCTCCGCAGCCGCACGAGTGTGAACGGGCACTTTAAAAGCTTTGAAATTACCTGGGAAACTGGCATTGTCTGAAACCGGAAGTGGCAAACCGGAAGTGACCTCCTTAAATCCGGAAGTGACATTAAAACACTTTTCTCCTTGACATTTTGGGCTTTAAAGTGTTGTATCCGTTTTGGGGACTTTTGATCCCGTTTTGACACATTTTCTGCCTCCCTAAGCCTTTGGCCAAAGATGTGAACATTTTAAGGGCAAAACCCCCAAAATATGCAAAATTAAATTTTGGGACCATTTTACCTGTGTTTGCTTCCTTTTACCAAGAAATGACCAGAGAGATGAAAAATGACTAGATTTCAGTCTTAGGCTCGGTTCACACTTGTGCGATGCGGGAACGCTGCCAATATGCAGCGTGTTACCGCATCGCATCCACACATCTGGCAGTTCCCACTGCCATATGCGATACGCAGGGGGTGTCAATTAAACGTTAACGACACCCCCAGTTTGATTGCATATCGCAGTGCGATCTGCAAGTACGCACAGAATCGCATTGCACAAGTGTGAACCACTGTGCGATTTGATTTTGATGCGGCTCAAAAAATGCCTCCTGTGCGTCTTTGGTGCGTAAGCAGTGCGAATTTAGCCATAGAAAGTGTATGGCTGAAATTCGCACCGCACATGAGATCGCATGTAACGAAGGAGCAGTGTGCTCCGAATTAAATGCGATCTCCGCAGCCGCACGAGTGTGAACGGGCACTTTAAAAGCTTTGAAATTACCTGGGAAACTGGCATTGTCTGAAACCGGAAGTGGCAAACCGGAAGTGACCTCCTTAAAACCGGAAGTGGCATTAAAACACTTTTCTCCTTGACATTTTGGGCTTTAAAGTGTTGTTGTATCCGTTTTGGGGACTTTTGATCCCGTTTTGACACATTTTCTGCCTCCCTAAGCCTTTGGCCAAAGATGTGAACATTTTAAGGGCAAAACCCCCAAAATATGCAAAATTTAATTTTGGGACCATTTTACCTGTGTTTGCTTCCTTTTACCAAGAAAAGACCAGAGAGATGAAAAATGACTGGATTTCAGTCTTAGGCTCGGTTCACACTTGTGCGATGCGGGAACGCTGCCAATATGCAGCGTGTTACCGCATCACATCCACACAACTGGCAGTTCCCACTGCCATATGCGATACGCAGGGGGTGTCAATTAAACGTTAACGACACCCCCAGTTTGATTGCATATCGCAGTGCGATCTGCAAGTACGCACAGAATCGCATCGCACAAGTGTGAACCACTGTGCGATTTGATTTTGATGCGGCTCAAAAAATGCTTCCTGTGCGTCTTTGGTGCAGATGCAGTGTGAATTCAGCCATACAGAGTGTATGGCTGAAATTCACACTGCACATGAGATCGCATGTAATGAAGGAGCAGTGCGCTCCGAATTAAATGCGATCTCCGCAGCCGCACGAGTGTGAAAGGGCACTTAAAAAGCTTTGAAATTACCTAGGAAACTGGCATTGTCTGAAACCGGAAGTGGCAAACCGGAAGTGACCTCCTTAAAACCGGAAGTGACATTAAAACACTTTTCTCCTTGACATTTTGGGCTTTAAAGTGTTGTTGTATCCGTTTTGGGGACTTTTGATCCCGTTTTGACACATTTTCTGCCTCCCTAAGCCTTTGGCCAAAGATGTGAACATTTTAAGGGCAAAACCCCCAAAATATGCAAAATTAAATTTTGGGACCATTTTACCTGTGTTTGCTTCCTTTTACCAAGAAATGACCAGAGATGAAAAATGACTGGATTTCAGTCTTAGGCTCGGTTCACACTTGTGCAATGTGGGAATGCTGCCAATATGCAGCGTGTTACCGCATCGCATCCACACATCTGGCAGTTCCCGCTGCCATATGCGATACGCAGGGGGTGTCAATTAAACGTTAACGACACCCCCAGTTTGATTGCATATCGCAGTGCGATCTGCAAGTACGCACAGAATCGCATCGCACAAGTGTGAACCACTGTGCGATTTGATTTTGATGCAGCTCAAAAAATGCCCCTGTGCGTCTTTGGTGCGGATGCAGTGCGAATTTAGCCATAGAAAGTGTATGGCTGAAATTCGCACCGCACATGAGATCGCATGTAACGAAGGAGCAGTGTGCTCCGAATTAAATGCGATCTCCGCAGCCGCACGAGTGTGAACGGGCACTTTAAAAGCTTTGAAATTACCTGGGAAACTGGCATTGTCTGAAACCGGAAGTGGCAAACCGGAAGTGACCTCCTTAAAACCGGAAGTGGCATTAAAACACTTTTCTCCTTGACATTTTGGGCTTTAAAGTGTTGTTGTATCCGTTTTGGGGACTTTTGATCCCGTTTTGACACATTTTCTGCCTCCCTAAGCCTTTGGCTAAAGATGTGAACATTTTAAGGGCAAAACCCCCAAAATATGCAAAATTTAATTTTGGGACCATTTTACCTGTGTTTGCTTCCTTTTACCAAGAAATGACCAGAGAGATGAAAAATGACTAGATTTCAGTCTTAGGCTCGGTTCACACTTGTGCGATGCGGGAACGCTGCCAATATGCAGCGTGTTACCGCATCGCATCCACACAACTGGCAGTTCCCACTGCCATATGCGATACGCAGGGGGTGTCAATTAAACGTTAACGACACCCCCAGTTTGATTGCATATCGCAGTGCGATCTGCAAGTACGCACAGAATCGCATCGCACAAGTGTGAACCACTGTGCGATTTGATTTTGATGCAGCTCAAAAAATGCCCCTGTGCGTCTTTGGTGCGGATGCAGTGCGAATTTAGCCATAGAAAGTGTATGGCTGAAATTCGCACCGCACATGAGATCGCATGTAACGAAGGAGCAGTGTGCTCCGAATTAAATGCGATCTCCGCAGCCGCACGAGTGTGAACGGGCACTTTAAAAGCTTTGAAATTACCTGGGAAACTGGCATTGTCTGAAACCGGAAGTGGCAAACCGGAAGTGACCTCCTTAAAACCGGAAGTGGCATTAAAACACTTTTCTCCTTGACATTTTGGGCTTTAAAGTGTTGTTGTATCCGTTTTGGGGACTTTTGATCCCGTTTTGACACATTTTCTGCCTCCCTAAGCCTTTGGCTAAAGATGTGAACATTTTAAGGGCAAAACCCCCAAAATATGCAAAATTTAATTTTGGGACCATTTTACCTGTGTTTGCTTCCTTTTACCAAGAAATGACCAGAGAGATGAAAAATGACTAGATTTCAGTCTTAGGCTCGGTTCACACTTGTGCGATGCGGGAACGCTGCCAATATGCAGCGTGTTACCGCATCGCATCCACACAACTGGCAGTTCCCACTGCCATATGCGATACGCAGGGGGTGTCAATTAAACGTTAACGACACCCCCAGTTTGATTGCATATCGCAGTGCGATCTGCAAGTACGCACAGAATCGCATCGCACAAGTGTGAACCACTGTGCGATTTGATTTTGATGCAGCTCAAAAAATGCCCCTGTGCGTCTTTGGTGCGGATGCAGTGCGAATTTAGCCATAGAAAGTGTATGGCTGAAATTCGCACCGCACATGAGATCGCATGTAACGAAGGAGCAGTGTGCTCCGAATTAAATGCGATCTCCGCAGCCGCACGAGTGTGAACGGGCACTTTAAAAGCTTTGAAATTACCTGGGAAACTGGCATTGTCTGAAACCGGAAGTGGCAAACCGGAAGTGACCTCCTTAAAACCGGAAGTGGCATTAAAACACTTTTCTCCTTGACATTTTGGGCTTTAAAGTGTTGTTGTATCCGTTTTGGGGACTTTTGATCCCGTTTTGACACATTTTCTGCCTCCCTAAGCCTTTGGCTAAAGATGTGAACATTTTAAGGGCAAAACCCCCAAAATATGCAAAATTTAATTTTGGGACCATTTTACCTGTGTTTGCTTCCTTTTACCAAGAAATGACCAGAGAGATGAAAAATGACTAGATTTCAGTCTTAGGCTCGGTTCACACTTGTGCGATGCGGGAACGCTGCCAATATGCAGCGTGTTACCGCATCGCATCCACACATCTGGCAGTTCCCACTGCCATATGCGATACGCAGGGGGTGTCAATTAAACGTTAACGACACCCCCAGTTTGATTGCATATCGCAGTGCGATCTGAGAGTACGCACAGAATCGCATCGCACAAGTGTGAACCACTGTGCGATTTGATTTTGATGCGGCTCAAAAAATGCCCCTGTGCGTCTTTGGTGCGGATGCAGTGCGAATTTAGCCATAGAAAGTGTATGGCTGAAATTCGCACCGCACATGAGATCGCATGTAACGAAGGAGCAGTGTGCTCCGCATTAAATGCGATCTCCGCAGCCGCACGAGTGTGAACGGGCACTTTAAAAGCTTTGAAATTACCTGGGAAACTGGCATTGTCTGAAACCGGAAGTGGCAAACCGGAAGTGACCTCCTTAAAACCGGAAGTGGCATTAAAACACTTTTCTCCTTGACATTTTGGGCTTTAAAGTGTTGTTGTATCCGTTTTGGGGACTTTTGATCCCGTTTTGACACATTTTCTGCCTCCCTAAGCCTTTGGCTAAAGATGTGAACATTTTAAGGGCAAAACCCCCAAAATATGCAAAATTTAATTTTGGGACCATTTTACCTGTGTTTGCTTCCTTTTACCAAGAAATGACCAGAGAGATGAAAAATGACTAAATTTAAGTCTTAGGCTCGGTTCACACTTGTGCGATGCGGGAACGCTGCCAATATGCAGCGTGTTACCGCATCGCATCCACACATCTGGCAGTTCCCACTGCCATATGCGATACGCAGGGGGTGTCAATTAAACGTTAACGACACCCCCAGTTTGATTGCATATCGCAGTGCGATCTGAGAGTGCGCACAGAATCGCATCGCACAAGTGTGAACCACTGTGCGATTTGATTTTGATGCGGCTCAAAAAATGCCCCTGTGCGTCTTTGGTGCGGATGCAGTGCGAATTTAGCCATAGAAAGTGTATGGCTGAAATTCGCACCGCACATGAGATCGCATGTAACGAAGGAGCAGTGTGCTCCGCATTAAATGCGATCTCCGCAGCCGCACGAGTGTGAACGGGCACTTTAAAAGCTTTGAAATTACCTGGGAAACTGGCATTGTCTGAAACCGGAAGTGGCAAACCGGAAGTGACCTCCTTAAAACCGGAAGTGGCATTAAAACACTTTTCTCCTTGACATTTTGGGCTTTAAAGTGTTGTTGTATCCGTTTTGGGGACTTTTGATCCCGTTTTGACACATTTTCTGCCTCCCTAAGCCTTTGGCTAAAGATGTGAACATTTTAAGGGCAAAACCCCCAAAATATGCAAAATTTAATTTTGGGACCATTTTACCTGTGTTTGCTTCCTTTTACCAAGAAATGACCAGAGAGATGAAAAATGACTAAATTTAAGTCTTAGGCTCGGTTCACACTTGTGCGATGCGGGAACGCTGCCAATATGCAGCGTGTTACCGCATCGCATCCACACATCTGGCAGTTCCCACTGCCATATGCGATACGCAGGGGGTGTCAATTAAACGTTAACGACACCCCCAGTTTGATTGCATATCGCAGTGCGATCTGCAAGTACGCACAGAATCGCATTGCACAAGTGTGAACCACTGTGCGATTTGATTTTGATGCGACTCAAAAAATGCCTCCTGTGCGTCTTTGGTGCGGATGCAGTGCGAATTTAGCCATACAAAGTGTATGGCTGAAATTCGCACCGCACATGAGATCGCATGTAATGAAGGAGCAGTGCGCTCCGAATTAAATGCGATCTCCGCAGCCGCACGAGTGTGAACGGGCACTTAAAAAGCTTTGAAATTACCTGGGAAACTGGCATTGTCTGAGACCGGAAATGGCAAACCGGAAGTGACCTACTTAAAACCGGAAGTGACATTAAAACACTTTTCTCCTTGACATTTTGGGCTTTAAAGTGTTGTTGTATCCGTTTTGGGGACTTTTGATCCCGTTTTGACACATTTTCTGCCTCCCTAAGCCTTTGGCCAAAGATGTGAACATTTTAAGGGCAAAACCCCCAAAATATGCAAAATTTAATTTTGGGACCATTTTACCTGTGTTTGCTTCCTTTTACCAAGAAAAGACCAGAGAGATGAAAAATGACTGGATTTCAGTCTTAGGCTCGGTTCACACTTGTGCGATGCGGGAACGCTGCCAATATGCAGCGTGTTACCGCATCGCATCCACACAACTGGCAGTTCCCACTGCCATATGCGATACGCAGGGGGTGTCAATTAAACGTTAACGACACCCCCAGTTTGATTGCATATCGCAGTGCGATCTGCAAGTACGCACAGAATCGCATCGCACAAGTGTGAACCACTGTGCGATTTGATTTTGATGCAGCTCAAAAAATGCCCCTGTGCGTCTTTGGTGCGGATGCAGTGCGAATTTAGCCATAGAAAGTGTATGGCTGAAATTCGCACCGCACATGAGATCGCATGTAACGAAGGAGCAGTGTGCTCCGAATTAAATGCGATCTCCGCAGCCGCACGAGTGTGAACGGGCACTTTAAAAGCTTTGAAATTACCTGGGAAACTGGCATTGTCTGAAACCGGAAGTGGCAAACCGGAAGTGACCTCCTTAAAACCGGAAGTGGCATTAAAACACTTTTCTCCTTGACATTTTGGGCTTTAAAGTGTTGTTGTATCCGTTTTGGGGACTTTTGATCCCGTTTTGACACATTTTCTGCCTCCCTAAGCCTTTGGCTAAAGATGTGAACATTTTAAGGGCAAAACCCCCAAAATATGCAAAATTTAATTTTGGGACCATTTTACCTGTGTTTGCTTCCTTTTACCAAGAAATGACCAGAGATGAAAAATGACTGGATTTCAGTCTTAGGCTCGGTTCCCACTTGTGCGATGCGGGAACGCTGCGAATATGCAGCGTGTTACCGCATCGCATCCACACATCTGGCAGTTCCCACTGCCATATGCGATACGCAGGGGGTGTCAATTAAACGTTAACGACACCCCCAGTTTGATTGCATTTTGCAGTGCGATCTGAGAGTACGCACAGAATCGCATCGCACAAATGTGAACCACTGTGCGATTTGATTTTGATGCGGCTCAAAAAATGCCTCCTGTGCGTCTTTGGTGCGGATGCAGTGCGAATTCAGCCATACAAAGTGTATGGCTGAAATTCGCACCGCACATGAGATCGCATGTAATGAAGGAGCAGTGCGCTCCGAATTAAATGTGATCTCCGCAGCCGCACGAGTGTGAACGGGCACTTAAAAAGCTTTGAAATCACCTGGGAAACTGGCATTGTCTGAGACCGGAAATGGCAAACCGGAAGTGACCTCCTTAAAACCGGAAGTGACATTAAAACACTTTTCTCCTTGACATTTTGGGCTTGAAAGTGTTGTTGTATCCGTTTTGGGGACTTTTGTTCCCGTTTTGACACATTTTCTGCCTCCCTAAGCCTTTGGCCAAAGATGTGAACATTTTAAGTGCAAAACCCCCAAAATATGCAAAATTTAATTTTGGGACCATTTTACCTGTGTTTGCTTCCTTTTACCAAGAAATGACCAGAGATGAAAAATGACTGGATTTCAGTCTTAGGCTCGGTTCCCACTTGTGCGATGCGGGAACGCTGCGAATATGCAGCGTGTTACCGCATCGCATCCACACATCTGGCAGTTCCCACTGCCATATGCGATACGCAGGGGGTGTCAATTAAACGTTAACGACACCCCCAGTTTGATTGCATTTTGCAGTGCGATCTGAGAGTACGCACAGAATCGCATCGCACAAGTGTGAACCACTGTGCGATTTGATTTTGATGCGGCTCAAAAAATGCCTCCTGTGCGTCTTTGGTGCGGATGCAGTGCGAATTCAGCCATACAAAGTGTATGGCTGAAATTCGCACCACACATGAGATCGCATGTAATGAAGGAGCAGTGCGCTCCGAATTAAATGCGATCTCCGCAGCCGCACGAGTGTGAACGGGCACTTAAAAAGCTTTGAAATTACCTGGGAAACTGGCATTGTCTGAAACCGGAAATGGCAAACCGGAAGTGACCTCCTTAAAACCGGAAGTGACATTAAAACACTTTTCTCCTTGACATTTTGGGCTTTAAAGTGTTGTTGTATCCGTTTTGGGGACTTTTGATCCCGTTTTGACACATTTTGTGCCTCCCTAAGCTTTTGGCCAAAGATGTGAACATTTTAAGGGCAAAACCCCCAAAATATGCAAAATTTTATTTTAGGACCATTTTACCTGTGTTTGCTTCCTTTTACCAAGAAATGACCAGAGAGATGAAAAATGACTGGATTTCAGTCTTAGGCTCGGTTCACACTTGTGCGATGCGGGAACGCTGCCAATATGCAGCGTGTTACCGCATCGCATCCACACATCTGGCAGTTCCCACTGCCATATGCGATACGCAGGGGGTGTCAATTAAACGTTAACGACACCCCCAGTTTGATTGCATTTTGCAGTGCGATCTGCAAGTACGCACAGAATCGCATCGCACAAGTGTGAACCACTGTGCGATTTGATTTTGATGCGACTCAAAAAATGCCTCCTGTGCGTCTTTGGTGCGGATGCAGTGCGAATTTAGCCATAGAAAGTGTATGGCTGAAATTCGCACCGCACATGAGATCGCATGTAACGAAGGAGCAGTGTGCTCCGAATTAAATGCGATCTCCGCAGCCGCACGAGTGTGAACGGGCACTTTAAAAGCTTTGAAATTACCTGGGAAACTGGCATTGTCTGAAACCGGAAGTGGCAAACCGGAAGTGACCTCCTTAAATCCGGAAGTGACATTAAAACACTTTTCTCCTTGACATTTTGGGCTTTAAAGTGTTGTATCCGTTTTGGGGACTTTTGATCCCGTTTTGACACATTTTCTGCCTCCCTAAGCCTTTGGCCAAAGATGTGAACATTTTAAGGGCAAAACCCCCAAAATATGCAAAATTAAATTTTGGGACCATTTTACCTGTGTTTGCTTCCTTTTACCAAGAAATGACCAGAGAGATGAAAAATGACTAGATTTCAGTCTTAGGCTCGGTTCACACTTGTGCGATGCGGGAACGCTGCCAATATGCAGCGTGTTACCGCATCGCATCCACACATCTGGCAGTTCCCACTGCCATATGCGATACGCAGGGGGTGTCAATTAAACGTTAACGACACCCCCAGTTTGATTGCATATCGCAGTGCGATCTGCAAGTACGCACAGAATCGCATTGCACAAGTGTGAACCACTGTGCGATTTGATTTTGATGCGGCTCAAAAAATGCCTCCTGTGCGTCTTTGGTGCGTAAGCAGTGCGAATTTAGCCATAGAAAGTGTATGGCTGAAATTCGCACCGCACATGAGATCGCATGTAACGAAGGAGCAGTGTGCTCCGAATTAAATGCGATCTCCGCAGCCGCACGAGTGTGAACGGGCACTTTAAAAGCTTTGAAATTACCTGGGAAACTGGCATTGTCTGAAACCGGAAGTGGCAAACCGGAAGTGACCTCCTTAAAACCGGAAGTGGCATTAAAACACTTTTCTCCTTGACATTTTGGGCTTTAAAGTGTTGTTGTATCCGTTTTGGGGACTTTTGATCCCGTTTTGACACATTTTCTGCCTCCCTAAGCCTTTGGCCAAAGATGTGAACATTTTAAGGGCAAAACCCCCAAAATATGCAAAATTTAATTTTGGGACCATTTTACCTGTGTTTGCTTCCTTTTACCAAGAAAAGACCAGAGAGATGAAAAATGACTGGATTTCAGTCTTAGGCTCGGTTCACACTTGTGCGATGCGGGAACGCTGCCAATATGCAGCGTGTTACCGCATCGCATCCACACAACTGGCAGTTCCCACTGCCATATGCGATACGCAGGGGGTGTCAATTAAACGTTAACGACACCCCCAGTTTGATTGCATATCGCAGTGCGATCTGCAAGTACGCACAGAATCGCATCGCACAAGTGTGAACCACTGTGCGATTTGATTTTGATGCGGCTCAAAAAATGCTTCCTGTGCGTCTTTGGTGCAGATGCAGTGTGAATTCAGCCATACAGAGTGTATGGCTGAAATTCACACTGCACATGAGATCGCATGTAATGAAGGAGCAGTGCGCTCCGAATTAAATGCGATCTCCGCAGCCGCACGAGTGTGAAAGGGCACTTAAAAAGCTTTGAAATTACCTAGGAAACTGGCATTGTCTGAAACCGGAAGTGGCAAACCGGAAGTGACCTCCTTAAAACCGGAAGTGACATTAAAACACTTTTCTCCTTGACATTTTGGGCTTTAAAGTGTTGTTGTATCCGTTTTGGGGACTTTTGATCCCGTTTTGACACATTTTCTGCCTCCCTAAGCCTTTGGCCAAAGATGTGAACATTTTAAGGGCAAAACCCCCAAAATATGCAAAATTAAATTTTGGGACCATTTTACCTGTGTTTGCTTCCTTTTACCAAGAAATGACCAGAGATGAAAAATGACTGGATTTCAGTCTTAGGCTCGGTTCACACTTGTGCAATGTGGGAATGCTGCCAATATGCAGCGTGTTACCGCATCGCATCCACACATCTGGCAGTTCCCGCTGCCATATGCGATACGCAGGGGGTGTCAATTAAACGTTAACGACACCCCCAGTTTGATTGCATATCGCAGTGCGATCTGCAAGTACGCACAGAATCGCATCGCACAAGTGTGAACCACTGTGCGATTTGATTTTGATGCAGCTCAAAAAATGCCCCTGTGCGTCTTTGGTGCGGATGCAGTGCGAATTTAGCCATAGAAAGTGTATGGCTGAAATTCGCACCGCACATGAGATCGCATGTAACGAAGGAGCAGTGTGCTCCGAATTAAATGCGATCTCCGCAGCCGCACGAGTGTGAACGGGCACTTTAAAAGCTTTGAAATTACCTGGGAAACTGGCATTGTCTGAAACCGGAAGTGGCAAACCGGAAGTGACCTCCTTAAAACCGGAAGTGGCATTAAAACACTTTTCTCCTTGACATTTTGGGCTTTAAAGTGTTGTTGTATCCGTTTTGGGGACTTTTGATCCCGTTTTGACACATTTTCTGCCTCCCTAAGCCTTTGGCTAAAGATGTGAACATTTTAAGGGCAAAACCCCCAAAATATGCAAAATTTAATTTTGGGACCATTTTACCTGTGTTTGCTTCCTTTTACCAAGAAATGACCAGAGAGATGAAAAATGACTAGATTTCAGTCTTAGGCTCGGTTCACACTTGTGCGATGCGGGAACGCTGCCAATATGCAGCGTGTTACCGCATCGCATCCACACAACTGGCAGTTCCCACTGCCATATGCGATACGCAGGGGGTGTCAATTAAACGTTAACGACACCCCCAGTTTGATTGCATATCGCAGTGCGATCTGCAAGTACGCACAGAATCGCATCGCACAAGTGTGAACCACTGTGCGATTTGATTTTGATGCAGCTCAAAAAATGCCCCTGTGCGTCTTTGGTGCGGATGCAGTGCGAATTTAGCCATAGAAAGTGTATGGCTGAAATTCGCACCGCACATGAGATCGCATGTAACGAAGGAGCAGTGTGCTCCGAATTAAATGCGATCTCCGCAGCCGCACGAGTGTGAACGGGCACTTTAAAAGCTTTGAAATTACCTGGGAAACTGGCATTGTCTGAAACCGGAAGTGGCAAACCGGAAGTGACCTCCTTAAAACCGGAAGTGGCATTAAAACACTTTTCTCCTTGACATTTTGGGCTTTAAAGTGTTGTTGTATCCGTTTTGGGGACTTTTGATCCCGTTTTGACACATTTTCTGCCTCCCTAAGCCTTTGGCTAAAGATGTGAACATTTTAAGGGCAAAACCCCCAAAATATGCAAAATTTAATTTTGGGACCATTTTACCTGTGTTTGCTTCCTTTTACCAAGAAATGACCAGAGAGATGAAAAATGACTAGATTTCAGTCTTAGGCTCGGTTCACACTTGTGCGATGCGGGAACGCTGCCAATATGCAGCGTGTTACCGCATCGCATCCACACATCTGGCAGTTCCCACTGCCATATGCGATACGCAGGGGGTGTCAATTAAACGTTAACGACACCCCCAGTTTGATTGCATATCGCAGTGCGATCTGAGAGTACGCACAGAATCGCATCGCACAAGTGTGAACCACTGTGCGATTTGATTTTGATGCGGCTCAAAAAATGCCCCTGTGCGTCTTTGGTGCGGATGCAGTGCGAATTTAGCCATAGAAAGTGTATGGCTGAAATTCGCACCGCACATGAGATCGCATGTAACGAAGGAGCAGTGTGCTCCGCATTAAATGCGATCTCCGCAGCCGCACGAGTGTGAACGGGCACTTTAAAAGCTTTGAAATTACCTGGGAAACTGGCATTGTCTGAAACCGGAAGTGGCAAACCGGAAGTGACCTCCTTAAAACCGGAAGTGGCATTAAAACACTTTTCTCCTTGACATTTTGGGCTTTAAAGTGTTGTTGTATCCGTTTTGGGGACTTTTGATCCCGTTTTGACACATTTTCTGCCTCCCTAAGCCTTTGGCTAAAGATGTGAACATTTTAAGGGCAAAACCCCCAAAATATGCAAAATTTAATTTTGGGACCATTTTACCTGTGTTTGCTTCCTTTTACCAAGAAATGACCAGAGAGATGAAAAATGACTAAATTTAAGTCTTAGGCTCGGTTCACACTTGTGCGATGCGGGAACGCTGCCAATATGCAGCGTGTTACCGCATCGCATCCACACATCTGGCAGTTCCCACTGCCATATGCGATACGCAGGGGGTGTCAATTAAACGTTAACGACACCCCCAGTTTGATTGCATATCGCAGTGCGATCTGAGAGTGCGCACAGAATCGCATCGCACAAGTGTGAACCACTGTGCGATTTGATTTTGATGCGGCTCAAAAAATGCCCCTGTGCGTCTTTGGTGCGGATGCAGTGCGAATTTAGCCATAGAAAGTGTATGGCTGAAATTCGCACCGCACATGAGATCGCATGTAACGAAGGAGCAGTGTGCTCCGCATTAAATGCGATCTCCGCAGCCGCACGAGTGTGAACGGGCACTTTAAAAGCTTTGAAATTACCTGGGAAACTGGCATTGTCTGAAACCGGAAGTGGCAAACCGGAAGTGACCTCCTTAAAACCGGAAGTGGCATTAAAACACTTTTCTCCTTGACATTTTGGGCTTTAAAGTGTTGTTGTATCCGTTTTGGGGACTTTTGATCCCGTTTTGACACATTTTCTGCCTCCCTAAGCCTTTGGCTAAAGATGTGAACATTTTAAGGGCAAAACCCCCAAAATATGCAAAATTTAATTTTGGGACCATTTTACCTGTGTTTGCTTCCTTTTACCAAGAAATGACCAGAGAGATGAAAAATGACTAAATTTAAGTCTTAGGCTCGGTTCACACTTGTGCGATGCGGGAACGCTGCCAATATGCAGCGTGTTACCGCATCGCATCCACACATCTGGCAGTTCCCACTGCCATATGCGATACGCAGGGGGTGTCAATTAAACGTTAACGACACCCCCAGTTTGATTGCATATCGCAGTGCGATCTGCAAGTACGCACAGAATCGCATTGCACAAGTGTGAACCACTGTGCGATTTGATTTTGATGCGACTCAAAAAATGCCTCCTGTGCGTCTTTGGTGCGGATGCAGTGCGAATTTAGCCATACAAAGTGTATGGCTGAAATTCGCACCGCACATGAGATCGCATGTAATGAAGGAGCAGTGCGCTCCGAATTAAATGCGATCTCCGCAGCCGCACGAGTGTGAACGGGCACTTAAAAAGCTTTGAAATTACCTGGGAAACTGGCATTGTCTGAGACCGGAAATGGCAAACCGGAAGTGACCTACTTAAAACCGGAAGTGACATTAAAACACTTTTCTCCTTGACATTTTGGGCTTTAAAGTGTTGTTGTATCCGTTTTGGGGACTTTTGATCCCGTTTTGACACATTTTCTGCCTCCCTAAGCCTTTGGCCAAAGATGTGAACATTTTAAGGGCAAAACCCCCAAAATATGCAAAATTTAATTTTGGGACCATTTTACCTGTGTTTGCTTCCTTTTACCAAGAAAAGACCAGAGAGATGAAAAATGACTGGATTTCAGTCTTAGGCTCGGTTCACACTTGTGCGATGCGGGAACGCTGCCAATATGCAGCGTGTTACCGCATCGCATCCACACAACTGGCAGTTCCCACTGCCATATGCGATACGCAGGGGGTGTCAATTAAACGTTAACGACACCCCCAGTTTGATTGCATATCGCAGTGCGATCTGCAAGTACGCACAGAATCGCATCGCACAAGTGTGAACCACTGTGCGATTTGATTTTGATGCAGCTCAAAAAATGCCCCTGTGCGTCTTTGGTGCGGATGCAGTGCGAATTTAGCCATAGAAAGTGTATGGCTGAAATTCGCACCGCACATGAGATCGCATGTAACGAAGGAGCAGTGTGCTCCGAATTAAATGCGATCTCCGCAGCCGCACGAGTGTGAACGGGCACTTTAAAAGCTTTGAAATTACCTGGGAAACTGGCATTGTCTGAAACCGGAAGTGGCAAACCGGAAGTGACCTCCTTAAAACCGGAAGTGGCATTAAAACACTTTTCTCCTTGACATTTTGGGCTTTAAAGTGTTGTTGTATCCGTTTTGGGGACTTTTGATCCCGTTTTGACACATTTTCTGCCTCCCTAAGCCTTTGGCCAAAGATGTGAACATTTTAAGGGCAAAACCCCCAAAATATGCAAAATTTAATTTTGGGACCATTTTACCTGTGTTTGCTTCCTTTTACCAAGAAAAGACCAGAGAGATGAAAAATGACTGGATTTCAGTCTTAGGCTCGGTTCACACTTGTGCGATGCGGGAACGCTGCCAATATGCAGCGTGTTACCGCATCGCATCCACACAACTGGCAGTTCCCACTGCCATATGCGATACGCAGGGGGTGTCAATTAAACGTTAACGACACCCCCAGTTTGATTGCATATCGCAGTGCGATCTGCAAGTACGCACAGAATCGCATCGCACAAGTGTGAACCACTGTGCGATTTGATTTTGATGCGGCTCAAAAAATGCTTCCTGTGCGTCTTTGGTGCAGATGCAGTGTGAATTCAGCCATACAGAGTGTATGGCTGAAATTCACACTGCACATGAGATCGCATGTAATGAAGGAGCAGTGCGCTCCGAATTAAATGCGATCTCCGCAGCCGCACGAGTGTGAAAGGGCACTTAAAAAGCTTTGAAATTACCTAGGAAACTGGCATTGTCTGAAACCGGAAGTGGCAAACCGGAAGTGACCTCCTTAAAACCGGAAGTGACATTAAAACACTTTTCTCCTTGACATTTTGGGCTTTAAAGTGTTGTTGTATCCGTTTTGGGGACTTTTGATCCCGTTTTGACACATTTTCTGCCTCCCTAAGCCTTTGGCCAAAGATGTGAACATTTTAAGGGCAAAACCCCCAAAATATGCAAAATTAAATTTTGGGACCATTTTACCTGTGTTTGCTTCCTTTTACCAAGAAATGACCAGAGATGAAAAATGACTGGATTTCAGTCTTAGGCTCGGTTCACACTTGTGCAATGTGGGAATGCTGCCAATATGCAGCGTGTTACCGCATCGCATCCACACATCTGGCAGTTCCCGCTGCCATATGCGATACGCAGGGGGTGTCAATTAAACGTTAACGACACCCCCAGTTTGATTGCATATCGCAGTGCGATCTGCAAGTACGCACAGAATCGCATCGCACAAGTGTGAACCACTGTGCGATTTGATTTTGATGCAGCTCAAAAAATGCCCCTGTGCGTCTTTGGTGCGGATGCAGTGCGAATTTAGCCATAGAAAGTGTATGGCTGAAATTCGCACCGCACATGAGATCGCATGTAACGAAGGAGCAGTGTGCTCCGAATTAAATGCGATCTCCGCAGCCGCACGAGTGTGAACGGGCACTTTAAAAGCTTTGAAATTACCTGGGAAACTGGCATTGTCTGAAACCGGAAGTGGCAAACCGGAAGTGACCTCCTTAAAACCGGAAGTGGCATTAAAACACTTTTCTCCTTGACATTTTGGGCTTTAAAGTGTTGTTGTATCCGTTTTGGGGACTTTTGATCCCGTTTTGACACATTTTCTGCCTCCCTAAGCCTTTGGCTAAAGATGTGAACATTTTAAGGGCAAAACCCCCAAAATATGCAAAATTTAATTTTGGGACCATTTTACCTGTGTTTGCTTCCTTTTACCAAGAAATGACCAGAGAGATGAAAAATGACTAGATTTCAGTCTTAGGCTCGGTTCACACTTGTGCGATGCGGGAACGCTGCCAATATGCAGCGTGTTACCGCATCGCATCCACACAACTGGCAGTTCCCACTGCCATATGCGATACGCAGGGGGTGTCAATTAAACGTTAACGACACCCCCAGTTTGATTGCATATCGCAGTGCGATCTGCAAGTACGCACAGAATCGCATCGCACAAGTGTGAACCACTGTGCGATTTGATTTTGATGCAGCTCAAAAAATGCCCCTGTGCGTCTTTGGTGCGGATGCAGTGCGAATTTAGCCATAGAAAGTGTATGGCTGAAATTCGCACCGCACATGAGATCGCATGTAACGAAGGAGCAGTGTGCTCCGAATTAAATGCGATCTCCGCAGCCGCACGAGTGTGAACGGGCACTTTAAAAGCTTTGAAATTACCTGGGAAACTGGCATTGTCTGAAACCGGAAGTGGCAAACCGGAAGTGACCTCCTTAAAACCGGAAGTGGCATTAAAACACTTTTCTCCTTGACATTTTGGGCTTTAAAGTGTTGTTGTATCCGTTTTGGGGACTTTTGATCCCGTTTTGACACATTTTCTGCCTCCCTAAGCCTTTGGCTAAAGATGTGAACATTTTAAGGGCAAAACCCCCAAAATATGCAAAATTTAATTTTGGGACCATTTTACCTGTGTTTGCTTCCTTTTACCAAGAAATGACCAGAGAGATGAAAAATGACTAGATTTCAGTCTTAGGCTCGGTTCACACTTGTGCGATGCGGGAACGCTGCCAATATGCAGCGTGTTACCGCATCGCATCCACACATCTGGCAGTTCCCACTGCCATATGCGATACGCAGGGGGTGTCAATTAAACGTTAACGACACCCCCAGTTTGATTGCATATCGCAGTGCGATCTGAGAGTACGCACAGAATCGCATCGCACAAGTGTGAACCACTGTGCGATTTGATTTTGATGCGGCTCAAAAAATGCCCCTGTGCGTCTTTGGTGCGGATGCAGTGCGAATTTAGCCATAGAAAGTGTATGGCTGAAATTCGCACCGCACATGAGATCGCATGTAACGAAGGAGCAGTGTGCTCCGCATTAAATGCGATCTCCGCAGCCGCACGAGTGTGAACGGGCACTTTAAAAGCTTTGAAATTACCTGGGAAACTGGCATTGTCTGAAACCGGAAGTGGCAAACCGGAAGTGACCTCCTTAAAACCGGAAGTGGCATTAAAACACTTTTCTCCTTGACATTTTGGGCTTTAAAGTGTTGTTGTATCCGTTTTGGGGACTTTTGATCCCGTTTTGACACATTTTCTGCCTCCCTAAGCCTTTGGCTAAAGATGTGAACATTTTAAGGGCAAAACCCCCAAAATATGCAAAATTTAATTTTGGGACCATTTTACCTGTGTTTGCTTCCTTTTACCAAGAAATGACCAGAGAGATGAAAAATGACTAAATTTAAGTCTTAGGCTCGGTTCACACTTGTGCGATGCGGGAACGCTGCCAATATGCAGCGTGTTACCGCATCGCATCCACACATCTGGCAGTTCCCACTGCCATATGCGATACGCAGGGGGTGTCAATTAAACGTTAACGACACCCCCAGTTTGATTGCATATCGCAGTGCGATCTGAGAGTGCGCACAGAATCGCATCGCACAAGTGTGAACCACTGTGCGATTTGATTTTGATGCGGCTCAAAAAATGCCCCTGTGCGTCTTTGGTGCGGATGCAGTGCGAATTTAGCCATAGAAAGTGTATGGCTGAAATTCGCACCGCACATGAGATCGCATGTAACGAAGGAGCAGTGTGCTCCGCATTAAATGCGATCTCCGCAGCCGCACGAGTGTGAACGGGCACTTTAAAAGCTTTGAAATTACCTGGGAAACTGGCATTGTCTGAAACCGGAAGTGGCAAACCGGAAGTGACCTCCTTAAAACCGGAAGTGGCATTAAAACACTTTTCTCCTTGACATTTTGGGCTTTAAAGTGTTGTTGTATCCGTTTTGGGGACTTTTGATCCCGTTTTGACACATTTTCTGCCTCCCTAAGCCTTTGGCTAAAGATGTGAACATTTTAAGGGCAAAACCCCCAAAATATGCAAAATTTAATTTTGGGACCATTTTACCTGTGTTTGCTTCCTTTTACCAAGAAATGACCAGAGAGATGAAAAATGACTAAATTTAAGTCTTAGGCTCGGTTCACACTTGTGCGATGCGGGAACGCTGCCAATATGCAGCGTGTTACCGCATCGCATCCACACATCTGGCAGTTCCCACTGCCATATGCGATACGCAGGGGGTGTCAATTAAACGTTAACGACACCCCCAGTTTGATTGCATATCGCAGTGCGATCTGCAAGTACGCACAGAATCGCATTGCACAAGTGTGAACCACTGTGCGATTTGATTTTGATGCGACTCAAAAAATGCCTTCTGTGCGTCTTTGGTGCGGATGCAGTGCGAATTTAGCCATACAAAGTGTATGGCTGAAATTCGCACCGCACATGAGATCGCATGTAATGAAGGAGCAGTGCGCTCCGAATTAAATGCGATCTCCGCAGCCGCACGAGTGTGAACGGGCACTTAAAAAGCTTTGAAATTACCTGGGAAACTGGCATTGTCTGAGACCGGAAATGGCAAACCGGAAGTGACCTACTTAAAACCGGAAGTGACATTAAAACACTTTTCTCCTTGACATTTTGGGCTTTAAAGTGTTGTTGTATCCGTTTTGGGGACTTTTGATCCCGTTTTGACACATTTTCTGCCTCCCTAAGCCTTTGGCCAAAGATGTGAACATTTTAAGGGCAAAACCCCCAAAATATGCAAAATTTAATTTTGGGACCATTTTACCTGTGTTTGCTTCCTTTTACCAAGAAAAGACCAGAGAGATGAAAAATGACTGGATTTCAGTCTTAGGCTCGGTTCACACTTGTGCGATGCGGGAACGCTGCCAATATGCAGCGTGTTACCGCATCGCATCCACACAACTGGCAGTTCCCACTGCCATATGCGATACGCAGGGGGTGTCAATTAAACGTTAACGACACCCCCAGTTTGATTGCATATCGCAGTGCGATCTGCAAGTACGCACAGAATCGCATCGCACAAGTGTGAACCACTGTGCGATTTGATTTTGATGCAGCTCAAAAAATGCCCCTGTGCGTCTTTGGTGCGGATGCAGTGCGAATTTAGCCATAGAAAGTGTATGGCTGAAATTCGCACCGCACATGAGATCGCATGTAACGAAGGAGCAGTGTGCTCCGAATTAAATGCGATCTCCGCAGCCGCACGAGTGTGAACGGGCACTTTAAAAGCTTTGAAATTACCTGGGAAACTGGCATTGTCTGAAACCGGAAGTGGCAAACCGGAAGTGACCTCCTTAAAACCGGAAGTGGCATTAAAACACTTTTCTCCTTGACATTTTGGGCTTTAAAGTGTTGTTGTATCCGTTTTGGGGACTTTTGATCCCGTTTTGACACATTTTCTGCCTCCCTAAGCCTTTGGCTAAAGATGTGAACATTTTAAGGGCAAAACCCCCAAAATATGCAAAATTTAATTTTGGGACCATTTTACCTGTGTTTGCTTCCTTTTACCAAGAAATGACCAGAGAGATGAAAAATGACTAGATTTCAGTCTTAGGCTCGGTTCACACTTGTGCGATGCGGGAACGCTGCCAATATGCAGCGTGTTACCGCATCGCATCCACACATCTGGCAGTTCCCACTGCCATATGCGATACGCAGGGGGTGTCAATTAAACGTTAACGACACCCCCAGTTTGATTGCATATCGCAGTGCGATCTGAGAGTACGCACAGAATCGCATCGCACAAGTGTGAACCACTGTGCGATTTGATTTTGATGCGGCTCAAAAAATGCCCCTGTGCGTCTTTGGTGCGGATGCAGTGCGAATTTAGCCATAGAAAGTGTATGGCTGAAATTCGCACCGCACATGAGATCGCATGTAACGAAGGAGCAGTGTGCTCCGCATTAAATGCGATCTCCGCAGCCGCACGAGTGTGAACGGGCACTTTAAAAGCTTTGAAATTACCTGGGAAACTGGCATTGTCTGAAACCGGAAGTGGCAAACCGGAAGTGACCTCCTTAAAACCGGAAGTGGCATTAAAACACTTTTCTCCTTGACATTTTGGGCTTTAAAGTGTTGTTGTATCCGTTTTGGGGACTTTTGATCCCGTTTTGACACATTTTCTGCCTCCCTAAGCCTTTGGCCAAAGATGTGAACATTTTAAGGGCAAAACCCCCAAAATATGCAAAATTTAATTTTGGGACCATTTTACCTGTGTTTGCTTCCTTTTACCAAGAAAAGACCAGAGAGATGAAAAATGACTGGATTTCAGTCTTAGGCTCGGTTCACACTTGTGCGATGCGGGAACGCTGCCAATATGCAGCGTGTTACCGCATCGCATCCACACAACTGGCAGTTCCCACTGCCATATGCGATACGCAGGGGGTGTCAATTAAACGTTAACGACACCCCCAGTTTGATTGCATATCGCAGTGCGATCTGCAAGTACGCACAGAATCGCATCGCACAAGTGTGAACCACTGTGCGATTTGATTTTGATGCGGCTCAAAAAATGCCTCCTGTGCGTCTTTGGTGCGGATGCAGTGCGAATTCAGCCATACAAAGTGTATGGCTGAAATTCGCACCGCACATGAGATCGCATGTAATGAAGGAGCAGTGCGCTCCGAATTAAATGTGATCTCCGCAGCCGCACGAGTGTGAACGGGCACTTAAAAAGCTTTGAAATCACCTGGGAAACTGGCATTGTCTGAGACCGGAAATGGCAAACCGGAAGTGACCTCCTTAAAACCGGAAGTGACATTAAAACACTTTTCTCCTTGACATTTTGGGCTTGAAAGTGTTGTTGTATCCGTTTTGGGGACTTTTGTTCCCGTTTTGACACATTTTCTGCCTCCCTAAGCCTTTGGCCAAAGATGTGAACATTTTAAGTGCAAAACCCCCAAAATATGCAAAATTTAATTTTGGGACCATTTTACCTGTGTTTGCTTCCTTTTACCAAGAAATGACCAGAGATGAAAAATGACTGGATTTCAGTCTTAGGCTCGGTTCCCACTTGTGCGATGCGGGAACGCTGCGAATATGCAGCGTGTTACCGCATCGCATCCACACATCTGGCAGTTCCCACTGCCATATGCGATACGCAGGGGGTGTCAATTAAACGTTAACGACACCCCCAGTTTGATTGCATTTTGCAGTGCGATCTGAGAGTACGCACAGAATCGCATCACACAAATGTGAACCACTGTGCGATTTGATTTTGATGCGGCTCAAAAAATGCCTCCTGTGCGTCTTTGGTGCGGATGCAGTGCGAATTCAGCCATACAAAGTGTATGGCTGAAATTCGCACCGCACATGAGATCGCATGTAATGAAGGAGCAGTGCGCTCCGAATTAAATGTGATCTCCGCAGCCGCACGAGTGTGAACGGGCACTTAAAAAGCTTTGAAATCACCTGGGAAACTGGCATTGTCTGAGACCGGAAATGGCAAACCGGAAGTGACCTCCTTAAAACCGGAAGTGACATTAAAACACTTTTCTCCTTGACATTTTGGGCTTGAAAGTGTTGTTGTATCCGTTTTGGGGACTTTTGTTCCCGTTTTGACACATTTTCTGCCTCCCTAAGCCTTTGGCCAAAGATGTGAACATTTTAAGTGCAAAACCCCCAAAATATGCAAAATTTAATTTTGGGACCATTTTACCTGTGTTTGCTTCCTTTTACCAAGAAATGACCAGAGATGAAAAATGACTGGATTTCAGTCTTAGGCTCGGTTCCCACTTGTGCGATGCGGGAACGCTGCGAATATGCAGCGTGTTACCGCATCGCATCCACACATCTGGCAGTTCCCACTGCCATATGCGATACGCAGGGGGTGTCAATTAAACGTTAACGACACCCCCAGTTTGATTGCATTTTGCAGTGCGATCTGAGAGTACGCACAGAATCGCATCACACAAATGTGAACCACTGTGCGATTTGATTTTGATGCGGCTCAAAAAATGCCTCCTGTGCGTCTTTGGTGCGGATGCAGTGCGAATTCAGCCATACAAAGTGTATGGCTGAAATTCGCACCGCACATGAGATCGCATGTAATGAAGGAGCAGTGCGCTCCGAATTAAATGTGATCTCCGCAGCCGCACGAGTGTGAACGGGCACTTAAAAAGCTTTGAAATCACCTGGGAAACTGGCATTGTCTGAGACCGGAAATGGCAAACCGGAAGTGACCTCCTTAAAACCGGAAGTGACATTAAAACACTTTTCTCCTTGACATTTTGGGCTTGAAAGTGTTGTTGTATCCGTTTTGGGGACTTTTGTTCCCGTTTTGACACATTTTCTGCCTCCCTAAGCCTTTGGCCAAAGATGTGAACATTTTAAGTGCAAAACCCCCAAAATATGCAAAATTTAATTTTGGGACCATTTTACCTGTGTTTGCTTCCTTTTACCAAGAAATGACCAGAGATGAAAAATGACTGGATTTCAGTCTTAGGCTCGGTTCCCACTTGTGCGATGCGGGAACGCTGCGAATATGCAGCGTGTTACCGCATCGCATCCACACATCTGGCAGTTCCCACTGCCATATGCGATACGCAGGGGGTGTCAATTAAACGTTAACGACACCCCCAGTTTGATTGCATTTTGCAGTGCGATCTGAGAGTACGCACAGAATCGCATCGCACAAGTGTGAACCACTGTGCGATTTGATTTTGATGCGGCTCAAAAAATGCCTCCTGTGCGTCTTTGGTGCGGATGCAGTGCGAATTCAGCCATACAAAGTGTATGGCTGAAATTCGCACCACACATGAGATCGCATGTAATGAAGGAGCAGTGCGCTCCGAATTAAATGCGATCTCCGCAGCCGCACGAGTGTGAACGGGCACTTAAAAAGCTTTGAAATTACCTGGGAAACTGGCATTGTCTGAAACCGGAAATGGCAAACCGGAAGTGACCTCCTTAAAACCGGAAGTGACATTAAAACACTTTTCTCCTTGACATTTTGGGCTTTAAAGTGTTGTTGTATCCGTTTTGGGGACTTTTGATCCCGTTTTGACACATTTTGTGCCTCCCTAAGCTTTTGGCCAAAGATGTGAACATTTTAAGGGCAAAACCCCCAAAATATGCAAAATTTTATTTTAGGACCATTTTACCTGTGTTTGCTTCCTTTTACCAAGAAATGACCAGAGAGATGAAAAATGACTGGATTTCAGTCTTAGGCTCGGTTCACACTTGTGCGATGCGGGAACGCTGCCAATATGCAGCGTGTTACCGCATCGCATCCACACATCTGGCAGTTCCCACTGCCATATGCGATACGCAGGGGGTGTCAATTAAACGTTAACGACACCCCCAGTTTGATTGCATTTTGCAGTGCGATCTGCAAGTACGCACAGAATCGCATCGCACAAGTGTGAACCACTGTGCGATTTGATTTTGATGCGACTCAAAAAATGCCTCCTGTGCGTCTTTGGTGCGGATGCAGTGCGAATTTAGCCATAGAAAGTGTATGGCTGAAATTCGCACCGCACATGAGATCGCATGTAACGAAGGAGCAGTGTGCTCCGAATTAAATGCGATCTCCGCAGCCGCACGAGTGTGAACGGGCACTTTAAAAGCTTTGAAATTACCTGGGAAACTGGCATTGTCTGAAACCGGAAGTGGCAAACCGGAAGTGACCTCCTTAAATCCGGAAGTGACATTAAAACACTTTTCTCCTTGACATTTTGGGCTTTAAAGTGTTGTTGTATCCGTTTTGGGGACTTTTGATCCCGTTTTGACACATTTTCTGCCTCCCTAAGCCTTTGGCCAAAGATGTGAACATTTTAAGGGCAAAACCCCCAAAATATGCAACATTTTATTTTGGGACCATTTTACCTGTGTTTGCTTCCTTTTACCAAGAAATGACCAGAGAGATGAAAAATGACTGGATTTCAGTCTTAGGCTCGGTTCCCACTTGTGCGATGCGGGAACGCTGCCAATATGCAGCGTGTTACCGCATCGCATCCACACATCTGGCAGTTCCCACTGCCATATGCGATACGCAGGGGGTGTCAATTAAACGTTAACGACACCCCCAGTTTGATTGCATATCGCAGTGCGATCTGCAAGTACGCACAGAATCGCATCGCACAAGTGTGAACCACTGTGCGATTTGATTTTGATGCGGCTCAAAAAATGCCTCCTGTGCGTCTTTGGTGCGGATGCAGTGCGAATTCAGCCATACAAAGTGTATGGCTGAAATTCGCACCGCACATGAGATCGCATGTAATGAAGGAGCAGTGCGCTCCGAATTAAATGTGATCTCCGCAGCCGCACGAGTGTGAACGGGCACTTAAAAAGCTTTGAAATCACCTGGGAAACTGGCATTGTCTGAGACCGGAAATGGCAAACCGGAAGTGACCTCCTTAAAACCGGAAGTGACATTAAAACACTTTTCTCCTTGACATTTTGGGCTTGAAAGTGTTGTTGTATCCGTTTTGGGGACTTTTGTTCCCGTTTTGACACATTTTCTGCCTCCCTAAGCCTTTGGCCAAAGATGTGAACATTTTAAGTGCAAAACCCCCAAAATATGCAAAATTTAATTTTGGGACCATTTTACCTGTGTTTGCTTCCTTTTACCAAGAAATGACCAGAGATGAAAAATGACTGGATTTCAGTCTTAGGCTCGGTTCCCACTTGTGCGATGCGGGAACGCTGCGAATATGCAGCGTGTTACCGCATCGCATCCACACATCTGGCAGTTCCCACTGCCATATGCGATACGCAGGGGGTGTCAATTAAACGTTAACGACACCCCCAGTTTGATTGCATTTTGCAGTGCGATCTGAGAGTACGCACAGAATCGCATCGCACAAATGTGAACCACTGTGCGATTTGATTTTGATGCGGCTCAAAAAATGCCTCCTGTGCGTCTTTGGTGCGGATGCAGTGCGAATTCAGCCATACAAAGTGTATGGCTGAAATTCGCACCGCACATGAGATCGCATGTAATGAAGGAGCAGTGCGCTCCGAATTAAATGTGATCTCCGCAGCCGCACGAGTGTGAACGGGCACTTAAAAAGCTTTGAAATCACCTGGGAAACTGGCATTGTCTGAGACCGGAAATGGCAAACCGGAAGTGACCTCCTTAAAACCGGAAGTGACATTAAAACACTTTTCTCCTTGACATTTTGGGCTTGAAAGTGTTGTTGTATCCGTTTTGGGGACTTTTGTTCCCGTTTTGACACATTTTCTGCCTCCCTAAGCCTTTGGCCAAAGATGTGAACATTTTAAGTGCAAAACCCCCAAAATATGCAAAATTTAATTTTGGGACCATTTTACCTGTGTTTGCTTCCTTTTACCAAGAAATGACCAGAGATGAAAAATGACTGGATTTCAGTCTTAGGCTCGGTTCCCACTTGTGCGATGCGGGAACGCTGCGAATATGCAGCGTGTTACCGCATCGCATCCACACATCTGGCAGTTCCCACTGCCATATGCGATACGCAGGGGGTGTCAATTAAACGTTAACGACACCCCCAGTTTGATTGCATTTTGCAGTGCGATCTGAGAGTACGCACAGAATCGCATCGCACAAGTGTGAACCACTGTGCGATTTGATTTTGATGCGGCTCAAAAAATGCCTCCTGTGCGTCTTTGGTGCGGATGCAGTGCGAATTCAGCCATACAAAGTGTATGGCTGAAATTCGCACCACACATGAGATCGCATGTAATGAAGGAGCAGTGCGCTCCGAATTAAATGCGATCTCCGCAGCCGCACGAGTGTGAACGGGCACTTAAAAAGCTTTGAAATTACCTGGGAAACTGGCATTGTCTGAAACCGGAAATGGCAAACCGGAAGTGACCTCCTTAAAACCGGAAGTGACATTAAAACACTTTTCTCCTTGACATTTTGGGCTTTAAAGTGTTGTTGTATCCGTTTTGGGGACTTTTGATCCCGTTTTGACACATTTTGTGCCTCCCTAAGCTTTTGGCCAAAGATGTGAACATTTTAAGGGCAAAACCCCCAAAATATGCAAAATTTTATTTTAGGACCATTTTACCTGTGTTTGCTTCCTTTTACCAAGAAATGACCAGAGAGATGAAAAATGACTGGATTTCAGTCTTAGGCTCGGTTCACACTTGTGCGATGCGGGAACGCTGCCAATATGCAGCGTGTTACCGCATCGCATCCACACATCTGGCAGTTCCCACTGCCATATGCGATACGCAGGGGGTGTCAATTAAACGTTAACGACACCCCCAGTTTGATTGCATTTTGCAGTGCGATCTGCAAGTACGCACAGAATCGCATCGCACAAGTGTGAACCACTGTGCGATTTGATTTTGATGCGACTCAAAAAATGCCTCCTGTGCGTCTTTGGTGCGGATGCAGTGCGAATTTAGCCATAGAAAGTGTATGGCTGAAATTCGCACCGCACATGAGATCGCATGTAACGAAGGAGCAGTGTGCTCCGAATTAAATGCGATCTCCGCAGCCGCACGAGTGTGAACGGGCACTTTAAAAGCTTTGAAATTACCTGGGAAACTGGCATTGTCTGAAACCGGAAGTGGCAAACCGGAAGTGACCTCCTTAAATCCGGAAGTGACATTAAAACACTTTTCTCCTTGACATTTTGGGCTTTAAAGTGTTGTTGTATCCGTTTTGGGGACTTTTGATCCCGTTTTGACACATTTTCTGCCTCCCTAAGCCTTTGGCCAAAGATGTGAACATTTTAAGGGCAAAACCCCCAAAATATGCAACATTTTATTTTGGGACCATTTTACCTGTGTTTGCTTCCTTTTACCAAGAAATGACCAGAGAGATGAAAAATGACTGGATTTCAGTCTTAGGCTCGGTTCCCACTTGTGCGATGCGGGAACGCTGCCAATATGCAGCGTGTTACCGCATCGCATCCACACATCTGGCAGTTCCCACTGCCATATGCGATACGCAGGGGGTGTCAATTAAACGTTAACGACACCCCCAGTTTGATTGCATATCGCAGTGCGATCTGCAAGTACGCACAGAATCGCATCGCACAAGTGTGAACCACTGTGCGATTTGATTTTGATGCGGCTCAAAAAATGCCTCCTGTGCGTCTTTGGTGCGGATGCAGTGCGAATTCAGCCATACAAAGTGTATGGCTGAAATTCGCACCGCACATGAGATCGCATGTAATGAAGGAGCAGTGCGCTCCGAATTAAATGTGATCTCCGCAGCCGCACGAGTGTGAACGGGCACTTAAAAAGCTTTGAAATCACCTGGGAAACTGGCATTGTCTGAGACCGGAAATGGCAAACCGGAAGTGACCTCCTTAAAACCGGAAGTGACATTAAAACACTTTTCTCCTTGACATTTTGGGCTTGAAAGTGTTGTTGTATCCGTTTTGGGGACTTTTGTTCCCGTTTTGACACATTTTCTGCCTCCCTAAGCCTTTGGCCAAAGATGTGAACATTTTAAGTGCAAAACCCCCAAAATATGCAAAATTTAATTTTGGGACCATTTTACCTGTGTTTGCTTCCTTTTACCAAGAAATGACCAGAGATGAAAAATGACTGGATTTCAGTCTTAGGCTCGGTTCCCACTTGTGCGATGCGGGAACGCTGCGAATATGCAGCGTGTTACCGCATCGCATCCACACATCTGGCAGTTCCCACTGCCATATGCGATACGCAGGGGGTGTCAATTAAACGTTAACGACACCCCCAGTTTGATTGCATTTTGCAGTGCGATCTGAGAGTACGCACAGAATCGCATCGCACAAATGTGAACCACTGTGCGATTTGATTTTGATGCGGCTCAAAAAATGCCTCCTGTGCGTCTTTGGTGCGGATGCAGTGCGAATTCAGCCATACAAAGTGTATGGCTGAAATTCGCACCGCACATGAGATCGCATGTAATGAAGGAGCAGTGCGCTCCGAATTAAATGTGATCTCCGCAGCCGCACGAGTGTGAACGGGCACTTAAAAAGCTTTGAAATCACCTGGGAAACTGGCATTGTCTGAGACCGGAAATGGCAAACCGGAAGTGACCTCCTTAAAACCGGAAGTGACATTAAAACACTTTTCTCCTTGACATTTTGGGCTTGAAAGTGTTGTTGTATCCGTTTTGGGGACTTTTGTTCCCGTTTTGACACATTTTCTGCCTCCCTAAGCCTTTGGCCAAAGATGTGAACATTTTAAGTGCAAAACCCCCAAAATATGCAAAATTTAATTTTGGGACCATTTTACCTGTGTTTGCTTCCTTTTACCAAGAAATGACCAGAGATGAAAAATGACTGGATTTCAGTCTTAGGCTCGGTTCCCACTTGTGCGATGCGGGAACGCTGCGAATATGCAGCGTGTTACCGCATCGCATCCACACATCTGGCAGTTCCCACTGCCATATGCGATACGCAGGGGGTGTCAATTAAACGTTAACGACACCCCCAGTTTGATTGCATTTTGCAGTGCGATCTGAGAGTACGCACAGAATCGCATCGCACAAGTGTGAACCACTGTGCGATTTGATTTTGATGCGGCTCAAAAAATGCCTCCTGTGCGTCTTTGGTGCGGATGCAGTGCGAATTCAGCCATACAAAGTGTATGGCTGAAATTCGCACCACACATGAGATCGCATGTAATGAAGGAGCAGTGCGCTCCGAATTAAATGCGATCTCCGCAGCCGCACGAGTGTGAACGGGCACTTAAAAAGCTTTGAAATTACCTGGGAAACTGGCATTGTCTGAAACCGGAAATGGCAAACCGGAAGTGACCTCCTTAAAACCGGAAGTGACATTAAAACACTTTTCTCCTTGACATTTTGGGCTTTAAAGTGTTGTTGTATCCGTTTTGGGGACTTTTGATCCCGTTTTGACACATTTTGTGCCTCCCTAAGCTTTTGGCCAAAGATGTGAACATTTTAAGGGCAAAACCCCCAAAATATGCAAAATTTTATTTTAGGACCATTTTACCTGTGTTTGCTTCCTTTTACCAAGAAATGACCAGAGAGATGAAAAATGACTGGATTTCAGTCTTAGGCTCGGTTCACACTTGTGCGATGCGGGAACGCTGCCAATATGCAGCGTGTTACCGCATCGCATCCACACATCTGGCAGTTCCCACTGCCATATGCGATACGCAGGGGGTGTCAATTAAACGTTAACGACACCCCCAGTTTGATTGCATATCGCAGTGCGATCTGCAAGTACGCACAGAATCGCATTGCACAAGTGTGAACCACTGTGCGATTTGATTTTGATGCGGCTCAAAAAATGCCTCCTGTGCGTCTTTGGTGCGTAAGCAGTGCGAATTTAGCCATAGAAAGTGTATGGCTGAAATTCGCACCGCACATGAGATCGCATGTAACGAAGGAGCAGTGTGCTCCGAATTAAATGCGATCTCCGCAGCCGCACGAGTGTGAACGGGCACTTTAAAAGCTTTGAAATTACCTGGGAAACTGGCATTGTCTGAAACCGGAAGTGGCAAACCGGAAGTGACCTCCTTAAAACCGGAAGTGGCATTAAAACACTTTTCTCCTTGACATTTTGGGCTTTAAAGTGTTGTTGTATCCGTTTTGGGGACTTTTGATCCCGTTTTGACACATTTTCTGCCTCCCTAAGCCTTTGGCCAAAGATGTGAACATTTTAAGGGCAAAACCCCCAAAATATGCAAAATTTAATTTTGGGACCATTTTACCTGTGTTTGCTTCCTTTTACCAAGAAAAGACCAGAGAGATGAAAAATGACTGGATTTCAGTCTTAGGCTCGGTTCACACTTGTGCGATGCGGGAACGCTGCCAATATGCAGCGTGTTACCGCATCGCATCCACACAACTGGCAGTTCCCACTGCCATATGCGATACGCAGGGGGTGTCAATTAAACGTTAACGACACCCCCAGTTTGATTGCATATCGCAGTGCGATCTGCAAGTACGCACAGAATCGCATCGCACAAGTGTGAACCACTGTGCGATTTGATTTTGATGCGGCTCAAAAAATGCTTCCTGTGCGTCTTTGGTGCAGATGCAGTGTGAATTCAGCCATACAGAGTGTATGGCTGAAATTCACACTGCACATGAGATCGCATGTAATGAAGGAGCAGTGCGCTCCGAATTAAATGCGATCTCCGCAGCCGCACGAGTGTGAAAGGGCACTTAAAAAGCTTTGAAATTACCTAGGAAACTGGCATTGTCTGAAACCGGAAGTGGCAAACCGGAAGTGACCTCCTTAAAACCGGAAGTGACATTAAAACACTTTTCTCCTTGACATTTTGGGCTTTAAAGTGTTGTTGTATCCGTTTTGGGGACTTTTGATCCCGTTTTGACACATTTTCTGCCTCCCTAAGCCTTTGGCCAAAGATGTGAACATTTTAAGGGCAAAACCCCCAAAATATGCAAAATTAAATTTTGGGACCATTTTACCTGTGTTTGCTTCCTTTTACCAAGAAATGACCAGAGATGAAAAATGACTGGATTTCAGTCTTAGGCTCGGTTCACACTTGTGCAATGTGGGAATGCTGCCAATATGCAGCGTGTTACCGCATCGCATCCACACATCTGGCAGTTCCCGCTGCCATATGCGATACGCAGGGGGTGTCAATTAAACGTTAACGACACCCCCAGTTTGATTGCATATCGCAGTGCGATCTGCAAGTACGCACAGAATCGCATCGCACAAGTGTGAACCACTGTGCGATTTGATTTTGATGCAGCTCAAAAAATGCCCCTGTGCGTCTTTGGTGCGGATGCAGTGCGAATTTAGCCATAGAAAGTGTATGGCTGAAATTCGCACCGCACATGAGATCGCATGTAACGAAGGAGCAGTGTGCTCCGAATTAAATGCGATCTCCGCAGCCGCACGAGTGTGAACGGGCACTTTAAAAGCTTTGAAATTACCTGGGAAACTGGCATTGTCTGAAACCGGAAGTGGCAAACCGGAAGTGACCTCCTTAAAACCGGAAGTGGCATTAAAACACTTTTCTCCTTGACATTTTGGGCTTTAAAGTGTTGTTGTATCCGTTTTGGGGACTTTTGATCCCGTTTTGACACATTTTCTGCCTCCCTAAGCCTTTGGCTAAAGATGTGAACATTTTAAGGGCAAAACCCCCAAAATATGCAAAATTTAATTTTGGGACCATTTTACCTGTGTTTGCTTCCTTTTACCAAGAAATGACCAGAGAGATGAAAAATGACTAGATTTCAGTCTTAGGCTCGGTTCACACTTGTGCGATGCGGGAACGCTGCCAATATGCAGCGTGTTACCGCATCGCATCCACACAACTGGCAGTTCCCACTGCCATATGCGATACGCAGGGGGTGTCAATTAAACGTTAACGACACCCCCAGTTTGATTGCATATCGCAGTGCGATCTGCAAGTACGCACAGAATCGCATCGCACAAGTGTGAACCACTGTGCGATTTGATTTTGATGCAGCTCAAAAAATGCCCCTGTGCGTCTTTGGTGCGGATGCAGTGCGAATTTAGCCATAGAAAGTGTATGGCTGAAATTCGCACCGCACATGAGATCGCATGTAACGAAGGAGCAGTGTGCTCCGAATTAAATGCGATCTCCGCAGCCGCACGAGTGTGAACGGGCACTTTAAAAGCTTTGAAATTACCTGGGAAACTGGCATTGTCTGAAACCGGAAGTGGCAAACCGGAAGTGACCTCCTTAAAACCGGAAGTGGCATTAAAACACTTTTCTCCTTGACATTTTGGGCTTTAAAGTGTTGTTGTATCCGTTTTGGGGACTTTTGATCCCGTTTTGACACATTTTCTGCCTCCCTAAGCCTTTGGCTAAAGATGTGAACATTTTAAGGGCAAAACCCCCAAAATATGCAAAATTTAATTTTGGGACCATTTTACCTGTGTTTGCTTCCTTTTACCAAGAAATGACCAGAGAGATGAAAAATGACTAGATTTCAGTCTTAGGCTCGGTTCACACTTGTGCGATGCGGGAACGCTGCCAATATGCAGCGTGTTACCGCATCGCATCCACACATCTGGCAGTTCCCACTGCCATATGCGATACGCAGGGGGTGTCAATTAAACGTTAACGACACCCCCAGTTTGATTGCATATCGCAGTGCGATCTGAGAGTACGCACAGAATCGCATCGCACAAGTGTGAACCACTGTGCGATTTGATTTTGATGCGGCTCAAAAAATGCCCCTGTGCGTCTTTGGTGCGGATGCAGTGCGAATTTAGCCATAGAAAGTGTATGGCTGAAATTCGCACCGCACATGAGATCGCATGTAACGAAGGAGCAGTGTGCTCCGCATTAAATGCGATCTCCGCAGCCGCACGAGTGTGAACGGGCACTTTAAAAGCTTTGAAATTACCTGGGAAACTGGCATTGTCTGAAACCGGAAGTGGCAAACCGGAAGTGACCTCCTTAAAACCGGAAGTGGCATTAAAACACTTTTCTCCTTGACATTTTGGGCTTTAAAGTGTTGTTGTATCCGTTTTGGGGACTTTTGATCCCGTTTTGACACATTTTCTGCCTCCCTAAGCCTTTGGCTAAAGATGTGAACATTTTAAGGGCAAAACCCCCAAAATATGCAAAATTTAATTTTGGGACCATTTTACCTGTGTTTGCTTCCTTTTACCAAGAAATGACCAGAGAGATGAAAAATGACTAAATTTAAGTCTTAGGCTCGGTTCACACTTGTGCGATGCGGGAACGCTGCCAATATGCAGCGTGTTACCGCATCGCATCCACACATCTGGCAGTTCCCACTGCCATATGCGATACGCAGGGGGTGTCAATTAAACGTTAACGACACCCCCAGTTTGATTGCATATCGCAGTGCGATCTGAGAGTGCGCACAGAATCGCATCGCACAAGTGTGAACCACTGTGCGATTTGATTTTGATGCGGCTCAAAAAATGCCCCTGTGCGTCTTTGGTGCGGATGCAGTGCGAATTTAGCCATAGAAAGTGTATGGCTGAAATTCGCACCGCACATGAGATCGCATGTAACGAAGGAGCAGTGTGCTCCGCATTAAATGCGATCTCCGCAGCCGCACGAGTGTGAACGGGCACTTTAAAAGCTTTGAAATTACCTGGGAAACTGGCATTGTCTGAAACCGGAAGTGGCAAACCGGAAGTGACCTCCTTAAAACCGGAAGTGGCATTAAAACACTTTTCTCCTTGACATTTTGGGCTTTAAAGTGTTGTTGTATCCGTTTTGGGGACTTTTGATCCCGTTTTGACACATTTTCTGCCTCCCTAAGCCTTTGGCTAAAGATGTGAACATTTTAAGGGCAAAACCCCCAAAATATGCAAAATTTAATTTTGGGACCATTTTACCTGTGTTTGCTTCCTTTTACCAAGAAATGACCAGAGAGATGAAAAATGACTAAATTTAAGTCTTAGGCTCGGTTCACACTTGTGCGATGCGGGAACGCTGCCAATATGCAGCGTGTTACCGCATCGCATCCACACATCTGGCAGTTCCCACTGCCATATGCGATACGCAGGGGGTGTCAATTAAACGTTAACGACACCCCCAGTTTGATTGCATATCGCAGTGCGATCTGCAAGTACGCACAGAATCGCATTGCACAAGTGTGAACCACTGTGCGATTTGATTTTGATGCGACTCAAAAAATGCCTCCTGTGCGTCTTTGGTGCGGATGCAGTGCGAATTTAGCCATACAAAGTGTATGGCTGAAATTCGCACCGCACATGAGATCGCATGTAATGAAGGAGCAGTGCGCTCCGAATTAAATGCGATCTCCGCAGCCGCACGAGTGTGAACGGGCACTTAAAAAGCTTTGAAATTACCTGGGAAACTGGCATTGTCTGAGACCGGAAATGGCAAACCGGAAGTGACCTACTTAAAACCGGAAGTGACATTAAAACACTTTTCTCCTTGACATTTTGGGCTTTAAAGTGTTGTTGTATCCGTTTTGGGGACTTTTGATCCCGTTTTGACACATTTTCTGCCTCCCTAAGCCTTTGGCCAAAGATGTGAACATTTTAAGGGCAAAACCCCCAAAATATGCAAAATTTAATTTTGGGACCATTTTACCTGTGTTTGCTTCCTTTTACCAAGAAAAGACCAGAGAGATGAAAAATGACTGGATTTCAGTCTTAGGCTCGGTTCACACTTGTGCGATGCGGGAACGCTGCCAATATGCAGCGTGTTACCGCATCGCATCCACACAACTGGCAGTTCCCACTGCCATATGCGATACGCAGGGGGTGTCAATTAAACGTTAACGACACCCCCAGTTTGATTGCATATCGCAGTGCGATCTGCAAGTACGCACAGAATCGCATCGCACAAGTGTGAACCACTGTGCGATTTGATTTTGATGCAGCTCAAAAAATGCCCCTGTGCGTCTTTGGTGCGGATGCAGTGCGAATTTAGCCATAGAAAGTGTATGGCTGAAATTCGCACCGCACATGAGATCGCATGTAACGAAGGAGCAGTGTGCTCCGAATTAAATGCGATCTCCGCAGCCGCACGAGTGTGAACGGGCACTTTAAAAGCTTTGAAATTACCTGGGAAACTGGCATTGTCTGAAACCGGAAGTGGCAAACCGGAAGTGACCTCCTTAAAACCGGAAGTGGCATTAAAACACTTTTCTCCTTGACATTTTGGGCTTTAAAGTGTTGTTGTATCCGTTTTGGGGACTTTTGATCCCGTTTTGACACATTTTCTGCCTCCCTAAGCCTTTGGCTAAAGATGTGAACATTTTAAGGGCAAAACCCCCAAAATATGCAAAATTTAATTTTGGGACCATTTTACCTGTGTTTGCTTCCTTTTACCAAGAAATGACCAGAGAGATGAAAAATGACTAGATTTCAGTCTTAGGCTCGGTTCACACTTGTGCGATGCGGGAACGCTGCCAATATGCAGCGTGTTACCGCATCGCATCCACACATCTGGCAGTTCCCACTGCCATATGCGATACGCAGGGGGTGTCAATTAAACGTTAACGACACCCCCAGTTTGATTGCATATCGCAGTGCGATCTGAGAGTACGCACAGAATCGCATCGCACAAGTGTGAACCACTGTGCGATTTGATTTTGATGCGGCTCAAAAAATGCCCCTGTGCGTCTTTGGTGCGGATGCAGTGCGAATTTAGCCATAGAAAGTGTATGGCTGAAATTCGCACCGCACATGAGATCGCATGTAACGAAGGAGCAGTGTGCTCCGCATTAAATGCGATCTCCGCAGCCGCACGAGTGTGAACGGGCACTTTAAAAGCTTTGAAATTACCTGGGAAACTGGCATTGTCTGAAACCGGAAGTGGCAAACCGGAAGTGACCTCCTTAAAACCGGAAGTGGCATTAAAACACTTTTCTCCTTGACATTTTGGGCTTTAAAGTGTTGTTGTATCCGTTTTGGGGACTTTTGATCCCGTTTTGACACATTTTCTGCCTCCCTAAGCCTTTGGCCAAAGATGTGAACATTTTAAGGGCAAAACCCCCAAAATATGCAAAATTTAATTTTGGGACCATTTTACCTGTGTTTGCTTCCTTTTACCAAGAAAAGACCAGAGAGATGAAAAATGACTGGATTTCAGTCTTAGGCTCGGTTCACACTTGTGCGATGCGGGAACGCTGCCAATATGCAGCGTGTTACCGCATCGCATCCACACAACTGGCAGTTCCCACTGCCATATGCGATACGCAGGGGGTGTCAATTAAACGTTAACGACACCCCCAGTTTGATTGCATATCGCAGTGCGATCTGCAAGTACGCACAGAATCGCATCGCACAAGTGTGAACCACTGTGCGATTTGATTTTGATGCGACTCAAAAAATGCCTCCTGTGCGTCTTTGGTGCGGATGCAGTGCGAATTTAGCCATAGAAAGTGTATGGCTGAAATTCGCACCGCACATGAGATCGCATGTAACGAAGGAGCAGTGTGCTCCGAATTAAATGCGATCTCCGCAGCCGCACGAGTGTGAACGGGCACTTTAAAAGCTTTGAAATTACCTGGGAAACTGGCATTGTCTGAAACCGGAAGTGGCAAACCGGAAGTGACCTCCTTAAATCCGGAAGTGACATTAAAACACTTTTCTCCTTGACATTTTGGGCTTTAAAGTGTTGTTGTATCCGTTTTGGGGACTTTTGATCCCGTTTTGACACATTTTCTGCCTCCCTAAGCCTTTGGCCAAAGATGTGAACATTTTAAGGGCAAAACCCCCAAAATATGCAACATTTTATTTTGGGACCATTTTACCTGTGTTTGCTTCCTTTTACCAAGAAATGACCAGAGAGATGAAAAATGACTGGATTTCAGTCTTAGGCTCGGTTCCCACTTGTGCGATGCGGGAACGCTGCCAATATGCAGCGTGTTACCGCATCGCATCCACACATCTGGCAGTTCCCACTGCCATATGCGATACGCAGGGGGTGTCAATTAAACGTTAACGACACCCCCAGTTTGATTGCATATCGCAGTGCGATCTGCAAGTACGCACAGAATCGCATCGCACAAGTGTGAACCACTGTGCGATTTGATTTTGATGCGGCTCAAAAAATGCCTCCTGTGCGTCTTTGGTGCGGATGCAGTGCGAATTCAGCCATACAAAGTGTATGGCTGAAATTCGCACCGCACATGAGATCGCATGTAATGAAGGAGCAGTGCGCTCCGAATTAAATGTGATCTCCGCAGCCGCACGAGTGTGAACGGGCACTTAAAAAGCTTTGAAATCACCTGGGAAACTGGCATTGTCTGAGACCGGAAATGGCAAACCGGAAGTGACCTCCTTAAAACCGGAAGTGACATTAAAACACTTTTCTCCTTGACATTTTGGGCTTGAAAGTGTTGTTGTATCCGTTTTGGGGACTTTTGTTCCCGTTTTGACACATTTTCTGCCTCCCTAAGCCTTTGGCCAAAGATGTGAACATTTTAAGTGCAAAACCCCCAAAATATGCAAAATTTAATTTTGGGACCATTTTACCTGTGTTTGCTTCCTTTTACCAAGAAATGACCAGAGATGAAAAATGACTGGATTTCAGTCTTAGGCTCGGTTCCCACTTGTGCGATGCGGGAACGCTGCGAATATGCAGCGTGTTACCGCATCGCATCCACACATCTGGCAGTTCCCACTGCCATATGCGATACGCAGGGGGTGTCAATTAAACGTTAACGACACCCCCAGTTTGATTGCATTTTGCAGTGCGATCTGAGAGTACGCACAGAATCGCATCGCACAAATGTGAACCACTGTGCGATTTGATTTTGATGCGGCTCAAAAAATGCCTCCTGTGCGTCTTTGGTGCGGATGCAGTGCGAATTCAGCCATACAAAGTGTATGGCTGAAATTCGCACCGCACATGAGATCGCATGTAATGAAGGAGCAGTGCGCTCCGAATTAAATGTGATCTCCGCAGCCGCACGAGTGTGAACGGGCACTTAAAAAGCTTTGAAATCACCTGGGAAACTGGCATTGTCTGAGACCGGAAATGGCAAACCGGAAGTGACCTCCTTAAAACCGGAAGTGACATTAAAACACTTTTCTCCTTGACATTTTGGGCTTGAAAGTGTTGTTGTATCCGTTTTGGGGACTTTTGTTCCCGTTTTGACACATTTTCTGCCTCCCTAAGCCTTTGGCCAAAGATGTGAACATTTTAAGTGCAAAACCCCCAAAATATGCAAAATTTAATTTTGGGACCATTTTACCTGTGTTTGCTTCCTTTTACCAAGAAATGACCAGAGATGAAAAATGACTGGATTTCAGTCTTAGGCTCGGTTCCCACTTGTGCGATGCGGGAACGCTGCGAATATGCAGCGTGTTACCGCATCGCATCCACACATCTGGCAGTTCCCACTGCCATATGCGATACGCAGGGGGTGTCAATTAAACGTTAACGACACCCCCAGTTTGATTGCATTTTGCAGTGCGATCTGAGAGTACGCACAGAATCGCATCGCACAAGTGTGAACCACTGTGCGATTTGATTTTGATGCGGCTCAAAAAATGCCTCCTGTGCGTCTTTGGTGCGGATGCAGTGCGAATTCAGCCATACAAAGTGTATGGCTGAAATTCGCACCACACATGAGATCGCATGTAATGAAGGAGCAGTGCGCTCCGAATTAAATGCGATCTCCGCAGCCGCACGAGTGTGAACGGGCACTTAAAAAGCTTTGAAATTACCTGGGAAACTGGCATTGTCTGAAACCGGAAATGGCAAACCGGAAGTGACCTCCTTAAAACCGGAAGTGACATTAAAACACTTTTCTCCTTGACATTTTGGGCTTTAAAGTGTTGTTGTATCCGTTTTGGGGACTTTTGATCCCGTTTTGACACATTTTGTGCCTCCCTAAGCTTTTGGCCAAAGATGTGAACATTTTAAGGGCAAAACCCCCAAAATATGCAAAATTTTATTTTAGGACCATTTTACCTGTGTTTGCTTCCTTTTACCAAGAAATGACCAGAGAGATGAAAAATGACTGGATTTCAGTCTTAGGCTCGGTTCACACTTGTGCGATGCGGGAACGCTGCCAATATGCAGCGTGTTACCGCATCGCATCCACACATCTGGCAGTTCCCACTGCCATATGCGATACGCAGGGGGTGTCAATTAAACGTTAACGACACCCCCAGTTTGATTGCATTTTGCAGTGCGATCTGCAAGTACGCACAGAATCGCATCGCACAAGTGTGAACCACTGTGCGATTTGATTTTGATGCGACTCAAAAAATGCCTCCTGTGCGTCTTTGGTGCGGATGCAGTGCGAATTTAGCCATAGAAAGTGTATGGCTGAAATTCGCACCGCACATGAGATCGCATGTAACGAAGGAGCAGTGTGCTCCGAATTAAATGCGATCTCCGCAGCCGCACGAGTGTGAACGGGCACTTTAAAAGCTTTGAAATTACCTGGGAAACTGGCATTGTCTGAAACCGGAAGTGGCAAACCGGAAGTGACCTCCTTAAATCCGGAAGTGACATTAAAACACTTTTCTCCTTGACATTTTGGGCTTTAAAGTGTTGTATCCGTTTTGGGGACTTTTGATCCCGTTTTGACACATTTTCTGCCTCCCTAAGCCTTTGGCCAAAGATGTGAACATTTTAAGGGCAAAACCCCCAAAATATGCAAAATTAAATTTTGGGACCATTTTACCTGTGTTTGCTTCCTTTTACCAAGAAATGACCAGAGAGATGAAAAATGACTAGATTTCAGTCTTAGGCTCGGTTCCCACTTGTGCGATGCGGGAACGCTGCCAATATGCAGCGTGTTACCGCATCGCATCCACACATCTGGCAGTTCCCACTGCCATATGCGATACGCAGGGGGTGTCAATTAAACGTTAACGACACCCCCAGTTTGATTGCATATCGCAGTGCGATCTGCAAGTACGCACAGAATCGCATCGCACAAGTGTGAACCACTGTGCGATTTGATTTTGATGCGGCTCAAAAAATGCCTCCTGTGCGTCTTTGGTGCGGATGCAGTGCGAATTCAGCCATACAAAGTGTATGGCTGAAATTCGCACCGCACATGAGATCGCATGTAATGAAGGAGCAGTGCGCTCCGAATTAAATGTGATCTCCGCAGCCGCACGAGTGTGAACGGGCACTTAAAAAGCTTTGAAATCACCTGGGAAACTGGCATTGTCTGAGACCGGAAATGGCAAACCGGAAGTGACCTCCTTAAAACCGGAAGTGACATTAAAACACTTTTCTCCTTGACATTTTGGGCTTGAAAGTGTTGTTGTATCCGTTTTGGGGACTTTTGTTCCCGTTTTGACACATTTTCTGCCTCCCTAAGCCTTTGGCCAAAGATGTGAACATTTTAAGTGCAAAACCCCCAAAATATGCAAAATTTAATTTTGGGACCATTTTACCTGTGTTTGCTTCCTTTTACCAAGAAATGACCAGAGATGAAAAATGACTGGATTTCAGTCTTAGGCTCGGTTCCCACTTGTGCGATGCGGGAACGCTGCGAATATGCAGCGTGTTACCGCATCGCATCCACACATCTGGCAGTTCCCACTGCCATATGCGATACGCAGGGGGTGTCAATTAAACGTTAACGACACCCCCAGTTTGATTGCATTTTGCAGTGCGATCTGAGAGTACGCACAGAATCGCATCGCACAAATGTGAACCACTGTGCGATTTGATTTTGATGCGGCTCAAAAAATGCCTCCTGTGCGTCTTTGGTGCGGATGCAGTGCGAATTCAGCCATACAAAGTGTATGGCTGAAATTCGCACCGCACATGAGATCGCATGTAATGAAGGAGCAGTGCGCTCCGAATTAAATGTGATCTCCGCAGCCGCACGAGTGTGAACGGGCACTTAAAAAGCTTTGAAATCACCTGGGAAACTGGCATTGTCTGAGACCGGAAATGGCAAACCGGAAGTGACCTCCTTAAAACCGGAAGTGACATTAAAACACTTTTCTCCTTGACATTTTGGGCTTGAAAGTGTTGTTGTATCCGTTTTGGGGACTTTTGTTCCCGTTTTGACACATTTTCTGCCTCCCTAAGCCTTTGGCCAAAGATGTGAACATTTTAAGTGCAAAACCCCCAAAATATGCAAAATTTAATTTTGGGACCATTTTACCTGTGTTTGCTTCCTTTTACCAAGAAATGACCAGAGATGAAAAATGACTGGATTTCAGTCTTAGGCTCGGTTCCCACTTGTGCGATGCGGGAACGCTGCGAATATGCAGCGTGTTACCGCATCGCATCCACACATCTGGCAGTTCCCACTGCCATATGCGATACGCAGGGGGTGTCAATTAAACGTTAACGACACCCCCAGTTTGATTGCATTTTGCAGTGCGATCTGAGAGTACGCACAGAATCGCATCGCACAAGTGTGAACCACTGTGCGATTTGATTTTGATGCGGCTCAAAAAATGCCTCCTGTGCGTCTTTGGTGCGGATGCAGTGCGAATTCAGCCATACAAAGTGTATGGCTGAAATTCGCACCACACATGAGATCGCATGTAATGAAGGAGCAGTGCGCTCCGAATTAAATGCGATCTCCGCAGCCGCACGAGTGTGAACGGGCACTTAAAAAGCTTTGAAATTACCTGGGAAACTGGCATTGTCTGAAACCGGAAATGGCAAACCGGAAGTGACCTCCTTAAAACCGGAAGTGACATTAAAACACTTTTCTCCTTGACATTTTGGGCTTTAAAGTGTTGTTGTATCCGTTTTGGGGACTTTTGATCCCGTTTTGACACATTTTGTGCCTCCCTAAGCTTTTGGCCAAAGATGTGAACATTTTAAGGGCAAAACCCCCAAAATATGCAAAATTTTATTTTAGGACCATTTTACCTGTGTTTGCTTCCTTTTACCAAGAAATGACCAGAGAGATGAAAAATGACTGGATTTCAGTCTTAGGCTCGGTTCACACTTGTGCGATGCGGGAACGCTGCCAATATGCAGCGTGTTACCGCATCGCATCCACACATCTGGCAGTTCCCACTGCCATATGCGATACGCAGGGGGTGTCAATTAAACGTTAACGACACCCCCAGTTTGATTGCATTTTGCAGTGCGATCTGCAAGTACGCACAGAATCGCATCGCACAAGTGTGAACCACTGTGCGATTTGATTTTGATGCGACTCAAAAAATGCCTCCTGTGCGTCTTTGGTGCGGATGCAGTGCGAATTTAGCCATAGAAAGTGTATGGCTGAAATTCGCACCGCACATGAGATCGCATGTAACGAAGGAGCAGTGTGCTCCGAATTAAATGCGATCTCCGCAGCCGCACGAGTGTGAACGGGCACTTTAAAAGCTTTGAAATTACCTGGGAAACTGGCATTGTCTGAAACCGGAAGTGGCAAACCGGAAGTGACCTCCTTAAATCCGGAAGTGACATTAAAACACTTTTCTCCTTGACATTTTGGGCTTTAAAGTGTTGTATCCGTTTTGGGGACTTTTGATCCCGTTTTGACACATTTTCTGCCTCCCTAAGCCTTTGGCCAAAGATGTGAACATTTTAAGGGCAAAACCCCCAAAATATGCAAAATTAAATTTTGGGACCATTTTACCTGTGTTTGCTTCCTTTTACCAAGAAATGACCAGAGAGATGAAAAATGACTAGATTTCAGTCTTAGGCTCGGTTCACACTTGTGCGATGCGGGAACGCTGCCAATATGCAGCGTGTTACCGCATCGCATCCACACATCTGGCAGTTCCCACTGCCATATGCGATACGCAGGGGGTGTCAATTAAACGTTAACGACACCCCCAGTTTGATTGCATATCGCAGTGCGATCTGCAAGTACGCACAGAATCGCATTGCACAAGTGTGAACCACTGTGCGATTTGATTTTGATGCGGCTCAAAAAATGCCTCCTGTGCGTCTTTGGTGCGTAAGCAGTGCGAATTTAGCCATAGAAAGTGTATGGCTGAAATTCGCACCGCACATGAGATCGCATGTAACGAAGGAGCAGTGTGCTCCGAATTAAATGCGATCTCCGCAGCCGCACGAGTGTGAACGGGCACTTTAAAAGCTTTGAAATTACCTGGGAAACTGGCATTGTCTGAAACCGGAAGTGGCAAACCGGAAGTGACCTCCTTAAAACCGGAAGTGGCATTAAAACACTTTTCTCCTTGACATTTTGGGCTTTAAAGTGTTGTTGTATCCGTTTTGGGGACTTTTGATCCCGTTTTGACACATTTTCTGCCTCCCTAAGCCTTTGGCCAAAGATGTGAACATTTTAAGGGCAAAACCCCCAAAATATGCAAAATTTAATTTTGGGACCATTTTACCTGTGTTTGCTTCCTTTTACCAAGAAAAGACCAGAGAGATGAAAAATGACTGGATTTCAGTCTTAGGCTCGGTTCACACTTGTGCGATGCGGGAACGCTGCCAATATGCAGCGTGTTACCGCATCGCATCCACACAACTGGCAGTTCCCACTGCCATATGCGATACGCAGGGGGTGTCAATTAAACGTTAACGACACCCCCAGTTTGATTGCATATCGCAGTGCGATCTGCAAGTACGCACAGAATCGCATCGCACAAGTGTGAACCACTGTGCGATTTGATTTTGATGCGGCTCAAAAAATGCTTCCTGTGCGTCTTTGGTGCAGATGCAGTGTGAATTCAGCCATACAGAGTGTATGGCTGAAATTCACACTGCACATGAGATCGCATGTAATGAAGGAGCAGTGCGCTCCGAATTAAATGCGATCTCCGCAGCCGCACGAGTGTGAAAGGGCACTTAAAAAGCTTTGAAATTACCTAGGAAACTGGCATTGTCTGAAACCGGAAGTGGCAAACCGGAAGTGACCTCCTTAAAACCGGAAGTGACATTAAAACACTTTTCTCCTTGACATTTTGGGCTTTAAAGTGTTGTTGTATCCGTTTTGGGGACTTTTGATCCCGTTTTGACACATTTTCTGCCTCCCTAAGCCTTTGGCCAAAGATGTGAACATTTTAAGGGCAAAACCCCCAAAATATGCAAAATTAAATTTTGGGACCATTTTACCTGTGTTTGCTTCCTTTTACCAAGAAATGACCAGAGATGAAAAATGACTGGATTTCAGTCTTAGGCTCGGTTCACACTTGTGCAATGTGGGAATGCTGCCAATATGCAGCGTGTTACCGCATCGCATCCACACATCTGGCAGTTCCCGCTGCCATATGCGATACGCAGGGGGTGTCAATTAAACGTTAACGACACCCCCAGTTTGATTGCATATCGCAGTGCGATCTGCAAGTACGCACAGAATCGCATCGCACAAGTGTGAACCACTGTGCGATTTGATTTTGATGCGACTCAAAAAATGCCTCCTGTGCGTCTTTGGTGCGGATGCAGTGCAAATTTAGCCATAGAAAGTGTGTGGCTGAAATTCGCACCGCACATGAGATCGCATGTAACGAAGGAGCAGTGTGCTCCGAATTAAATGCAATCTCCGCAGCCGCACGAGTGTGAACGGGCACTTTAAAAGCTTTGAAATTACCTGGGAAACTGGCATTGTCTGAAACCGGAAGTGGCAAACCGGAAGTGACCTCCTTAAAACCGGAAGTGACATTAAAACACTTTTCTCCTTGACATTTTGGGCTTTAAAGTGTTGTTGTATCCGTTTTGGGGACTTTTGATCCCGTTTTGACACATTTTCTGCCTCCCTAAGCCTTTGGCTAAAGATGTGAACATTTTAAGGGCAAAACCCCCAAAATATGCAAAATTAAATTTTGGGACCATTTTACCTGTGTTTGCTTCCTTTTACCAAGAAATGACCAGAGATGAAAAATGACTGGATTTCAGTCTTAGGCTCGGTTCACACTTGTGCAATGTGGGAATGCTGCCAATATGCAGCGTGTTACCGCATCGCATCCACACATCTGGCAGTTCCCGCTGCCATATGCGATACGCAGGGGGTGTCAATTAAACGTTAACGACACCCCCAGTTTGATTGCATATCGCAGTGCGATCTGCAAGTACGCACAGAATCGCATCGCACAAGTGTGAACCACTGTGCGATTTGATTTTGATGCGACTCAAAAAATGCCTCCTGTGCGTCTTTGGTGCGGATGCAGTGCAAATTTAGCCATAGAAAGTGTGTGGCTGAAATTCGCACCGCACATGAGATCGCATGTAACGAAGGAGCAGTGTGCTCCGAATTAAATGCAATCTCCGCAGCCGCACGAGTGTGAACGGGCACTTTAAAAGCTTTGAAATTACCTGGGAAACTGGCATTGTCTGAAACCGGAAGTGGCAAACCGGAAGTGACCTCCTTAAAACCGGAAGTGACATTAAAACACTTTTCTCCTTGACATTTTGGGCTTTAAAGTGTTGTTGTATCCGTTTTGGGGACTTTTGATCCCGTTTTGACACATTTTCTGCCTCCCTAAGCCTTTGGCCAAAGATGTGAACATTTTAAGGGCAAAACCCCCAAAATATGCAAAATTTAATTTTGGGACCATTTTACCTGTGTTTGCTTCCTTTTACCAAGAAATGACCAGAGAGATGAAAAATGACTAGATTTCAGTCTTAGGCTCGGTTCACACTTGTGCGATGCGGGAACGCTGCCAATATGCAGCGTGTTACCGCATCGCATCCACACATCTGGCAGTTCCCACTGCCATATGCGATACGCAGGGGGTGTCAATTAAACGTTAACGACACCCCCAGTTTGATTGCATATCGCAGTGCGATCTGCAAGTACGCACAGAATCGCATCGCACAAGTGTGAACCACTGTGCGATTTGATTTTGATGCGACTCAAAAAATGCCTCCTGTGCGTCTTTGGTGCGGATGCAGTGCGAATTTAGCCATAGAAAGTGTATGGCTGAAATTCGCACCGCACATGAGATCGCATGTAACGAAGGAGCAGTGTGCTCCGAATTAAATGCGATCTCCGCAGCCGCACGAGTGTGAACGGGCACTTTAAAAGCTTTGAAATTACCTGGGAAACTGGCATTGTCTGAAACCGGAAGTGGCAAACCGGAAGTGACCTCCTTAAATCCGGAAGTGACATTAAAACACTTTTCTCCTTGACATTTTGGGCTTTAAAGTGTTGTTGTATCCGTTTTGGGGACTTTTGATCCCGTTTTGACACATTTTCTGCCTCCCTAAGCCTTTGGCCAAAGATGTGAACATTTTAAGGGCAAAACCCCCAAAATATGCAACATTTTATTTTGGGACCATTTTACCTGTGTTTGCTTCCTTTTACCAAGAAATGACCAGAGAGATGAAAAATGACTGGATTTCAGTCTTAGGCTCGGTTCCCACTTGTGCGATGCGGGAACGCTGCCAATATGCAGCGTGTTACCGCATCGCATCCACACATCTGGCAGTTCCCACTGCCATATGCGATACGCAGGGGGTGTCAATTAAACGTTAACGACACCCCCAGTTTGATTGCATATCGCAGTGCGATCTGCAAGTACGCACAGAATCGCATCGCACAAGTGTGAACCACTGTGCGATTTGATTTTGATGCGGCTCAAAAAATGCCTCCTGTGCGTCTTTGGTGCGGATGCAGTGCGAATTCAGCCATACAAAGTGTATGGCTGAAATTCGCACCGCACATGAGATCGCATGTAATGAAGGAGCAGTGCGCTCCGAATTAAATGTGATCTCCGCAGCCGCACGAGTGTGAACGGGCACTTAAAAAGCTTTGAAATCACCTGGGAAACTGGCATTGTCTGAGACCGGAAATGGCAAACCGGAAGTGACCTCCTTAAAACCGGAAGTGACATTAAAACACTTTTCTCCTTGACATTTTGGGCTTGAAAGTGTTGTTGTATCCGTTTTGGGGACTTTTGTTCCCGTTTTGACACATTTTCTGCCTCCCTAAGCCTTTGGCCAAAGATGTGAACATTTTAAGGGCAAAACCCCCAAAATATGCAAAATTTAATTTTGGGACCATTTTACCTGTGTTTGCTTCCTTTTACCAAGAAAAGACCAGAGAGATGAAAAATGACTGGATTTCAGTCTTAGGCTCGGTTCACACTTGTGCGATGCGGGAACGCTGCCAATATGCAGCGTGTTACCGCATCGCATCCACACAACTGGCAGTTCCCACTGCCATATGCGATACGCAGGGGGTGTCAATTAAACGTTAACGACACCCCCAGTTTGATTGCATATCGCAGTGCGATCTGCAAGTACGCACAGAATCGCATCGCACAAGTGTGAACCACTGTGCGATTTGATTTTGATGCGACTCAAAAAATGCCTCCTGTGCGTCTTTGGTGCGGATGCAGTGCGAATTTAGCCATAGAAAGTGTATGGCTGAAATTCGCACCGCACATGAGATCGCATGTAACGAAGGAGCAGTGTGCTCCGAATTAAATGCGATCTCCGCAGCCGCACGAGTGTGAACGGGCACTTTAAAAGCTTTGAAATTACCTGGGAAACTGGCATTGTCTGAAACCGGAAGTGGCAAACCGGAAGTGACCTCCTTAAATCCGGAAGTGACATTAAAACACTTTTCTCCTTGACATTTTGGGCTTTAAAGTGTTGTTGTATCCGTTTTGGGGACTTTTGATCCCGTTTTGACACATTTTCTGCCTCCCTAAGCCTTTGGCCAAAGATGTGAACATTTTAAGGGCAAAACCCCCAAAATATGCAACATTTTATTTTGGGACCATTTTACCTGTGTTTGCTTCCTTTTACCAAGAAATGACCAGAGAGATGAAAAATGACTGGATTTCAGTCTTAGGCTCGGTTCCCACTTGTGCGATGCGGGAACGCTGCCAATATGCAGCGTGTTACCGCATCGCATCCACACATCTGGCAGTTCCCACTGCCATATGCGATACGCAGGGGGTGTCAATTAAACGTTAACGACACCCCCAGTTTGATTGCATATCGCAGTGCGATCTGCAAGTACGCACAGAATCGCATCGCACAAGTGTGAACCACTGTGCGATTTGATTTTGATGCGGCTCAAAAAATGCCTCCTGTGCGTCTTTGGTGCGGATGCAGTGCGAATTCAGCCATACAAAGTGTATGGCTGAAATTCGCACCGCACATGAGATCGCATGTAATGAAGGAGCAGTGCGCTCCGAATTAAATGTGATCTCCGCAGCCGCACGAGTGTGAACGGGCACTTAAAAAGCTTTGAAATCACCTGGGAAACTGGCATTGTCTGAGACCGGAAATGGCAAACCGGAAGTGACCTCCTTAAAACCGGAAGTGACATTAAAACACTTTTCTCCTTGACATTTTGGGCTTGAAAGTGTTGTTGTATCCGTTTTGGGGACTTTTGTTCCCGTTTTGACACATTTTCTGCCTCCCTAAGCCTTTGGCCAAAGATGTGAACATTTTAAGTGCAAAACCCCCAAAATATGCAAAATTTAATTTTGGGACCATTTTACCTGTGTTTGCTTCCTTTTACCAAGAAATGACCAGAGATGAAAAATGACTGGATTTCAGTCTTAGGCTCGGTTCCCACTTGTGCGATGCGGGAACGCTGCGAATATGCAGCGTGTTACCGCATCGCATCCACACATCTGGCAGTTCCCACTGCCATATGCGATACGCAGGGGGTGTCAATTAAACGTTAACGACACCCCCAGTTTGATTGCATTTTGCAGTGCGATCTGAGAGTACGCACAGAATCGCATCGCACAAATGTGAACCACTGTGCGATTTGATTTTGATGCGGCTCAAAAAATGCCTCCTGTGCGTCTTTGGTGCGGATGCAGTGCGAATTCAGCCATACAAAGTGTATGGCTGAAATTCGCACCGCACATGAGATCGCATGTAATGAAGGAGCAGTGCGCTCCGAATTAAATGTGATCTCCGCAGCCGCACGAGTGTGAACGGGCACTTAAAAAGCTTTGAAATCACCTGGGAAACTGGCATTGTCTGAGACCGGAAATGGCAAACCGGAAGTGACCTCCTTAAAACCGGAAGTGACATTAAAACACTTTTCTCCTTGACATTTTGGGCTTGAAAGTGTTGTTGTATCCGTTTTGGGGACTTTTGTTCCCGTTTTGACACATTTTCTGCCTCCCTAAGCCTTTGGCCAAAGATGTGAACATTTTAAGTGCAAAACCCCCAAAATATGCAAAATTTAATTTTGGGACCATTTTACCTGTGTTTGCTTCCTTTTACCAAGAAATGACCAGAGATGAAAAATGACTGGATTTCAGTCTTAGGCTCGGTTCCCACTTGTGCGATGCGGGAACGCTGCGAATATGCAGCGTGTTACCGCATCGCATCCACACATCTGGCAGTTCCCACTGCCATATGCGATACGCAGGGGGTGTCAATTAAACGTTAACGACACCCCCAGTTTGATTGCATTTTGCAGTGCGATCTGAGAGTACGCACAGAATCGCATCGCACAAGTGTGAACCACTGTGCGATTTGATTTTGATGCGGCTCAAAAAATGCCTCCTGTGCGTCTTTGGTGCGGATGCAGTGCGAATTCAGCCATACAAAGTGTATGGCTGAAATTCGCACCACACATGAGATCGCATGTAATGAAGGAGCAGTGCGCTCCGAATTAAATGCGATCTCCGCAGCCGCACGAGTGTGAACGGGCACTTAAAAAGCTTTGAAATTACCTGGGAAACTGGCATTGTCTGAAACCGGAAATGGCAAACCGGAAGTGACCTCCTTAAAACCGGAAGTGACATTAAAACACTTTTCTCCTTGACATTTTGGGCTTTAAAGTGTTGTTGTATCCGTTTTGGGGACTTTTGATCCCGTTTTGACACATTTTGTGCCTCCCTAAGCTTTTGGCCAAAGATGTGAACATTTTAAGGGCAAAACCCCCAAAATATGCAAAATTTTATTTTAGGACCATTTTACCTGTGTTTGCTTCCTTTTACCAAGAAATGACCAGAGAGATGAAAAATGACTGGATTTCAGTCTTAGGCTCGGTTCACACTTGTGCGATGCGGGAACGCTGCCAATATGCAGCGTGTTACCGCATCGCATCCACACATCTGGCAGTTCCCACTGCCATATGCGATACGCAGGGGGTGTCAATTAAACGTTAACGACACCCCCAGTTTGATTGCATTTTGCAGTGCGATCTGCAAGTACGCACAGAATCGCATCGCACAAGTGTGAACCACTGTGCGATTTGATTTTGATGCGACTCAAAAAATGCCTCCTGTGCGTCTTTGGTGCGGATGCAGTGCGAATTTAGCCATAGAAAGTGTATGGCTGAAATTCGCACCGCACATGAGATCGCATGTAACGAAGGAGCAGTGTGCTCCGAATTAAATGCGATCTCCGCAGCCGCACGAGTGTGAACGGGCACTTTAAAAGCTTTGAAATTACCTGGGAAACTGGCATTGTCTGAAACCGGAAGTGGCAAACCGGAAGTGACCTCCTTAAATCCGGAAGTGACATTAAAACACTTTTCTCCTTGACATTTTGGGCTTTAAAGTGTTGTTGTATCCGTTTTGGGGACTTTTGATCCCGTTTTGACACATTTTCTGCCTCCCTAAGCCTTTGGCCAAAGATGTGAACATTTTAAGGGCAAAACCCCCAAAATATGCAACATTTTATTTTGGGACCATTTTACCTGTGTTTGCTTCCTTTTACCAAGAAATGACCAGAGAGATGAAAAATGACTGGATTTCAGTCTTAGGCTCGGTTCCCACTTGTGCGATGCGGGAACGCTGCCAATATGCAGCGTGTTACCGCATCGCATCCACACATCTGGCAGTTCCCACTGCCATATGCGATACGCAGGGGGTGTCAATTAAACGTTAACGACACCCCCAGTTTGATTGCATATCGCAGTGCGATCTGCAAGTACGCACAGAATCGCATCGCACAAGTGTGAACCACTGTGCGATTTGATTTTGATGCGGCTCAAAAAATGCCTCCTGTGCGTCTTTGGTGCGGATGCAGTGCGAATTCAGCCATACAAAGTGTATGGCTGAAATTCGCACCGCACATGAGATCGCATGTAATGAAGGAGCAGTGCGCTCCGAATTAAATGTGATCTCCGCAGCCGCACGAGTGTGAACGGGCACTTAAAAAGCTTTGAAATCACCTGGGAAACTGGCATTGTCTGAGACCGGAAATGGCAAACCGGAAGTGACCTCCTTAAAACCGGAAGTGACATTAAAACACTTTTCTCCTTGACATTTTGGGCTTGAAAGTGTTGTTGTATCCGTTTTGGGGACTTTTGTTCCCGTTTTGACACATTTTCTGCCTCCCTAAGCCTTTGGCCAAAGATGTGAACATTTTAAGTGCAAAACCCCCAAAATATGCAAAATTTAATTTTGGGACCATTTTACCTGTGTTTGCTTCCTTTTACCAAGAAATGACCAGAGATGAAAAATGACTGGATTTCAGTCTTAGGCTCGGTTCCCACTTGTGCGATGCGGGAACGCTGCGAATATGCAGCGTGTTACCGCATCGCATCCACACATCTGGCAGTTCCCACTGCCATATGCGATACGCAGGGGGTGTCAATTAAACGTTAACGACACCCCCAGTTTGATTGCATTTTGCAGTGCGATCTGAGAGTACGCACAGAATCGCATCGCACAAATGTGAACCACTGTGCGATTTGATTTTGATGCGGCTCAAAAAATGCCTCCTGTGCGTCTTTGGTGCGGATGCAGTGCGAATTCAGCCATACAAAGTGTATGGCTGAAATTCGCACCGCACATGAGATCGCATGTAATGAAGGAGCAGTGCGCTCCGAATTAAATGTGATCTCCGCAGCCGCACGAGTGTGAACGGGCACTTAAAAAGCTTTGAAATCACCTGGGAAACTGGCATTGTCTGAGACCGGAAATGGCAAACCGGAAGTGACCTCCTTAAAACCGGAAGTGACATTAAAACACTTTTCTCCTTGACATTTTGGGCTTGAAAGTGTTGTTGTATCCGTTTTGGGGACTTTTGTTCCCGTTTTGACACATTTTCTGCCTCCCTAAGCCTTTGGCCAAAGATGTGAACATTTTAAGTGCAAAACCCCCAAAATATGCAAAATTTAATTTTGGGACCATTTTACCTGTGTTTGCTTCCTTTTACCAAGAAATGACCAGAGATGAAAAATGACTGGATTTCAGTCTTAGGCTCGGTTCCCACTTGTGCGATGCGGGAACGCTGCGAATATGCAGCGTGTTACCGCATCGCATCCACACATCTGGCAGTTCCCACTGCCATATGCGATACGCAGGGGGTGTCAATTAAACGTTAACGACACCCCCAGTTTGATTGCATTTTGCAGTGCGATCTGAGAGTACGCACAGAATCGCATCGCACAAGTGTGAACCACTGTGCGATTTGATTTTGATGCGGCTCAAAAAATGCCTCCTGTGCGTCTTTGGTGCGGATGCAGTGCGAATTCAGCCATACAAAGTGTATGGCTGAAATTCGCACCACACATGAGATCGCATGTAATGAAGGAGCAGTGCGCTCCGAATTAAATGCGATCTCCGCAGCCGCACGAGTGTGAACGGGCACTTAAAAAGCTTTGAAATTACCTGGGAAACTGGCATTGTCTGAAACCGGAAATGGCAAACCGGAAGTGACCTCCTTAAAACCGGAAGTGACATTAAAACACTTTTCTCCTTGACATTTTGGGCTTTAAAGTGTTGTTGTATCCGTTTTGGGGACTTTTGATCCCGTTTTGACACATTTTGTGCCTCCCTAAGCTTTTGGCCAAAGATGTGAACATTTTAAGGGCAAAACCCCCAAAATATGCAAAATTTTATTTTAGGACCATTTTACCTGTGTTTGCTTCCTTTTACCAAGAAATGACCAGAGAGATGAAAAATGACTGGATTTCAGTCTTAGGCTCGGTTCACACTTGTGCGATGCGGGAACGCTGCCAATATGCAGCGTGTTACCGCATCGCATCCACACATCTGGCAGTTCCCACTGCCATATGCGATACGCAGGGGGTGTCAATTAAACGTTAACGACACCCCCAGTTTGATTGCATTTTGCAGTGCGATCTGCAAGTACGCACAGAATCGCATCGCACAAGTGTGAACCACTGTGCGATTTGATTTTGATGCGACTCAAAAAATGCCTCCTGTGCGTCTTTGGTGCGGATGCAGTGCGAATTTAGCCATAGAAAGTGTATGGCTGAAATTCGCACCGCACATGAGATCGCATGTAACGAAGGAGCAGTGTGCTCCGAATTAAATGCGATCTCCGCAGCCGCACGAGTGTGAACGGGCACTTTAAAAGCTTTGAAATTACCTGGGAAACTGGCATTGTCTGAAACCGGAAGTGGCAAACCGGAAGTGACCTCCTTAAATCCGGAAGTGACATTAAAACACTTTTCTCCTTGACATTTTGGGCTTTAAAGTGTTGTATCCGTTTTGGGGACTTTTGATCCCGTTTTGACACATTTTCTGCCTCCCTAAGCCTTTGGCCAAAGATGTGAACATTTTAAGGGCAAAACCCCCAAAATATGCAAAATTAAATTTTGGGACCATTTTACCTGTGTTTGCTTCCTTTTACCAAGAAATGACCAGAGAGATGAAAAATGACTAGATTTCAGTCTTAGGCTCGGTTCACACTTGTGCGATGCGGGAACGCTGCCAATATGCAGCGTGTTACCGCATCGCATCCACACATCTGGCAGTTCCCACTGCCATATGCGATACGCAGGGGGTGTCAATTAAACGTTAACGACACCCCCAGTTTGATTGCATATCGCAGTGCGATCTGCAAGTACGCACAGAATCGCATTGCACAAGTGTGAACCACTGTGCGATTTGATTTTGATGCGGCTCAAAAAATGCCTCCTGTGCGTCTTTGGTGCGTAAGCAGTGCGAATTTAGCCATAGAAAGTGTATGGCTGAAATTCGCACCGCACATGAGATCGCATGTAACGAAGGAGCAGTGTGCTCCGAATTAAATGCGATCTCCGCAGCCGCACGAGTGTGAACGGGCACTTTAAAAGCTTTGAAATTACCTGGGAAACTGGCATTGTCTGAAACCGGAAGTGGCAAACCGGAAGTGACCTCCTTAAAACCGGAAGTGGCATTAAAACACTTTTCTCCTTGACATTTTGGGCTTTAAAGTGTTGTTGTATCCGTTTTGGGGACTTTTGATCCCGTTTTGACACATTTTCTGCCTCCCTAAGCCTTTGGCCAAAGATGTGAACATTTTAAGGGCAAAACCCCCAAAATATGCAAAATTTAATTTTGGGACCATTTTACCTGTGTTTGCTTCCTTTTACCAAGAAAAGACCAGAGAGATGAAAAATGACTGGATTTCAGTCTTAGGCTCGGTTCACACTTGTGCGATGCGGGAACGCTGCCAATATGCAGCGTGTTACCGCATCGCATCCACACAACTGGCAGTTCCCACTGCCATATGCGATACGCAGGGGGTGTCAATTAAACGTTAACGACACCCCCAGTTTGATTGCATATCGCAGTGCGATCTGCAAGTACGCACAGAATCGCATCGCACAAGTGTGAACCACTGTGCGATTTGATTTTGATGCGGCTCAAAAAATGCTTCCTGTGCGTCTTTGGTGCAGATGCAGTGTGAATTCAGCCATACAGAGTGTATGGCTGAAATTCACACTGCACATGAGATCGCATGTAATGAAGGAGCAGTGCGCTCCGAATTAAATGCGATCTCCGCAGCCGCACGAGTGTGAAAGGGCACTTAAAAAGCTTTGAAATTACCTAGGAAACTGGCATTGTCTGAAACCGGAAGTGGCAAACCGGAAGTGACCTCCTTAAAACCGGAAGTGACATTAAAACACTTTTCTCCTTGACATTTTGGGCTTTAAAGTGTTGTTGTATCCGTTTTGGGGACTTTTGATCCCGTTTTGACACATTTTCTGCCTCCCTAAGCCTTTGGCCAAAGATGTGAACATTTTAAGGGCAAAACCCCCAAAATATGCAAAATTAAATTTTGGGACCATTTTACCTGTGTTTGCTTCCTTTTACCAAGAAATGACCAGAGATGAAAAATGACTGGATTTCAGTCTTAGGCTCGGTTCACACTTGTGCAATGTGGGAATGCTGCCAATATGCAGCGTGTTACCGCATCGCATCCACACATCTGGCAGTTCCCGCTGCCATATGCGATACGCAGGGGGTGTCAATTAAACGTTAACGACACCCCCAGTTTGATTGCATATCGCAGTGCGATCTGCAAGTACGCACAGAATCGCATCGCACAAGTGTGAACCACTGTGCGATTTGATTTTGATGCGACTCAAAAAATGCCTCCTGTGCGTCTTTGGTGCGGATGCAGTGCAAATTTAGCCATAGAAAGTGTGTGGCTGAAATTCGCACCGCACATGAGATCGCATGTAACGAAGGAGCAGTGTGCTCCGAATTAAATGCAATCTCCGCAGCCGCACGAGTGTGAACGGGCACTTTAAAAGCTTTGAAATTACCTGGGAAACTGGCATTGTCTGAAACCGGAAGTGGCAAACCGGAAGTGACCTCCTTAAAACCGGAAGTGACATTAAAACACTTTTCTCCTTGACATTTTGGGCTTTAAAGTGTTGTTGTATCCGTTTTGGGGACTTTTGATCCCGTTTTGACACATTTTCTGCCTCCCTAAGCCTTTGGCTAAAGATGTGAACATTTTAAGGGCAAAACCCCCAAAATATGCAAAATTAAATTTTGGGACCATTTTACCTGTGTTTGCTTCCTTTTACCAAGAAATGACCAGAGATGAAAAATGACTGGATTTCAGTCTTAGGCTCGGTTCACACTTGTGCAATGTGGGAATGCTGCCAATATGCAGCGTGTTACCGCATCGCATCCACACATCTGGCAGTTCCCGCTGCCATATGCGATACGCAGGGGGTGTCAATTAAACGTTAACGACACCCCCAGTTTGATTGCATATCGCAGTGCGATCTGCAAGTACGCACAGAATCGCATCGCACAAGTGTGAACCACTGTGCGATTTGATTTTGATGCGACTCAAAAAATGCCTCCTGTGCGTCTTTGGTGCGGATGCAGTGCAAATTTAGCCATAGAAAGTGTGTGGCTGAAATTCGCACCGCACATGAGATCGCATGTAACGAAGGAGCAGTGTGCTCCGAATTAAATGCAATCTCCGCAGCCGCACGAGTGTGAACGGGCACTTTAAAAGCTTTGAAATTACCTGGGAAACTGGCATTGTCTGAAACCGGAAGTGGCAAACCGGAAGTGACCTCCTTAAAACCGGAAGTGACATTAAAACACTTTTCTCCTTGACATTTTGGGCTTTAAAGTGTTGTTGTATCCGTTTTGGGGACTTTTGATCCCGTTTTGACACATTTTCTGCCTCCCTAAGCCTTTGGCCAAAGATGTGAACATTTTAAGGGCAAAACCCCCAAAATATGCAAAATTTAATTTTGGGACCATTTTACCTGTGTTTGCTTCCTTTTACCAAGAAATGACCAGAGAGATGAAAAATGACTAGATTTCAGTCTTAGGCTCGGTTCACACTTGTGCGATGCGGGAACGCTGCCAATATGCAGCGTGTTACCGCATCGCATCCACACATCTGGCAGTTCCCACTGCCATATGCGATACGCAGGGGGTGTCAATTAAACGTTAACGACACCCCCAGTTTGATTGCATATCGCAGTGCGATCTGCAAGTACGCACAGAATCGCATCGCACAAGTGTGAACCACTGTGCGATTTGATTTTGATGCGACTCAAAAAATGCCTCCTGTGCGTCTTTGGTGCGGATGCAGTGCGAATTTAGCCATAGAAAGTGTATGGCTGAAATTCGCACCGCACATGAGATCGCATGTAACGAAGGAGCAGTGTGCTCCGAATTAAATGCGATCTCCGCAGCCGCACGAGTGTGAACGGGCACTTTAAAAGCTTTGAAATTACCTGGGAAACTGGCATTGTCTGAAACCGGAAGTGGCAAACCGGAAGTGACCTCCTTAAATCCGGAAGTGACATTAAAACACTTTTCTCCTTGACATTTTGGGCTTTAAAGTGTTGTTGTATCCGTTTTGGGGACTTTTGATCCCGTTTTGACACATTTTCTGCCTCCCTAAGCCTTTGGCCAAAGATGTGAACATTTTAAGGGCAAAACCCCCAAAATATGCAACATTTTATTTTGGGACCATTTTACCTGTGTTTGCTTCCTTTTACCAAGAAATGACCAGAGAGATGAAAAATGACTGGATTTCAGTCTTAGGCTCGGTTCCCACTTGTGCGATGCGGGAACGCTGCCAATATGCAGCGTGTTACCGCATCACATCCACACATCTGGCAGTTCCCACTGCCATATGCGATACGCAGGGGGTGTCAATTAAACGTTAACGACACCCCCAGTTTGATTGCATATCGCAGTGCGATCTGCAAGTACGCACAGAATCGCATCGCACAAGTGTGAACCACTGTGCGATTTGATTTTGATGCGGCTCAAAAAATGCCTCCTGTGCGTCTTTGGTGCGGATGCAGTGCGAATTCAGCCATACAAAGTGTATGGCTGAAATTCGCACCGCACATGAGATCGCATGTAATGAAGGAGCAGTGCGCTCCGAATTAAATGTGATCTCCGCAGCCGCACGAGTGTGAACGGGCACTTAAAAAGCTTTGAAATCACCTGGGAAACTGGCATTGTCTGAGACCGGAAATGGCAAACCGGAAGTGACCTCCTTAAAACCGGAAGTGACATTAAAACACTTTTCTCCTTGACATTTTGGGCTTGAAAGTGTTGTTGTATCCGTTTTGGGGACTTTTGTTCCCGTTTTGACACATTTTCTGCCTCCCTAAGCCTTTGGCCAAAGATGTGAACATTTTAAGTGCAAAACCCCCAAAATATGCAAAATTTAATTTTGGGACCATTTTACCTGTGTTTGCTTCCTTTTACCAAGAAATGACCAGAGATGAAAAATGACTGGATTTCAGTCTTAGGCTCGGTTCCCACTTGTGCGATGCGGGAACGCTGCGAATATGCAGCGTGTTACCGCATCGCATCCACACATCTGGCAGTTCCCACTGCCATATGCGATACGCAGGGGGTGTCAATTAAACGTTAACGACACCCCCAGTTTGATTGCATTTTGCAGTGCGATCTGAGAGTACGCACAGAATCGCATCGCACAAATGTGAACCACTGTGCGATTTGATTTTGATGCGGCTCAAAAAATGCCTCCTGTGCGTCTTTGGTGCGGATGCAGTGCGAATTCAGCCATACAAAGTGTATGGCTGAAATTCGCACCGCACATGAGATCGCATGTAATGAAGGAGCAGTGCGCTCCGAATTAAATGTGATCTCCGCAGCCGCACGAGTGTGAACGGGCACTTAAAAAGCTTTGAAATCACCTGGGAAACTGGCATTGTCTGAGACCGGAAATGGCAAACCGGAAGTGACCTCCTTAAAACCGGAAGTGACATTAAAACACTTTTCTCCTTGACATTTTGGGCTTGAAAGTGTTGTTGTATCCGTTTTGGGGACTTTTGTTCCCGTTTTGACACATTTTCTGCCTCCCTAAGCCTTTGGCCAAAGATGTGAACATTTTAAGTGCAAAACCCCCAAAATATGCAAAATTTAATTTTGGGACCATTTTACCTGTGTTTGCTTCCTTTTACCAAGAAATGACCAGAGATGAAAAATGACTGGATTTCAGTCTTAGGCTCGGTTCCCACTTGTGCGATGCGGGAACGCTGCGAATATGCAGCGTGTTACCGCATCGCATCCACACATCTGGCAGTTCCCACTGCCATATGCGATACGCAGGGGGTGTCAATTAAACGTTAACGACACCCCCAGTTTGATTGCATTTTGCAGTGCGATCTGAGAGTACGCACAGAATCGCATCGCACAAGTGTGAACCACTGTGCGATTTGATTTTGATGCGGCTCAAAAAATGCCTCCTGTGCGTCTTTGGTGCGGATGCAGTGCGAATTCAGCCATACAAAGTGTATGGCTGAAATTCGCACCACACATGAGATCGCATGTAATGAAGGAGCAGTGCGCTCCGAATTAAATGCGATCTCCGCAGCCGCACGAGTGTGAACGGGCACTTAAAAAGCTTTGAAATTACCTGGGAAACTGGCATTGTCTGAAACCGGAAATGGCAAACCGGAAGTGACCTCCTTAAAACCGGAAGTGACATTAAAACACTTTTCTCCTTGACATTTTGGGCTTTAAAGTGTTGTTGTATCCGTTTTGGGGACTTTTGATCCCGTTTTGACACATTTTGTGCCTCCCTAAGCTTTTGGCCAAAGATGTGAACATTTTAAGGGCAAAACCCCCAAAATATGCAAAATTTTATTTTAGGACCATTTTACCTGTGTTTGCTTCCTTTTACCAAGAAATGACCAGAGAGATGAAAAATGACTGGATTTCAGTCTTAGGCTCGGTTCACACTTGTGCGATGCGGGAACGCTGCCAATATGCAGCGTGTTACCGCATCGCATCCACACATCTGGCAGTTCCCACTGCCATATGCGATACGCAGGGGGTGTCAATTAAACGTTAACGACACCCCCAGTTTGATTGCATTTTGCAGTGCGATCTGCAAGTACGCACAGAATCGCATCGCACAAGTGTGAACCACTGTGCGATTTGATTTTGATGCGACTCAAAAAATGCCTCCTGTGCGTCTTTGGTGCGGATGCAGTGCGAATTTAGCCATAGAAAGTGTATGGCTGAAATTCGCACCGCACATGAGATCGCATGTAACGAAGGAGCAGTGTGCTCCGAATTAAATGCGATCTCCGCAGCCGCACGAGTGTGAACGGGCACTTTAAAAGCTTTGAAATTACCTGGGAAACTGGCATTGTCTGAAACCGGAAGTGGCAAACCGGAAGTGACCTCCTTAAATCCGGAAGTGACATTAAAACACTTTTCTCCTTGACATTTTGGGCTTTAAAGTGTTGTTGTATCCGTTTTGGGGACTTTTGATCCCGTTTTGACACATTTTCTGCCTCCCTAAGCCTTTGGCCAAAGATGTGAACATTTTAAGGGCAAAACCCCCAAAATATGCAACATTTTATTTTGGGACCATTTTACCTGTGTTTGCTTCCTTTTACCAAGAAATGACCAGAGAGATGAAAAATGACTGGATTTCAGTCTTAGGCTCGGTTCCCACTTGTGCGATGCGGGAACGCTGCCAATATGCAGCGTGTTACCGCATCGCATCCACACATCTGGCAGTTCCCACTGCCATATGCGATACGCAGGGGGTGTCAATTAAACGTTAACGACACCCCCAGTTTGATTGCATATCGCAGTGCGATCTGCAAGTACGCACAGAATCGCATCGCACAAGTGTGAACCACTGTGCGATTTGATTTTGATGCGGCTCAAAAAATGCCTCCTGTGCGTCTTTGGTGCGGATGCAGTGCGAATTCAGCCATACAAAGTGTATGGCTGAAATTCGCACCGCACATGAGATCGCATGTAATGAAGGAGCAGTGCGCTCCGAATTAAATGTGATCTCCGCAGCCGCACGAGTGTGAACGGGCACTTAAAAAGCTTTGAAATCACCTGGGAAACTGGCATTGTCTGAGACCGGAAATGGCAAACCGGAAGTGACCTCCTTAAAACCGGAAGTGACATTAAAACACTTTTCTCCTTGACATTTTGGGCTTGAAAGTGTTGTTGTATCCGTTTTGGGGACTTTTGTTCCCGTTTTGACACATTTTCTGCCTCCCTAAGCCTTTGGCCAAAGATGTGAACATTTTAAGTGCAAAACCCCCAAAATATGCAAAATTTAATTTTGGGACCATTTTACCTGTGTTTGCTTCCTTTTACCAAGAAATGACCAGAGATGAAAAATGACTGGATTTCAGTCTTAGGCTCGGTTCCCACTTGTGCGATGCGGGAACGCTGCGAATATGCAGCGTGTTACCGCATCGCATCCACACATCTGGCAGTTCCCACTGCCATATGCGATACGCAGGGGGTGTCAATTAAACGTTAACGACACCCCCAGTTTGATTGCATTTTGCAGTGCGATCTGAGAGTACGCACAGAATCGCATCGCACAAATGTGAACCACTGTGCGATTTGATTTTGATGCGGCTCAAAAAATGCCTCCTGTGCGTCTTTGGTGCGGATGCAGTGCGAATTCAGCCATACAAAGTGTATGGCTGAAATTCGCACCGCACATGAGATCGCATGTAATGAAGGAGCAGTGCGCTCCGAATTAAATGTGATCTCCGCAGCCGCACGAGTGTGAACGGGCACTTAAAAAGCTTTGAAATCACCTGGGAAACTGGCATTGTCTGAGACCGGAAATGGCAAACCGGAAGTGACCTCCTTAAAACCGGAAGTGACATTAAAACACTTTTCTCCTTGACATTTTGGGCTTGAAAGTGTTGTTGTATCCGTTTTGGGGACTTTTGTTCCCGTTTTGACACATTTTCTGCCTCCCTAAGCCTTTGGCCAAAGATGTGAACATTTTAAGTGCAAAACCCCCAAAATATGCAAAATTTAATTTTGGGACCATTTTACCTGTGTTTGCTTCCTTTTACCAAGAAATGACCAGAGATGAAAAATGACTGGATTTCAGTCTTAGGCTCGGTTCCCACTTGTGCGATGCGGGAACGCTGCGAATATGCAGCGTGTTACCGCATCGCATCCACACATCTGGCAGTTCCCACTGCCATATGCGATACGCAGGGGGTGTCAATTAAACGTTAACGACACCCCCAGTTTGATTGCATTTTGCAGTGCGATCTGAGAGTACGCACAGAATCGCATCGCACAAGTGTGAACCACTGTGCGATTTGATTTTGATGCGGCTCAAAAAATGCCTCCTGTGCGTCTTTGGTGCGGATGCAGTGCGAATTCAGCCATACAAAGTGTATGGCTGAAATTCGCACCACACATGAGATCGCATGTAATGAAGGAGCAGTGCGCTCCGAATTAAATGCGATCTCCGCAGCCGCACGAGTGTGAACGGGCACTTAAAAAGCTTTGAAATTACCTGGGAAACTGGCATTGTCTGAAACCGGAAATGGCAAACCGGAAGTGACCTCCTTAAAACCGGAAGTGACATTAAAACACTTTTCTCCTTGACATTTTGGGCTTTAAAGTGTTGTTGTATCCGTTTTGGGGACTTTTGATCCCGTTTTGACACATTTTGTGCCTCCCTAAGCTTTTGGCCAAAGATGTGAACATTTTAAGGGCAAAACCCCCAAAATATGCAAAATTTTATTTTAGGACCATTTTACCTGTGTTTGCTTCCTTTTACCAAGAAATGACCAGAGAGATGAAAAATGACTGGATTTCAGTCTTAGGCTCGGTTCACACTTGTGCGATGCGGGAACGCTGCCAATATGCAGCGTGTTACCGCATCGCATCCACACATCTGGCAGTTCCCACTGCCATATGCGATACGCAGGGGGTGTCAATTAAACGTTAACGACACCCCCAGTTTGATTGCATTTTGCAGTGCGATCTGCAAGTACGCACAGAATCGCATCGCACAAGTGTGAACCACTGTGCGATTTGATTTTGATGCGACTCAAAAAATGCCTCCTGTGCGTCTTTGGTGCGGATGCAGTGCGAATTTAGCCATAGAAAGTGTATGGCTGAAATTCGCACCGCACATGAGATCGCATGTAACGAAGGAGCAGTGTGCTCCGAATTAAATGCGATCTCCGCAGCCGCACGAGTGTGAACGGGCACTTTAAAAGCTTTGAAATTACCTGGGAAACTGGCATTGTCTGAAACCGGAAGTGGCAAACCGGAAGTGACCTCCTTAAATCCGGAAGTGACATTAAAACACTTTTCTCCTTGACATTTTGGGCTTTAAAGTGTTGTTGTATCCGTTTTGGGGACTTTTGATCCCGTTTTGACACATTTTCTGCCTCCCTAAGCCTTTGGCCAAAGATGTGAACATTTTAAGGGCAAAACCCCCAAAATATGCAACATTTTATTTTGGGACCATTTTACCTGTGTTTGCTTCCTTTTACCAAGAAATGACCAGAGAGATGAAAAATGACTGGATTTCAGTCTTAGGCTCGGTTCCCACTTGTGCGATGCGGGAACGCTGCCAATATGCAGCGTGTTACCGCATCGCATCCACACATCTGGCAGTTCCCACTGCCATATGCGATACGCAGGGGGTGTCAATTAAACGTTAACGACACCCCCAGTTTGATTGCATATCGCAGTGCGATCTGCAAGTACGCACAGAATCGCATCGCACAAGTGTGAACCACTGTGCGATTTGATTTTGATGCGGCTCAAAAAATGCCTCCTGTGCGTCTTTGGTGCGGATGCAGTGCGAATTCAGCCATACAAAGTGTATGGCTGAAATTCGCACCGCACATGAGATCGCATGTAATGAAGGAGCAGTGCGCTCCGAATTAAATGTGATCTCCGCAGCCGCACGAGTGTGAACGGGCACTTAAAAAGCTTTGAAATCACCTGGGAAACTGGCATTGTCTGAGACCGGAAATGGCAAACCGGAAGTGACCTCCTTAAAACCGGAAGTGACATTAAAACACTTTTCTCCTTGACATTTTGGGCTTGAAAGTGTTGTTGTATCCGTTTTGGGGACTTTTGTTCCCGTTTTGACACATTTTCTGCCTCCCTAAGCCTTTGGCCAAAGATGTGAACATTTTAAGTGCAAAACCCCCAAAATATGCAAAATTTAATTTTGGGACCATTTTACCTGTGTTTGCTTCCTTTTACCAAGAAATGACCAGAGATGAAAAATGACTGGATTTCAGTCTTAGGCTCGGTTCCCACTTGTGCGATGCGGGAACGCTGCGAATATGCAGCGTGTTACCGCATCGCATCCACACATCTGGCAGTTCCCACTGCCATATGCGATACGCAGGGGGTGTCAATTAAACGTTAACGACACCCCCAGTTTGATTGCATTTTGCAGTGCGATCTGAGAGTACGCACAGAATCGCATCGCACAAATGTGAACCACTGTGCGATTTGATTTTGATGCGGCTCAAAAAATGCCTCCTGTGCGTCTTTGGTGCGGATGCAGTGCGAATTCAGCCATACAAAGTGTATGGCTGAAATTCGCACCGCACATGAGATCGCATGTAATGAAGGAGCAGTGCGCTCCGAATTAAATGTGATCTCCGCAGCCGCACGAGTGTGAACGGGCACTTAAAAAGCTTTGAAATCACCTGGGAAACTGGCATTGTCTGAGACCGGAAATGGCAAACCGGAAGTGACCTCCTTAAAACCGGAAGTGACATTAAAACACTTTTCTCCTTGACATTTTGGGCTTGAAAGTGTTGTTGTATCCGTTTTGGGGACTTTTGTTCCCGTTTTGACACATTTTCTGCCTCCCTAAGCCTTTGGCCAAAGATGTGAACATTTTAAGTGCAAAACCCCCAAAATATGCAAAATTTAATTTTGGGACCATTTTACCTGTGTTTGCTTCCTTTTACCAAGAAATGACCAGAGATGAAAAATGACTGGATTTCAGTCTTAGGCTCGGTTCCCACTTGTGCGATGCGGGAACGCTGCGAATATGCAGCGTGTTACCGCATCGCATCCACACATCTGGCAGTTCCCACTGCCATATGCGATACGCAGGGGGTGTCAATTAAACGTTAACGACACCCCCAGTTTGATTGCATTTTGCAGTGCGATCTGAGAGTACGCACAGAATCGCATCGCACAAGTGTGAACCACTGTGCGATTTGATTTTGATGCGGCTCAAAAAATGCCTCCTGTGCGTCTTTGGTGCGGATGCAGTGCGAATTCAGCCATACAAAGTGTATGGCTGAAATTCGCACCACACATGAGATCGCATGTAATGAAGGAGCAGTGCGCTCCGAATTAAATGCGATCTCCGCAGCCGCACGAGTGTGAACGGGCACTTAAAAAGCTTTGAAATTACCTGGGAAACTGGCATTGTCTGAAACCGGAAATGGCAAACCGGAAGTGACCTCCTTAAAACCGGAAGTGACATTAAAACACTTTTCTCCTTGACATTTTGGGCTTTAAAGTGTTGTTGTATCCGTTTTGGGGACTTTTGATCCCGTTTTGACACATTTTGTGCCTCCCTAAGCTTTTGGCCAAAGATGTGAACATTTTAAGGGCAAAACCCCCAAAATATGCAAAATTTTATTTTAGGACCATTTTACCTGTGTTTGCTTCCTTTTACCAAGAAATGACCAGAGAGATGAAAAATGACTGGATTTCAGTCTTAGGCTCGGTTCACACTTGTGCGATGCGGGAACGCTGCCAATATGCAGCGTGTTACCGCATCGCATCCACACATCTGGCAGTTCCCACTGCCATATGCGATACGCAGGGGGTGTCAATTAAACGTTAACGACACCCCCAGTTTGATTGCATTTTGCAGTGCGATCTGCAAGTACGCACAGAATCGCATCGCACAAGTGTGAACCACTGTGCGATTTGATTTTGATGCGACTCAAAAAATGCCTCCTGTGCGTCTTTGGTGCGGATGCAGTGCGAATTTAGCCATAGAAAGTGTATGGCTGAAATTCGCACCGCACATGAGATCGCATGTAACGAAGGAGCAGTGTGCTCCGAATTAAATGCGATCTCCGCAGCCGCACGAGTGTGAACGGGCACTTTAAAAGCTTTGAAATTACCTGGGAAACTGGCATTGTCTGAAACCGGAAGTGGCAAACCGGAAGTGACCTCCTTAAATCCGGAAGTGACATTAAAACACTTTTCTCCTTGACATTTTGGGCTTTAAAGTGTTGTATCCGTTTTGGGGACTTTTGATCCCGTTTTGACACATTTTCTGCCTCCCTAAGCCTTTGGCCAAAGATGTGAACATTTTAAGGGCAAAACCCCCAAAATATGCAAAATTAAATTTTGGGACCATTTTACCTGTGTTTGCTTCCTTTTACCAAGAAATGACCAGAGAGATGAAAAATGACTAGATTTCAGTCTTAGGCTCGGTTCACACTTGTGCGATGCGGGAACGCTGCCAATATGCAGCGTGTTACCGCATCGCATCCACACATCTGGCAGTTCCCACTGCCATATGCGATACGCAGGGGGTGTCAATTAAACGTTAACGACACCCCCAGTTTGATTGCATATCGCAGTGCGATCTGCAAGTACGCACAGAATCGCATTGCACAAGTGTGAACCACTGTGCGATTTGATTTTGATGCGGCTCAAAAAATGCCTCCTGTGCGTCTTTGGTGCGTAAGCAGTGCGAATTTAGCCATAGAAAGTGTATGGCTGAAATTCGCACCGCACATGAGATCGCATGTAACGAAGGAGCAGTGTGCTCCGAATTAAATGCGATCTCCGCAGCCGCACGAGTGTGAACGGGCACTTTAAAAGCTTTGAAATTACCTGGGAAACTGGCATTGTCTGAAACCGGAAGTGGCAAACCGGAAGTGACCTCCTTAAAACCGGAAGTGGCATTAAAACACTTTTCTCCTTGACATTTTGGGCTTTAAAGTGTTGTTGTATCCGTTTTGGGGACTTTTGATCCCGTTTTGACACATTTTCTGCCTCCCTAAGCCTTTGGCCAAAGATGTGAACATTTTAAGGGCAAAACCCCCAAAATATGCAAAATTTAATTTTGGGACCATTTTACCTGTGTTTGCTTCCTTTTACCAAGAAAAGACCAGAGAGATGAAAAATGACTGGATTTCAGTCTTAGGCTCGGTTCACACTTGTGCGATGCGGGAACGCTGCCAATATGCAGCGTGTTACCGCATCGCATCCACACAACTGGCAGTTCCCACTGCCATATGCGATACGCAGGGGGTGTCAATTAAACGTTAACGACACCCCCAGTTTGATTGCATATCGCAGTGCGATCTGCAAGTACGCACAGAATCGCATCGCACAAGTGTGAACCACTGTGCGATTTGATTTTGATGCGGCTCAAAAAATGCTTCCTGTGCGTCTTTGGTGCAGATGCAGTGTGAATTCAGCCATACAGAGTGTATGGCTGAAATTCACACTGCACATGAGATCGCATGTAATGAAGGAGCAGTGCGCTCCGAATTAAATGCGATCTCCGCAGCCGCACGAGTGTGAAAGGGCACTTAAAAAGCTTTGAAATTACCTAGGAAACTGGCATTGTCTGAAACCGGAAGTGGCAAACCGGAAGTGACCTCCTTAAAACCGGAAGTGACATTAAAACACTTTTCTCCTTGACATTTTGGGCTTTAAAGTGTTGTTGTATCCGTTTTGGGGACTTTTGATCCCGTTTTGACACATTTTCTGCCTCCCTAAGCCTTTGGCCAAAGATGTGAACATTTTAAGGGCAAAACCCCCAAAATATGCAAAATTAAATTTTGGGACCATTTTACCTGTGTTTGCTTCCTTTTACCAAGAAATGACCAGAGATGAAAAATGACTGGATTTCAGTCTTAGGCTCGGTTCACACTTGTGCAATGTGGGAATGCTGCCAATATGCAGCGTGTTACCGCATCGCATCCACACATCTGGCAGTTCCCGCTGCCATATGCGATACGCAGGGGGTGTCAATTAAACGTTAACGACACCCCCAGTTTGATTGCATATCGCAGTGCGATCTGCAAGTACGCACAGAATCGCATCGCACAAGTGTGAACCACTGTGCGATTTGATTTTGATGCGACTCAAAAAATGCCTCCTGTGCGTCTTTGGTGCGGATGCAGTGCAAATTTAGCCATAGAAAGTGTGTGGCTGAAATTCGCACCGCACATGAGATCGCATGTAACGAAGGAGCAGTGTGCTCCGAATTAAATGCAATCTCCGCAGCCGCACGAGTGTGAACGGGCACTTTAAAAGCTTTGAAATTACCTGGGAAACTGGCATTGTCTGAAACCGGAAGTGGCAAACCGGAAGTGACCTCCTTAAAACCGGAAGTGACATTAAAACACTTTTCTCCTTGACATTTTGGGCTTTAAAGTGTTGTTGTATCCGTTTTGGGGACTTTTGATCCCGTTTTGACACATTTTCTGCCTCCCTAAGCCTTTGGCTAAAGATGTGAACATTTTAAGGGCAAAACCCCCAAAATATGCAAAATTAAATTTTGGGACCATTTTACCTGTGTTTGCTTCCTTTTACCAAGAAATGACCAGAGATGAAAAATGACTGGATTTCAGTCTTAGGCTCGGTTCACACTTGTGCAATGTGGGAATGCTGCCAATATGCAGCGTGTTACCGCATCGCATCCACACATCTGGCAGTTCCCGCTGCCATATGCGATACGCAGGGGGTGTCAATTAAACGTTAACGACACCCCCAGTTTGATTGCATATCGCAGTGCGATCTGCAAGTACGCACAGAATCGCATCGCACAAGTGTGAACCACTGTGCGATTTGATTTTGATGCGACTCAAAAAATGCCTCCTGTGCGTCTTTGGTGCGGATGCAGTGCAAATTTAGCCATAGAAAGTGTGTGGCTGAAATTCGCACCGCACATGAGATCGCATGTAACGAAGGAGCAGTGTGCTCCGAATTAAATGCAATCTCCGCAGCCGCACGAGTGTGAACGGGCACTTTAAAAGCTTTGAAATTACCTGGGAAACTGGCATTGTCTGAAACCGGAAGTGGCAAACCGGAAGTGACCTCCTTAAAACCGGAAGTGACATTAAAACACTTTTCTCCTTGACATTTTGGGCTTTAAAGTGTTGTTGTATCCGTTTTGGGGACTTTTGATCCCGTTTTGACACATTTTCTGCCTCCCTAAGCCTTTGGCCAAAGATGTGAACATTTTAAGGGCAAAACCCCCAAAATATGCAAAATTTAATTTTGGGACCATTTTACCTGTGTTTGCTTCCTTTTACCAAGAAATGACCAGACAGATGAAAAATGACTAGATTTCAGTCTTAGGCTCGGTTCACACTTGTGCGATGCGGGAACGCTGCCAATATGCAGCGTGTTACCGCATCGCATCCACACATCTGGCAGTTCCCACTGCCATATGCGATACGCAGGGGGTGTCAATTAAACGTTAACGACACCCCCAGTTTGATTGCATATCGCAGTGCGATCTGCAAGTACGCACAGAATCGCATCGCACAAGTGTGAACCACTGTGCGATTTGATTTTGATGCGACTCAAAAAATGCCTCCTGTGCGTCTTTGGTGCGGATGCAGTGCGAATTTAGCCATAGAAAGTGTATGGCTGAAATTCGCACCGCACATGAGATCGCATGTAACGAAGGAGCAGTGTGCTCCGAATTAAATGCGATCTCCGCAGCCGCACGAGTGTGAACGGGCACTTTAAAAGCTTTGAAATTACCTGGGAAACTGGCATTGTCTGAAACCGGAAGTGGCAAACCGGAAGTGACCTCCTTAAATCCGGAAGTGACATTAAAACACTTTTCTCCTTGACATTTTGGGCTTTAAAGTGTTGTTGTATCCGTTTTGGGGACTTTTGATCCCGTTTTGACACATTTTCTGCCTCCCTAAGCCTTTGGCCAAAGATGTGAACATTTTAAGGGCAAAACCCCCAAAATATGCAACATTTTATTTTGGGACCATTTTACCTGTGTTTGCTTCCTTTTACCAAGAAATGACCAGAGAGATGAAAAATGACTGGATTTCAGTCTTAGGCTCGGTTCCCACTTGTGCGATGCGGGAACGCTGCCAATATGCAGCGTGTTACCGCATCGCATCCACACATCTGGCAGTTCCCACTGCCATATGCGATACGCAGGGGGTGTCAATTAAACGTTAACGACACCCCCAGTTTGATTGCATATCGCAGTGCGATCTGCAAGTACGCACAGAATCGCATCGCACAAGTGTGAACCACTGTGCGATTTGATTTTGATGCGGCTCAAAAAATGCCTCCTGTGCGTCTTTGGTGCGGATGCAGTGCGAATTCAGCCATACAAAGTGTATGGCTGAAATTCGCACCGCACATGAGATCGCATGTAATGAAGGAGCAGTGCGCTCCGAATTAAATGTGATCTCCGCAGCCGCACGAGTGTGAACGGGCACTTAAAAAGCTTTGAAATCACCTGGGAAACTGGCATTGTCTGAGACCGGAAATGGCAAACCGGAAGTGACCTCCTTAAAACCGGAAGTGACATTAAAACACTTTTCTCCTTGACATTTTGGGCTTGAAAGTGTTGTTGTATCCGTTTTGGGGACTTTTGTTCCCGTTTTGACACATTTTCTGCCTCCCTAAGCCTTTGGCCAAAGATGTGAACATTTTAAGTGCAAAACCCCCAAAATATGCAAAATTTAATTTTGGGACCATTTTACCTGTGTTTGCTTCCTTTTACCAAGAAATGACCAGAGATGAAAAATGACTGGATTTCAGTCTTAGGCTCGGTTCCCACTTGTGCGATGCGGGAACGCTGCGAATATGCAGCGTGTTACCGCATCGCATCCACACATCTGGCAGTTCCCACTGCCATATGCGATACGCAGGGGGTGTCAATTAAACGTTAACGACACCCCCAGTTTGATTGCATTTTGCAGTGCGATCTGAGAGTACGCACAGAATCGCATCGCACAAATGTGAACCACTGTGCGATTTGATTTTGATGCGGCTCAAAAAATGCCTCCTGTGCGTCTTTGGTGCGGATGCAGTGCGAATTCAGCCATACAAAGTGTATGGCTGAAATTCGCACCGCACATGAGATCGCATGTAATGAAGGAGCAGTGCGCTCCGAATTAAATGTGATCTCCGCAGCCGCACGAGTGTGAACGGGCACTTAAAAAGCTTTGAAATCACCTGGGAAACTGGCATTGTCTGAGACCGGAAATGGCAAACCGGAAGTGACCTCCTTAAAACCGGAAGTGACATTAAAACACTTTTCTCCTTGACATTTTGGGCTTGAAAGTGTTGTTGTATCCGTTTTGGGGACTTTTGTTCCCGTTTTGACACATTTTCTGCCTCCCTAAGCCTTTGGCCAAAGATGTGAACATTTTAAGTGCAAAACCCCCAAAATATGCAAAATTTAATTTTGGGACCATTTTACCTGTGTTTGCTTCCTTTTACCAAGAAATGACCAGAGATGAAAAATGACTGGATTTCAGTCTTAGGCTCGGTTCCCACTTGTGCGATGCGGGAACGCTGCGAATATGCAGCGTGTTACCGCATCGCATCCACACATCTGGCAGTTCCCACTGCCATATGCGATACGCAGGGGGTGTCAATTAAACGTTAACGACACCCCCAGTTTGATTGCATTTTGCAGTGCGATCTGAGAGTACGCACAGAATCGCATCGCACAAGTGTGAACCACTGTGCGATTTGATTTTGATGCGGCTCAAAAAATGCCTCCTGTGCGTCTTTGGTGCGGATGCAGTGCGAATTCAGCCATACAAAGTGTATGGCTGAAATTCGCACCACACATGAGATCGCATGTAATGAAGGAGCAGTGCGCTCCGAATTAAATGCGATCTCCGCAGCCGCACGAGTGTGAACGGGCACTTAAAAAGCTTTGAAATTACCTGGGAAACTGGCATTGTCTGAAACCGGAAATGGCAAACCGGAAGTGACCTCCTTAAAACCGGAAGTGACATTAAAACACTTTTCTCCTTGACATTTTGGGCTTTAAAGTGTTGTTGTATCCGTTTTGGGGACTTTTGATCCCGTTTTGACACATTTTGTGCCTCCCTAAGCTTTTGGCCAAAGATGTGAACATTTTAAGGGCAAAACCCCCAAAATATGCAAAATTTTATTTTAGGACCATTTTACCTGTGTTTGCTTCCTTTTACCAAGAAATGACCAGAGAGATGAAAAATGACTGGATTTCAGTCTTAGGCTCGGTTCACACTTGTGCGATGCGGGAACGCTGCCAATATGCAGCGTGTTACCGCATCGCATCCACACATCTGGCAGTTCCCACTGCCATATGCGATACGCAGGGGGTGTCAATTAAACGTTAACGACACCCCCAGTTTGATTGCATTTTGCAGTGCGATCTGCAAGTACGCACAGAATCGCATCGCACAAGTGTGAACCACTGTGCGATTTGATTTTGATGCGACTCAAAAAATGCCTCCTGTGCGTCTTTGGTGCGGATGCAGTGCGAATTTAGCCATAGAAAGTGTATGGCTGAAATTCGCACCGCACATGAGATCGCATGTAACGAAGGAGCAGTGTGCTCCGAATTAAATGCGATCTCCGCAGCCGCACGAGTGTGAACGGGCACTTTAAAAGCTTTGAAATTACCTGGGAAACTGGCATTGTCTGAAACCGGAAGTGGCAAACCGGAAGTGACCTCCTTAAATCCGGAAGTGACATTAAAACACTTTTCTCCTTGACATTTTGGGCTTTAAAGTGTTGTATCCGTTTTGGGGACTTTTGATCCCGTTTTGACACATTTTCTGCCTCCCTAAGCCTTTGGCCAAAGATGTGAACATTTTAAGGGCAAAACCCCCAAAATATGCAAAATTAAATTTTGGGACCATTTTACCTGTGTTTGCTTCCTTTTACCAAGAAATGACCAGAGAGATGAAAAATGACTAGATTTCAGTCTTAGGCTCGGTTCACACTTGTGCGATGCGGGAACGCTGCCAATATGCAGCGTGTTACCGCATCGCATCCACACATCTGGCAGTTCCCACTGCCATATGCGATACGCAGGGGGTGTCAATTAAACGTTAACGACACCCCCAGTTTGATTGCATATCGCAGTGCGATCTGCAAGTACGCACAGAATCGCATTGCACAAGTGTGAACCACTGTGCGATTTGATTTTGATGCGGCTCAAAAAATGCCTCCTGTGCGTCTTTGGTGCGTAAGCAGTGCGAATTTAGCCATAGAAAGTGTATGGCTGAAATTCGCACCGCACATGAGATCGCATGTAACGAAGGAGCAGTGTGCTCCGAATTAAATGCGATCTCCGCAGCCGCACGAGTGTGAACGGGCACTTTAAAAGCTTTGAAATTACCTGGGAAACTGGCATTGTCTGAAACCGGAAGTGGCAAACCGGAAGTGACCTCCTTAAAACCGGAAGTGGCATTAAAACACTTTTCTCCTTGACATTTTGGGCTTTAAAGTGTTGTTGTATCCGTTTTGGGGACTTTTGATCCCGTTTTGACACATTTTCTGCCTCCCTAAGCCTTTGGCCAAAGATGTGAACATTTTAAGGGCAAAACCCCCAAAATATGCAAAATTTAATTTTGGGACCATTTTACCTGTGTTTGCTTCCTTTTACCAAGAAAAGACCAGAGAGATGAAAAATGACTGGATTTCAGTCTTAGGCTCGGTTCACACTTGTGCGATGCGGGAACGCTGCCAATATGCAGCGTGTTACCGCATCGCATCCACACAACTGGCAGTTCCCACTGCCATATGCGATACGCAGGGGGTGTCAATTAAACGTTAACGACACCCCCAGTTTGATTGCATATCGCAGTGCGATCTGCAAGTACGCACAGAATCGCATCGCACAAGTGTGAACCACTGTGCGATTTGATTTTGATGCGGCTCAAAAAATGCTTCCTGTGCGTCTTTGGTGCAGATGCAGTGTGAATTCAGCCATACAGAGTGTATGGCTGAAATTCACACTGCACATGAGATCGCATGTAATGAAGGAGCAGTGCGCTCCGAATTAAATGCGATCTCCGCAGCCGCACGAGTGTGAAAGGGCACTTAAAAAGCTTTGAAATTACCTAGGAAACTGGCATTGTCTGAAACCGGAAGTGGCAAACCGGAAGTGACCTCCTTAAAACCGGAAGTGACATTAAAACACTTTTCTCCTTGACATTTTGGGCTTTAAAGTGTTGTTGTATCCGTTTTGGGGACTTTTGATCCCGTTTTGACACATTTTCTGCCTCCCTAAGCCTTTGGCCAAAGATGTGAACATTTTAAGGGCAAAACCCCCAAAATATGCAAAATTAAATTTTGGGACCATTTTACCTGTGTTTGCTTCCTTTTACCAAGAAATGACCAGAGATGAAAAATGACTGGATTTCAGTCTTAGGCTCGGTTCACACTTGTGCAATGTGGGAATGCTGCCAATATGCAGCGTGTTACCGCATCGCATCCACACATCTGGCAGTTCCCGCTGCCATATGCGATACGCAGGGGGTGTCAATTAAACGTTAACGACACCCCCAGTTTGATTGCATATCGCAGTGCGATCTGCAAGTACGCACAGAATCGCATCGCACAAGTGTGAACCACTGTGCGATTTGATTTTGATGCGACTCAAAAAATGCCTCCTGTGCGTCTTTGGTGCGGATGCAGTGCAAATTTAGCCATAGAAAGTGTGTGGCTGAAATTCGCACCGCACATGAGATCGCATGTAACGAAGGAGCAGTGTGCTCCGAATTAAATGCAATCTCCGCAGCCGCACGAGTGTGAACGGGCACTTTAAAAGCTTTGAAATTACCTGGGAAACTGGCATTGTCTGAAACCGGAAGTGGCAAACCGGAAGTGACCTCCTTAAAACCGGAAGTGACATTAAAACACTTTTCTCCTTGACATTTTGGGCTTTAAAGTGTTGTTGTATCCGTTTTGGGGACTTTTGATCCCGTTTTGACACATTTTCTGCCTCCCTAAGCCTTTGGCTAAAGATGTGAACATTTTAAGGGCAAAACCCCTAAAATATGCAAAATTAAATTTTGGGACCATTTTACCTGTGTTTGCTTCCTTTTACCAAGAAATGACCAGAGATGAAAAATGACTGGATTTCAGTCTTAGGCTCGGTTCACACTTGTGCAATGTGGGAATGCTGCCAATATGCAGCGTGTTACCGCATCGCATCCACACATCTGGCAGTTCCCGCTGCCATATGCGATACGCAGGGGGTGTCAATTAAACGTTAACGACACCCCCAGTTTGATTGCATATCGCAGTGCGATCTGCAAGTACGCACAGAATCGCATCGCACAAGTGTGAACCACTGTGCGATTTGATTTTGATGCGACTCAAAAAATGCCTCCTGTGCGTCTTTGGTGCGGATGCAGTGCAAATTTAGCCATAGAAAGTGTGTGGCTGAAATTCGCACCGCACATGAGATCGCATGTAACGAAGGAGCAGTGTGCTCCGAATTAAATGCAATCTCCGCAGCCGCACGAGTGTGAACGGGCACTTTAAAAGCTTTGAAATTACCTGGGAAACTGGCATTGTCTGAAACCGGAAGTGGCAAACCGGAAGTGACCTCCTTAAAACCGGAAGTGACATTAAAACACTTTTCTCCTTGACATTTTGGGCTTTAAAGTGTTGTTGTATCCGTTTTGGGGACTTTTGATCCCGTTTTGACACATTTTCTGCCTCCCTAAGCCTTTGGCCAAAGATGTGAACATTTTAAGGGCAAAACCCCCAAAATATGCAAAATTTAATTTTGGGACCATTTTACCTGTGTTTGCTTCCTTTTACCAAGAAATGACCAGACAGATGAAAAATGACTAGATTTCAGTCTTAGGCTCGGTTCACACTTGTGCGATGCGGGAACGCTGCCAATATGCAGCGTGTTACCGCATCGCATCCACACATCTGGCAGTTCCCACTGCCATATGCGATACGCAGGGGGTGTCAATTAAACGTTAACGACACCCCCAGTTTGATTGCATATCGCAGTGCGATCTGCAAGTACGCACAGAATCGCATCGCACAAGTGTGAACCACTGTGCGATTTGATTTTGATGCGACTCAAAAAATGCCTCCTGTGCGTCTTTGGTGCGGATGCAGTGCGAATTTAGCCATAGAAAGTGTATGGCTGAAATTCGCACCGCACATGAGATCGCATGTAACGAAGGAGCAGTGTGCTCCGAATTAAATGCGATCTCCGCAGCCGCACGAGTGTGAACGGGCACTTTAAAAGCTTTGAAATTACCTGGGAAACTGGCATTGTCTGAAACCGGAAGTGGCAAACCGGAAGTGACCTCCTTAAATCCGGAAGTGACATTAAAACACTTTTCTCCTTGACATTTTGGGCTTTAAAGTGTTGTTGTATCCGTTTTGGGGACTTTTGATCCCGTTTTGACACATTTTCTGCCTCCCTAAGCCTTTGGCCAAAGATGTGAACATTTTAAGGGCAAAACCCCCAAAATATGCAACATTTTATTTTGGGACCATTTTACCTGTGTTTGCTTCCTTTTACCAAGAAATGACCAGAGAGATGAAAAATGACTGGATTTCAGTCTTAGGCTCGGTTCCCACTTGTGCGATGCGGGAACGCTGCCAATATGCAGCGTGTTACCGCATCGCATCCACACATCTGGCAGTTCCCACTGCCATATGCGATACGCAGGGGGTGTCAATTAAACGTTAACGACACCCCCAGTTTGATTGCATATCGCAGTGCGATCTGCAAGTACGCACAGAATCGCATCGCACAAGTGTGAACCACTGTGCGATTTGATTTTGATGCGGCTCAAAAAATGCCTCCTGTGCGTCTTTGGTGCGGATGCAGTGCGAATTCAGCCATACAAAGTGTATGGCTGAAATTCGCACCGCACATGAGATCGCATGTAATGAAGGAGCAGTGCGCTCCGAATTAAATGTGATCTCCGCAGCCGCACGAGTGTGAACGGGCACTTAAAAAGCTTTGAAATCACCTGGGAAACTGGCATTGTCTGAGACCGGAAATGGCAAACCGGAAGTGACCTCCTTAAAACCGGAAGTGACATTAAAACACTTTTCTCCTTGACATTTTGGGCTTGAAAGTGTTGTTGTATCCGTTTTGGGGACTTTTGTTCCCGTTTTGACACATTTTCTGCCTCCCTAAGCCTTTGGCCAAAGATGTGAACATTTTAAGTGCAAAACCCCCAAAATATGCAAAATTTAATTTTGGGACCATTTTACCTGTGTTTGCTTCCTTTTACCAAGAAATGACCAGAGATGAAAAATGACTGGATTTCAGTCTTAGGCTCGGTTCCCACTTGTGCGATGCGGGAACGCTGCGAATATGCAGCGTGTTACCGCATCGCATCCACACATCTGGCAGTTCCCACTGCCATATGCGATACGCAGGGGGTGTCAATTAAACGTTAACGACACCCCCAGTTTGATTGCATTTTGCAGTGCGATCTGAGAGTACGCACAGAATCGCATCGCACAAATGTGAACCACTGTGCGATTTGATTTTGATGCGGCTCAAAAAATGCCTCCTGTGCGTCTTTGGTGCGGATGCAGTGCGAATTCAGCCATACAAAGTGTATGGCTGAAATTCGCACCGCACATGAGATCGCATGTAATGAAGGAGCAGTGCGCTCCGAATTAAATGTGATCTCCGCAGCCGCACGAGTGTGAACGGGCACTTAAAAAGCTTTGAAATCACCTGGGAAACTGGCATTGTCTGAGACCGGAAATGGCAAACCGGAAGTGACCTCCTTAAAACCGGAAGTGACATTAAAACACTTTTCTCCTTGACATTTTGGGCTTGAAAGTGTTGTTGTATCCGTTTTGGGGACTTTTGTTCCCGTTTTGACACATTTTCTGCCTCCCTAAGCCTTTGGCCAAAGATGTGAACATTTTAAGTGCAAAACCCCCAAAATATGCAAAATTTAATTTTGGGACCATTTTACCTGTGTTTGCTTCCTTTTACCAAGAAATGACCAGAGATGAAAAATGACTGGATTTCAGTCTTAGGCTCGGTTCCCACTTGTGCGATGCGGGAACGCTGCGAATATGCAGCGTGTTACCGCATCGCATCCACACATCTGGCAGTTCCCACTGCCATATGCGATACGCAGGGGGTGTCAATTAAACGTTAACGACACCCCCAGTTTGATTGCATTTTGCAGTGCGATCTGAGAGTACGCACAGAATCGCATCGCACAAGTGTGAACCACTGTGCGATTTGATTTTGATGCGGCTCAAAAAATGCCTCCTGTGCGTCTTTGGTGCGGATGCAGTGCGAATTCAGCCATACAAAGTGTATGGCTGAAATTCGCACCACACATGAGATCGCATGTAATGAAGGAGCAGTGCGCTCCGAATTAAATGCGATCTCCGCAGCCGCACGAGTGTGAACGGGCACTTAAAAAGCTTTGAAATTACCTGGGAAACTGGCATTGTCTGAAACCGGAAATGGCAAACCGGAAGTGACCTCCTTAAAACCGGAAGTGACATTAAAACACTTTTCTCCTTGACATTTTGGGCTTTAAAGTGTTGTTGTATCCGTTTTGGGGACTTTTGATCCCGTTTTGACACATTTTGTGCCTCCCTAAGCTTTTGGCCAAAGATGTGAACATTTTAAGGGCAAAACCCCCAAAATATGCAAAATTTTATTTTAGGACCATTTTACCTGTGTTTGCTTCCTTTTACCAAGAAATGACCAGAGAGATGAAAAATGACTGGATTTCAGTCTTAGGCTCGGTTCACACTTGTGCGATGCGGGAACGCTGCCAATATGCAGCGTGTTACCGCATCGCATCCACACATCTGGCAGTTCCCACTGCCATATGCGATACGCAGGGGGTGTCAATTAAACGTTAACGACACCCCCAGTTTGATTGCATTTTGCAGTGCGATCTGCAAGTACGCACAGAATCGCATCGCACAAGTGTGAACCACTGTGCGATTTGATTTTGATGCGACTCAAAAAATGCCTCCTGTGCGTCTTTGGTGCGGATGCAGTGCGAATTTAGCCATAGAAAGTGTATGGCTGAAATTCGCACCGCACATGAGATCGCATGTAACGAAGGAGCAGTGTGCTCCGAATTAAATGCGATCTCCGCAGCCGCACGAGTGTGAACGGGCACTTTAAAAGCTTTGAAATTACCTGGGAAACTGGCATTGTCTGAAACCGGAAGTGGCAAACCGGAAGTGACCTCCTTAAATCCGGAAGTGACATTAAAACACTTTTCTCCTTGACATTTTGGGCTTTAAAGTGTTGTTGTATCCGTTTTGGGGACTTTTGATCCCGTTTTGACACATTTTCTGCCTCCCTAAGCCTTTGGCCAAAGATGTGAACATTTTAAGGGCAAAACCCCCAAAATATGCAACATTTTATTTTGGGACCATTTTACCTGTGTTTGCTTCCTTTTACCAAGAAATGACCAGAGAGATGAAAAATGACTGGATTTCAGTCTTAGGCTCGGTTCCCACTTGTGCGATGCGGGAACGCTGCCAATATGCAGCGTGTTACCGCATCGCATCCACACATCTGGCAGTTCCCACTGCCATATGCGATACGCAGGGGGTGTCAATTAAACGTTAACGACACCCCCAGTTTGATTGCATATCGCAGTGCGATCTGCAAGTACGCACAGAATCGCATCGCACAAGTGTGAACCACTGTGCGATTTGATTTTGATGCGGCTCAAAAAATGCCTCCTGTGCGTCTTTGGTGCGGATGCAGTGCGAATTCAGCCATACAAAGTGTATGGCTGAAATTCGCACCGCACATGAGATCGCATGTAATGAAGGAGCAGTGCGCTCCGAATTAAATGTGATCTCCGCAGCCGCACGAGTGTGAACGGGCACTTAAAAAGCTTTGAAATCACCTGGGAAACTGGCATTGTCTGAGACCGGAAATGGCAAACCGGAAGTGACCTCCTTAAAACCGGAAGTGACATTAAAACACTTTTCTCCTTGACATTTTGGGCTTGAAAGTGTTGTTGTATCCGTTTTGGGGACTTTTGTTCCCGTTTTGACACATTTTCTGCCTCCCTAAGCCTTTGGCCAAAGATGTGAACATTTTAAGTGCAAAACCCCCAAAATATGCAAAATTTAATTTTGGGACCATTTTACCTGTGTTTGCTTCCTTTTACCAAGAAATGACCAGAGATGAAAAATGACTGGATTTCAGTCTTAGGCTCGGTTCCCACTTGTGCGATGCGGGAACGCTGCGAATATGCAGCGTGTTACCGCATCGCATCCACACATCTGGCAGTTCCCACTGCCATATGCGATACGCAGGGGGTGTCAATTAAACGTTAACGACACCCCCAGTTTGATTGCATTTTGCAGTGCGATCTGAGAGTACGCACAGAATCGCATCGCACAAATGTGAACCACTGTGCGATTTGATTTTGATGCGGCTCAAAAAATGCCTCCTGTGCGTCTTTGGTGCGGATGCAGTGCGAATTCAGCCATACAAAGTGTATGGCTGAAATTCGCACCGCACATGAGATCGCATGTAATGAAGGAGCAGTGCGCTCCGAATTAAATGTGATCTCCGCAGCCGCACGAGTGTGAACGGGCACTTAAAAAGCTTTGAAATCACCTGGGAAACTGGCATTGTCTGAGACCGGAAATGGCAAACCGGAAGTGACCTCCTTAAAACCGGAAGTGACATTAAAACACTTTTCTCCTTGACATTTTGGGCTTGAAAGTGTTGTTGTATCCGTTTTGGGGACTTTTGTTCCCGTTTTGACACATTTTCTGCCTCCCTAAGCCTTTGGCCAAAGATGTGAACATTTTAAGTGCAAAACCCCCAAAATATGCAAAATTTAATTTTGGGACCATTTTACCTGTGTTTGCTTCCTTTTACCAAGAAATGACCAGAGATGAAAAATGACTGGATTTCAGTCTTAGGCTCGGTTCCCACTTGTGCGATGCGGGAACGCTGCGAATATGCAGCGTGTTACCGCATCGCATCCACACATCTGGCAGTTCCCACTGCCATATGCGATACGCAGGGGGTGTCAATTAAACGTTAACGACACCCCCAGTTTGATTGCATTTTGCAGTGCGATCTGAGAGTACGCACAGAATCGCATCGCACAAGTGTGAACCACTGTGCGATTTGATTTTGATGCGGCTCAAAAAATGCCTCCTGTGCGTCTTTGGTGCGGATGCAGTGCGAATTCAGCCATACAAAGTGTATGGCTGAAATTCGCACCACACATGAGATCGCATGTAATGAAGGAGCAGTGCGCTCCGAATTAAATGCGATCTCCGCAGCCGCACGAGTGTGAACGGGCACTTAAAAAGCTTTGAAATTACCTGGGAAACTGGCATTGTCTGAAACCGGAAATGGCAAACCGGAAGTGACCTCCTTAAAACCGGAAGTGACATTAAAACACTTTTCTCCTTGACATTTTGGGCTTTAAAGTGTTGTTGTATCCGTTTTGGGGACTTTTGATCCCGTTTTGACACATTTTGTGCCTCCCTAAGCTTTTGGCCAAAGATGTGAACATTTTAAGGGCAAAACCCCCAAAATATGCAAAATTTTATTTTAGGACCATTTTACCTGTGTTTGCTTCCTTTTACCAAGAAATGACCAGAGAGATGAAAAATGACTGGATTTCAGTCTTAGGCTCGGTTCACACTTGTGCGATGCGGGAACGCTGCCAATATGCAGCGTGTTACCGCATCGCATCCACACATCTGGCAGTTCCCACTGCCATATGCGATACGCAGGGGGTGTCAATTAAACGTTAACGACACCCCCAGTTTGATTGCATTTTGCAGTGCGATCTGCAAGTACGCACAGAATCGCATCGCACAAGTGTGAACCACTGTGCGATTTGATTTTGATGCGACTCAAAAAATGCCTCCTGTGCGTCTTTGGTGCGGATGCAGTGCGAATTTAGCCATAGAAAGTGTATGGCTGAAATTCGCACCGCACATGAGATCGCATGTAACGAAGGAGCAGTGTGCTCCGAATTAAATGCGATCTCCGCAGCCGCACGAGTGTGAACGGGCACTTTAAAAGCTTTGAAATTACCTGGGAAACTGGCATTGTCTGAAACCGGAAGTGGCAAACCGGAAGTGACCTCCTTAAATCCGGAAGTGACATTAAAACACTTTTCTCCTTGACATTTTGGGCTTTAAAGTGTTGTTGTATCCGTTTTGGGGACTTTTGATCCCGTTTTGACACATTTTCTGCCTCCCTAAGCCTTTGGCCAAAGATGTGAACATTTTAAGGGCAAAACCCCCAAAATATGCAACATTTTATTTTGGGACCATTTTACCTGTGTTTGCTTCCTTTTACCAAGAAATGACCAGAGAGATGAAAAATGACTGGATTTCAGTCTTAGGCTCGGTTCCCACTTGTGCGATGCGGGAACGCTGCCAATATGCAGCGTGTTACCGCATCGCATCCACACATCTGGCAGTTCCCACTGCCATATGCGATACGCAGGGGGTGTCAATTAAACGTTAACGACACCCCCAGTTTGATTGCATTTTGCAGTGCGATCTGAGAGTACGCACAGAATCGCATCGCACAAATGTGAACCACTGTGCGATTTGATTTTGATGCGGCTCAAAAAATGCCTCCTGTGCGTCTTTGGTGCGGATGCAGTGCGAATTCAGCCATACAAAGTGTATGGCTGAAATTCGCACCGCACATGAGATCGCATGTAATGAAGGAGCAGTGCGCTCCGAATTAAATGTGATCTCCGCAGCCGCACGAGTGTGAACGGGCACTTAAAAAGCTTTGAAATCACCTGGGAAACTGGCATTGTCTGAGACCGGAAATGGCAAACCGGAAGTGACCTCCTTAAAACCGGAAGTGACATTAAAACACTTTTCTCCTTGACATTTTGGGCTTGAAAGTGTTGTTGTATCCGTTTTGGGGACTTTTGTTCCCGTTTTGACACATTTTCTGCCTCCCTAAGCCTTTGGCCAAAGATGTGAACATTTTAAGTGCAAAACCCCCAAAATATGCAAAATTTAATTTTGGGACCATTTTACCTGTGTTTGCTTCCTTTTACCAAGAAATGACCAGAGATGAAAAATGACTGGATTTCAGTCTTAGGCTCGGTTCCCACTTGTGCGATGCGGGAACGCTGCGAATATGCAGCGTGTTACCGCATCGCATCCACACATCTGGCAGTTCCCACTGCCATATGCGATACGCAGGGGGTGTCAATTAAACGTTAACGACACCCCCAGTTTGATTGCATTTTGCAGTGCGATCTGAGAGTACGCACAGAATCGCATCGCACAAATGTGAACCACTGTGCGATTTGATTTTGATGCGGCTCAAAAAATGCCTCCTGTGCGTCTTTGGTGCGGATGCAGTGCGAATTCAGCCATACAAAGTGTATGGCTGAAATTCGCACCGCACATGAGATCGCATGTAATGAAGGAGCAGTGCGCTCCGAATTAAATGTGATCTCCGCAGCCGCACGAGTGTGAACGGGCACTTAAAAAGCTTTGAAATCACCTGGGAAACTGGCATTGTCTGAGACCGGAAATGGCAAACCGGAAGTGACCTCCTTAAAACCGGAAGTGACATTAAAACACTTTTCTCCTTGACATTTTGGGCTTGAAAGTGTTGTTGTATCCGTTTTGGGGACTTTTGTTCCCGTTTTGACACATTTTCTGCCTCCCTAAGCCTTTGGCCAAAGATGTGAACATTTTAAGTGCAAAACCCCCAAAATATGCAAAATTTAATTTTGGGACCATTTTACCTGTGTTTGCTTCCTTTTACCAAGAAATGACCAGAGATGAAAAATGACTGGATTTCAGTCTTAGGCTCGGTTCCCACTTGTGCGATGCGGGAACGCTGCGAATATGCAGCGTGTTACCGCATCGCATCCACACATCTGGCAGTTCCCACTGCCATATGCGATACGCAGGGGGTGTCAATTAAACGTTAACGACACCCCCAGTTTGATTGCATTTTGCAGTGCGATCTGAGAGTACGCACAGAATCGCATCGCACAAGTGTGAACCACTGTGCGATTTGATTTTGATGCGGCTCAAAAAATGCCTCCTGTGCGTCTTTGGTGCGGATGCAGTGCGAATTCAGCCATACAAAGTGTATGGCTGAAATTCGCACCACACATGAGATCGCATGTAATGAAGGAGCAGTGCGCTCCGAATTAAATGCGATCTCCGCAGCCGCACGAGTGTGAACGGGCACTTAAAAAGCTTTGAAATTACCTGGGAAACTGGCATTGTCTGAAACCGGAAATGGCAAACCGGAAGTGACCTCCTTAAAACCGGAAGTGACATTAAAACACTTTTCTCCTTGACATTTTGGGCTTTAAAGTGTTGTTGTATCCGTTTTGGGGACTTTTGATCCCGTTTTGACACATTTTGTGCCTCCCTAAGCTTTTGGCCAAAGATGTGAACATTTTAAGGGCAAAACCCCCAAAATATGCAAAATTTTATTTTAGGACCATTTTACCTGTGTTTGCTTCCTTTTACCAAGAAATGACCAGAGAGATGAAAAATGACTGGATTTCAGTCTTAGGCTCGGTTCACACTTGTGCGATGCGGGAACGCTGCCAATATGCAGCGTGTTACCGCATCGCATCCACACATCTGGCAGTTCCCACTGCCATATGCGATACGCAGGGGGTGTCAATTAAACGTTAACGACACCCCCAGTTTGATTGCATTTTGCAGTGCGATCTGCAAGTACGCACAGAATCGCATCGCACAAGTGTGAACCACTGTGCGATTTGATTTTGATGCGACTCAAAAAATGCCTCCTGTGCGTCTTTGGTGCGGATGCAGTGCGAATTTAGCCATAGAAAGTGTATGGCTGAAATTCGCACCGCACATGAGATCGCATGTAACGAAGGAGCAGTGTGCTCCGAATTAAATGCGATCTCCGCAGCCGCACGAGTGTGAACGGGCACTTTAAAAGCTTTGAAATTACCTGGGAAACTGGCATTGTCTGAAACCGGAAGTGGCAAACCGGAAGTGACCTCCTTAAATCCGGAAGTGACATTAAAACACTTTTCTCCTTGACATTTTGGGCTTTAAAGTGTTGTTGTATCCGTTTTGGGGACTTTTGATCCCGTTTTGACACATTTTCTGCCTCCCTAAGCCTTTGGCCAAAGATGTGAACATTTTAAGGGCAAAACCCCCAAAATATGCAACATTTTATTTTGGGACCATTTTACCTGTGTTTGCTTCCTTTTACCAAGAAATGACCAGAGAGATGAAAAATGACTGGATTTCAGTCTTAGGCTCGGTTCCCACTTGTGCGATGCGGGAACGCTGCCAATATGCAGCGTGTTACCGCATCGCATCCACACATCTGGCAGTTCCCACTGCCATATGCGATACGCAGGGGGTGTCAATTAAACGTTAACGACACCCCCAGTTTGATTGCATATCGCAGTGCGATCTGCAAGTACGCACAGAATCGCATCGCACAAGTGTGAACCACTGTGCGATTTGATTTTGATGCGGCTCAAAAAATGCCTCCTGTGCGTCTTTGGTGCGGATGCAGTGCGAATTCAGCCATACAAAGTGTATGGCTGAAATTCGCACCGCACATGAGATCGCATGTAATGAAGGAGCAGTGCGCTCCGAATTAAATGCGATCTCCGCAGCCGCACGAGTGTGAACGGGCACTTAAAAAGCTTTGAAATTACCTGGGAAACTGGCATTGTCTGAAACCGGAAATGGCAAACCGGAAGTGACCTCCTTAAAACCGGAAGTGACATTAAAACACTTTTCTCCTTGACATTTTGGGCTTTAAAGTGTTGTTGTATCCGTTTTGGGGACTTTTGATCCCGTTTTGACACATTTTGTGCCTCCCTAAGCTTTTGGCCAAAGATGTGAACATTTTAAGGGCAAAACCCCCAAAATATGCAAAATTTTATTTTAGGACCATTTTACCTGTGTTTGCTTCCTTTTACCAAGAAATGACCAGAGAGATGAAAAATGACTGGATTTCAGTCTTAGGCTCGGTTCACACTTGTGCGATGCGGGAACGCTGCCAATATGCAGCGTGTTACCGCATCGCATCCACACATCTGGCAGTTCCCACTGCCATATGCGATACGCAGGGGGTGTCAATTAAACGTTAACGACACCCCCAGTTTGATTGCATTTTGCAGTGCGATCTGCAAGTACGCACAGAATCGCATCGCACAAGTGTGAACCACTGTGCGATTTGATTTTGATGCGACTCAAAAAATGCCTCCTGTGCGTCTTTGGTGCGGATGCAGTGCGAATTTAGCCATAGAAAGTGTATGGCTGAAATTCGCACCGCACATGAGATCGCATGTAACGAAGGAGCAGTGTGCTCCGAATTAAATGCGATCTCCGCAGCCGCACGAGTGTGAACGGGCACTTTAAAAGCTTTGAAATTACCTGGGAAACTGGCATTGTCTGAAACCGGAAGTGGCAAACCGGAAGTGACCTCCTTAAATCCGGAAGTGACATTAAAACACTTTTCTCCTTGACATTTTGGGCTTTAAAGTGTTGTTGTATCCGTTTTGGGGACTTTTGATCCCGTTTTGACACATTTTCTGCCTCCCTAAGCCTTTGGCCAAAGATGTGAACATTTTAAGGGCAAAACCCCCAAAATATGCAACATTTTATTTTGGGACCATTTTACCTGTGTTTGCTTCCTTTTACCAAGAAATGACCAGAGAGATGAAAAATGACTGGATTTCAGTCTTAGGCTCGGTTCCCACTTGTGCGATGCGGGAACGCTGCCAATATGCAGCGTGTTACCGCATCGCATCCACACATCTGGCAGTTCCCACTGCCATATGCGATACGCAGGGGGTGTCAATTAAACGTTAACGACACCCCCAGTTTGATTGCATATCGCAGTGCGATCTGCAAGTACGCACAGAATCGCATCGCACAAGTGTGAACCACTGTGCGATTTGATTTTGATGCGGCTCAAAAAATGCCTCCTGTGCGTCTTTGGTGCGGATGCAGTGCGAATTCAGCCATACAAAGTGTATGGCTGAAATTCGCACCGCACATGAGATCGCATGTAATGAAGGAGCAGTGCGCTCCGAATTAAATGTGATCTCCGCAGCCGCACGAGTGTGAACGGGCACTTAAAAAGCTTTGAAATCACCTGGGAAACTGGCATTGTCTGAGACCGGAAATGGCAAACCGGAAGTGACCTCCTTAAAACCGGAAGTGACATTAAAACACTTTTCTCCTTGACATTTTGGGCTTGAAAGTGTTGTTGTATCCGTTTTGGGGACTTTTGTTCCCGTTTTGACACATTTTCTGCCTCCCTAAGCCTTTGGCCAAAGATGTGAACATTTTAAGTGCAAAACCCCCAAAATATGCAAAATTTAATTTTGGGACCATTTTACCTGTGTTTGCTTCCTTTTACCAAGAAATGACCAGAGATGAAAAATGACTGGATTTCAGTCTTAGGCTCGGTTCCCACTTGTGCGATGCGGGAACGCTGCGAATATGCAGCGTGTTACCGCATCGCATCCACACATCTGGCAGTTCCCACTGCCATATGCGATACGCAGGGGGTGTCAATTAAACGTTAACGACACCCCCAGTTTGATTGCATTTTGCAGTGCGATCTGAGAGTACGCACAGAATCGCATCGCACAAATGTGAACCACTGTGCGATTTGATTTTGATGCGGCTCAAAAAATGCCTCCTGTGCGTCTTTGGTGCGGATGCAGTGCGAATTCAGCCATACAAAGTGTATGGCTGAAATTCGCACCGCACATGAGATCGCATGTAATGAAGGAGCAGTGCGCTCCGAATTAAATGTGATCTCCGCAGCCGCACGAGTGTGAACGGGCACTTAAAAAGCTTTGAAATCACCTGGGAAACTGGCATTGTCTGAGACCGGAAATGGCAAACCGGAAGTGACCTCCTTAAAACCGGAAGTGACATTAAAACACTTTTCTCCTTGACATTTTGGGCTTGAAAGTGTTGTTGTATCCGTTTTGGGGACTTTTGTTCCCGTTTTGACACATTTTCTGCCTCCCTAAGCCTTTGGCCAAAGATGTGAACATTTTAAGTGCAAAACCCCCAAAATATGCAAAATTTAATTTTGGGACCATTTTACCTGTGTTTGCTTCCTTTTACCAAGAAATGACCAGAGATGAAAAATGACTGGATTTCAGTCTTAGGCTCGGTTCCCACTTGTGCGATGCGGGAACGCTGCGAATATGCAGCGTGTTACCGCATCGCATCCACACATCTGGCAGTTCCCACTGCCATATGCGATACGCAGGGGGTGTCAATTAAACGTTAACGACACCCCCAGTTTGATTGCATTTTGCAGTGCGATCTGAGAGTACGCACAGAATCGCATCGCACAAGTGTGAACCACTGTGCGATTTGATTTTGATGCGGCTCAAAAAATGCCTCCTGTGCGTCTTTGGTGCGGATGCAGTGCGAATTCAGCCATACAAAGTGTATGGCTGAAATTCGCACCACACATGAGATCGCATGTAATGAAGGAGCAGTGCGCTCCGAATTAAATGCGATCTCCGCAGCCGCACGAGTGTGAACGGGCACTTAAAAAGCTTTGAAATTACCTGGGAAACTGGCATTGTCTGAAACCGGAAATGGCAAACCGGAAGTGACCTCCTTAAAACCGGAAGTGACATTAAAACACTTTTCTCCTTGACATTTTGGGCTTTAAAGTGTTGTTGTATCCGTTTTGGGGACTTTTGATCCCGTTTTGACACATTTTGTGCCTCCCTAAGCTTTTGGCCAAAGATGTGAACATTTTAAGGGCAAAACCCCCAAAATATGCAAAATTTTATTTTAGGACCATTTTACCTGTGTTTGCTTCCTTTTACCAAGAAATGACCAGAGAGATGAAAAATGACTGGATTTCAGTCTTAGGCTCGGTTCACACTTGTGCGATGCGGGAACGCTGCCAATATGCAGCGTGTTACCGCATCGCATCCACACATCTGGCAGTTCCCACTGCCATATGCGATACGCAGGGGGTGTCAATTAAACGTTAACGACACCCCCAGTTTGATTGCATTTTGCAGTGCGATCTGCAAGTACGCACAGAATCGCATCGCACAAGTGTGAACCACTGTGCGATTTGATTTTGATGCGACTCAAAAAATGCCTCCTGTGCGTCTTTGGTGCGGATGCAGTGCGAATTTAGCCATAGAAAGTGTATGGCTGAAATTCGCACCGCACATGAGATCGCATGTAACGAAGGAGCAGTGTGCTCCGAATTAAATGCGATCTCCGCAGCCGCACGAGTGTGAACGGGCACTTTAAAAGCTTTGAAATTACCTGGGAAACTGGCATTGTCTGAAACCGGAAGTGGCAAACCGGAAGTGACCTCCTTAAATCCGGAAGTGACATTAAAACACTTTTCTCCTTGACATTTTGGGCTTTAAAGTGTTGTTGTATCCGTTTTGGGGACTTTTGATCCCGTTTTGACACATTTTCTGCCTCCCTAAGCCTTTGGCCAAAGATGTGAACATTTTAAGGGCAAAACCCCCAAAATATGCAACATTTTATTTTGGGACCATTTTACCTGTGTTTGCTTCCTTTTACCAAGAAATGACCAGAGAGATGAAAAATGACTGGATTTCAGTCTTAGGCTCGGTTCCCACTTGTGCGATGCGGGAACGCTGCCAATATGCAGCGTGTTACCGCATCGCATCCACACATCTGGCAGTTCCCACTGCCATATGCGATACGCAGGGGGTGTCAATTAAACGTTAACGACACCCCCAGTTTGATTGCATATCGCAGTGCGATCTGCAAGTACGCACAGAATCGCATCGCACAAGTGTGAACCACTGTGCGATTTGATTTTGATGCGGCTCAAAAAATGCCTCCTGTGCGTCTTTGGTGCGGATGCAGTGCGAATTCAGCCATACAAAGTGTATGGCTGAAATTCGCACCGCACATGAGATCGCATGTAATGAAGGAGCAGTGCGCTCCGAATTAAATGTGATCTCCGCAGCCGCACGAGTGTGAACGGGCACTTAAAAAGCTTTGAAATCACCTGGGAAACTGGCATTGTCTGAGACCGGAAATGGCAAACCGGAAGTGACCTCCTTAAAACCGGAAGTGACATTAAAACACTTTTCTCCTTGACATTTTGGGCTTGAAAGTGTTGTTGTATCCGTTTTGGGGACTTTTGTTCCCGTTTTGACACATTTTCTGCCTCCCTAAGCCTTTGGCCAAAGATGTGAACATTTTAAGTGCAAAACCCCCAAAATATGCAAAATTTAATTTTGGGACCATTTTACCTGTGTTTGCTTCCTTTTACCAAGAAATGACCAGAGATGAAAAATGACTGGATTTCAGTCTTAGGCTCGGTTCCCACTTGTGCGATGCGGGAACGCTGCGAATATGCAGCGTGTTACCGCATCGCATCCACACATCTGGCAGTTCCCACTGCCATATGCGATACGCAGGGGGTGTCAATTAAACGTTAACGACACCCCCAGTTTGATTGCATTTTGCAGTGCGATCTGAGAGTACGCACAGAATCGCATCGCACAAATGTGAACCACTGTGCGATTTGATTTTGATGCGGCTCAAAAAATGCCTCCTGTGCGTCTTTGGTGCGGATGCAGTGCGAATTCAGCCATACAAAGTGTATGGCTGAAATTCGCACCGCACATGAGATCGCATGTAATGAAGGAGCAGTGCGCTCCGAATTAAATGTGATCTCCGCAGCCGCACGAGTGTGAACGGGCACTTAAAAAGCTTTGAAATCACCTGGGAAACTGGCATTGTCTGAGACCGGAAATGGCAAACCGGAAGTGACCTCCTTAAAACCGGAAGTGACATTAAAACACTTTTCTCCTTGACATTTTGGGCTTGAAAGTGTTGTTGTATCCGTTTTGGGGACTTTTGTTCCCGTTTTGACACATTTTCTGCCTCCCTAAGCCTTTGGCCAAAGATGTGAACATTTTAAGTGCAAAACCCCCAAAATATGCAAAATTTAATTTTGGGACCATTTTACCTGTGTTTGCTTCCTTTTACCAAGAAATGACCAGAGATGAAAAATGACTGGATTTCAGTCTTAGGCTCGGTTCCCACTTGTGCGATGCGGGAACGCTGCGAATATGCAGCGTGTTACCGCATCGCATCCACACATCTGGCAGTTCCCACTGCCATATGCGATACGCAGGGGGTGTCAATTAAACGTTAACGACACCCCCAGTTTGATTGCATTTTGCAGTGCGATCTGAGAGTACGCACAGAATCGCATCGCACAAATGTGAACCACTGTGCGATTTGATTTTGATGCGGCTCAAAAAATGCCTCCTGTGCGTCTTTGGTGCGGATGCAGTGCGAATTCAGCCATACAAAGTGTATGGCTGAAATTCGCACCGCACATGAGATCGCATGTAATGAAGGAGCAGTGCGCTCCGAATTAAATGTGATCTCCGCAGCCGCACGAGTGTGAACGGGCACTTAAAAAGCTTTGAAATCACCTGGGAAACTGGCATTGTCTGAGACCGGAAATGGCAAACCGGAAGTGACCTCCTTAAAACCGGAAGTGACATTAAAACACTTTTCTCCTTGACATTTTGGGCTTGAAAGTGTTGTTGTATCCGTTTTGGGGACTTTTGTTCCCGTTTTGACACATTTTCTGCCTCCCTAAGCCTTTGGCCAAAGATGTGAACATTTTAAGTGCAAAACCCCCAAAATATGCAAAATTTAATTTTGGGACCATTTTACCTGTGTTTGCTTCCTTTTACCAAGAAATGACCAGAGATGAAAAATGACTGGATTTCAGTCTTAGGCTCGGTTCCCACTTGTGCGATGCGGGAACGCTGCGAATATGCAGCGTGTTACCGCATCGCATCCACACATCTGGCAGTTCCCACTGCCATATGCGATACGCAGGGGGTGTCAATTAAACGTTAACGACACCCCCAGTTTGATTGCATTTTGCAGTGCGATCTGAGAGTACGCACAGAATCGCATCGCACAAGTGTGAACCACTGTGCGATTTGATTTTGATGCGGCTCAAAAAATGCCTCCTGTGCGTCTTTGGTGCGGATGCAGTGCGAATTCAGCCATACAAAGTGTATGGCTGAAATTCGCACCACACATGAGATCGCATGTAATGAAGGAGCAGTGCGCTCCGAATTAAATGCGATCTCCGCAGCCGCACGAGTGTGAACGGGCACTTAAAAAGCTTTGAAATTACCTGGGAAACTGGCATTGTCTGAAACCGGAAATGGCAAACCGGAAGTGACCTCCTTAAAACCGGAAGTGACATTAAAACACTTTTCTCCTTGACATTTTGGGCTTTAAAGTGTTGTTGTATCCGTTTTGGGGACTTTTGATCCCGTTTTGACACATTTTGTGCCTCCCTAAGCTTTTGGCCAAAGATGTGAACATTTTAAGGGCAAAACCCCCAAAATATGCAAAATTTTATTTTAGGACCATTTTACCTGTGTTTGCTTCCTTTTACCAAGAAATGACCAGAGAGATGAAAAATGACTGGATTTCAGTCTTAGGCTCGGTTCACACTTGTGCGATGCGGGAACGCTGCCAATATGCAGCGTGTTACCGCATCGCATCCACACATCTGGCAGTTCCCACTGCCATATGCGATACGCAGGGGGTGTCAATTAAACGTTAACGACACCCCCAGTTTGATTGCATTTTGCAGTGCGATCTGCAAGTACGCACAGAATCGCATCGCACAAGTGTGAACCACTGTGCGATTTGATTTTGATGCGACTCAAAAAATGCCTCCTGTGCGTCTTTGGTGCGGATGCAGTGCGAATTTAGCCATAGAAAGTGTATGGCTGAAATTCGCACCGCACATGAGATCGCATGTAACGAAGGAGCAGTGTGCTCCGAATTAAATGCGATCTCCGCAGCCGCACGAGTGTGAACGGGCACTTTAAAAGCTTTGAAATTACCTGGGAAACTGGCATTGTCTGAAACCGGAAGTGGCAAACCGGAAGTGACCTCCTTAAATCCGGAAGTGACATTAAAACACTTTTCTCCTTGACATTTTGGGCTTTAAAGTGTTGTTGTATCCGTTTTGGGGACTTTTGATCCCGTTTTGACACATTTTCTGCCTCCCTAAGCCTTTGGCCAAAGATGTGAACATTTTAAGGGCAAAACCCCCAAAATATGCAACATTTTATTTTGGGACCATTTTACCTGTGTTTGCTTCCTTTTACCAAGAAATGACCAGAGAGATGAAAAATGACTGGATTTCAGTCTTAGGCTCGGTTCCCACTTGTGCGATGCGGGAACGCTGCCAATATGCAGCGTGTTACCGCATCGCATCCACACATCTGGCAGTTCCCACTGCCATATGCGATACGCAGGGGGTGTCAATTAAACGTTAACGACACCCCCAGTTTGATTGCATATCGCAGTGCGATCTGCAAGTACGCACAGAATCGCATCGCACAAGTGTGAACCACTGTGCGATTTGATTTTGATGCGGCTCAAAAAATGCCTCCTGTGCGTCTTTGGTGCGGATGCAGTGCGAATTCAGCCATACAAAGTGTATGGCTGAAATTCGCACCGCACATGAGATCGCATGTAATGAAGGAGCAGTGCGCTCCGAATTAAATGTGATCTCCGCAGCCGCACGAGTGTGAACGGGCACTTAAAAAGCTTTGAAATCACCTGGGAAACTGGCATTGTCTGAGACCGGAAATGGCAAACCGGAAGTGACCTCCTTAAAACCGGAAGTGACATTAAAACACTTTTCTCCTTGACATTTTGGGCTTGAAAGTGTTGTTGTATCCGTTTTGGGGACTTTTGTTCCCGTTTTGACACATTTTCTGCCTCCCTAAGCCTTTGGCCAAAGATGTGAACATTTTAAGTGCAAAACCCCCAAAATATGCAAAATTTAATTTTGGGACCATTTTACCTGTGTTTGCTTCCTTTTACCAAGAAATGACCAGAGATGAAAAATGACTGGATTTCAGTCTTAGGCTCGGTTCCCACTTGTGCGATGCGGGAACGCTGCGAATATGCAGCGTGTTACCGCATCGCATCCACACATCTGGCAGTTCCCACTGCCATATGCGATACGCAGGGGGTGTCAATTAAACGTTAACGACACCCCCAGTTTGATTGCATTTTGCAGTGCGATCTGAGAGTACGCACAGAATCGCATCGCACAAATGTGAACCACTGTGCGATTTGATTTTGATGCGGCTCAAAAAATGCCTCCTGTGCGTCTTTGGTGCGGATGCAGTGCGAATTCAGCCATACAAAGTGTATGGCTGAAATTCGCACCGCACATGAGATCGCATGTAATGAAGGAGCAGTGCGCTCCGAATTAAATGTGATCTCCGCAGCCGCACGAGTGTGAACGGGCACTTAAAAAGCTTTGAAATCACCTGGGAAACTGGCATTGTCTGAGACCGGAAATGGCAAACCGGAAGTGACCTCCTTAAAACCGGAAGTGACATTAAAACACTTTTCTCCTTGACATTTTGGGCTTGAAAGTGTTGTTGTATCCGTTTTGGGGACTTTTGTTCCCGTTTTGACACATTTTCTGCCTCCCTAAGCCTTTGGCCAAAGATGTGAACATTTTAAGTGCAAAACCCCCAAAATATGCAAAATTTAATTTTGGGACCATTTTACCTGTGTTTGCTTCCTTTTACCAAGAAATGACCAGAGATGAAAAATGACTGGATTTCAGTCTTAGGCTCGGTTCCCACTTGTGCGATGCGGGAACGCTGCGAATATGCAGCGTGTTACCGCATCGCATCCACACATCTGGCAGTTCCCACTGCCATATGCGATACGCAGGGGGTGTCAATTAAACGTTAACGACACCCCCAGTTTGATTGCATTTTGCAGTGCGATCTGAGAGTACGCACAGAATCGCATCGCACAAGTGTGAACCACTGTGCGATTTGATTTTGATGCGGCTCAAAAAATGCCTCCTGTGCGTCTTTGGTGCGGATGCAGTGCGAATTCAGCCATACAAAGTGTATGGCTGAAATTCGCACCACACATGAGATCGCATGTAATGAAGGAGCAGTGCGCTCCGAATTAAATGCGATCTCCGCAGCCGCACGAGTGTGAACGGGCACTTAAAAAGCTTTGAAATTACCTGGGAAACTGGCATTGTCTGAAACCGGAAATGGCAAACCGGAAGTGACCTCCTTAAAACCGGAAGTGACATTAAAACACTTTTCTCCTTGACATTTTGGGCTTTAAAGTGTTGTTGTATCCGTTTTGGGGACTTTTGATCCCGTTTTGACACATTTTGTGCCTCCCTAAGCTTTTGGCCAAAGATGTGAACATTTTAAGGGCAAAACCCCCAAAATATGCAAAATTTTATTTTAGGACCATTTTACCTGTGTTTGCTTCCTTTTACCAAGAAATGACCAGAGAGATGAAAAATGACTGGATTTCAGTCTTAGGCTCGGTTCACACTTGTGCGATGCGGGAACGCTGCCAATATGCAGCGTGTTACCGCATCGCATCCACACATCTGGCAGTTCCCACTGCCATATGCGATACGCAGGGGGTGTCAATTAAACGTTAACGACACCCCCAGTTTGATTGCATTTTGCAGTGCGATCTGCAAGTACGCACAGAATCGCATCGCACAAGTGTGAACCACTGTGCGATTTGATTTTGATGCGACTCAAAAAATGCCTCCTGTGCGTCTTTGGTGCGGATGCAGTGCGAATTTAGCCATAGAAAGTGTATGGCTGAAATTCGCACCGCACATGAGATCGCATGTAACGAAGGAGCAGTGTGCTCCGAATTAAATGCGATCTCCGCAGCCGCACGAGTGTGAACGGGCACTTTAAAAGCTTTGAAATTACCTGGGAAACTGGCATTGTCTGAAACCGGAAGTGGCAAACCGGAAGTGACCTCCTTAAATCCGGAAGTGACATTAAAACACTTTTCTCCTTGACATTTTGGGCTTTAAAGTGTTGTTGTATCCGTTTTGGGGACTTTTGATCCCGTTTTGACACATTTTCTGCCTCCCTAAGCCTTTGGCCAAAGATGTGAACATTTTAAGGGCAAAACCCCCAAAATATGCAACATTTTATTTTGGGACCATTTTACCTGTGTTTGCTTCCTTTTACCAAGAAATGACCAGAGAGATGAAAAATGACTGGATTTCAGTCTTAGGCTCGGTTCCCACTTGTGCGATGCGGGAACGCTGCCAATATGCAGCGTGTTACCGCATCGCATCCACACATCTGGCAGTTCCCACTGCCATATGCGATACGCAGGGGGTGTCAATTAAACGTTAACGACACCCCCAGTTTGATTGCATATCGCAGTGCGATCTGCAAGTACGCACAGAATCGCATCGCACAAATGTGAACCACTGTGCGATTTGATTTTGATGCGGCTCAAAAAATGCCTCCTGTGCGTCTTTGGTGCGGATGCAGTGCGAATTCAGCCATACAAAGTGTATGGCTGAAATTCGCACCGCACATGAGATCGCATGTAATGAAGGAGCAGTGCGCTCCGAATTAAATGTGATCTCCGCAGCCGCACGAGTGTGAACGGGCACTTAAAAAGCTTTGAAATCACCTGGGAAACTGGCATTGTCTGAGACCGGAAATGGCAAACCGGAAGTGACCTCCTTAAAACCGGAAGTGACATTAAAACACTTTTCTCCTTGACATTTTGGGCTTGAAAGTGTTGTTGTATCCGTTTTGGGGACTTTTGTTCCCGTTTTGACACATTTTCTGCCTCCCTAAGCCTTTGGCCAAAGATGTGAACATTTTAAGTGCAAAACCCCCAAAATATGCAAAATTTAATTTTGGGACCATTTTACCTGTGTTTGCTTCCTTTTACCAAGAAATGACCAGAGATGAAAAATGACTGGATTTCAGTCTTAGGCTCGGTTCCCACTTGTGCGATGCGGGAACGCTGCGAATATGCAGCGTGTTACCGCATCGCATCCACACATCTGGCAGTTCCCACTGCCATATGCGATACGCAGGGGGTGTCAATTAAACGTTAACGACACCCCCAGTTTGATTGCATTTTGCAGTGCGATCTGAGAGTACGCACAGAATCGCATCGCACAAATGTGAACCACTGTGCGATTTGATTTTGATGCGGCTCAAAAAATGCCTCCTGTGCGTCTTTGGTGCGGATGCAGTGCGAATTCAGCCATACAAAGTGTATGGCTGAAATTCGCACCGCACATGAGATCGCATGTAATGAAGGAGCAGTGCGCTCCGAATTAAATGTGATCTCCGCAGCCGCACGAGTGTGAACGGGCACTTAAAAAGCTTTGAAATCACCTGGGAAACTGGCATTGTCTGAGACCGGAAATGGCAAACCGGAAGTGACCTCCTTAAAACCGGAAGTGACATTAAAACACTTTTCTCCTTGACATTTTGGGCTTGAAAGTGTTGTTGTATCCGTTTTGGGGACTTTTGTTCCCGTTTTGACACATTTTCTGCCTCCCTAAGCCTTTGGCCAAAGATGTGAACATTTTAAGTGCAAAACCCCCAAAATATGCAAAATTTAATTTTGGGACCATTTTACCTGTGTTTGCTTCCTTTTACCAAGAAATGACCAGAGATGAAAAATGACTGGATTTCAGTCTTAGGCTCGGTTCCCACTTGTGCGATGCGGGAACGCTGCGAATATGCAGCGTGTTACCGCATCGCATCCACACATCTGGCAGTTCCCACTGCCATATGCGATACGCAGGGGGTGTCAATTAAACGTTAACGACACCCCCAGTTTGATTGCATTTTGCAGTGCGATCTGAGAGTACGCACAGAATCGCATCGCACAAGTGTGAACCACTGTGCGATTTGATTTTGATGCGGCTCAAAAAATGCCTCCTGTGCGTCTTTGGTGCGGATGCAGTGCGAATTCAGCCATACAAAGTGTATGGCTGAAATTCGCACCACACATGAGATCGCATGTAATGAAGGAGCAGTGCGCTCCGAATTAAATGCGATCTCCGCAGCCGCACGAGTGTGAACGGGCACTTAAAAAGCTTTGAAATTACCTGGGAAACTGGCATTGTCTGAAACCGGAAATGGCAAACCGGAAGTGACCTCCTTAAAACCGGAAGTGACATTAAAACACTTTTCTCCTTGACATTTTGGGCTTTAAAGTGTTGTTGTATCCGTTTTGGGGACTTTTGATCCCGTTTTGACACATTTTGTGCCTCCCTAAGCTTTTGGCCAAAGATGTGAACATTTTAAGGGCAAAACCCCCAAAATATGCAAAATTTTATTTTAGGACCATTTTACCTGTGTTTGCTTCCTTTTACCAAGAAATGACCAGAGAGATGAAAAATGACTGGATTTCAGTCTTAGGCTCGGTTCACACTTGTGCGATGCGGGAACGCTGCCAATATGCAGCGTGTTACCGCATCGCATCCACACATCTGGCAGTTCCCACTGCCATATGCGATACGCAGGGGGTGTCAATTAAACGTTAACGACACCCCCAGTTTGATTGCATTTTGCAGTGCGATCTGCAAGTACGCACAGAATCGCATCGCACAAGTGTGAACCACTGTGCGATTTGATTTTGATGCGACTCAAAAAATGCCTCCTGTGCGTCTTTGGTGCGGATGCAGTGCGAATTTAGCCATAGAAAGTGTATGGCTGAAATTCGCACCGCACATGAGATCGCATGTAACGAAGGAGCAGTGTGCTCCGAATTAAATGCGATCTCCGCAGCCGCACGAGTGTGAACGGGCACTTTAAAAGCTTTGAAATTACCTGGGAAACTGGCATTGTCTGAAACCGGAAGTGGCAAACCGGAAGTGACCTCCTTAAATCCGGAAGTGACATTAAAACACTTTTCTCCTTGACATTTTGGGCTTTAAAGTGTTGTTGTATCCGTTTTGGGGACTTTTGATCCCGTTTTGACACATTTTCTGCCTCCCTAAGCCTTTGGCCAAAGATGTGAACATTTTAAGGGCAAAACCCCCAAAATATGCAACATTTTATTTTGGGACCATTTTACCTGTGTTTGCTTCCTTTTACCAAGAAATGACCAGAGAGATGAAAAATGACTGGATTTCAGTCTTAGGCTCGGTTCCCACTTGTGCGATGCGGGAACGCTGCCAATATGCAGCGTGTTACCGCATCGCATCCACACATCTGGCAGTTCCCACTGCCATATGCGATACGCAGGGGGTGTCAATTAAACGTTAACGACACCCCCAGTTTGATTGCATATCGCAGTGCGATCTGCAAGTACGCACAGAATCGCATCGCACAAGTGTGAACCACTGTGCGATTTGATTTTGATGCGGCTCAAAAAATGCCTCCTGTGCGTCTTTGGTGCGGATGCAGTGCGAATTCAGCCATACAAAGTGTATGGCTGAAATTCGCACCGCACATGAGATCGCATGTAATGAAGGAGCAGTGCGCTCCGAATTAAATGTGATCTCCGCAGCCGCACGAGTGTGAACGGGCACTTAAAAAGCTTTGAAATCACCTGGGAAACTGGCATTGTCTGAGACCGGAAATGGCAAACCGGAAGTGACCTCCTTAAAACCGGAAGTGACATTAAAACACTTTTCTCCTTGACATTTTGGGCTTGAAAGTGTTGTTGTATCCGTTTTGGGGACTTTTGTTCCCGTTTTGACACATTTTCTGCCTCCCTAAGCCTTTGGCCAAAGATGTGAACATTTTAAGTGCAAAACCCCCAAAATATGCAAAATTTAATTTTGGGACCATTTTACCTGTGTTTGCTTCCTTTTACCAAGAAATGACCAGAGATGAAAAATGACTGGATTTCAGTCTTAGGCTCGGTTCCCACTTGTGCGATGCGGGAACGCTGCGAATATGCAGCGTGTTACCGCATCGCATCCACACATCTGGCAGTTCCCACTGCCATATGCGATACGCAGGGGGTGTCAATTAAACGTTAACGACACCCCCAGTTTGATTGCATTTTGCAGTGCGATCTGAGAGTACGCACAGAATCGCATCGCACAAATGTGAACCACTGTGCGATTTGATTTTGATGCGGCTCAAAAAATGCCTCCTGTGCGTCTTTGGTGCGGATGCAGTGCGAATTCAGCCATACAAAGTGTATGGCTGAAATTCGCACCGCACATGAGATCGCATGTAATGAAGGAGCAGTGCGCTCCGAATTAAATGTGATCTCCGCAGCCGCACGAGTGTGAACGGGCACTTAAAAAGCTTTGAAATCACCTGGGAAACTGGCATTGTCTGAGACCGGAAATGGCAAACCGGAAGTGACCTCCTTAAAACCGGAAGTGACATTAAAACACTTTTCTCCTTGACATTTTGGGCTTGAAAGTGTTGTTGTATCCGTTTTGGGGACTTTTGTTCCCGTTTTGACACATTTTCTGCCTCCCTAAGCCTTTGGCCAAAGATGTGAACATTTTAAGTGCAAAACCCCCAAAATATGCAAAATTTAATTTTGGGACCATTTTACCTGTGTTTGCTTCCTTTTACCAAGAAATGACCAGAGATGAAAAATGACTGGATTTCAGTCTTAGGCTCGGTTCCCACTTGTGCGATGCGGGAACGCTGCGAATATGCAGCGTGTTACCGCATCGCATCCACACATCTGGCAGTTCCCACTGCCATATGCGATACGCAGGGGGTGTCAATTAAACGTTAACGACACCCCCAGTTTGATTGCATTTTGCAGTGCGATCTGAGAGTACGCACAGAATCGCATCGCACAAGTGTGAACCACTGTGCGATTTGATTTTGATGCGGCTCAAAAAATGCCTCCTGTGCGTCTTTGGTGCGGATGCAGTGCGAATTCAGCCATACAAAGTGTATGGCTGAAATTCGCACCACACATGAGATCGCATGTAATGAAGGAGCAGTGCGCTCCGAATTAAATGCGATCTCCGCAGCCGCACGAGTGTGAACGGGCACTTAAAAAGCTTTGAAATTACCTGGGAAACTGGCATTGTCTGAAACCGGAAATGGCAAACCGGAAGTGACCTCCTTAAAACCGGAAGTGACATTAAAACACTTTTCTCCTTGACATTTTGGGCTTTAAAGTGTTGTTGTATCCGTTTTGGGGACTTTTGATCCCGTTTTGACACATTTTGTGCCTCCCTAAGCTTTTGGCCAAAGATGTGAACATTTTAAGGGCAAAACCCCCAAAATATGCAAAATTTTATTTTAGGACCATTTTACCTGTGTTTGCTTCCTTTTACCAAGAAATGACCAGAGAGATGAAAAATGACTGGATTTCAGTCTTAGGCTCGGTTCACACTTGTGCGATGCGGGAACGCTGCCAATATGCAGCGTGTTACCGCATCGCATCCACACATCTGGCAGTTCCCACTGCCATATGCGATACGCAGGGGGTGTCAATTAAACGTTAACGACACCCCCAGTTTGATTGCATTTTGCAGTGCGATCTGCAAGTACGCACAGAATCGCATCGCACAAGTGTGAACCACTGTGCGATTTGATTTTGATGCGACTCAAAAAATGCCTCCTGTGCGTCTTTGGTGCGGATGCAGTGCGAATTTAGCCATAGAAAGTGTATGGCTGAAATTCGCACCGCACATGAGATCGCATGTAACGAAGGAGCAGTGTGCTCCGAATTAAATGCGATCTCCGCAGCCGCACGAGTGTGAACGGGCACTTTAAAAGCTTTGAAATTACCTGGGAAACTGGCATTGTCTGAAACCGGAAGTGGCAAACCGGAAGTGACCTCCTTAAATCCGGAAGTGACATTAAAACACTTTTCTCCTTGACATTTTGGGCTTTAAAGTGTTGTTGTATCCGTTTTGGGGACTTTTGATCCCGTTTTGACACATTTTCTGCCTCCCTAAGCCTTTGGCCAAAGATGTGAACATTTTAAGGGCAAAACCCCCAAAATATGCAACATTTTATTTTGGGACCATTTTACCTGTGTTTGCTTCCTTTTACCAAGAAATGACCAGAGAGATGAAAAATGACTGGATTTCAGTCTTAGGCTCGGTTCCCACTTGTGCGATGCGGGAACGCTGCCAATATGCAGCGTGTTACCGCATCGCATCCACACATCTGGCAGTTCCCACTGCCATATGCGATACGCAGGGGGTGTCAATTAAACGTTAACGACACCCCCAGTTTGATTGCATATCGCAGTGCGATCTGCAAGTACGCACAGAATCGCATCGCACAAGTGTGAACCACTGTGCGATTTGATTTTGATGCGGCTCAAAAAATGCCTCCTGTGCGTCTTTGGTGCGGATGCAGTGCGAATTCAGCCATACAAAGTGTATGGCTGAAATTCGCACCGCACATGAGATCGCATGTAATGAAGGAGCAGTGCGCTCCGAATTAAATGTGATCTCCGCAGCCGCACGAGTGTGAACGGGCACTTAAAAAGCTTTGAAATCACCTGGGAAACTGGCATTGTCTGAGACCGGAAATGGCAAACCGGAAGTGACCTCCTTAAAACCGGAAGTGACATTAAAACACTTTTCTCCTTGACATTTTGGGCTTGAAAGTGTTGTTGTATCCGTTTTGGGGACTTTTGTTCCCGTTTTGACACATTTTCTGCCTCCCTAAGCCTTTGGCCAAAGATGTGAACATTTTAAGTGCAAAACCCCCAAAATATGCAAAATTTAATTTTGGGACCATTTTACCTGTGTTTGCTTCCTTTTACCAAGAAATGACCAGAGATGAAAAATGACTGGATTTCAGTCTTAGGCTCGGTTCCCACTTGTGCGATGCGGGAACGCTGCGAATATGCAGCGTGTTACCGCATCGCATCCACACATCTGGCAGTTCCCACTGCCATATGCGATACGCAGGGGGTGTCAATTAAACGTTAACGACACCCCCAGTTTGATTGCATTTTGCAGTGCGATCTGAGAGTACGCACAGAATCGCATCGCACAAATGTGAACCACTGTGCGATTTGATTTTGATGCGGCTCAAAAAATGCCTCCTGTGCGTCTTTGGTGCGGATGCAGTGCGAATTCAGCCATACAAAGTGTATGGCTGAAATTCGCACCGCACATGAGATCGCATGTAATGAAGGAGCAGTGCGCTCCGAATTAAATGTGATCTCCGCAGCCGCACGAGTGTGAACGGGCACTTAAAAAGCTTTGAAATCACCTGGGAAACTGGCATTGTCTGAGACCGGAAATGGCAAACCGGAAGTGACCTCCTTAAAACCGGAAGTGACATTAAAACACTTTTCTCCTTGACATTTTGGGCTTGAAAGTGTTGTTGTATCCGTTTTGGGGACTTTTGTTCCCGTTTTGACACATTTTCTGCCTCCCTAAGCCTTTGGCCAAAGATGTGAACATTTTAAGGGCAAAACCCCCAAAATATGCAAAATTTAATTTTGGGACCATTTTACCTGTGTTTGCTTCCTTTTACCAAGAAATGACCAGAGAGATGAAAAATGACTAGATTTCAGTCTTAGGCTCGGTTCACACTTGTGCGATGCGGGAACGCTGCCAATATGCAGCGTGTTACCGCATCGCATCCACACATCTGGCAGTTCCCACTGCCATATGCGATACGCAGGGGGTGTCAATTAAACGTTAACGACACCCCCAGTTTGATTGCATATCGCAGTGCGATCTGCAAGTACGCACAGAATCGCATCGCACAAGTGTGAACCACTGTGCGATTTGATTTTGATGCGACTCAAAAAATGCCTCCTGTGCGTCTTTGGTGCGGATGCAGTGCGAATTTAGCCATAGAAAGTGTATGGCTGAAATTCGCACCGCACATGAGATCGCATGTAACGAAGGAGCAGTGTGCTCCGAATTAAATGCGATCTCCGCAGCCGCACGAGTGTGAACGGGCACTTTAAAAGCTTTGAAATTACCTGGGAAACTGGCATTGTCTGAAACCGGAAGTGGCAAACCGGAAGTGACCTCCTTAAATCCGGAAGTGACATTAAAACACTTTTCTCCTTGACATTTTGGGCTTTAAAGTGTTGTTGTATCCGTTTTGGGGACTTTTGATCCCGTTTTGACACATTTTCTGCCTCCCTAAGCCTTTGGCCAAAGATGTGAACATTTTAAGGGCAAAACCCCCAAAATATGCAACATTTTATTTTGGGACCATTTTACCTGTGTTTGCTTCCTTTTACCAAGAAATGACCAGAGAGATGAAAAATGACTGGATTTCAGTCTTAGGCTCGGTTCCCACTTGTGCGATGCGGGAACGCTGCCAATATGCAGCGTGTTACCGCATCGCATCCACACATCTGGCAGTTCCCACTGCCATATGCGATACGCAGGGGGTGTCAATTAAACGTTAACGACACCCCCAGTTTGATTGCATATCGCAGTGCGATCTGCAAGTACGCACAGAATCGCATCGCACAAGTGTGAACCACTGTGCGATTTGATTTTGATGCGGCTCAAAAAATGCCTCCTGTGCGTCTTTGGTGCGGATGCAGTGCGAATTCAGCCATACAAAGTGTATGGCTGAAATTCGCACCGCACATGAGATCGCATGTAATGAAGGAGCAGTGCGCTCCGAATTAAATGTGATCTCCGCAGCCGCACGAGTGTGAACGGGCACTTAAAAAGCTTTGAAATCACCTGGGAAACTGGCATTGTCTGAGACCGGAAATGGCAAACCGGAAGTGACCTCCTTAAAACCGGAAGTGACATTAAAACACTTTTCTCCTTGACATTTTGGGCTTGAAAGTGTTGTTGTATCCGTTTTGGGGACTTTTGTTCCCGTTTTGACACATTTTCTGCCTCCCTAAGCCTTTGGCCAAAGATGTGAACATTTTAAGTGCAAAACCCCCAAAATATGCAAAATTTAATTTTGGGACCATTTTACCTGTGTTTGCTTCCTTTTACCAAGAAATGACCAGAGATGAAAAATGACTGGATTTCAGTCTTAGGCTCGGTTCCCACTTGTGCGATGCGGGAACGCTGCGAATATGCAGCGTGTTACCGCATCGCATCCACACATCTGGCAGTTCCCACTGCCATATGCGATACGCAGGGGGTGTCAATTAAACGTTAACGACACCCCCAGTTTGATTGCATTTTGCAGTGCGATCTGAGAGTACGCACAGAATCGCATCGCACAAATGTGAACCACTGTGCGATTTGATTTTGATGCGGCTCAAAAAATGCCTCCTGTGCGTCTTTGGTGCGGATGCAGTGCGAATTCAGCCATACAAAGTGTATGGCTGAAATTCGCACCGCACATGAGATCGCATGTAATGAAGGAGCAGTGCGCTCCGAATTAAATGTGATCTCCGCAGCCGCACGAGTGTGAACGGGCACTTAAAAAGCTTTGAAATCACCTGGGAAACTGGCATTGTCTGAGACCGGAAATGGCAAACCGGAAGTGACCTCCTTAAAACCGGAAGTGACATTAAAACACTTTTCTCCTTGACATTTTGGGCTTGAAAGTGTTGTTGTATCCGTTTTGGGGACTTTTGTTCCCGTTTTGACACATTTTCTGCCTCCCTAAGCCTTTGGCCAAAGATGTGAACATTTTAAGTGCAAAACCCCCAAAATATGCAAAATTTAATTTTGGGACCATTTTACCTGTGTTTGCTTCCTTTTACCAAGAAATGACCAGAGATGAAAAATGACTGGATTTCAGTCTTAGGCTCGGTTCCCACTTGTGCGATGCGGGAACGCTGCGAATATGCAGCGTGTTACCGCATCGCATCCACACATCTGGCAGTTCCCACTGCCATATGCGATACGCAGGGGGTGTCAATTAAACGTTAACGACACCCCCAGTTTGATTGCATTTTGCAGTGCGATCTGAGAGTACGCACAGAATCGCATCGCACAAGTGTGAACCACTGTGCGATTTGATTTTGATGCGGCTCAAAAAATGCCTCCTGTGCGTCTTTGGTGCGGATGCAGTGCGAATTCAGCCATACAAAGTGTATGGCTGAAATTCGCACCACACATGAGATCGCATGTAATGAAGGAGCAGTGCGCTCCGAATTAAATGCGATCTCCGCAGCCGCACGAGTGTGAACGGGCACTTAAAAAGCTTTGAAATTACCTGGGAAACTGGCATTGTCTGAAACCGGAAATGGCAAACCGGAAGTGACCTCCTTAAAACCGGAAGTGACATTAAAACACTTTTCTCCTTGACATTTTGGGCTTTAAAGTGTTGTTGTATCCGTTTTGGGGACTTTTGATCCCGTTTTGACACATTTTGTGCCTCCCTAAGCTTTTGGCCAAAGATGTGAACATTTTAAGGGCAAAACCCCCAAAATATGCAAAATTTTATTTTAGGACCATTTTACCTGTGTTTGCTTCCTTTTACCAAGAAATGACCAGAGAGATGAAAAATGACTGGATTTCAGTCTTAGGCTCGGTTCACACTTGTGCGATGCGGGAACGCTGCCAATATGCAGCGTGTTACCGCATCGCATCCACACATCTGGCAGTTCCCACTGCCATATGCGATACGCAGGGGGTGTCAATTAAACGTTAACGACACCCCCAGTTTGATTGCATTTTGCAGTGCGATCTGCAAGTACGCACAGAATCGCATCGCACAAGTGTGAACCACTGTGCGATTTGATTTTGATGCGACTCAAAAAATGCCTCCTGTGCGTCTTTGGTGCGGATGCAGTGCGAATTTAGCCATAGAAAGTGTATGGCTGAAATTCGCACCGCACATGAGATCGCATGTAACGAAGGAGCAGTGTGCTCCGAATTAAATGCGATCTCCGCAGCCGCACGAGTGTGAACGGGCACTTTAAAAGCTTTGAAATTACCTGGGAAACTGGCATTGTCTGAAACCGGAAGTGGCAAACCGGAAGTGACCTCCTTAAATCCGGAAGTGACATTAAAACACTTTTCTCCTTGACATTTTGGGCTTTAAAGTGTTGTTGTATCCGTTTTGGGGACTTTTGATCCCGTTTTGACACATTTTCTGCCTCCCTAAGCCTTTGGCCAAAGATGTGAACATTTTAAGGGCAAAACCCCCAAAATATGCAACATTTTATTTTGGGACCATTTTACCTGTGTTTGCTTCCTTTTACCAAGAAATGACCAGAGAGATGAAAAATGACTGGATTTCAGTCTTAGGCTCGGTTCCCACTTGTGCGATGCGGGAACGCTGCCAATATGCAGCGTGTTACCGCATCGCATCCACACATCTGGCAGTTCCCACTGCCATATGCGATACGCAGGGGGTGTCAATTAAACGTTAACGACACCCCCAGTTTGATTGCATATCGCAGTGCGATCTGCAAGTACGCACAGAATCGCATCGCACAAATGTGAACCACTGTGCGATTTGATTTTGATGCGGCTCAAAAAATGCCTCCTGTGCGTCTTTGGTGCGGATGCAGTGCGAATTCAGCCATACAAAGTGTATGGCTGAAATTCGCACCGCACATGAGATCGCATGTAATGAAGGAGCAGTGCGCTCCGAATTAAATGTGATCTCCGCAGCCGCACGAGTGTGAACGGGCACTTAAAAAGCTTTGAAATCACCTGGGAAACTGGCATTGTCTGAGACCGGAAATGGCAAACCGGAAGTGACCTCCTTAAAACCGGAAGTGACATTAAAACACTTTTCTCCTTGACATTTTGGGCTTGAAAGTGTTGTTGTATCCGTTTTGGGGACTTTTGTTCCCGTTTTGACACATTTTCTGCCTCCCTAAGCCTTTGGCCAAAGATGTGAACATTTTAAGTGCAAAACCCCCAAAATATGCAAAATTTAATTTTGGGACCATTTTACCTGTGTTTGCTTCCTTTTACCAAGAAATGACCAGAGATGAAAAATGACTGGATTTCAGTCTTAGGCTCGGTTCCCACTTGTGCGATGCGGGAACGCTGCGAATATGCAGCGTGTTACCGCATCGCATCCACACATCTGGCAGTTCCCACTGCCATATGCGATACGCAGGGGGTGTCAATTAAACGTTAACGACACCCCCAGTTTGATTGCATTTTGCAGTGCGATCTGAGAGTACGCACAGAATCGCATCGCACAAATGTGAACCACTGTGCGATTTGATTTTGATGCGGCTCAAAAAATGCCTCCTGTGCGTCTTTGGTGCGGATGCAGTGCGAATTCAGCCATACAAAGTGTATGGCTGAAATTCGCACCGCACATGAGATCGCATGTAATGAAGGAGCAGTGCGCTCCGAATTAAATGTGATCTCCGCAGCCGCACGAGTGTGAACGGGCACTTAAAAAGCTTTGAAATCACCTGGGAAACTGGCATTGTCTGAGACCGGAAATGGCAAACCGGAAGTGACCTCCTTAAAACCGGAAGTGACATTAAAACACTTTTCTCCTTGACATTTTGGGCTTGAAAGTGTTGTTGTATCCGTTTTGGGGACTTTTGTTCCCGTTTTGACACATTTTCTGCCTCCCTAAGCCTTTGGCCAAAGATGTGAACATTTTAAGTGCAAAACCCCCAAAATATGCAAAATTTAATTTTGGGACCATTTTACCTGTGTTTGCTTCCTTTTACCAAGAAATGACCAGAGATGAAAAATGACTGGATTTCAGTCTTAGGCTCGGTTCCCACTTGTGCGATGCGGGAACGCTGCGAATATGCAGCGTGTTACCGCATCGCATCCACACATCTGGCAGTTCCCACTGCCATATGCGATACGCAGGGGGTGTCAATTAAACGTTAACGACACCCCCAGTTTGATTGCATTTTGCAGTGCGATCTGAGAGTACGCACAGAATCGCATCGCACAAGTGTGAACCACTGTGCGATTTGATTTTGATGCGGCTCAAAAAATGCCTCCTGTGCGTCTTTGGTGCGGATGCAGTGCGAATTCAGCCATACAAAGTGTATGGCTGAAATTCGCACCACACATGAGATCGCATGTAATGAAGGAGCAGTGCGCTCCGAATTAAATGCGATCTCCGCAGCCGCACGAGTGTGAACGGGCACTTAAAAAGCTTTGAAATTACCTGGGAAACTGGCATTGTCTGAAACCGGAAATGGCAAACCGGAAGTGACCTCCTTAAAACCGGAAGTGACATTAAAACACTTTTCTCCTTGACATTTTGGGCTTTAAAGTGTTGTTGTATCCGTTTTGGGGACTTTTGATCCCGTTTTGACACATTTTGTGCCTCCCTAAGCTTTTGGCCAAAGATGTGAACATTTTAAGGGCAAAACCCCCAAAATATGCAAAATTTTATTTTAGGACCATTTTACCTGTGTTTGCTTCCTTTTACCAAGAAATGACCAGAGAGATGAAAAATGACTGGATTTCAGTCTTAGGCTCGGTTCACACTTGTGCGATGCGGGAACGCTGCCAATATGCAGCGTGTTACCGCATCGCATCCACACATCTGGCAGTTCCCACTGCCATATGCGATACGCAGGGGGTGTCAATTAAACGTTAACGACACCCCCAGTTTGATTGCATTTTGCAGTGCGATCTGCAAGTACGCACAGAATCGCATCGCACAAGTGTGAACCACTGTGCGATTTGATTTTGATGCGACTCAAAAAATGCCTCCTGTGCGTCTTTGGTGCGGATGCAGTGCGAATTTAGCCATAGAAAGTGTATGGCTGAAATTCGCACCGCACATGAGATCGCATGTAACGAAGGAGCAGTGTGCTCCGAATTAAATGCGATCTCCGCAGCCGCACGAGTGTGAACGGGCACTTTAAAAGCTTTGAAATTACCTGGGAAACTGGCATTGTCTGAAACCGGAAGTGGCAAACCGGAAGTGACCTCCTTAAATCCGGAAGTGACATTAAAACACTTTTCTCCTTGACATTTTGGGCTTTAAAGTGTTGTTGTATCCGTTTTGGGGACTTTTGATCCCGTTTTGACACATTTTCTGCCTCCCTAAGCCTTTGGCCAAAGATGTGAACATTTTAAGGGCAAAACCCCCAAAATATGCAACATTTTATTTTGGGACCATTTTACCTGTGTTTGCTTCCTTTTACCAAGAAATGACCAGAGAGATGAAAAATGACTGGATTTCAGTCTTAGGCTCGGTTCCCACTTGTGCGATGCGGGAACGCTGCCAATATGCAGCGTGTTACCGCATCGCATCCACACATCTGGCAGTTCCCACTGCCATATGCGATACGCAGGGGGTGTCAATTAAACGTTAACGACACCCCCAGTTTGATTGCATATCGCAGTGCGATCTGCAAGTACGCACAGAATCGCATCGCACAAGTGTGAACCACTGTGCGATTTGATTTTGATGCGGCTCAAAAAATGCCTCCTGTGCGTCTTTGGTGCGGATGCAGTGCGAATTCAGCCATACAAAGTGTATGGCTGAAATTCGCACCGCACATGAGATCGCATGTAATGAAGGAGCAGTGCGCTCCGAATTAAATGTGATCTCCGCAGCCGCACGAGTGTGAACGGGCACTTAAAAAGCTTTGAAATCACCTGGGAAACTGGCATTGTCTGAGACCGGAAATGGCAAACCGGAAGTGACCTCCTTAAAACCGGAAGTGACATTAAAACACTTTTCTCCTTGACATTTTGGGCTTGAAAGTGTTGTTGTATCCGTTTTGGGGACTTTTGTTCCCGTTTTGACACATTTTCTGCCTCCCTAAGCCTTTGGCCAAAGATGTGAACATTTTAAGTGCAAAACCCCCAAAATATGCAAAATTTAATTTTGGGACCATTTTACCTGTGTTTGCTTCCTTTTACCAAGAAATGACCAGAGATGAAAAATGACTGGATTTCAGTCTTAGGCTCGGTTCCCACTTGTGCGATGCGGGAACGCTGCGAATATGCAGCGTGTTACCGCATCGCATCCACACATCTGGCAGTTCCCACTGCCATATGCGATACGCAGGGGGTGTCAATTAAACGTTAACGACACCCCCAGTTTGATTGCATTTTGCAGTGCGATCTGAGAGTACGCACAGAATCGCATCGCACAAATGTGAACCACTGTGCGATTTGATTTTGATGCGGCTCAAAAAATGCCTCCTGTGCGTCTTTGGTGCGGATGCAGTGCGAATTCAGCCATACAAAGTGTATGGCTGAAATTCGCACCGCACATGAGATCGCATGTAATGAAGGAGCAGTGCGCTCCGAATTAAATGTGATCTCCGCAGCCGCACGAGTGTGAACGGGCACTTAAAAAGCTTTGAAATCACCTGGGAAACTGGCATTGTCTGAGACCGGAAATGGCAAACCGGAAGTGACCTCCTTAAAACCGGAAGTGACATTAAAACACTTTTCTCCTTGACATTTTGGGCTTGAAAGTGTTGTTGTATCCGTTTTGGGGACTTTTGTTCCCGTTTTGACACATTTTCTGCCTCCCTAAGCCTTTGGCCAAAGATGTGAACATTTTAAGTGCAAAACCCCCAAAATATGCAAAATTTAATTTTGGGACCATTTTACCTGTGTTTGCTTCCTTTTACCAAGAAATGACCAGAGATGAAAAATGACTGGATTTCAGTCTTAGGCTCGGTTCCCACTTGTGCGATGCGGGAACGCTGCGAATATGCAGCGTGTTACCGCATCGCATCCACACATCTGGCAGTTCCCACTGCCATATGCGATACGCAGGGGGTGTCAATTAAACGTTAACGACACCCCCAGTTTGATTGCATTTTGCAGTGCGATCTGAGAGTACGCACAGAATCGCATCGCACAAGTGTGAACCACTGTGCGATTTGATTTTGATGCGGCTCAAAAAATGCCTCCTGTGCGTCTTTGGTGCGGATGCAGTGCGAATTCAGCCATACAAAGTGTATGGCTGAAATTCGCACCACACATGAGATCGCATGTAATGAAGGAGCAGTGCGCTCCGAATTAAATGCGATCTCCGCAGCCGCACGAGTGTGAACGGGCACTTAAAAAGCTTTGAAATTACCTGGGAAACTGGCATTGTCTGAAACCGGAAATGGCAAACCGGAAGTGACCTCCTTAAAACCGGAAGTGACATTAAAACACTTTTCTCCTTGACATTTTGGGCTTTAAAGTGTTGTTGTATCCGTTTTGGGGACTTTTGATCCCGTTTTGACACATTTTGTGCCTCCCTAAGCTTTTGGCCAAAGATGTGAACATTTTAAGGGCAAAACCCCCAAAATATGCAAAATTTTATTTTAGGACCATTTTACCTGTGTTTGCTTCCTTTTACCAAGAAATGACCAGAGAGATGAAAAATGACTGGATTTCAGTCTTAGGCTCGGTTCACACTTGTGCGATGCGGGAACGCTGCCAATATGCAGCGTGTTACCGCATCGCATCCACACATCTGGCAGTTCCCACTGCCATATGCGATACGCAGGGGGTGTCAATTAAACGTTAACGACACCCCCAGTTTGATTGCATTTTGCAGTGCGATCTGCAAGTACGCACAGAATCGCATCGCACAAGTGTGAACCACTGTGCGATTTGATTTTGATGCGACTCAAAAAATGCCTCCTGTGCGTCTTTGGTGCGGATGCAGTGCGAATTTAGCCATAGAAAGTGTATGGCTGAAATTCGCACCGCACATGAGATCGCATGTAACGAAGGAGCAGTGTGCTCCGAATTAAATGCGATCTCCGCAGCCGCACGAGTGTGAACGGGCACTTTAAAAGCTTTGAAATTACCTGGGAAACTGGCATTGTCTGAAACCGGAAGTGGCAAACCGGAAGTGACCTCCTTAAATCCGGAAGTGACATTAAAACACTTTTCTCCTTGACATTTTGGGCTTTAAAGTGTTGTTGTATCCGTTTTGGGGACTTTTGATCCCGTTTTGACACATTTTCTGCCTCCCTAAGCCTTTGGCCAAAGATGTGAACATTTTAAGGGCAAAACCCCCAAAATATGCAACATTTTATTTTGGGACCATTTTACCTGTGTTTGCTTCCTTTTACCAAGAAATGACCAGAGAGATGAAAAATGACTGGATTTCAGTCTTAGGCTCGGTTCCCACTTGTGCGATGCGGGAACGCTGCCAATATGCAGCGTGTTACCGCATCGCATCCACACATCTGGCAGTTCCCACTGCCATATGCGATACGCAGGGGGTGTCAATTAAACGTTAACGACACCCCCAGTTTGATTGCATATCGCAGTGCGATCTGCAAGTACGCACAGAATCGCATCGCACAAGTGTGAACCACTGTGCGATTTGATTTTGATGCGGCTCAAAAAATGCCTCCTGTGCGTCTTTGGTGCGGATGCAGTGCGAATTCAGCCATACAAAGTGTATGGCTGAAATTCGCACCGCACATGAGATCGCATGTAATGAAGGAGCAGTGCGCTCCGAATTAAATGTGATCTCCGCAGCCGCACGAGTGTGAACGGGCACTTAAAAAGCTTTGAAATCACCTGGGAAACTGGCATTGTCTGAGACCGGAAATGGCAAACCGGAAGTGACCTCCTTAAAACCGGAAGTGACATTAAAACACTTTTCTCCTTGACATTTTGGGCTTGAAAGTGTTGTTGTATCCGTTTTGGGGACTTTTGTTCCCGTTTTGACACATTTTCTGCCTCCCTAAGCCTTTGGCCAAAGATGTGAACATTTTAAGTGCAAAACCCCCAAAATATGCAAAATTTAATTTTGGGACCATTTTACCTGTGTTTGCTTCCTTTTACCAAGAAATGACCAGAGATGAAAAATGACTGGATTTCAGTCTTAGGCTCGGTTCCCACTTGTGCGATGCGGGAACGCTGCGAATATGCAGCGTGTTACCGCATCGCATCCACACATCTGGCAGTTCCCACTGCCATATGCGATACGCAGGGGGTGTCAATTAAACGTTAACGACACCCCCAGTTTGATTGCATTTTGCAGTGCGATCTGAGAGTACGCACAGAATCGCATCGCACAAATGTGAACCACTGTGCGATTTGATTTTGATGCGGCTCAAAAAATGCCTCCTGTGCGTCTTTGGTGCGGATGCAGTGCGAATTCAGCCATACAAAGTGTATGGCTGAAATTCGCACCGCACATGAGATCGCATGTAATGAAGGAGCAGTGCGCTCCGAATTAAATGTGATCTCCGCAGCCGCACGAGTGTGAACGGGCACTTAAAAAGCTTTGAAATCACCTGGGAAACTGGCATTGTCTGAGACCGGAAATGGCAAACCGGAAGTGACCTCCTTAAAACCGGAAGTGACATTAAAACACTTTTCTCCTTGACATTTTGGGCTTGAAAGTGTTGTTGTATCCGTTTTGGGGACTTTTGTTCCCGTTTTGACACATTTTCTGCCTCCCTAAGCCTTTGGCCAAAGATGTGAACATTTTAAGTGCAAAACCCCCAAAATATGCAAAATTTAATTTTGGGACCATTTTACCTGTGTTTGCTTCCTTTTACCAAGAAATGACCAGAGATGAAAAATGACTGGATTTCAGTCTTAGGCTCGGTTCCCACTTGTGCGATGCGGGAACGCTGCGAATATGCAGCGTGTTACCGCATCGCATCCACACATCTGGCAGTTCCCACTGCCATATGCGATACGCAGGGGGTGTCAATTAAACGTTAACGACACCCCCAGTTTGATTGCATTTTGCAGTGCGATCTGAGAGTACGCACAGAATCGCATCGCACAAGTGTGAACCACTGTGCGATTTGATTTTGATGCGGCTCAAAAAATGCCTCCTGTGCGTCTTTGGTGCGGATGCAGTGCGAATTCAGCCATACAAAGTGTATGGCTGAAATTCGCACCACACATGAGATCGCATGTAATGAAGGAGCAGTGCGCTCCGAATTAAATGCGATCTCCGCAGCCGCACGAGTGTGAACGGGCACTTAAAAAGCTTTGAAATTACCTGGGAAACTGGCATTGTCTGAAACCGGAAATGGCAAACCGGAAGTGACCTCCTTAAAACCGGAAGTGACATTAAAACACTTTTCTCCTTGACATTTTGGGCTTTAAAGTGTTGTTGTATCCGTTTTGGGGACTTTTGATCCCGTTTTGACACATTTTGTGCCTCCCTAAGCTTTTGGCCAAAGATGTGAACATTTTAAGGGCAAAACCCCCAAAATATGCAAAATTTTATTTTAGGACCATTTTACCTGTGTTTGCTTCCTTTTACCAAGAAATGACCAGAGAGATGAAAAATGACTGGATTTCAGTCTTAGGCTCGGTTCACACTTGTGCGATGCGGGAACGCTGCCAATATGCAGCGTGTTACCGCATCGCATCCACACATCTGGCAGTTCCCACTGCCATATGCGATACGCAGGGGGTGTCAATTAAACGTTAACGACACCCCCAGTTTGATTGCATTTTGCAGTGCGATCTGCAAGTACGCACAGAATCGCATCGCACAAGTGTGAACCACTGTGCGATTTGATTTTGATGCGACTCAAAAAATGCCTCCTGTGCGTCTTTGGTGCGGATGCAGTGCGAATTTAGCCATAGAAAGTGTATGGCTGAAATTCGCACCGCACATGAGATCGCATGTAACGAAGGAGCAGTGTGCTCCGAATTAAATGCGATCTCCGCAGCCGCACGAGTGTGAACGGGCACTTTAAAAGCTTTGAAATTACCTGGGAAACTGGCATTGTCTGAAACCGGAAGTGGCAAACCGGAAGTGACCTCCTTAAATCCGGAAGTGACATTAAAACACTTTTCTCCTTGACATTTTGGGCTTTAAAGTGTTGTTGTATCCGTTTTGGGGACTTTTGATCCCGTTTTGACACATTTTCTGCCTCCCTAAGCCTTTGGCCAAAGATGTGAACATTTTAAGGGCAAAACCCCCAAAATATGCAACATTTTATTTTGGGACCATTTTACCTGTGTTTGCTTCCTTTTACCAAGAAATGACCAGAGAGATGAAAAATGACTGGATTTCAGTCTTAGGCTCGGTTCCCACTTGTGCGATGCGGGAACGCTGCCAATATGCAGCGTGTTACCGCATCGCATCCACACATCTGGCAGTTCCCACTGCCATATGCGATACGCAGGGGGTGTCAATTAAACGTTAACGACACCCCCAGTTTGATTGCATATCGCAGTGCGATCTGCAAGTACGCACAGAATCGCATCGCACAAATGTGAACCACTGTGCGATTTGATTTTGATGCGGCTCAAAAAATGCCTCCTGTGCGTCTTTGGTGCGGATGCAGTGCGAATTCAGCCATACAAAGTGTATGGCTGAAATTCGCACCGCACATGAGATCGCATGTAATGAAGGAGCAGTGCGCTCCGAATTAAATGTGATCTCCGCAGCCGCACGAGTGTGAACGGGCACTTAAAAAGCTTTGAAATCACCTGGGAAACTGGCATTGTCTGAGACCGGAAATGGCAAACCGGAAGTGACCTCCTTAAAACCGGAAGTGACATTAAAACACTTTTCTCCTTGACATTTTGGGCTTGAAAGTGTTGTTGTATCCGTTTTGGGGACTTTTGTTCCCGTTTTGACACATTTTCTGCCTCCCTAAGCCTTTGGCCAAAGATGTGAACATTTTAAGTGCAAAACCCCCAAAATATGCAAAATTTAATTTTGGGACCATTTTACCTGTGTTTGCTTCCTTTTACCAAGAAATGACCAGAGATGAAAAATGACTGGATTTCAGTCTTAGGCTCGGTTCCCACTTGTGCGATGCGGGAACGCTGCGAATATGCAGCGTGTTACCGCATCGCATCCACACATCTGGCAGTTCCCACTGCCATATGCGATACGCAGGGGGTGTCAATTAAACGTTAACGACACCCCCAGTTTGATTGCATTTTGCAGTGCGATCTGAGAGTACGCACAGAATCGCATCGCACAAATGTGAACCACTGTGCGATTTGATTTTGATGCGGCTCAAAAAATGCCTCCTGTGCGTCTTTGGTGCGGATGCAGTGCGAATTCAGCCATACAAAGTGTATGGCTGAAATTCGCACCGCACATGAGATCGCATGTAATGAAGGAGCAGTGCGCTCCGAATTAAATGTGATCTCCGCAGCCGCACGAGTGTGAACGGGCACTTAAAAAGCTTTGAAATCACCTGGGAAACTGGCATTGTCTGAGACCGGAAATGGCAAACCGGAAGTGACCTCCTTAAAACCGGAAGTGACATTAAAACACTTTTCTCCTTGACATTTTGGGCTTGAAAGTGTTGTTGTATCCGTTTTGGGGACTTTTGTTCCCGTTTTGACACATTTTCTGCCTCCCTAAGCCTTTGGCCAAAGATGTGAACATTTTAAGTGCAAAACCCCCAAAATATGCAAAATTTAATTTTGGGACCATTTTACCTGTGTTTGCTTCCTTTTACCAAGAAATGACCAGAGATGAAAAATGACTGGATTTCAGTCTTAGGCTCGGTTCCCACTTGTGCGATGCGGGAACGCTGCGAATATGCAGCGTGTTACCGCATCGCATCCACACATCTGGCAGTTCCCACTGCCATATGCGATACGCAGGGGGTGTCAATTAAACGTTAACGACACCCCCAGTTTGATTGCATTTTGCAGTGCGATCTGAGAGTACGCACAGAATCGCATCGCACAAGTGTGAACCACTGTGCGATTTGATTTTGATGCGGCTCAAAAAATGCCTCCTGTGCGTCTTTGGTGCGGATGCAGTGCGAATTCAGCCATACAAAGTGTATGGCTGAAATTCGCACCACACATGAGATCGCATGTAATGAAGGAGCAGTGCGCTCCGAATTAAATGCGATCTCCGCAGCCGCACGAGTGTGAACGGGCACTTAAAAAGCTTTGAAATTACCTGGGAAACTGGCATTGTCTGAAACCGGAAATGGCAAACCGGAAGTGACCTCCTTAAAACCGGAAGTGACATTAAAACACTTTTCTCCTTGACATTTTGGGCTTTAAAGTGTTGTTGTATCCGTTTTGGGGACTTTTGATCCCGTTTTGACACATTTTGTGCCTCCCTAAGCTTTTGGCCAAAGATGTGAACATTTTAAGGGCAAAACCCCCAAAATATGCAAAATTTTATTTTAGGACCATTTTACCTGTGTTTGCTTCCTTTTACCAAGAAATGACCAGAGAGATGAAAAATGACTGGATTTCAGTCTTAGGCTCGGTTCACACTTGTGCGATGCGGGAACGCTGCCAATATGCAGCGTGTTACCGCATCGCATCCACACATCTGGCAGTTCCCACTGCCATATGCGATACGCAGGGGGTGTCAATTAAACGTTAACGACACCCCCAGTTTGATTGCATTTTGCAGTGCGATCTGCAAGTACGCACAGAATCGCATCGCACAAGTGTGAACCACTGTGCGATTTGATTTTGATGCGACTCAAAAAATGCCTCCTGTGCGTCTTTGGTGCGGATGCAGTGCGAATTTAGCCATAGAAAGTGTATGGCTGAAATTCGCACCGCACATGAGATCGCATGTAACGAAGGAGCAGTGTGCTCCGAATTAAATGCGATCTCCGCAGCCGCACGAGTGTGAACGGGCACTTTAAAAGCTTTGAAATTACCTGGGAAACTGGCATTGTCTGAAACCGGAAGTGGCAAACCGGAAGTGACCTCCTTAAATCCGGAAGTGACATTAAAACACTTTTCTCCTTGACATTTTGGGCTTTAAAGTGTTGTTGTATCCGTTTTGGGGACTTTTGATCCCGTTTTGACACATTTTCTGCCTCCCTAAGCCTTTGGCCAAAGATGTGAACATTTTAAGGGCAAAACCCCCAAAATATGCAACATTTTATTTTGGGACCATTTTACCTGTGTTTGCTTCCTTTTACCAAGAAATGACCAGAGAGATGAAAAATGACTGGATTTCAGTCTTAGGCTCGGTTCCCACTTGTGCGATGCGGGAACGCTGCCAATATGCAGCGTGTTACCGCATCGCATCCACACATCTGGCAGTTCCCACTGCCATATGCGATACGCAGGGGGTGTCAATTAAACGTTAACGACACCCCCAGTTTGATTGCATATCGCAGTGCGATCTGCAAGTACGCACAGAATCGCATCGCACAAGTGTGAACCACTGTGCGATTTGATTTTGATGCGGCTCAAAAAATGCCTCCTGTGCGTCTTTGGTGCGGATGCAGTGCGAATTCAGCCATACAAAGTGTATGGCTGAAATTCGCACCGCACATGAGATCGCATGTAATGAAGGAGCAGTGCGCTCCGAATTAAATGTGATCTCCGCAGCCGCACGAGTGTGAACGGGCACTTAAAAAGCTTTGAAATCACCTGGGAAACTGGCATTGTCTGAGACCGGAAATGGCAAACCGGAAGTGACCTCCTTAAAACCGGAAGTGACATTAAAACACTTTTCTCCTTGACATTTTGGGCTTGAAAGTGTTGTTGTATCCGTTTTGGGGACTTTTGTTCCCGTTTTGACACATTTTCTGCCTCCCTAAGCCTTTGGCCAAAGATGTGAACATTTTAAGTGCAAAACCCCCAAAATATGCAAAATTTAATTTTGGGACCATTTTACCTGTGTTTGCTTCCTTTTACCAAGAAATGACCAGAGATGAAAAATGACTGGATTTCAGTCTTAGGCTCGGTTCCCACTTGTGCGATGCGGGAACGCTGCGAATATGCAGCGTGTTACCGCATCGCATCCACACATCTGGCAGTTCCCACTGCCATATGCGATACGCAGGGGGTGTCAATTAAACGTTAACGACACCCCCAGTTTGATTGCATTTTGCAGTGCGATCTGAGAGTACGCACAGAATCGCATCGCACAAATGTGAACCACTGTGCGATTTGATTTTGATGCGGCTCAAAAAATGCCTCCTGTGCGTCTTTGGTGCGGATGCAGTGCGAATTCAGCCATACAAAGTGTATGGCTGAAATTCGCACCGCACATGAGATCGCATGTAATGAAGGAGCAGTGCGCTCCGAATTAAATGTGATCTCCGCAGCCGCACGAGTGTGAACGGGCACTTAAAAAGCTTTGAAATCACCTGGGAAACTGGCATTGTCTGAGACCGGAAATGGCAAACCGGAAGTGACCTCCTTAAAACCGGAAGTGACATTAAAACACTTTTCTCCTTGACATTTTGGGCTTGAAAGTGTTGTTGTATCCGTTTTGGGGACTTTTGTTCCCGTTTTGACACATTTTCTGCCTCCCTAAGCCTTTGGCCAAAGATGTGAACATTTTAAGTGCAAAACCCCCAAAATATGCAAAATTTAATTTTGGGACCATTTTACCTGTGTTTGCTTCCTTTTACCAAGAAATGACCAGAGATGAAAAATGACTGGATTTCAGTCTTAGGCTCGGTTCCCACTTGTGCGATGCGGGAACGCTGCGAATATGCAGCGTGTTACCGCATCGCATCCACACATCTGGCAGTTCCCACTGCCATATGCGATACGCAGGGGGTGTCAATTAAACGTTAACGACACCCCCAGTTTGATTGCATTTTGCAGTGCGATCTGAGAGTACGCACAGAATCGCATCGCACAAGTGTGAACCACTGTGCGATTTGATTTTGATGCGGCTCAAAAAATGCCTCCTGTGCGTCTTTGGTGCGGATGCAGTGCGAATTCAGCCATACAAAGTGTATGGCTGAAATTCGCACCACACATGAGATCGCATGTAATGAAGGAGCAGTGCGCTCCGAATTAAATGCGATCTCCGCAGCCGCACGAGTGTGAACGGGCACTTAAAAAGCTTTGAAATTACCTGGGAAACTGGCATTGTCTGAAACCGGAAATGGCAAACCGGAAGTGACCTCCTTAAAACCGGAAGTGACATTAAAACACTTTTCTCCTTGACATTTTGGGCTTTAAAGTGTTGTTGTATCCGTTTTGGGGACTTTTGATCCCGTTTTGACACATTTTGTGCCTCCCTAAGCTTTTGGCCAAAGATGTGAACATTTTAAGGGCAAAACCCCCAAAATATGCAAAATTTTATTTTAGGACCATTTTACCTGTGTTTGCTTCCTTTTACCAAGAAATGACCAGAGAGATGAAAAATGACTGGATTTCAGTCTTAGGCTCGGTTCACACTTGTGCGATGCGGGAACGCTGCCAATATGCAGCGTGTTACCGCATCGCATCCACACATCTGGCAGTTCCCACTGCCATATGCGATACGCAGGGGGTGTCAATTAAACGTTAACGACACCCCCAGTTTGATTGCATTTTGCAGTGCGATCTGCAAGTACGCACAGAATCGCATCGCACAAGTGTGAACCACTGTGCGATTTGATTTTGATGCGACTCAAAAAATGCCTCCTGTGCGTCTTTGGTGCGGATGCAGTGCGAATTTAGCCATAGAAAGTGTATGGCTGAAATTCGCACCGCACATGAGATCGCATGTAACGAAGGAGCAGTGTGCTCCGAATTAAATGCGATCTCCGCAGCCGCACGAGTGTGAACGGGCACTTTAAAAGCTTTGAAATTACCTGGGAAACTGGCATTGTCTGAAACCGGAAGTGGCAAACCGGAAGTGACCTCCTTAAATCCGGAAGTGACATTAAAACACTTTTCTCCTTGACATTTTGGGCTTTAAAGTGTTGTTGTATCCGTTTTGGGGACTTTTGATCCCGTTTTGACACATTTTCTGCCTCCCTAAGCCTTTGGCCAAAGATGTGAACATTTTAAGGGCAAAACCCCCAAAATATGCAACATTTTATTTTGGGACCATTTTACCTGTGTTTGCTTCCTTTTACCAAGAAATGACCAGAGAGATGAAAAATGACTGGATTTCAGTCTTAGGCTCGGTTCCCACTTGTGCGATGCGGGAACGCTGCCAATATGCAGCGTGTTACCGCATCGCATCCACACATCTGGCAGTTCCCACTGCCATATGCGATACGCAGGGGGTGTCAATTAAACGTTAACGACACCCCCAGTTTGATTGCATATCGCAGTGCGATCTGCAAGTACGCACAGAATCGCATCGCACAAGTGTGAACCACTGTGCGATTTGATTTTGATGCGGCTCAAAAAATGCCTCCTGTGCGTCTTTGGTGCGGATGCAGTGCGAATTCAGCCATACAAAGTGTATGGCTGAAATTCGCACCGCACATGAGATCGCATGTAATGAAGGAGCAGTGCGCTCCGAATTAAATGTGATCTCCGCAGCCGCACGAGTGTGAACGGGCACTTAAAAAGCTTTGAAATCACCTGGGAAACTGGCATTGTCTGAGACCGGAAATGGCAAACCGGAAGTGACCTCCTTAAAACCGGAAGTGACATTAAAACACTTTTCTCCTTGACATTTTGGGCTTGAAAGTGTTGTTGTATCCGTTTTGGGGACTTTTGTTCCCGTTTTGACACATTTTCTGCCTCCCTAAGCCTTTGGCCAAAGATGTGAACATTTTAAGTGCAAAACCCCCAAAATATGCAAAATTTAATTTTGGGACCATTTTACCTGTGTTTGCTTCCTTTTACCAAGAAATGACCAGAGATGAAAAATGACTGGATTTCAGTCTTAGGCTCGGTTCCCACTTGTGCGATGCGGGAACGCTGCGAATATGCAGCGTGTTACCGCATCGCATCCACACATCTGGCAGTTCCCACTGCCATATGCGATACGCAGGGGGTGTCAATTAAACGTTAACGACACCCCCAGTTTGATTGCATTTTGCAGTGCGATCTGAGAGTACGCACAGAATCGCATCGCACAAATGTGAACCACTGTGCGATTTGATTTTGATGCGGCTCAAAAAATGCCTCCTGTGCGTCTTTGGTGCGGATGCAGTGCGAATTCAGCCATACAAAGTGTATGGCTGAAATTCGCACCGCACATGAGATCGCATGTAATGAAGGAGCAGTGCGCTCCGAATTAAATGTGATCTCCGCAGCCGCACGAGTGTGAACGGGCACTTAAAAAGCTTTGAAATCACCTGGGAAACTGGCATTGTCTGAGACCGGAAATGGCAAACCGGAAGTGACCTCCTTAAAACCGGAAGTGACATTAAAACACTTTTCTCCTTGACATTTTGGGCTTGAAAGTGTTGTTGTATCCGTTTTGGGGACTTTTGTTCCCGTTTTGACACATTTTCTGCCTCCCTAAGCCTTTGGCCAAAGATGTGAACATTTTAAGGGCAAAACCCCCAAAATATGCAAAATTTAATTTTGGGACCATTTTACCTGTGTTTGCTTCCTTTTACCAAGAAATGACCAGAGAGATGAAAAATGACTAGATTTCAGTCTTAGGCTCGGTTCACACTTGTGCGATGCGGGAACGCTGCCAATATGCAGCGTGTTACCGCATCGCATCCACACATCTGGCAGTTCCCACTGCCATATGCGATACGCAGGGGGTGTCAATTAAACGTTAACGACACCCCCAGTTTGATTGCATATCGCAGTGCGATCTGCAAGTACGCACAGAATCGCATCGCACAAGTGTGAACCACTGTGCGATTTGATTTTGATGCGACTCAAAAAATGCCTCCTGTGCGTCTTTGGTGCGGATGCAGTGCGAATTTAGCCATAGAAAGTGTATGGCTGAAATTCGCACCGCACATGAGATCGCATGTAACGAAGGAGCAGTGTGCTCCGAATTAAATGCGATCTCCGCAGCCGCACGAGTGTGAACGGGCACTTTAAAAGCTTTGAAATTACCTGGGAAACTGGCATTGTCTGAAACCGGAAGTGGCAAACCGGAAGTGACCTCCTTAAATCCGGAAGTGACATTAAAACACTTTTCTCCTTGACATTTTGGGCTTTAAAGTGTTGTTGTATCCGTTTTGGGGACTTTTGATCCCGTTTTGACACATTTTCTGCCTCCCTAAGCCTTTGGCCAAAGATGTGAACATTTTAAGGGCAAAACCCCCAAAATATGCAACATTTTATTTTGGGACCATTTTACCTGTGTTTGCTTCCTTTTACCAAGAAATGACCAGAGAGATGAAAAATGACTGGATTTCAGTCTTAGGCTCGGTTCCCACTTGTGCGATGCGGGAACGCTGCCAATATGCAGCGTGTTACCGCATCGCATCCACACATCTGGCAGTTCCCACTGCCATATGCGATACGCAGGGGGTGTCAATTAAACGTTAACGACACCCCCAGTTTGATTGCATATCGCAGTGCGATCTGCAAGTACGCACAGAATCGCATCGCACAAGTGTGAACCACTGTGCGATTTGATTTTGATGCGGCTCAAAAAATGCCTCCTGTGCGTCTTTGGTGCGGATGCAGTGCGAATTCAGCCATACAAAGTGTATGGCTGAAATTCGCACCGCACATGAGATCGCATGTAATGAAGGAGCAGTGCGCTCCGAATTAAATGTGATCTCCGCAGCCGCACGAGTGTGAACGGGCACTTAAAAAGCTTTGAAATCACCTGGGAAACTGGCATTGTCTGAGACCGGAAATGGCAAACCGGAAGTGACCTCCTTAAAACCGGAAGTGACATTAAAACACTTTTCTCCTTGACATTTTGGGCTTGAAAGTGTTGTTGTATCCGTTTTGGGGACTTTTGTTCCCGTTTTGACACATTTTCTGCCTCCCTAAGCCTTTGGCCAAAGATGTGAACATTTTAAGTGCAAAACCCCCAAAATATGCAAAATTTAATTTTGGGACCATTTTACCTGTGTTTGCTTCCTTTTACCAAGAAATGACCAGAGATGAAAAATGACTGGATTTCAGTCTTAGGCTCGGTTCCCACTTGTGCGATGCGGGAACGCTGCGAATATGCAGCGTGTTACCGCATCGCATCCACACATCTGGCAGTTCCCACTGCCATATGCGATACGCAGGGGGTGTCAATTAAACGTTAACGACACCCCCAGTTTGATTGCATTTTGCAGTGCGATCTGAGAGTACGCACAGAATCGCATCGCACAAATGTGAACCACTGTGCGATTTGATTTTGATGCGGCTCAAAAAATGCCTCCTGTGCGTCTTTGGTGCGGATGCAGTGCGAATTCAGCCATACAAAGTGTATGGCTGAAATTCGCACCGCACATGAGATCGCATGTAATGAAGGAGCAGTGCGCTCCGAATTAAATGTGATCTCCGCAGCCGCACGAGTGTGAACGGGCACTTAAAAAGCTTTGAAATCACCTGGGAAACTGGCATTGTCTGAGACCGGAAATGGCAAACCGGAAGTGACCTCCTTAAAACCGGAAGTGACATTAAAACACTTTTCTCCTTGACATTTTGGGCTTGAAAGTGTTGTTGTATCCGTTTTGGGGACTTTTGTTCCCGTTTTGACACATTTTCTGCCTCCCTAAGCCTTTGGCCAAAGATGTGAACATTTTAAGTGCAAAACCCCCAAAATATGCAAAATTTAATTTTGGGACCATTTTACCTGTGTTTGCTTCCTTTTACCAAGAAATGACCAGAGATGAAAAATGACTGGATTTCAGTCTTAGGCTCGGTTCCCACTTGTGCGATGCGGGAACGCTGCGAATATGCAGCGTGTTACCGCATCGCATCCACACATCTGGCAGTTCCCACTGCCATATGCGATACGCAGGGGGTGTCAATTAAACGTTAACGACACCCCCAGTTTGATTGCATTTTGCAGTGCGATCTGAGAGTACGCACAGAATCGCATCGCACAAGTGTGAACCACTGTGCGATTTGATTTTGATGCGGCTCAAAAAATGCCTCCTGTGCGTCTTTGGTGCGGATGCAGTGCGAATTCAGCCATACAAAGTGTATGGCTGAAATTCGCACCACACATGAGATCGCATGTAATGAAGGAGCAGTGCGCTCCGAATTAAATGCGATCTCCGCAGCCGCACGAGTGTGAACGGGCACTTAAAAAGCTTTGAAATTACCTGGGAAACTGGCATTGTCTGAAACCGGAAATGGCAAACCGGAAGTGACCTCCTTAAAACCGGAAGTGACATTAAAACACTTTTCTCCTTGACATTTTGGGCTTTAAAGTGTTGTTGTATCCGTTTTGGGGACTTTTGATCCCGTTTTGACACATTTTGTGCCTCCCTAAGCTTTTGGCCAAAGATGTGAACATTTTAAGGGCAAAACCCCCAAAATATGCAAAATTTTATTTTAGGACCATTTTACCTGTGTTTGCTTCCTTTTACCAAGAAATGACCAGAGAGATGAAAAATGACTGGATTTCAGTCTTAGGCTCGGTTCACACTTGTGCGATGCGGGAACGCTGCCAATATGCAGCGTGTTACCGCATCGCATCCACACATCTGGCAGTTCCCACTGCCATATGCGATACGCAGGGGGTGTCAATTAAACGTTAACGACACCCCCAGTTTGATTGCATTTTGCAGTGCGATCTGCAAGTACGCACAGAATCGCATCGCACAAGTGTGAACCACTGTGCGATTTGATTTTGATGCGACTCAAAAAATGCCTCCTGTGCGTCTTTGGTGCGGATGCAGTGCGAATTTAGCCATAGAAAGTGTATGGCTGAAATTCGCACCGCACATGAGATCGCATGTAACGAAGGAGCAGTGTGCTCCGAATTAAATGCGATCTCCGCAGCCGCACGAGTGTGAACGGGCACTTTAAAAGCTTTGAAATTACCTGGGAAACTGGCATTGTCTGAAACCGGAAGTGGCAAACCGGAAGTGACCTCCTTAAATCCGGAAGTGACATTAAAACACTTTTCTCCTTGACATTTTGGGCTTTAAAGTGTTGTTGTATCCGTTTTGGGGACTTTTGATCCCGTTTTGACACATTTTCTGCCTCCCTAAGCCTTTGGCCAAAGATGTGAACATTTTAAGGGCAAAACCCCCAAAATATGCAACATTTTATTTTGGGACCATTTTACCTGTGTTTGCTTCCTTTTACCAAGAAATGACCAGAGAGATGAAAAATGACTGGATTTCAGTCTTAGGCTCGGTTCCCACTTGTGCGATGCGGGAACGCTGCCAATATGCAGCGTGTTACCGCATCGCATCCACACATCTGGCAGTTCCCACTGCCATATGCGATACGCAGGGGGTGTCAATTAAACGTTAACGACACCCCCAGTTTGATTGCATATCGCAGTGCGATCTGCAAGTACGCACAGAATCGCATCGCACAAGTGTGAACCACTGTGCGATTTGATTTTGATGCGGCTCAAAAAATGCCTCCTGTGCGTCTTTGGTGCGGATGCAGTGCGAATTCAGCCATACAAAGTGTATGGCTGAAATTCGCACCGCACATGAGATCGCATGTAATGAAGGAGCAGTGCGCTCCGAATTAAATGTGATCTCCGCAGCCGCACGAGTGTGAACGGGCACTTAAAAAGCTTTGAAATCACCTGGGAAACTGGCATTGTCTGAGACCGGAAATGGCAAACCGGAAGTGACCTCCTTAAAACCGGAAGTGACATTAAAACACTTTTCTCCTTGACATTTTGGGCTTGAAAGTGTTGTTGTATCCGTTTTGGGGACTTTTGTTCCCGTTTTGACACATTTTCTGCCTCCCTAAGCCTTTGGCCAAAGATGTGAACATTTTAAGTGCAAAACCCCCAAAATATGCAAAATTTAATTTTGGGACCATTTTACCTGTGTTTGCTTCCTTTTACCAAGAAATGACCAGAGATGAAAAATGACTGGATTTCAGTCTTAGGCTCGGTTCCCACTTGTGCGATGCGGGAACGCTGCGAATATGCAGCGTGTTACCGCATCGCATCCACACATCTGGCAGTTCCCACTGCCATATGCGATACGCAGGGGGTGTCAATTAAACGTTAACGACACCCCCAGTTTGATTGCATTTTGCAGTGCGATCTGAGAGTACGCACAGAATCGCATCGCACAAATGTGAACCACTGTGCGATTTGATTTTGATGCGGCTCAAAAAATGCCTCCTGTGCGTCTTTGGTGCGGATGCAGTGCGAATTCAGCCATACAAAGTGTATGGCTGAAATTCGCACCGCACATGAGATCGCATGTAATGAAGGAGCAGTGCGCTCCGAATTAAATGTGATCTCCGCAGCCGCACGAGTGTGAACGGGCACTTAAAAAGCTTTGAAATCACCTGGGAAACTGGCATTGTCTGAGACCGGAAATGGCAAACCGGAAGTGACCTCCTTAAAACCGGAAGTGACATTAAAACACTTTTCTCCTTGACATTTTGGGCTTGAAAGTGTTGTTGTATCCGTTTTGGGGACTTTTGTTCCCGTTTTGACACATTTTCTGCCTCCCTAAGCCTTTGGCCAAAGATGTGAACATTTTAAGTGCAAAACCCCCAAAATATGCAAAATTTAATTTTGGGACCATTTTACCTGTGTTTGCTTCCTTTTACCAAGAAATGACCAGAGATGAAAAATGACTGGATTTCAGTCTTAGGCTCGGTTCCCACTTGTGCGATGCGGGAACGCTGCGAATATGCAGCGTGTTACCGCATCGCATCCACACATCTGGCAGTTCCCACTGCCATATGCGATACGCAGGGGGTGTCAATTAAACGTTAACGACACCCCCAGTTTGATTGCATTTTGCAGTGCGATCTGAGAGTACGCACAGAATCGCATCGCACAAGTGTGAACCACTGTGCGATTTGATTTTGATGCGGCTCAAAAAATGCCTCCTGTGCGTCTTTGGTGCGGATGCAGTGCGAATTCAGCCATACAAAGTGTATGGCTGAAATTCGCACCACACATGAGATCGCATGTAATGAAGGAGCAGTGCGCTCCGAATTAAATGCGATCTCCGCAGCCGCACGAGTGTGAACGGGCACTTAAAAAGCTTTGAAATTACCTGGGAAACTGGCATTGTCTGAAACCGGAAATGGCAAACCGGAAGTGACCTCCTTAAAACCGGAAGTGACATTAAAACACTTTTCTCCTTGACATTTTGGGCTTTAAAGTGTTGTTGTATCCGTTTTGGGGACTTTTGATCCCGTTTTGACACATTTTGTGCCTCCCTAAGCTTTTGGCCAAAGATGTGAACATTTTAAGGGCAAAACCCCCAAAATATGCAAAATTTTATTTTAGGACCATTTTACCTGTGTTTGCTTCCTTTTACCAAGAAATGACCAGAGAGATGAAAAATGACTGGATTTCAGTCTTAGGCTCGGTTCACACTTGTGCGATGCGGGAACGCTGCCAATATGCAGCGTGTTACCGCATCGCATCCACACATCTGGCAGTTCCCACTGCCATATGCGATACGCAGGGGGTGTCAATTAAACGTTAACGACACCCCCAGTTTGATTGCATTTTGCAGTGCGATCTGCAAGTACGCACAGAATCGCATCGCACAAGTGTGAACCACTGTGCGATTTGATTTTGATGCGACTCAAAAAATGCCTCCTGTGCGTCTTTGGTGCGGATGCAGTGCGAATTTAGCCATAGAAAGTGTATGGCTGAAATTCGCACCGCACATGAGATCGCATGTAACGAAGGAGCAGTGTGCTCCGAATTAAATGCGATCTCCGCAGCCGCACGAGTGTGAACGGGCACTTTAAAAGCTTTGAAATTACCTGGGAAACTGGCATTGTCTGAAACCGGAAGTGGCAAACCGGAAGTGACCTCCTTAAATCCGGAAGTGACATTAAAACACTTTTCTCCTTGACATTTTGGGCTTTAAAGTGTTGTTGTATCCGTTTTGGGGACTTTTGATCCCGTTTTGACACATTTTCTGCCTCCCTAAGCCTTTGGCCAAAGATGTGAACATTTTAAGGGCAAAACCCCCAAAATATGCAACATTTTATTTTGGGACCATTTTACCTGTGTTTGCTTCCTTTTACCAAGAAATGACCAGAGAGATGAAAAATGACTGGATTTCAGTCTTAGGCTCGGTTCCCACTTGTGCGATGCGGGAACGCTGCCAATATGCAGCGTGTTACCGCATCGCATCCACACATCTGGCAGTTCCCACTGCCATATGCGATACGCAGGGGGTGTCAATTAAACGTTAACGACACCCCCAGTTTGATTGCATATCGCAGTGCGATCTGCAAGTACGCACAGAATCGCATCGCACAAGTGTGAACCACTGTGCGATTTGATTTTGATGCGGCTCAAAAAATGCCTCCTGTGCGTCTTTGGTGCGGATGCAGTGCGAATTCAGCCATACAAAGTGTATGGCTGAAATTCGCACCGCACATGAGATCGCATGTAATGAAGGAGCAGTGCGCTCCGAATTAAATGTGATCTCCGCAGCCGCACGAGTGTGAACGGGCACTTAAAAAGCTTTGAAATCACCTGGGAAACTGGCATTGTCTGAGACCGGAAATGGCAAACCGGAAGTGACCTCCTTAAAACCGGAAGTGACATTAAAACACTTTTCTCCTTGACATTTTGGGCTTGAAAGTGTTGTTGTATCCGTTTTGGGGACTTTTGTTCCCGTTTTGACACATTTTCTGCCTCCCTAAGCCTTTGGCCAAAGATGTGAACATTTTAAGTGCAAAACCCCCAAAATATGCAAAATTTAATTTTGGGACCATTTTACCTGTGTTTGCTTCCTTTTACCAAGAAATGACCAGAGATGAAAAATGACTGGATTTCAGTCTTAGGCTCGGTTCCCACTTGTGCGATGCGGGAACGCTGCGAATATGCAGCGTGTTACCGCATCGCATCCACACATCTGGCAGTTCCCACTGCCATATGCGATACGCAGGGGGTGTCAATTAAACGTTAACGACACCCCCAGTTTGATTGCATTTTGCAGTGCGATCTGAGAGTACGCACAGAATCGCATCGCACAAATGTGAACCACTGTGCGATTTGATTTTGATGCGGCTCAAAAAATGCCTCCTGTGCGTCTTTGGTGCGGATGCAGTGCGAATTCAGCCATACAAAGTGTATGGCTGAAATTCGCACCGCACATGAGATCGCATGTAATGAAGGAGCAGTGCGCTCCGAATTAAATGTGATCTCCGCAGCCGCACGAGTGTGAACGGGCACTTAAAAAGCTTTGAAATCACCTGGGAAACTGGCATTGTCTGAGACCGGAAATGGCAAACCGGAAGTGACCTCCTTAAAACCGGAAGTGACATTAAAACACTTTTCTCCTTGACATTTTGGGCTTGAAAGTGTTGTTGTATCCGTTTTGGGGACTTTTGTTCCCGTTTTGACACATTTTCTGCCTCCCTAAGCCTTTGGCCAAAGATGTGAACATTTTAAGTGCAAAACCCCCAAAATATGCAAAATTTAATTTTGGGACCATTTTACCTGTGTTTGCTTCCTTTTACCAAGAAATGACCAGAGAGATGAAAAATGACTAGATTTCAGTCTTAGGCTCGGTTCACACTTGTGCGATGCGGGAACGCTGCCAATATGCAGCGTGTTACCGCATCGCATCCACACATCTGGCAGTTCCCGCTGCCATATGCGATACGCAGGGGGTGTCAATTAAACGTTAACGACACCCCCAGTTTGATTGCATATCGCAGTGCGATCTGCAAGTATGCACAGAATCGCATCGCACAAGTGTGAACCACTGTGCGATTTGATTTTGATGCGACTCAAAAAATGCCTCCTGTGCGTCTTTGGTGCGGATGCAGTGCAAATTTAGCCATAGAAAGTGTGTGGCTGAAATTCGCACCGCACATGAGATCGCATGTAACGAAGGAGCAGTGTGCTCCGAATTAAATGCAATCTCCGCAGCCGCACGAGTGTGAACGGGCACTTTAAAAGCTTTGAAATTACCTGGGAAACTGGCATTGTCTGAAACCGGAAGTGGCAAACCGGAAGTGACCTCCTTAAAACCGGAAGTGACATTAAAACACTTTTCTCCTTGACATTTTGGGCTTTAAAGTGTTGTTGTATCCGTTTTGGGGACTTTTGATCCCGTTTTGACACATTTTCTGCCTCCCTAAGCCTTTGGCCAAAGATGTGAACATTTTAAGGGCAAAACCCCCAAAATATGCAAAATTTAATTTTGGGACCATTTTACCTGTGTTTGCTTCCTTTTACCAAGAAATGACCAGAGAGATGAAAAATGACTAGATTTCAGTCTTAGGCTCGGTTCACACTTGTGCGATGCGGGAACGCTGCCAATATGCAGCGTGTTACCGCATCGCATCCACACATCTGGCAGTTCCCACTGCCATATGCGATACGCAGGGGGTGTCAATTAAACGTTAACGACACCCCCAGTTTGATTGCATATCGCAGTGCGATCTGCAAGTACGCACAGAATCGCATCGCACAAGTGTGAACCACTGTGCGATTTGATTTTGATGCGACTCAAAAAATGCCTCCTGTGCGTCTTTGGTGCGGATGCAGTGCGAATTTAGCCATAGAAAGTGTATGGCTGAAATTCGCACCGCACATGAGATCGCATGTAACGAAGGAGCAGTGTGCTCCGAATTAAATGCGATCTCCGCAGCCGCACGAGTGTGAACGGGCACTTTAAAAGCTTTGAAATTACCTGGGAAACTGGCATTGTCTGAAACCGGAAGTGGCAAACCGGAAGTGACCTCCTTAAATCCGGAAGTGACATTAAAACACTTTTCTCCTTGACATTTTGGGCTTTAAAGTGTTGTTGTATCCGTTTTGGGGACTTTTGATCCCGTTTTGACACATTTTCTGCCTCCCTAAGCCTTTGGCCAAAGATGTGAACATTTTAAGGGCAAAACCCCCAAAATATGCAACATTTTATTTTGGGACCATTTTACCTGTGTTTGCTTCCTTTTACCAAGAAATGACCAGAGAGATGAAAAATGACTGGATTTCAGTCTTAGGCTCGGTTCCCACTTGTGCGATGCGGGAACGCTGCCAATATGCAGCGTGTTACCGCATCGCATCCACACATCTGGCAGTTCCCACTGCCATATGCGATACGCAGGGGGTGTCAATTAAACGTTAACGACACCCCCAGTTTGATTGCATATCGCAGTGCGATCTGCAAGTACGCACAGAATCGCATCGCACAAGTGTGAACCACTGTGCGATTTGATTTTGATGCGGCTCAAAAAATGCCTCCTGTGCGTCTTTGGTGCGGATGCAGTGCGAATTCAGCCATACAAAGTGTATGGCTGAAATTCGCACCGCACATGAGATCGCATGTAATGAAGGAGCAGTGCGCTCCGAATTAAATGTGATCTCCGCAGCCGCACGAGTGTGAACGGGCACTTAAAAAGCTTTGAAATCACCTGGGAAACTGGCATTGTCTGAGACCGGAAATGGCAAACCGGAAGTGACCTCCTTAAAACCGGAAGTGACATTAAAACACTTTTCTCCTTGACATTTTGGGCTTGAAAGTGTTGTTGTATCCGTTTTGGGGACTTTTGTTCCCGTTTTGACACATTTTCTGCCTCCCTAAGCCTTTGGCCAAAGATGTGAACATTTTAAGTGCAAAACCCCCAAAATATGCAAAATTTAATTTTGGGACCATTTTACCTGTGTTTGCTTCCTTTTACCAAGAAATGACCAGAGATGAAAAATGACTGGATTTCAGTCTTAGGCTCGGTTCCCACTTGTGCGATGCGGGAACGCTGCGAATATGCAGCGTGTTACCGCATCGCATCCACACATCTGGCAGTTCCCACTGCCATATGCGATACGCAGGGGGTGTCAATTAAACGTTAACGACACCCCCAGTTTGATTGCATTTTGCAGTGCGATCTGAGAGTACGCACAGAATCGCATCGCACAAATGTGAACCACTGTGCGATTTGATTTTGATGCGGCTCAAAAAATGCCTCCTGTGCGTCTTTGGTGCGGATGCAGTGCGAATTCAGCCATACAAAGTGTATGGCTGAAATTCGCACCGCACATGAGATCGCATGTAATGAAGGAGCAGTGCGCTCCGAATTAAATGTGATCTCCGCAGCCGCACGAGTGTGAACGGGCACTTAAAAAGCTTTGAAATCACCTGGGAAACTGGCATTGTCTGAGACCGGAAATGGCAAACCGGAAGTGACCTCCTTAAAACCGGAAGTGACATTAAAACACTTTTCTCCTTGACATTTTGGGCTTGAAAGTGTTGTTGTATCCGTTTTGGGGACTTTTGTTCCCGTTTTGACACATTTTCTGCCTCCCTAAGCCTTTGGCCAAAGATGTGAACATTTTAAGTGCAAAACCCCCAAAATATGCAAAATTTAATTTTGGGACCATTTTACCTGTGTTTGCTTCCTTTTACCAAGAAATGACCAGAGATGAAAAATGACTGGATTTCAGTCTTAGGCTCGGTTCCCACTTGTGCGATGCGGGAACGCTGCGAATATGCAGCGTGTTACCGCATCGCATCCACACATCTGGCAGTTCCCACTGCCATATGCGATACGCAGGGGGTGTCAATTAAACGTTAACGACACCCCCAGTTTGATTGCATTTTGCAGTGCGATCTGAGAGTACGCACAGAATCGCATCGCACAAGTGTGAACCACTGTGCGATTTGATTTTGATGCGGCTCAAAAAATGCCTCCTGTGCGTCTTTGGTGCGGATGCAGTGCGAATTCAGCCATACAAAGTGTATGGCTGAAATTCGCACCACACATGAGATCGCATGTAATGAAGGAGCAGTGCGCTCCGAATTAAATGCGATCTCCGCAGCCGCACGAGTGTGAACGGGCACTTAAAAAGCTTTGAAATTACCTGGGAAACTGGCATTGTCTGAAACCGGAAATGGCAAACCGGAAGTGACCTCCTTAAAACCGGAAGTGACATTAAAACACTTTTCTCCTTGACATTTTGGGCTTTAAAGTGTTGTTGTATCCGTTTTGGGGACTTTTGATCCCGTTTTGACACATTTTGTGCCTCCCTAAGCTTTTGGCCAAAGATGTGAACATTTTAAGGGCAAAACCCCCAAAATATGCAAAATTTTATTTTAGGACCATTTTACCTGTGTTTGCTTCCTTTTACCAAGAAATGACCAGAGAGATGAAAAATGACTGGATTTCAGTCTTAGGCTCGGTTCACACTTGTGCGATGCGGGAACGCTGCCAATATGCAGCGTGTTACCGCATCGCATCCACACATCTGGCAGTTCCCACTGCCATATGCGATACGCAGGGGGTGTCAATTAAACGTTAACGACACCCCCAGTTTGATTGCATTTTGCAGTGCGATCTGCAAGTACGCACAGAATCGCATCGCACAAGTGTGAACCACTGTGCGATTTGATTTTGATGCGACTCAAAAAATGCCTCCTGTGCGTCTTTGGTGCGGATGCAGTGCGAATTTAGCCATAGAAAGTGTATGGCTGAAATTCGCACCGCACATGAGATCGCATGTAACGAAGGAGCAGTGTGCTCCGAATTAAATGCGATCTCCGCAGCCGCACGAGTGTGAACGGGCACTTTAAAAGCTTTGAAATTACCTGGGAAACTGGCATTGTCTGAAACCGGAAGTGGCAAACCGGAAGTGACCTCCTTAAATCCGGAAGTGACATTAAAACACTTTTCTCCTTGACATTTTGGGCTTTAAAGTGTTGTTGTATCCGTTTTGGGGACTTTTGATCCCGTTTTGACACATTTTGTGCCTCCCTAAGCCTTTGGCCAAAGATGTGAACATTTTAAGGGCAAAACCCCCAAAATATGCAACATTTTATTTTGGGACCATTTTACCTGTGTTTGCTTCCTTTTACCAAGAAATGACCAGAGAGATGAAAAATGACTGGATTTCAGTCTTAGGCTCGGTTCCCACTTGTGCGATGCGGGAACGCTGCCAATATGCAGCGTGTTACCGCATCGCATCCACACATCTGGCAGTTCCCACTGCCATATGCGATACGCAGGGGGTGTCAATTAAACGTTAACGACACCCCCAGTTTGATTGCATATCGCAGTGCGATCTGCAAGTACGCACAGAATCGCATCGCACAAGTGTGAACCACTGTGCGATTTGATTTTGATGCGGCTCAAAAAATGCCTCCTGTGCGTCTTTGGTGCGGATGCAGTGCGAATTCAGCCATACAAAGTGTATGGCTGAAATTCGCACCGCACATGAGATCGCATGTAATGAAGGAGCAGTGCGCTCCGAATTAAATGTGATCTCCGCAGCCGCACGAGTGTGAAGGGGCACTTAAAAAGCTTTGAAATCACCTGGGAAACTGGCATTGTCTGAGACCGGAAATGGCAAACCGGAAGTGACCTCCTTAAAACCGGAAGTGACATTAAAACACTTTTCTCCTTGACATTTTGGGCTTGAAAGTGTTGTTGTATCCGTTTTGGGGACTTTTGTTCCCGTTTTGACACATTTTCTGCCTCCCTAAGCCTTTGGCCAAAGATGTGAACATTTTAAGTGCAAAACCCCCAAAATATGCAAAATTTAATTTTGGGACCATTTTACCTGTGTTTGCTTCCTTTTACCAAGAAATGACCAGAGATGAAAAATGACTGGATTTCAGTCTTAGGCTCGGTTCCCACTTGTGCGATGCGGGAACGCTGCGAATATGCAGCGTGTTACCGCATCGCATCCACACATCTGGCAGTTCCCACTGCCATATGCGATACGCAGGGGGTGTCAATTAAACGTTAACGACACCCCCAGTTTGATTGCATTTTGCAGTGCGATCTGAGAGTACGCACAGAATCGCATCGCACAAATGTGAACCACTGTGCGATTTGATTTTGATGCGGCTCAAAAAATGCCTCCTGTGCGTCTTTGGTGCGGATGCAGTGCGAATTCAGCCATACAAAGTGTATGGCTGAAATTCGCACCGCACATGAGATCGCATGTAATGAAGGAGCAGTGCGCTCCGAATTAAATGTGATCTCCGCAGCCGCACGAGTGTGAACGGGCACTTAAAAAGCTTTGAAATCACCTGGGAAACTGGCATTGTCTGAGACCGGAAATGGCAAACCGGAAGTGACCTCCTTAAAACCGGAAGTGACATTAAAACACTTTTCTCCTTGACATTTTGGGCTTGAAAGTGTTGTTGTATCCGTTTTGGGGACTTTTGTTCCCGTTTTGACACATTTTCTGCCTCCCTAAGCCTTTGGCCAAAGATGTGAACATTTTAAGTGCAAAACCCCCAAAATATGCAAAATTTAATTTTGGGACCATTTTACCTGTGTTTGCTTCCTTTTACCAAGAAATGACCAGAGATGAAAAATGACTGGATTTCAGTCTTAGGCTCGGTTCCCACTTGTGCGATGCGGGAACGCTGCGAATATGCAGCGTGTTACCGCATCGCATCCACACATCTGGCAGTTCCCACTGCCATATGCGATACGCAGGGGGTGTCAATTAAACGTTAACGACACCCCCAGTTTGATTGCATTTTGCAGTGCGATCTGAGAGTACGCACAGAATCGCATCGCACAAGTGTGAACCACTGTGCGATTTGATTTTGATGCGGCTCAAAAAATGCCTCCTGTGCGTCTTTGGTGCGGATGCAGTGCGAATTCAGCCATACAAAGTGTATGGCTGAAATTCGCACCACACATGAGATCGCATGTAATGAAGGAGCAGTGCGCTCCGAATTAAATGCGATCTCCGCAGCCGCACGAGTGTGAACGGGCACTTAAAAAGCTTTGAAATTACCTGGGAAACTGGCATTGTCTGAAACCGGAAATGGCAAACCGGAAGTGACCTCCTTAAAACCGGAAGTGACATTAAAACACTTTTCTCCTTGACATTTTGGGCTTTAAAGTGTTGTTGTATCCGTTTTGGGGACTTTTGATCCCGTTTTGACACATTTTGTGCCTCCCTAAGCTTTTGGCCAAAGATGTGAACATTTTAAGGGCAAAACCCCCAAAATATGCAAAATTTTATTTTAGGACCATTTTACCTGTGTTTGCTTCCTTTTACCAAGAAATGACCAGAGAGATGAAAAATGACTGGATTTCAGTCTTAGGCTCGGTTCACACTTGTGCGATGCGGGAACGCTGCCAATATGCAGCGTGTTACCGCATCGCATCCACACATCTGGCAGTTCCCACTGCCATATGCGATACGCAGGGGGTGTCAATTAAACGTTAACGACACCCCCAGTTTGATTGCATTTTGCAGTGCGATCTGCAAGTACGCACAGAATCGCATCGCACAAGTGTGAACCACTGTGCGATTTGATTTTGATGCGACTCAAAAAATGCCTCCTGTGCGTCTTTGGTGCGGATGCAGTGCGAATTTAGCCATAGAAAGTGTATGGCTGAAATTCGCACCGCACATGAGATCGCATGTAACGAAGGAGCAGTGTGCTCCGAATTAAATGCGATCTCCGCAGCCGCACGAGTGTGAACGGGCACTTTAAAAGCTTTGAAATTACCTGGGAAACTGGCATTGTCTGAAACCGGAAGTGGCAAACCGGAAGTGACCTCCTTAAATCCGGAAGTGACATTAAAACACTTTTCTCCTTGACATTTTGGGCTTTAAAGTGTTGTTGTATCCGTTTTGGGGACTTTTGATCCCGTTTTGACACATTTTCTGCCTCCCTAAGCCTTTGGCCAAAGATGTGAACATTTTAAGGGCAAAACCCCCAAAATATGCAACATTTTATTTTGGGACCATTTTACCTGTGTTTGCTTCCTTTTACCAAGAAATGACCAGAGAGATGAAAAATGACTGGATTTCAGTCTTAGGCTCGGTTCCCACTTGTGCGATGCGGGAACGCTGCCAATATGCAGCGTGTTACCGCATCGCATCCACACATCTGGCAGTTCCCACTGCCATATGCGATACGCAGGGGGTGTCAATTAAACGTTAACGACACCCCCAGTTTGATTGCATATCGCAGTGCGATCTGCAAGTACGCACAGAATCGCATCGCACAAGTGTGAACCACTGTGCGATTTGATTTTGATGCGGCTCAAAAAATGCCTCCTGTGCGTCTTTGGTGCGGATGCAGTGCGAATTCAGCCATACAAAGTGTATGGCTGAAATTCGCACCGCACATGAGATCGCATGTAATGAAGGAGCAGTGCGCTCCGAATTAAATGTGATCTCCGCAGCCGCACGAGTGTGAACGGGCACTTAAAAAGCTTTGAAATCACCTGGGAAACTGGCATTGTCTGAGACCGGAAATGGCAAACCGGAAGTGACCTCCTTAAAACCGGAAGTGACATTAAAACACTTTTCTCCTTGACATTTTGGGCTTGAAAGTGTTGTTGTATCCGTTTTGGGGACTTTTGTTCCCGTTTTGACACATTTTCTGCCTCCCTAAGCCTTTGGCCAAAGATGTGAACATTTTAAGTGCAAAACCCCCAAAATATGCAAAATTTAATTTTGGGACCATTTTACCTGTGTTTGCTTCCTTTTACCAAGAAATGACCAGAGATGAAAAATGACTGGATTTCAGTCTTAGGCTCGGTTCCCACTTGTGCGATGCGGGAACGCTGCGAATATGCAGCGTGTTACCGCATCGCATCCACACATCTGGCAGTTCCCACTGCCATATGCGATACGCAGGGGGTGTCAATTAAACGTTAACGACACCCCCAGTTTGATTGCATTTTGCAGTGCGATCTGAGAGTACGCACAGAATCGCATCGCACAAATGTGAACCACTGTGCGATTTGATTTTGATGCGGCTCAAAAAATGCCTCCTGTGCGTCTTTGGTGCGGATGCAGTGCGAATTCAGCCATACAAAGTGTATGGCTGAAATTCGCACCGCACATGAGATCGCATGTAATGAAGGAGCAGTGCGCTCCGAATTAAATGTGATCTCCGCAGCCGCACGAGTGTGAACGGGCACTTAAAAAGCTTTGAAATCACCTGGGAAACTGGCATTGTCTGAGACCGGAAATGGCAAACCGGAAGTGACCTCCTTAAAACCGGAAGTGACATTAAAACACTTTTCTCCTTGACATTTTGGGCTTGAAAGTGTTGTTGTATCCGTTTTGGGGACTTTTGTTCCCGTTTTGACACATTTTCTGCCTCCCTAAGCCTTTGGCCAAAGATGTGAACATTTTAAGTGCAAAACCCCCAAAATATGCAAAATTTAATTTTGGGACCATTTTACCTGTGTTTGCTTCCTTTTACCAAGAAATGACCAGAGATGAAAAATGACTGGATTTCAGTCTTAGGCTCGGTTCCCACTTGTGCGATGCGGGAACGCTGCGAATATGCAGCGTGTTACCGCATCGCATCCACACATCTGGCAGTTCCCACTGCCATATGCGATACGCAGGGGGTGTCAATTAAACGTTAACGACACCCCCAGTTTGATTGCATTTTGCAGTGCGATCTGAGAGTACGCACAGAATCGCATCGCACAAGTGTGAACCACTGTGCGATTTGATTTTGATGCGGCTCAAAAAATGCCTCCTGTGCGTCTTTGGTGCGGATGCAGTGCGAATTCAGCCATACAAAGTGTATGGCTGAAATTCGCACCACACATGAGATCGCATGTAATGAAGGAGCAGTGCGCTCCGAATTAAATGCGATCTCCGCAGCCGCACGAGTGTGAACGGGCACTTAAAAAGCTTTGAAATTACCTGGGAAACTGGCATTGTCTGAAACCGGAAATGGCAAACCGGAAGTGACCTCCTTAAAACCGGAAGTGACATTAAAACACTTTTCTCCTTGACATTTTGGGCTTTAAAGTGTTGTTGTATCCGTTTTGGGGACTTTTGATCCCGTTTTGACACATTTTGTGCCTCCCTAAGCTTTTGGCCAAAGATGTGAACATTTTAAGGGCAAAACCCCCAAAATATGCAAAATTTTATTTTAGGACCATTTTACCTGTGTTTGCTTCCTTTTACCAAGAAATGACCAGAGAGATGAAAAATGACTGGATTTCAGTCTTAGGCTCGGTTCACACTTGTGCGATGCGGGAACGCTGCCAATATGCAGCGTGTTACCGCATCGCATCCACACATCTGGCAGTTCCCACTGCCATATGCGATACGCAGGGGGTGTCAATTAAACGTTAACGACACCCCCAGTTTGATTGCATTTTGCAGTGCGATCTGCAAGTACGCACAGAATCGCATCGCACAAGTGTGAACCACTGTGCGATTTGATTTTGATGCGACTCAAAAAATGCCTCCTGTGCGTCTTTGGTGCGGATGCAGTGCGAATTTAGCCATAGAAAGTGTATGGCTGAAATTCGCACCGCACATGAGATCGCATGTAACGAAGGAGCAGTGTGCTCCGAATTAAATGCGATCTCCGCAGCCGCACGAGTGTGAACGGGCACTTTAAAAGCTTTGAAATTACCTGGGAAACTGGCATTGTCTGAAACCGGAAGTGGCAAACCGGAAGTGACCTCCTTAAATCCGGAAGTGACATTAAAACACTTTTCTCCTTGACATTTTGGGCTTTAAAGTGTTGTTGTATCCGTTTTGGGGACTTTTGATCCCGTTTTGACACATTTTCTGCCTCCCTAAGCCTTTGGCCAAAGATGTGAACATTTTAAGGGCAAAACCCCCAAAATATGCAACATTTTATTTTGGGACCATTTTACCTGTGTTTGCTTCCTTTTACCAAGAAATGACCAGAGAGATGAAAAATGACTGGATTTCAGTCTTAGGCTCGGTTCCCACTTGTGCGATGCGGGAACGCTGCCAATATGCAGCGTGTTACCGCATCGCATCCACACATCTGGCAGTTCCCACTGCCATATGCGATACGCAGGGGGTGTCAATTAAACGTTAACGACACCCCCAGTTTGATTGCATATCGCAGTGCGATCTGCAAGTACGCACAGAATCGCATCGCACAAGTGTGAACCACTGTGCGATTTGATTTTGATGCGGCTCAAAAAATGCCTCCTGTGCGTCTTTGGTGCGGATGCAGTGCGAATTCAGCCATACAAAGTGTATGGCTGAAATTCGCACCGCACATGAGATCGCATGTAATGAAGGAGCAGTGCGCTCCGAATTAAATGTGATCCCCGCAGCCGCACGAGTGTGAACGGGCACTTAAAAAGCTTTGAAATCACCTGGGAAACTGGCATTGTCTGAAACCGGAAATGGCAAACCGGAAGTGACCTCCTTAAAACCGGAAGTGACATTAAAACACTTTTCTCCTTGACATTTTGGGCTTGAAAGTGTTGTTGTATCCGTTTTGGGGACTTTTGTTCCCGTTTTGACACATTTTCTGCCTCCCTAAGCCTTTGGCCAAAGATGTGAACATTTTAAGTGCAAAACCCCCAAAATATGCAAAATTTAATTTTGGGACCATTTTACCTGTGTTTGCTTCCTTTTACCAAGAAATGACCAGAGATGAAAAATGACTGGATTTCAGTCTTAGGCTCGGTTCCCACTTGTGCGATGCGGGAACGCTGCGAATATGCAGCGTGTTACCGCATCGCATCCACACATCTGGCAGTTCCCACTGCCATATGCGATACGCAGGGGGTGTCAATTAAACGTTAACGACACCCCCAGTTTGATTGCATTTTGCAGTGCGATCTGAGAGTACGCACAGAATCGCATCGCACAAGTGTGAACCACTGTGCGATTTGATTTTGATGCGGCTCAAAAAATGCCTCCTGTGCGTCTTTGGTGCGGATGCAGTGCGAATTCAGCCATACAAAGTGTATGGCTGAAATTAGCACCGCACATGAGATCGCATGTAATGAAGGAGCAGTGCGCTCCGAATTAAATGCGATCTCCGCAGCCGCACGAGTGTGAACGGGCACTTAAAAAGCTTTGAAATTACCTGGGAAACTGGCATTGTCTGAAACCGGAAATGGCAAACCGGAAGTGACCTCCTTAAAACCGGAAGTGACATTAAAACACTTTTCTCCTTGACATTTTGGGCTTTAAAGTGTTGTTGTATCCGTTTTGGGGACTTTTGATCCCGTTTTGACACATTTTCTGCCTCCCTAAGTCTTTGGCCAAAGATGTGAACATTTTAAGGGCAAAACCCCCAAAATATGCAAAATTTAATTTTGGGACCATTTTACCTGTGTTTTCTTCCTTTTACCAAGAAATGACCAGAGAGATGAAAAATGACTGGATTTCAGTCTTAGGCTCGGTTCACACTTGTGCAATGCGGGAACGCTGCCAATATGCAGCGTGTTACCGCATCGCATCAACGCATCTAGCAGTTCCCACTGCCATATGCGATACGCAGGGGGTGTCAATTAAAAGTTAACGACACCCCCAGTTTGATTGCATATCGCAGTGCGATCTGCAAGTAAGCACAGAATCGGATCGCACAAGTGTGAGCCACTGTGCGATTTGATTTTGATGCGACTCAAAAAATGCCTCCTGTGCGTCTTTGGTGCGGATGCAGTGCGAATTTAGCCATACAAAGTGTATGGCTGAAATTCGCACCGCACATGAGATCGCATGTAATGAAGGAGCAGTGCGCTCCGAATTAAATGCGATCTCCGCAGCCGCATGAGTGTGAACGGGCACTTAAAAAGCTTTGAAATTACCTGGGAAACTGGCATTGTCTGAAACCGGAAATGGCAAACTGGAAGTGACCTCCTTAAAACCGGAAGTGACATTAAAACACTTTTCTCCTTGACATTTTGGGCTTTAAAGTGTTGTTGTTTCCGTTTTGGGGACTTTTGATCCCGTTTTGACACATGTTCTGCCTCCCTAAGCTTTTGGCCAAAGATGTGAACATTTTAAGGGCAAAACCCCCAAAATATGCAAAATTTTATTTTGGGACCATTTTACCTGTGTTTGCTTCCTTTTACCAAGAAATGACCAGAGAGATGAAAAATGACTGGATTTCAGTCTTAGGCTCGGTTCCCACTTGTGCGATGCGGGAACGCTGCGAATATGCAGCGTGTTACCGCATCGCATCCACACATCTGGCAGTTCCCACTGCCATATGCGATACGCAGGGGGTGTCAATTAAACGTTAACGACACCCCCAGTTTGATTGCATTTTGCAGTGCGATCTGCAAGTACGCACAGAATCGCATCGCACAAGTGTGAACCACTGTGCGATTTGATATTGATGCGGCTCAAAAAATGCCTCCTGTGCGTCTTTGGTGCGGATGCAGTGCGAATTCAGCCATAGAAAGTGTATGGCTGAAATTCGCACCGCACATGAGATCGCATGTAACGAAGGAGCAGTGTGCTCCGAATTAAATGCGATCTCCGCAGCCGCACGAGTGTGAACGGGCACTTAAAAAGCTTTGAAATTACCTGGGAAACTGGCATTGTCTGAAACCGGAAATGGCAAACCGGAAGTGACCTCCTTAAAACCGGAAGTGACATTAAAACACTTTTCTCCTTGACATTTTGGGCTTTAAAGTGTTGTTGTATCCGTTTTGGGGACTTTTGATCCCGTTTTGACACATTTTCTGCCTCCCTAAGCTTTTGGCCAAAGATGTGAACATTTTAAGGGCAAAACCCCCAAAATATGCAAAATTTAATTTTGGGACCATTTTACCTGTGTTTGCTTCCTTTTACCAAGAAATGACCAGAGAGATGAAAAATGACTGGATTTCAGTCTTAGGCTCGGTTCACACTTGTGCGATGCGGGAACGCTGCGAATATGCAGCGTGTTACCGCATCGCATCCACACATCTGGCAGTTCCCACTGCCATATGCGATACGCAGGGGGTGTCAATTAAACGTTAACGACACCCCCAGTTTGATTGCATTTTGCAGTGCGATCTGAGAGTACGCACAGAATCGCATCGCACAAGTGTGAACCACTGTGCGATTTGATTTTGATGCGGCTCAAAAAATGCCTCCTGTGCGTCTTTGGTGCGGATGCAGTGCGAATTCAGCCATACAAAGTGTATGGCTGAAATTCGCACCACACATGAGATCGCATGTAATGAAGGAGCAGTGCGCTCCGAATTAAATGCGATCTCCGCAGCCGCACGAGTGTGAACGGGCACTTAAAAAGCTTTGAAATTACCTGGGAAACTGGCATTGTCTGAAACCGGAAATGGCAAACCGGAAGTGACCTCCTTAAAACCGGAAGTGACATTAAAACACTTTTCTCCTTGACATTTTGGGCTTTAAAGTGTTGTTGTATCCGTTTTGGGGACTTTTGATCCCGTTTTGACACATTTTCTGCCTCCCTAAGCTTTTGGCCAAAGATGTGAACATTTTAAGGGCAAAACCCCCAAAATATGCAAAATTTAATTTTGGGACCATTTTACCTGTGTTTGCTTCCTTTTACCAAGAAATGACCAGAGAGATGAAAAATGACTGGATTTCAGTCTTAGGCTCGGTTCACACTTGTGCGATGCGGGAACGCTGCCAATATGCAGCTTGTTACCGCATCGCATCCACACATCTGGCAGTTCCCCCTGCCATATGCGATACGCAGGGGGTGTCAATTAAACGTTAACGACACCCCCAGTTTGATTGCATATCGCAGTGCGATCTGCAAGTACGCACAGAATCGCATCGCACAAGTGTGAACCACTGTGCGATTTGATTTTGATGCGGCTCAAAAAATGCCTCCTGTGCGTCTTTGGTGCGGATGCAGTGCGAATTCAGCCATACAAAGTGTATGGCTGAAATTCGCACCGCACATGAGATCGCATGTAATGAAGGAGCAGTGCGCTCCGAATTAAATGTGATCTCCGCAGCCGCACGAGTGTGAACGGGCACTTAAAAAGCTTTGAAATCACCTGGGAAACTGGCATTGTCTGAGACCGGAAATGGCAAACCGGAAGTGACCTCCTTAAAACCGGAAGTGACATTAAAACACTTTTCTCCTTGACATTTTGGGCTTGAAAGTGTTGTTGTATCCGTTTTGGGGACTTTTGTTCCCGTTTTGACACATTTTCTGCCTCCCTAAGCCTTTGGCCAAAGATGTGAACATTTTAAGTGCAAAACCCCCAAAATATGCAAAATTTAATTTTGGGACCATTTTACCTGTGTTTGCTTCCTTTTACCAAGAAATGACCAGAGATGAAAAATGACTGGATTTCAGTCTTAGGCTCGGTTCCCACTTGTGCGATGCGGGAACGCTGCGAATATGCAGCGTGTTACCGCATCGCATCCACACATCTGGCAGTTCCCACTGCCATATGCGATACGCAGGGGGTGTCAATTAAACGTTAACGACACCCCCAGTTTGATTGCATTTTGCAGTGCGATCTGAGAGTACGCACAGAATCGCATCGCACAAGTGTGAACCACTGTGCGATTTGATTTTGATGCGGCTCAAAAAATGCCTCCTGTGCGTCTTTGGTGCGGATGCAGTGCGAATTCAGCCATACAAAGTGTATGGCTGAAATTCGCACCACACATGAGATCGCATGTAATGAAGGAGCAGTGCGCTCCAAATTAAATGCGATCTCCGCAGCCGCACGAGTGTGAACGGGCACTTAAAAAGCTTTGAAATTACCTGGGAAACTGGCATTGTCTGAAACCGGAAATGGCAAACCGGAAGTGACCTCCTTAAAACCGGAAGTGACATTAAAACACTTTTCTCCTTGACATTTTGGGCTTTAAAGTGTTGTTGTATCCGTTTTGGGGACTTTTGATCCCGTTTTGACACATTTTCTGCCTCCCTAAGCTTTTGGCCAAAGATGTGAACATTTTAAGGGCAAAACCCCCAAAATATGCAAAATTTAATTTTGGGACCATTTTACCTGTGTTTGCTTCCTTTTACCAGGAAATGACCAGAGAGATGAAAAATGACTGGATTTCAGTCTTAGGCTCGGTTCACACTTGTGCAATGCGGGAACGCTGCCAATATGCAGCGTGTTACCGCATCGCATCAACGCATCTAGCAGTTCCCACTCTCATATGCGATACGCAGGGGGTGTCAATTAAACGTTAACGACACCCCCAGTTTGATTGCATATCGCAGTGCGATCTGCAAGTAAGCACAGAATCGGATCGCACAAGTGTGAACCACTGTGCGATTTGATTTTGATGCGGCTCAAAAAATGCCTCCTGTGCGTCTTTGGTGCGGATGCAGTGCGAATTCAGCCATACAAAGTGTATGGCTGAAATTCGCACCGCACATGAGATCGCATGTAATGAAGGAGCAGTGCGCTCCGAATTAAATGTGATCTCCGCAGCCGCACGAGTGTGAACGGGCACTTAAAAAGCTTTGAAATCACCTGGGAAACTGGCATTGTCTGAGACCGGAAATGGCAAACCGGAAGTGACCTCCTTAAAACCGGAAGTGACATTAAAACACTTTTCTCCTTGACATTTTGGGCTTGAAAGTGTTGTTGTATCCGTTTTGGGGACTTTTGTTCCCGTTTTGACACATTTTCTGCCTCCCTAAGCCTTTGGCCAAAGATGTGAACATTTTAAGTGCAAAACCCCCAAAATATGCAAAATTTAATTTTGGGACCATTTTACCTGTGTTTGCTTCCTTTTACCAAGAAATGACCAGAGATGAAAAATGACTGGATTTCAGTCTTAGGCTCGGTTCCCACTTGTGCGATGCGGGAACGCTGCGAATATGCAGCGTGTTACCGCATCGCATCCACACATCTGGCAGTTCCCACTGCCATATGCGATACGCAGGGGGTGTCAATTAAACGTTAACGACACCCCCAGTTTGATTGCATTTTGCAGTGCGATCTGAGAGTACGCACAGAATCGCATCGCACAAGTGTGAACCACTGTGCGATTTGATTTTGATGCGGCTCAAAAAATGCCTCCTGTGCGTCTTTGGTGCGGATGCAGTGCGAATTCAGCCATACAAAGTGTATGGCTGAAATTAGCACCGCACATGAGATCGCATGTAATGAAGGAGCAGTGCGCTCCGAATTAAATGCGATCTCCGCAGCCGCACGAGTGTGAACGGGCACTTAAAAAGCTTTGAAATTACCTGGGAAACTGGCATTGTCTGAAACCGGAAATGGCAAACCGGAAGTGACCTCCTTAAAACCGGAAGTGACATTAAAACACTTTTCTCCTTGACATTTTGGGCTTTAAAGTGTTGTTGTATCCGTTTTGGGGACTTTTGATCCCGTTTTGACACATTTTCTGCCTCCCTAAGTCTTTGGCCAAAGATGTGAACATTTTAAGGGCAAAACCCCCAAAATATGCAAAATTTAATTTTGGGACCATTTTACCTGTGTTTTCTTCCTTTTACCAAGAAATGACCAGAGAGATGAAAAATGACTGGATTTCAGTCTTAGGCTCGGTTCACACTTGTGCAATGCGGGAACGCTGCCAATATGCAGCGTGTTACCGCATCGCATCAACGCATCTAGCAGTTCCCACTGCCATATGCGATACGCAGGGGGTGTCAATTAAAAGTTAACGACACCCCCAGTTTGATTGCATATCGCAGTGCGATCTGCAAGTAAGCACAGAATCGGATCGCACAAGTGTGAGCCACTGTGCGATTTGATTTTGATGCGACTCAAAAAATGCCTCCTGTGCGTCTTTGGTGCGGATGCAGTGCGAATTTAGCCATACAAAGTGTATGGCTGAAATTCGCACCGCACATGAGATCGCATGTAATGAAGGAGCAGTGCGCTCCGAATTAAATGCGATCTCCGCAGCCGCATGAGTGTGAACGGGCACTTAAAAAGCTTTGAAATTACCTGGGAAACTGGCATTGTCTGAAACCGGAAATGGCAAACTGGAAGTGACCTCCTTAAAACCGGAAGTGACATTAAAACACTTTTCTCCTTGACATTTTGGGCTTTAAAGTGTTGTTGTTTCCGTTTTGGGGACTTTTGATCCCGTTTTGACACATGTTCTGCCTCCCTAAGCTTTTGGCCAAAGATGTGAACATTTTAAGGGCAAAACCCCCAAAATATGCAAAATTTTATTTTGGGACCATTTTACCTGTGTTTGCTTCCTTTTACCAAGAAATGACCAGAGAGATGAAAAATGACTGGATTTCAGTCTTAGGCTCGGTTCCCACTTGTGCGATGCGGGAACGCTGCGAATATGCAGCGTGTTACCGCATCGCATCCACACATCTGGCAGTTCCCACTGCCATATGCGATACGCAGGGGGTGTCAATTAAACGTTAACGACACCCCCAGTTTGATTGCATTTTGCAGTGCGATCTGCAAGTACGCACAGAATCGCATCGCACAAGTGTGAACCACTGTGCGATTTGATATTGATGCGGCTCAAAAAATGCCTCCTGTGCGTCTTTGGTGCGGATGCAGTGCGAATTCAGCCATAGAAAGTGTATGGCTGAAATTCGCACCGCACATGAGATCGCATGTAACGAAGGAGCAGTGTGCTCCGAATTAAATGCGATCTCCGCAGCCGCACGAGTGTGAACGGGCACTTAAAAAGCTTTGAAATTACCTGGGAAACTGGCATTGTCTGAAACCGGAAATGGCAAACCGGAAGTGACCTCCTTAAAACCGGAAGTGACATTAAAACACTTTTCTCCTTGACATTTTGGGCTTTAAAGTGTTGTTGTATCCGTTTTGGGGACTTTTGATCCCGTTTTGACACATTTTCTGCCTCCCTAAGCTTTTGGCCAAAGATGTGAACATTTTAAGGGCAAAACCCCCAAAATATGCAAAATTTAATTTTGGGACCATTTTACCTGTGTTTGCTTCCTTTTACCAAGAAATGACCAGAGAGATGAAAAATGACTGGATTTCAGTCTTAGGCTCGGTTCACACTTGTGCGATGCGGGAACGCTGCGAATATGCAGCGTGTTACCGCATCGCATCCACACATCTGGCAGTTCCCACTGCCATATGCGATACGCAGGGGGTGTCAATTAAACGTTAACGACACCCCCAGTTTGATTGCATTTTGCAGTGCGATCTGAGAGTACGCACAGAATCGCATCGCACAAGTGTGAACCACTGTGCGATTTGATTTTGATGCGGCTCAAAAAATGCCTCCTGTGCGTCTTTGGTGCGGATGCAGTGCGAATTCAGCCATACAAAGTGTATGGCTGAAATTCGCACCACACATGAGATCGCATGTAATGAAGGAGCAGTGCGCTCCGAATTAAATGCGATCTCCGCAGCCGCACGAGTGTGAACGGGCACTTAAAAAGCTTTGAAATTACCTGGGAAACTGGCATTGTCTGAAACCGGAAATGGCAAACCGGAAGTGACCTCCTTAAAACCGGAAGTGACATTAAAACACTTTTCTCCTTGACATTTTGGGCTTTAAAGTGTTGTTGTATCCGTTTTGGGGACTTTTGATCCCGTTTTGACACATTTTCTGCCTCCCTAAGCTTTTGGCCAAAGATGTGAACATTTTAAGGGCAAAACCCCCAAAATATGCAAAATTTAATTTTGGGACCATTTTACCTGTGTTTGCTTCCTTTTACCAAGAAATGACCAGAGAGATGAAAAATGACTGGATTTCAGTCTTAGGCTCGGTTCACACTTGTGCGATGCGGGAACGCTGCCAATATGCAGCTTGTTACCGCATCGCATCCACACATCTGGCAGTTCCCCCTGCCATATGCGATACGCAGGGGGTGTCAATTAAACGTTAACGACACCCCCAGTTTGATTGCATATCGCAGTGCGATCTGCAAGTACGCAGAGAATCGCATCGCACAAGTGTGAACCACTGTGCGATTTGATTTTGATGCGGCTCAAAAAATGCCTCCTGTGCGTCTTTGGTGCGGATGCAGTGCGAATTCAGCCATACAAAGTGTATGGCTGAAATTCGCACCGCACATGAGATCGCATGTAATGAAGGAGCAGTGCGCTCCGAATTAAATGTGATCTCCGCAGCCGCACGAGTGTGAACGGGCACTTAAAAAGCTTTGAAATCACCTGGGAAACTGGCATTGTCTGAGACCGGAAATGGCAAACCGGAAGTGACCTCCTTAAAACCGGAAGTGACATTAAAACACTTTTCTCCTTGACATTTTGGGCTTGAAAGTGTTGTTGTATCCGTTTTGGGGACTTTTGTTCCCGTTTTGACACATTTTCTGCCTCCCTAAGCCTTTGGCCAAAGATGTGAACATTTTAAGTGCAAAACCCCCAAAATATGCAAAATTTAATTTTGGGACCATTTTACCTGTGTTTGCTTCCTTTTACCAAGAAATGACCAGAGATGAAAAATGACTGGATTTCAGTCTTAGGCTCGGTTCCCACTTGTGCGATGCGGGAACGCTGCGAATATGCAGCGTGTTACCGCATCGCATCCACACATCTGGCAGTTCCCACTGCCATATGCGATACGCAGGGGGTGTCAATTAAACGTTAACGACACCCCCAGTTTGATTGCATTTTGCAGTGCGATCTGAGAGTACGCACAGAATCGCATCGCACAAGTGTGAACCACTGTGCGATTTGATTTTGATGCGGCTCAAAAAATGCCTCCTGTGCGTCTTTGGTGCGGATGCAGTGCGAATTCAGCCATACAAAGTGTATGGCTGAAATTCGCACCACACATGAGATCGCATGTAATGAAGGAGCAGTGCGCTCCGAATTAAATGCGATCTCCGCAGCCGCACGAGTGTGAACGGGCACTTAAAAAGCTTTGAAATTACCTGGGAAACTGGCATTGTCTGAAACCGGAAATGGCAAACCGGAAGTGACCTCCTTAAAACCGGAAGTGACATTAAAACACTTTTCTCCTTGACATTTTGGGCTTTAAAGTGTTGTTGTATCCGTTTTGGGGACTTTTGATCCCGTTTTGACACATTTTCTGCCTCCCTAAGCTTTTGGCCAAAGATGTGAACATTTTAAGGGCAAAACCCCCAAAATATGCAAAATTTAATTTTGGGACCATTTTACCTGTGTTTGCTTCCTTTTACCAGGAAATGACCAGAGAGATGAAAAATGACTGGATTTCAGTCTTAGGCTCGGTTCACACTTGTGCAATGCGGGAACGCTGCCAATATGCAGCGTGTTACCGCATCGCATCAACGCATCTAGCAGTTCCCACTCTCATATGCGATACGCAGGGGGTGTCAATTAAACGTTAACGACACCCCCAGTTTGATTGCATATCGCAGTGCGATCTGCAAGTAAGCACAGAATCGGATCGCACAAGTGTGAGCCACTGTGCGATTTGATTTTGATGCGACTCAAAAAATGCCTCCTGTGCGTCTTTGGTGCGGATGCAGTGCGAATTTAGCCATACAAAGTGTATGGCTGAAATTCGCACCGCACATAAGATTGCATGTAATGAAGGAGCAGTGCGCTCCGAATTAAATGCGATCTCCGCAGCTGCACGAGTGTGAACGGCACTTAAAAAGCTTTGAAATTACCTGGGAAAGTGGCATTGTCTGAAACCGGAAATGGCAAACCGGAAGTGACCTCCTTAAAACCGGAAGTGGCATTAAAACACTTTTCTCCTTGACATTTTGGGCTTTAAAGTGTTGTTGTATCCGTTTTGGGGACTTTTGATCCCGTTTTGACACATTTTGTGCCTCCCTAAGCTTTTGGCCAAAGATGTGAACATTTTAAGGGCAAAACCCCCAAAATATGCAAAATTTTATTTTAGGACCATTTTACCTGTGTTTGCTTCCTTTTACCAAGAAATGACCAGAGAGATGAAAAATGACTGGATTTCAGTCTTAGGCTCGGTTCACACTTGTGCGATGCGGGAACGCTGCCAATATGCAGCGTGTTACCGCATTGCATCCACACATCTGGCAGTTCCCACTGCCATATGCGATACGCAGGGGGTGTCAATTAAACGTTAACGACACCCCCAGTTTGATTGCATTTTGCAGTGCGATCTGAGAGTACGCACAGAATCGCATCGCACAAGTGTGAACCACTGTGCGATTTGATTTTGATGCGGCTCAAAAAATGCCTCCTGTGCGTCTTTGGTGCGGATGCAGTGCGAATTCAGCCATACAAAGTGTATGGCTGAAATTCGCACCGCGCATGAGATCGCATGTAATCAAGGAGCAGTGCGCTCCGAATTAAATGCGATCTCCGCAGCCGCACAAGTGTGAACCAGCACTTAAAAAGCTTTGAAATTACCTGGGAAACTGGCATTTTCTGAACCCGTAAGTGGCAAACCGGAAGTGACCTCCTTAAAACCGGAAGTGGCATTAAAACACTTTTCTCCTTGACATTTTGGGCTTTAAAGTGTTGTTGTATCCGTTTTGGGGACTTTTGATCCCGTTTTGACACATTTTCTGCCTCCCTAAGCCTTTGGCCAAAGATGTGAACATTTTAAGGGCAAAACCCCCAAAATATGCAAAATTTAATTTTGGGACCATTTTACCTGTGTTTTCTTCCTTTTACCAAGAAATGACCAGAGAGATGAAAAATGACTGGATTTCAGTCTTAGGCTCGGTTCACACTTGTGCAATGCGGGAACGCTGCCAATATGCAGCGTGTTACCGCATCGCATCAACGCATCTAGCAGTTCCCACTGCCATATGCTATACGCAGGGGGTGTCAATTAAAAGTTAACGACACCCCCAGTTTGATTGCATATCGCAGTGCGATCTGCAAGTAAGCACAGAATCGGATCGCACAAGTGTGAGCCACTGTGCGATTTGATTTTGATGCGACTCAAAAAATGCCTCCTGTGCGTCTTTGGTGCGGATGCAGTGCGAATTTAGCCATACAAAGTGTATGGCTGAAATTCGCACCGCACATGAGATCGCATGTAATGAAGGAGCAGTGCGCTCCGAATTAAATGCGATCTCCGCAGCCGCATGAGTGTGAACGGGCACTTAAAAAGCTTTGAAATTACCTGGGAAACTGGCATTGTCTGAAACCGGAAATGGCAAACCGGAAGTGACCTCCTTAAAACCGGAAGTGGCATTAAAACACTTTTCTCCTTGACATTTTGGGCTTTAAATTGTTGTTGTATCCGTTTTGGGGACTTTTGATCCCGTTTTGACACATTTTCTGCCTCCCTAAGCTTTTGGCCAAAGATGTGAACATTTTAAGGGCAAAACCCCCAAAATATGCAAAATTTAATTTTGGGACCATTTTACCTGTGTTTGCTTCCTTTTACCAAGAAATGACCAGAGAGATGAAAAATGACTGGATTTCAGTCTTAGGCTCGGTTCACACTTGTGCGATGCGGGAACGCTGCCAATATGCAGCGTGTTACCGCATCGCATCCACACATCTGGCAGTTCCCCCTGCCATATGCGATACGCAGGGGGTGTCAATTAAACGTTAACGACACCCCCAGTTTGATTGCATATCGCAGTGCGATCTGCAAGTACGCACAGAATCGCATCGCACAAGTGTGAACCACTGTGCGATTTGATTTTGATGCGGCTCAAAAAATGCCTCCTGTGCGTCTTTGGTGCGGATGCAGTGCGAATTCAGCCATACAAAGTGTATGGCTGAAATTCGCACCGCGCATGAGATCGCATGTAATCAAGGAGCAGTGCGCTCCGAATTAAATGCGATCTCCGCAGCCGCACAAGTGTGAACCAGCACTTAAAAAGCTTTGAAATTACCTGGGAAACTGGAATTTTCTGAACCCGTAAGTGGCAAACCGGAAGTGACCTCCTTAAAACCGGAAGTGGCATTAAAACACTTTTCTCCTTGACATTTTGGGCTTTAAAGTGTTGTTGTATCCGTTTTGGGGACTTTTGATCCCGTTTTGACACATTTTCTGCCTCCCTAAGCCTTTGGCCAAAGATGTGAACATTTTAAGGGCAAAACCCCCAAAATATGCAAAATTTAATTTTGGGACCATTTTACCTGTGTTTTCTTCCTTTTACCAAGAAATGACCAGAGAGATGAAAAATGACTGGATTTCAGTCTTAGGCTCGGTTCACACTTGTGCAATGCGGGAACGCTGCCAATATGCAGCGTGTTACCGCATCGCATCAACGCATCTAGCAGTTCCCACTGCCATATGCTATACGCAGGGGGTGTCAATTAAAAGTTAATGACACCCCCAGTTTGATTGCATATCGCAGTGCGATCTGCAAGTAAGCACAGAATCGGATCGCACAAGTGTGAGCCACTGTGCGATTTGATTTTGATGCGACTCAAAAAATGCCTCCTGTGCGTCTTTGGTGCGGATGCAGTGCGAATTTAGCCATACAAAGTGTATGGCTGAAATTCGCACCGCACATGAGATCGCATGTAATGAAGGAGCAGTGCGTTCCGAATTAAATGCGATCTCCGCAGCCGCATGAGTGTGAACGGGCACTTAAAAAGCTTTGAAATTACCTGGGAAACTGGCATTGTCTGAAACCGGAAATGGCAAACCGGAAGTGACCTCCTTAAAACCGGAAGTGGCATTAAAACACTTTTCTCCTTGACATTTTGGGCTTTAAATTGTTGTTGTATCCGTTTTGGGGACTTTTGATCCCGTTTTGACACATTTTCTGCCTCCCTAAGCCTTTGGCCAAAGATGTGAACATTTTAAGGGCAAAACCCCCAAAATATGCAAAATTTAATTTTGGGACCATTTTACCTGTGTTTGCTTCCTTTTACCAAGAAATGACCAGAGAGATGAAAAATGACTGGATTTCAGTCTTAGGCTCGGTTCACACTTGTGCGATGCGGGAACGCTGCCAATATGCAGCGTGTTACCGCATCGCATCCACACATCTGGCAGTTCCCACTGCCATATGCGATACGCAGGGGGTGTCAATTAAACGTTAACGACACCCCCAGTTTGATTGCATATCGCAGTGCGATCTGCAAGTACGCACAGAATCGCATCGCACAAGTGTGAACCACTGTGCGATTTGATTTTGATGCGACTCAAAAAATGCCTCCTGTGCGTCTTTGGTGCGGATGCAGTGCGAATTTAGCCATAGAAAGTGTATGGCTGAAATTCGCACCGCACATGAGATCGCATGTAACGAAGGAGCAGTGTGCTCCGAATTAAATGCGATCTCCGCAGCCGCACGAGTGTGAACGGGCACTTTAAAAGCTTTGAAATTACCTGGGAAACTGGCATTGTCTGAAACCGGAAGTGGCAAACCGGAAGTGACCTCCTTAAAACCGGAAGTGACATTAAAACACTTTTCTCCTTGACATTTTGGGCTTTAAAGTGTTGTTGTATCCGTTTTGGGGACTTTTGATCCCGTTTTGACACATTTTCTGCCTCCCTAAGCTTTTGGCCAAAGATGTGAACATTTTAAGGGCAAAACCCCCAAAATATGCAAAATTTAATTTTGGGACCATTTTACCTGTGTTTGCTTCCTTTTACCAAGAAATGACCAGAGAGATGAAAAATGACTGGATTTCAGTCTTAGGCTCGGTTCACACTTGTGCAATGCGGGAACGCTGCCAATATGCAGCGTGTTACCGCATCGCATCAACGCATCTAGCAGTTCCCACTCTCATATGCGATACGCAGGGGGTGTCAATTAAACGTTAACGACACCCCCAGTTTGATTGCATATCGCAGTGCGATCTGCAAGTAAGCACAGAATCGGATCGCACAAGTGTGAGCCACTGTGCGATTTGATTTTGATGCGACTCAAAAAATGCCTCCTGTGCGTCTTTGGTGCGGATGCAGTGCGAATTTAGCCATACAAAGTGTATGGCTGAAATTCGCACCGCACATAAGATTGCATGTAATGAAGGAGCAGTGCGCTCCGAATTAAATGCGATCTCCGCAGCTGCACGTGTGTGAACGGCACTTAAAAAGCTTTGAAATTACCTGGGAAAGTGGCATTGTCTGAAACCGGAAATGGCAAACCGGAAGTGACCTCCTTAAAACCGGAAGTGGCATTAAAACACTTTTCTCCTTGACATTTTGGGCTTTAAAGTGTTGTTGTATCCGTTTTGGGGACTTTTGATCCCGTTTTGACACATTTTGTGCCTCCCTAAGCTTTTGGCCAAAGATGTGAACATTTTAAGGGCAAAACCCCCAAAATATGCAAAATTTTATTTTAGGACCATTTTACCTGTGTTTGCTTCCTTTTACCAAGAAATGACCAGAGAGATGAAAAATGACTGGATTTCAGTCTTAGGCTCGGTTCACACTTGTGCGATGCGGGAACGCTGCCAATATGCAGCGTGTTACCGCATTGCATCCACACATCTGGCAGTTCCCACTGCCATATGCGATACGCAGGGGGTGTCAATTAAACGTTAACGACACCCCCAGTTTGATTGCATTTTGCAGTGCGATCTGAGAGTACGCACAGAATCGCATCGCACAAGTGTGAACCACTGTGCGATTTGATTTTGATGCGGCTCAAAAAATGCCTCCTGTGCGTCTTTGGTGCGGATGCAGTGCGAATTCAGCCATACAAAGTGTATGGCTGAAATTCGCACCGCGCATGAGATCGCATGTAATCAAGGAGCAGTGCGCTCCGAATTAAATGCGATCTCCGCAGCCGCACAAGTGTGAACCAGCACTTAAAAAGCTTTGAAATTACCTGGGAAACTGGCATTTTCTGAACCCGTAAGTGGCAAACCGGAAGTGACCTCCTTAAAACCGGAAGTGGCATTAAAACACTTTTCTCCTTGACATTTTGGGCTTTAAAGTGTTGTTGTATCCGTTTTGGGGACTTTTGATCCCGTTTTGACACATTTTCTGCCTCCCTAAGCCTTTGGCCAAAGATGTGAACATTTTAAGGGCAAAACCCCCAAAATATGCAAAATTTAATTTTGGGACCATTTTACCTGTGTTTTCTTCCTTTTACCAAGAAATGACCAGAGAGATGAAAAATGACTGGATTTCAGTCTTAGGCTCGGTTCACACTTGTGCAATGCGGGAACGCTGCCAATATGCAGCGTGTTACCGCATCGCATCAACGCATCTAGCAGTTCCCACTGCCATATGCTATACGCAGGGGGTGTCAATTAAAAGTTAACGACACCCCCAGTTTGATTGCATATCGCAGTGCGATCTGCAAGTAAGCACAGAATCGGATCGCACAAGTGTGAGCCACTGTGCGATTTGATTTTGATGCGACTCAAAAAATGCCTCCTGTGCGTCTTTGGTGCGGATGCAGTGCGAATTTAGCCATACAAAGTGTATGGCTGAAATTCGCACCGCACATGAGATCGCATGTAATGAAGGAGCAGTGCGCTCCGAATTAAATGCGATCTCCGCAGCCGCATGAGTGTGAACGGGCACTTAAAAAGCTTTGAAATTACCTGGGAAACTGGCATTGTCTGAAACCGGAAATGGCAAACCGGAAGTGACCTCCTTAAAACCGGAAGTGGCATTAAAACACTTTTCTCCTTGACATTTTGGGCTTTAAATTGTTGTTGTATCCGTTTTGGGGACTTTTGATCCCGTTTTGACACATTTTCTGCCTCCCTAAGCTTTTGGCCAAAGATGTGAACATTTTAAGGGCAAAACCCCCAAAATATGCAAAATTTAATTTTGGGACCATTTTACCTGTGTTTGCTTCCTTTTACCAAGAAATGACCAGAGAGATGAAAAATGACTGGATTTCAGTCTTAGACTCGGTTCACACTTGTGCGATGCGGGAACGCTGCCAATATGCAGCGTGTTACCGCATCGCATCCACACATCTGGCAGTTCCCCCTGCCATATGCGATACGCAGGGGGTGTCAATTAAACGTTAACGACACCCCCAGTTTGATTGCATATCGCAGTGCGATCTGCAAGTACGCACAGAATCGCATCGCACAAGTGTGAACCACTGTGCGATTTGATTTTGATGCGGCTCAAAAAATGCCTCCTGTGCGTCTTTGGTGCGGATGCAGTGCGAATTCAGCCATACAAAGTGTATGGCTGAAATTCGCACCGCGCATGAGATCGCATGTAATCAAGGAGCAGTGCGCTCCGAATTAAATGCGATCTCCGCAGCCGCACAAGTGTGAACCAGCACTTAAAAAGCTTTGAAATTACCTGGGAAACTGGAATTTTCTGAACCCGTAAGTGGCAAACCGGAAGTGACCTCCTTAAAACCGGAAGTGGCATTAAAACACTTTTCTCCTTGACATTTTGGGCTTTAAAGTGTTGTTGTATCCGTTTTGGGGACTTTTGATCCCGTTTTGACACATTTTCTGCCTCCCTAAGCCTTTGGCCAAAGATGTGAACATTTTAAGGGCAAAACCCCCAAAATATGCAAAATTTAATTTTGGGACCATTTTACCTGTGTTTTCTTCCTTTTACCAAGAAATGACCAGAGAGATGAAAAATGACTGGATTTCAGTCTTAGGCTCGGTTCACACTTGTGCAATGCGGGAACGCTGCCAATATGCAGCGTGTTACCGCATCGCATCAACGCATCTAGCAGTTCCCACTGCCATATGCTATACGCAGGGGGTGTCAATTAAAAGTTAATGACACCCCCAGTTTGATTGCATATCGCAGTGCGATCTGCAAGTAAGCACAGAATCGGATCGCACAAGTGTGAGCCACTGTGCGATTTGATTTTGATGCGACTCAAAAAATGCCTCCTGTGCGTCTTTGGTGCGGATGCAGTGCGAATTTAGCCATACAAAGTGTATGGCTGAAATTCGCACCGCACATGAGATCGCATGTAATGAAGGAGCAGTGCGTTCCGAATTAAATGCGATCTCCACAGCCGCATGAGTGTGAACGGGCACTTAAAAAGCTTTGAAATTACCTGGGAAACTGGCATTGTCTGAAACCGGAAATGGCAAACCGGAAGTGACCTCCTTAAAACCGGAAGTGGCATTAAAACACTTTTCTCCTTGACATTTTGGGCTTTAAATTGTTGTTGTATCCGTTTTGGGGACTTTTGATCCCGTTTTGACACATTTTCTGCCTCCCTAAGCCTTTGGCCAAAGATGTGAACATTTTAAGGGCAAAACCCCCAAAATATGCAAAATTTAATTTTGGGACCATTTTACCTGTGTTTGCTTCCTTTTACCAAGAAATGACCAGAGAGATGAAAAATGACTGGATTTCAGTCTTAGGCTCGGTTCACACTTGTGCGATGCGGGAACGCTGCCAATATGCAGCGTGTTACCGCATCGCATCCACACATCTGGCAGTTCCCACTGCCATATGCGATACGCAGGGGGTGTCAATTAAACGTTAACGACACCCCCAGTTTGATTGCATATCGCAGTGCGATCTGCAAGTACGCACAGAATCGCATCGCACAAGTGTGAACCACTGTGCGATTTGATTTTGATGCGACTCAAAAAATGCCTCCTGTGCGTCTTTGGTGCGGATGCAGTGCGAATTTAGCCATAGAAAGTGTATGGCTGAAATTCGCACCGCACATGAGATCGCATGTAACGAAGGAGCAGTGTGCTCCGAATTAAATGCGATCTCCGCAGCCGCACGAGTGTGAACGGGCACTTTAAAAGCTTTGAAATTACCTGGGAAACTGGCATTGTCTGAAACCGGAAGTGGCAAACCGGAAGTGACCTCCTTAAAACCGGAAGTGACATTAAAACACTTTTCTCCTTGACATTTTGGGCTTTAAAGTGTTGTTGTATCCGTTTTGGGGACTTTTGATCCCGTTTTGACACATTTTCTGCCTCCCTAAGCTTTTGGCCAAAGATGTGAACATTTTAAGGGCAAAACCCCCAAAATATGCAAAATTTAATTTTGGGACCATTTTACCTGTGTTTGCTTCCTTTTACCAAGAAATGACCAGAGAGATGAAAAATGACTGGATTTCAGTCTTAGGCTCGGTTCACACTTGTGCAATGCGGGAACGCTGCCAATATGCAGCGTGTTACCGCATCGCATCAACGCATCTAGCAGTTCCCACTCTCATATGCGATACGCAGGGGGTGTCAATTAAACGTTAACGACACCCCCAGTTTGATTGCATATCGCAGTGCGATCTGCAAGTAAGCACAGAATCGGATCGCACAAGTGTGAGCCACTGTGCGATTTGATTTTGATGCGACTCAAAAAATGCCTCCTGTGCGTCTTTGGTGCGGATGCAGTGCGAATTTAGCCATACAAAGTGTATGGCTGAAATTCGCACCGCACATAAGATTGCATGTAATGAAGGAGCAGTGCGCTCCGAATTAAATGCGATCTCCGCAGCTGCACGAGTGTGAACGGCACTTAAAAAGCTTTGAAATTACCTGGGAAAGTGGCATTGTCTGAAACCGGAAATGGCAAACCGGAAGTGACCTCCTTAAAACCGGAAGTGGCATTAAAACACTTTTCTCCTTGACATTTTGGGCTTTAAAGTGTTGTTGTATCCGTTTTGGGGACTTTTGATCCCGTTTTGACACATTTTGTGCCTCCCTAAGCTTTTGGCCAAAGATGTGAACATTTTAAGGGCAAAACCCCCAAAATATGCAAAATTTTATTTTAGGACCATTTTACCTGTGTTTGCTTCCTTTTACCAAGAAATGACCAGAGAGATGAAAAATGACTGGATTTCAGTCTTAGGCTCGGTTCACACTTGTGCGATGCGGGAACGCTGCCAATATGCAGCGTGTTACCGCATTGCATCCACACATCTGGCAGTTCCCACTGCCATATGCGATACGCAGGGGGTGTCAATTAAACGTTAACGACACCCCCAGTTTGATTGCATTTTGCAGTGCGATCTGAGAGTACGCACAGAATCGCATCGCACAAGTGTGAACCACTGTGCGATTTGATTTTGATGCGGCTCAAAAAATGCCTCCTGTGCGTCTTTGGTGCGGATGCAGTGCGAATTCAGCCATACAAAGTGTATGGCTGAAATTCGCACCGCGCATGAGATCGCATGTAATCAAGGAGCAGTGCGCTCCGAATTAAATGCGATCTCCGCAGCCGCACAAGTGTGAACCAGCACTTAAAAAGCTTTGAAATTACCTGGGAAACTGGCATTTTCTGAACCCGTAAGTGGCAAACCGGAAGTGACCTCCTTAAAACCGGAAGTGGCATTAAAACACTTTTCTCCTTGACATTTTGGGCTTTAAAGTGTTGTTGTATCCGTTTTGGGGACTTTTGATCCCGTTTTGACACATTTTCTGCCTCCCTAAGCCTTTGGCCAAAGATGTGAACATTTTAAGGGCAAAACCCCCAAAATATGCAAAATTTAATTTTGGGACCATTTTACCTGTGTTTTCTTCCTTTTACCAAGAAATGACCAGAGAGATGAAAAATGACTGGATTTCAGTCTTAGGCTCGGTTCACACTTGTGCAATGCGGGAACGCTGCCAATATGCAGCGTGTTACCGCATCGCATCAACGCATCTAGCAGTTCCCACTGCCATATGCTATACGCAGGGGGTGTCAATTAAAAGTTAACGACACCCCCAGTTTGATTGCATATCGCAGTGCGATCTGCAAGTAAGCACAGAATCGGATCGCACAAGTGTGAGCCACTGTGCGATTTGATTTTGATGCGACTCAAAAAATGCCTCCTGTGCGTCTTTGGTGCGGATGCAGTGCGAATTTAGCCATACAAAGTGTATGGCTGAAATTCGCACCGCACATGAGATCGCATGTAATGAAGGAGCAGTGCGCTCCGAATTAAATGCGATCTCCGCAGCCGCATGAGTGTGAACGGGCACTTAAAAAGCTTTGAAATTACCTGGGAAACTGGCATTGTCTGAAACCGGAAATGGCAAACCGGAAGTGACCTCCTTAAAACCGGAAGTGGCATTAAAACACTTTTCTCCTTGACATTTTGGGCTTTAAATTGTTGTTGTATCCGTTTTGGGGACTTTTGATCCCGTTTTGACACATTTTCTGCCTCCCTAAGCTTTTGGCCAAAGATGTGAACATTTTAAGGGCAAAACCCCCAAAATATGCAAAATTTAATTTTGGGACCATTTTACCTGTGTTTGCTTCCTTTTACCAAGAAATGACCAGAGAGATGAAAAATGACTGGATTTCAGTCTTAGGCTCGGTTCACACTTGTGCGATGCGGGAACGCTGCCAATATGCAGCGTGTTACCGCATCGCATCCACACATCTGGCAGTTCCCCCTGCCATATGCGATACGCAGGGGGTGTCAATTAAACGTTAACGACACCCCCAGTTTGATTGCATATCGCAGTGCGATCTGCAAGTACGCACAGAATCGCATCGCACAAGTGTGAACCACTGTGCGATTTGATTTTGATGCGGCTCAAAAAATGCCTCCTGTGCGTCTTTGGTGCGGATGCAGTGCGAATTCAGCCATACAAAGTGTATGGCTGAAATTCGCACCGCGCATGAGATCGCATGTAATCAAGGAGCAGTGCGCTCCGAATTAAATGCGATCTCCGCAGCCGCACAAGTGTGAACCAGCACTTAAAAAGCTTTGAAATTACCTGGGAAACTGGAATTTTCTGAACCCGTAAGTGGCAAACCGGAAGTGACCTCCTTAAAACCGGAAGTGGCATTAAAACACTTTTCTCCTTGACATTTTGGGCTTTAAAGTGTTGTTGTATCCGTTTTGGGGACTTTTGATCCCGTTTTGACACATTTTCTGCCTCCCTAAGCCTTTGGCCAAAGATGTGAACATTTTAAGGGCAAAACCCCCAAAATATGCAAAATTTAATTTTGGGACCATTTTACCTGTGTTTTCTTCCTTTTACCAAGAAATGACCAGAGAGATGAAAAATGACTGGATTTCAGTCTTAGGCTCGGTTCACACTTGTGCAATGCGGGAACGCTGCCAATATGCAGCGTGTTACCGCATCGCATCAACGCATCTAGCAGTTCCCACTGCCATATGCTATACGCAGGGGGTGTCAATTAAAAGTTAATGACACCCCCAGTTTGATTGCATATCGCAGTGCGATCTGCAAGTAAGCACAGAATCGGATCGCACAAGTGTGAGCCACTGTGCGATTTGATTTTGATGCGACTCAAAAAATGCCTCCTGTGCGTCTTTGGTGCGGATGCAGTGCGAATTTAGCCATACAAAGTGTATGGCTGAAATTCGCACCGCACATGAGATCGCATGTAATGAAGGAGCAGTGCGTTCCGAATTAAATGCGATCTCCGCAGCCGCATGAGTGTGAACGGGCACTTAAAAAGCTTTGAAATTACCTGGGAAACTGGCATTGTCTGAAACCGGAAATGGCAAACCGGAAGTGACCTCCTTAAAACCGGAAGTGGCATTAAAACACTTTTCTCCTTGACATTTTGGGCTTTAAATTGTTGTTGTATCCGTTTTGGGGACTTTTGATCCCGTTTTGACACATTTTCTGCCTCCCTAAGCCTTTGGCCAAAGATGTGAACATTTTAAGGGCAAAACCCCCAAAATATGCAAAATTTAATTTTGGGACCATTTTACCTGTGTTTGCTTCCTTTTACCAAGAAATGACCAGAGAGATGAAAAATGACTGGATTTCAGTCTTAGGCTCGGTTCACACTTGTGCGATGCGGGAACGCTGCCAATATGCAGCGTGTTACCGCATCGCATCCACACATCTGGCAGTTCCCACTGCCATATGCGATACGCAGGGGGTGTCAATTAAACGTTAACGACACCCCCAGTTTGATTGCATATCGCAGTGCGATCTGCAAGTACGCACAGAATCGCATCGCACAAGTGTGAACCACTGTGCGATTTGATTTTGATGCGACTCAAAAAATGCCTCCTGTGCGTCTTTGGTGCGGATGCAGTGCGAATTTAGCCATAGAAAGTGTATGGCTGAAATTCGCACCGCACATGAGATCGCATGTAACGAAGGAGCAGTGTGCTCCGAATTAAATGCGATCTCCGCAGCCGCACGAGTGTGAACGGGCACTTTAAAAGCTTTGAAATTACCTGGGAAACTGGCATTGTCTGAAACCGGAAGTGGCAAACCGGAAGTGACCTCCTTAAAACCGGAAGTGACATTAAAACACTTTTCTCCTTGACATTTTGGGCTTTAAAGTGTTGTTGTATCCGTTTTGGGGACTTTTGATCCCGTTTTGACACATTTTCTGCCTCCCTAAGCCTTTGGCCAAAGATGTGAACATTTTAAGGGCAAAACCCCCAAAATATGCAAAATTTAATTTTGGGACCATTTTACCTGTGTTTTCTTCCTTTTACCAAGAAATGACCAGAGAGATGAAAAATGACTGGATTTCAGTCTTAGGCTCGGTTCACACTTGTGCAATGCGGGAACGCTGCCAATATGCAGCGTGTTACCGCATCGCATCAACGCATCTAGCAGTTCCCACTGCCATATGCGATACGCAGGGGGTGTCAATTAAAAGTTAACGACACCCCCAGTTTGATTGCATATCGCAGTGCGATCTGCAAGTAAGCACAGAATCGGATCGCACAAGTGTGAGCCACTGTGCGATTTGATTTTGATGCGACTCAAAAAATGCCTCCTGTGCGTCTTTGGTGCGGATGCAGTGCGAATTTAGCCATACAAAGTGTATGGCTGAAATTCGCACCGCACATGAGATCGCATGTAATGAAGGAGCAGTGCGCTCCGAATTAAATGCGATCTCCGCAGCCGCATGAGTGTGAACGGGCACTTAAAAAGCTTTGAAATTACCTGGGAAACTGGCATTGTCTGAAACCGGAAATGGCAAACCGGAAGTGACCTCCTTAAAACCGGAAGTGACATTAAAACACTTTTCTCCTTGACATTTTGGGCTTTAAAGTGTTGTTGTTTCCGTTTTGGGGACTTTTGATCCCGTTTTGACACATGTTCTGCCTCCCTAAGCTTTTGGCCAAAGATGTGAACATTTTAAGGGCAAAACCCCCAAAATATGCAAAATTTTATTTTGGGACCATTTTACCTGTGTTTGCTTCCTTTTACCAAGAAATGACCAGAGAGATGAAAAATGACTGGATTTCAGTCTTAGGCTCGGTTCCCACTTGTGCGATGCGGGAACGCTGCGAATATGCAGCGTGTTACCGCATCGCATCCACACATCTGGCAGTTCCCACTGCCATATGCGATACGCAGGGGGTGTCAATTAAACGTTAACGACACCCCCAGTTTGATTGCATTTTGCAGTGCGATCTGCAAGTACGCACAGAATCGCATCGCACAAGTGTGAACCACTGTGCGATTTGATATTGATGCGGCTCAAAAAATGCCTCCTGTGCGTCTTTGGTGCGGATGCAGTGCGAATTCAGCCATAGAAAGTGTATGGCTGAAATTCGCACCGCACATGAGATCGCATGTAACGAAGGAGCAGTGTGCTCCGAATTAAATGCGATCTCCGCAGCCACACGAGTGTGAACGGGCACTTAAAAAGCTTTGAAATTACCTGGGAAACTGGCATTGTCTGAAACCGGAAATGGCAAACCGGAAGTGACCTCCTTAAAACCGGAAGTGACATTAAAACACTTTTCTCCTTGACATTTTGGGCTTTAAAGTGTTGTTGTATCCGTTTTGGGGACTTTTGATCCCGTTTTGACACATTTTCTGCCTCCCTAAGCTTTTGGCCAAAGATGTGAACATTTTAAGGGCAAAACCCCCAAAATATGCAAAATTTAATTTTGGGACCATTTTACCTGTGTTTGCTTCCTTTTACCAAGAAATGACCAGAGAGATGAAAAATGACTGGATTTCAGTCTTAGGCTCGGTTCACACTTGTGCGATGCGGGAACGCTGCGAATATGCAGCGTGTTACCGCATCGCATCCACACATCTGGCAGTTCCCACTGCCATATGCGATACGCAGGGGGTGTCAATTAAACGTTAACGACACCCCCAGTTTGATTGCATTTTGCAGTGCGATCTGAGAGTACGCACAGAATCGCATCGCACAAGTGTGAACCACTGTGCGATTTGATTTTGATGCGGCTCAAAAAATGCCTCCTGTGCGTCTTTGGTGCGGATGCAGTGCGAATTCAGCCATACAAAGTGTATGGCTGAAATTCGCACCACACATGAGATCGCATGTAATGAAGGAGCAGTGCGCTCCGAATTAAATGCGATCTCCGCAGCCGCACGAGTGTGAACGGGCACTTAAAAAGCTTTGAAATTACCTGGGAAACTGGCATTGTCTGAAACCGGAAATGGCAAACCGGAAGTGACCTCCTTAAAACCGGAAGTGACATTAAAACACTTTTCTCCTTGACATTTTGGGCTTTAAAGTGTTGTTGTATCCGTTTTGGGGACTTTTGATCCCGTTTTGACACATTTTCTGCCTCCCTAAGCTTTTGGCCAAAGATGTGAACATTTTAAGGGCAAAACCCCCAAAATATGCAAAATTTAATTTTGGGACCATTTTACCTGTGTTTGCTTCCTTTTACCAAGAAATGACCAGAGAGATGAAAAATGACTGGATTTCAGTCTTAGGCTCGGTTCACACTTGTGCGATGCGGGAACGCTGCCAATATGCAGCTTGTTACCGCATCGCATCCACACATCTGGCAGTTCCCCCTGCCATATGCGATACGCAGGGGGTGTCAATTAAACGTTAACGACACCCCCAGTTTGATTGCATATCGCAGTGCGATCTGCAAGTACGCACAGAATCGCATCGCACAAGTGTGAACCACTGTGCGATTTGATTTTGATGCGGCTCAAAAAATGCCTCCTGTGCGTCTTTGGTGCGGATGCAGTGCGAATTCAGCCATACAAAGTGTATGGCTGAAATTCGCACCGCACATGAGATCGCATGTAATGAAGGAGCAGTGCGCTCCGAATTAAATGTGATCTCCGCAGCCGCACGAGTGTGAACGGGCACTTAAAAAGCTTTGAAATCACCTGGGAAACTGGCATTGTCTGAGACCGGAAATGGCAAACCGGAAGTGACCTCCTTAAAACCGGAAGTGACATTAAAACACTTTTCTCCTTGACATTTTGGGCTTGAAAGTGTTGTTGTATCCGTTTTGGGGACTTTTGTTCCCGTTTTGACACATTTTGTGCCTCCCTAAGCCTTTGGCCAAAGATGTGAACATTTTAAGTGCAAAACCCCCAAAATATGCAAAATTTAATTTTGGGACCATTTTACCTGTGTTTGCTTCCTTTTACCAAGAAATGACCAGAGATGAAAAATGACTGGATTTCAGTCTTAGGCTCGGTTCCCACTTGTGCGATGCGGGAACGCTGCGAATATGCAGCGTGTTACCGCATCGCATCCACACATCTGGCAGTTCCCACTGCCATATGCGATACGCAGGGGGTGTCAATTAAACGTTAACGACACCCCCAGTTTGATTGCATTTTGCAGTGCGATCTGAGAGTACGCACAGAATCGCATCGCACAAGTGTGAACCACTGTGCGATTTGATTTTGATGCGGCTCAAAAAATGCCTCCTGTGCGTCTTTGGTGCGGATGCAGTGCGAATTCAGCCATACAAAGTGTATGGCTGAAATTCGCACCACACATGAGATCGCATGTAATGAAGGAGCAGTGCGCTCCGAATTAAATGCGATCTCCGCAGCCGCACGAGTGTGAACGGGCACTTAAAAAGCTTTGAAATTACCTGGGAAACTGGCATTGTCTGAAACCGGAAATGGCAAACCGGAAGTGACCTCCTTAAAACCGGAAGTGACATTAAAACACTTTTCTCCTTGACATTTTGGGCTTTAAAGTGTTGTTGTATCCGTTTTGGGGACTTTTGATCCCGTTTTGACACATTTTCTGCCTCCCTAAGCTTTTGGCCAAAGATGTGAACATTTTAAGGGCAAAACCCCCAAAATATGCAAAATTTAATTTTGGGACCATTTTACCTGTGTTTGCTTCCTTTTACCAAGAAATGACCAGAGAGATGAAAAATGACTGGATTTCAGTCTTAGGCTCGGTTCACACTTGTGCAATGCGGGAACGCTGCCAATATGCAGCGTGTTACCGCATCGCATCAACGCATCTAGCAGTTCCCACTCTCATATGCGATACGCAGGGGGTGTCAATTAAACGTTAACGACACCCCCAGTTTGATTGCATATCGCAGTGCGATCTGCAAGTAAGCACAGAATCGGATCGCACAAGTGTGAGCCACTGTGCGATTTGATTTTGATGCGACTCAAAAAATGCCTCCTGTGCGTCTTTGGTGCGGATGCAGTGCGAATTTAGCCATACAAAGTGTATGGCTGAAATTCGCACCGCACATAAGATCGCATGTAATGAAGGAGCAGTGCGCTCCTAATTAAATGCGATCTCCGCAGCTGCACGAGTGTGAACGGCACTTAAAAAGCTTTGAAATTACCTGGGAAAGTGGCATTGTCTGAAACCGGAAATGGCAAACCGGAAGTGACCTCCTTAAAACCGGAAGTGGCATTAAAACACTTTTCTCCTTGACATTTTGGGCTTTAAAGTGTTGTTGTATCCGTTTTGGGGACTTTTGATCCCGTTTTGACACATTTTGTGCCTCCCTAAGCTTTTGGCCAAAGATGTGAACATTTTAAGGGCAAAACCCCCAAAATATGCAAAATTTTATTTTAGGACCATTTTACCTGTGTTTGCTTCCTTTTACCAAGAAATGACCAGAGAGATGAAAAATGACTGGATTTCAGTCTTAGGCTCGGTTCACACTTGTGCGATGCGGGAACGCTGCCAATATGCAGCGTGTTACCGCATCGCATCCACACATCTGGCAGTTCCCACTGCCATATGCGATACGCAGGGGGTGTCAATTAAACGTTAACGACACCCCCAGTTTGATTGCATTTTGCAGTGCGATCTGCAAGTACGCACAGAATCGCATCGCACAAGTGTGAACCACTGTGCGATTTGATTTTGATGCGACTCAAAAAATGCCTCCTGTGCGTCTTTGGTGCGGATGCAGTGCGAATTTAGCCATAGAAAGTGTATGGCTGAAATTCGCACCGCACATGAGATCGCATGTAACGAAGGAGCAGTGTGCTCCGAATTAAATGCGATCTCCGCAGCCGCACGAGTGTGAACGGGCACTTTAAAAGCTTTGAAATTACCTGGGAAACTGGCATTGTCTGAAACCGGAAGTGGCAAACCGGAAGTGACCTCCTTAAATCCGGAAGTGACATTAAAACACTTTTCTCCTTGACATTTTGGGCTTTAAAGTGTTGTTGTATCCGTTTTGGGGACTTTTGATCCCGTTTTGACACATTTTCTGCCTCCCTAAGCCTTTGCCCAAAGATGTGAACATTTTAAGTGCAAAACCCCCAAAATATGCAAAATTTAATTTTGGGACCATTTTACCTGTGTTTGCTTCCTTTTACCAAGAAATGACCAGAGATGAAAAATGACTGGATTTCAGTCTTAGGCTCGGTTCCCACTTGTGCGATGCGGGAACGCTGCCAATATGCAGCTTGTTACCGCATCGCATCCACACATCTGGCAGTTCCCCCTGCCATATGCGATACGCAGGGGGTGTCAATTAAACGTTAACGACACCCCCAGTTTGATTGCATATCGCAGTGCGATCTGCAAGTACGCACAGAATCGCATCGCACAAGTGTGAACCACTGTGCGATTTGATTTTGATGCGGCTCAAAAAATGCCTCCTGTGCGTCTTTGGTGCGGATGCAGTGCGAATTCAGCCATACAAAGTGTATGGCTGAAATTCGCACCGCACATGAGATCGCATGTAATGAAGGAGCAGTGCGCTCCGAATTAAATGTGATCTCCGCAGCCGCACGAGTGTGAACGGGCACTTAAAAAGCTTTGAAATCACCTGGGAAACTGGCATTGTCTGAGACCGGAAATGGCAAACCGGAAGTGACCTCCTTAAAACCGGAAGTGACATTAAAACACTTTTCTCCTTGACATTTTGGGCTTGAAAGTGTTGTTGTATCCGTTTTGGGGACTTTTGTTCCCGTTTTGACACATTTTGTGCCTCCCTAAGCCTTTGGCCAAAGATGTGAACATTTTAAGTGCAAAACCCCCAAAATATGCAAAATTTAATTTTGGGACCATTTTACCTGTGTTTGCTTCCTTTTACCAAGAAATGACCAGAGATGAAAAATGACTGGATTTCAGTCTTAGGCTCGGTTCCCACTTGTGCGATGCGGGAACGCTGCGAATATGCAGCGTGTTACCGCATCGCATCCACACATCTGGCAGTTCCCACTGCCATATGCGATACGCAGGGGGTGTCAATTAAACGTTAACGACACCCCCAGTTTGATTGCATTTTGCAGTGCGATCTGAGAGTACGCACAGAATCGCATCGCACAAGTGTGAACCACTGTGCGATTTGATTTTGATGCGGCTCAAAAAATGCCTCCTGTGCGTCTTTGGTGCGGATGCAGTGCGAATTCAGCCATACAAAGTGTATGGCTGAAATTCGCACCACACATGAGATCGCATGTAATGAAGGAGCAGTGCGCTCCGAATTAAATGCGATCTCCGCAGCCGCACGAGTGTGAACGGGCACTTAAAAAGCTTTGAAATTACCTGGGAAACTGGCATTGTCTGAAACCGGAAATGGCAAACCGGAAGTGACCTCCTTAAAACCGGAAGTGACATTAAAACACTTTTCTCCTTGACATTTTGGGCTTTAAAGTGTTGTTGTATCCGTTTTGGGGACTTTTGATCCCGTTTTGACACATTTTCTGCCTCCCTAAGCTTTTGGCCAAAGATGTGAACATTTTAAGGGCAAAACCCCCAAAATATGCAAAATTTAATTTTGGGACCATTTTACCTGTGTTTGCTTCCTTTTACCAAGAAATGACCAGAGAGATGAAAAATGACTGGATTTCAGTCTTAGGCTCGGTTCACACTTGTGCAATGCGGGAACGCTGCCAATATGCAGCGTGTTACCGCATCGCATCAACGCATCTAGCAGTTCCCACTCTCATATGCGATACGCAGGGGGTGTCAATTAAACGTTAACGACACCCCCAGTTTGATTGCATATCGCAGTGCGATCTGCAAGTAAGCACAGAATCGGATCGCACAAGTGTGAGCCACTGTGCGATTTGATTTTGATGCGACTCAAAAAATGCCTCCTGTGCGTCTTTGGTGCGGATGCAGTGCGAATTTAGCCATACAAAGTGTATGGCTGAAATTCGCACCGCACATAAGATCGCATGTAATGAAGGAGCAGTGCGCTCCTAATTAAATGCGATCTCCGCAGCTGCACGAGTGTGAACGGCACTTAAAAAGCTTTGAAATTACCTGGGAAAGTGGCATTGTCTGAAACCGGAAATGGCAAACCGGAAGTGACCTCCTTAAAACCGGAAGTGGCATTAAAACACTTTTCTCCTTGACATTTTGGGCTTTAAAGTGTTGTTGTATCCGTTTTGGGGACTTTTGATCCCGTTTTGACACATTTTGTGCCTCCCTAAGCTTTTGGCCAAAGATGTGAACATTTTAAGGGCAAAACCCCCAAAATATGCAAAATTTTATTTTAGGACCATTTTACCTGTGTTTGCTTCCTTTTACCAAGAAATGACCAGAGAGATGAAAAATGACTGGATTTCAGTCTTAGGCTCGGTTCACACTTGTGCGATGCGGGAACGCTGCCAATATGCAGCGTGTTACCGCATCGCATCCACACATCTGGCAGTTCCCACTGCCATATGCGATACGCAGGGGGTGTCAATTAAACGTTAACGACACCCCCAGTTTGATTGCATTTTGCAGTGCGATCTGCAAGTACGCACAGAATCGCATCGCACAAGTGTGAACCACTGTGCGATTTGATTTTGATGCGACTCAAAAAATGCCTCCTGTGCGTCTTTGGTGCGGATGCAGTGCGAATTTAGCCATAGAAAGTGTATGGCTGAAATTCGCACCGCACATGAGATCGCATGTAACGAAGGAGCAGTGTGCTCCGAATTAAATGCGATCTCCGCAGCCGCACGAGTGTGAACGGGCACTTTAAAAGCTTTGAAATTACCTGGGAAACTGGCATTGTCTGAAACCGGAAGTGGCAAACCGGAAGTGACCTCCTTAAATCCGGAAGTGACATTAAAACACTTTTCTCCTTGACATATTGGGCTTTAAAGTGTTGTTGTATCCGTTTTGGGGACTTTTGATCCCGTTTTGACACATTTTCTGCCTCCCTAAGCCTTTGGCCAAAGATGTGAACATTTTAAGTGCAAAACCCCCAAAATATGCAAAATTTAATTTTGGGACCATTTTACCTGTGTTTGCTTCCTTTTACCAAGAAATGACCAGAGATGAAAAATGACTGGATTTCAGTCTTAGGCTCGGTTCCCACTTGTGCGATGCGGGAACGCTGCCAATATGCAGCGTGTTACCGCATTGCATCCACACATCTGGCAGTTCCCACTGCCATATGCGATACGCAGGGGGTGTCAATTAAACGTTAACGACACCCCCAGTTTGATTGCATTTTGCAGTGCGATCTGAGAGTACGCACAGAATCGCATCGCACAAGTGTGAACCACTGTGCGATTTGATTTTGATGCGGCTCAAAAAATGCCTCCTGTGCGTCTTTGGTGCGGATGCAGTGCGAATTCAGCCATACAAAGTGTATGGCTGAAATTCGCACCGCGCATGAGATCGCATGTAATCAAGGAGCAGTGCGCTCCGAATTAAATGCGATCTCCGCAGCCGCACAAGTGTGAACCAGCACTTAAAAAGCTTTGAAATTACCTGGGAAACTGGCATTTTCTGAACCCGTAAGTGGCAAACCGGAAGTGACCTCCTTAAAACCGGAAGTGGCATTAAAACACTTTTCTCCTTGACATTTTGGGCTTTAAAGTGTTGTTGTATCCGTTTTGGGGACTTTTGATCCCGTTTTGACACATTTTCTGCCTCCCTAAGCCTTTGGCCAAAGATGTGAACATTTTAAGGGCAAAACCCCCAAAATATGCAAAATTTAATTTTGGGACCATTTTACCTGTGTTTTCTTCCTTTTACCAAGAAATGACCAGAGAGATGAAAAATGACTGGATTTCAGTCTTAGGCTCGGTTCACACTTGTGCAATGCGGGAACGCTGCCAATATGCAGCGTGTTACCGCATCGCATCAACGCATCTAGCAGTTCCCACTGCCATATGCTATACGCAGGGGGTGTCAATTAAAAGTTAACGACACCCCCAGTTTGATTGCATATCGCAGTGCGATCTGCAAGTAAGCACAGAATCGGATCGCACAAGTGTGAGCCACTGTGCGATTTGATTTTGATGCGACTCAAAAAATGCCTCCTGTGCGTCTTTGGTGCGGATGCAGTGCGAATTTAGCCATACAAAGTGTATGGCTGAAATTCGCACCGCACATGAGATCGCATGTAATGAAGGAGCAGTGCGCTCCGAATTAAATGCGATCTCCGCAGCCGCATGAGTGTGAACGGGCACTTAAAAAGCTTTGAAATTACCTGGGAAACTGGCATTGTCTGAAACCGGAAATGGCAAACCGGAAGTGACCTCCTTAAAACCGGAAGTGGCATTAAAACACTTTTCTCCTTGACATTTTGGGCTTTAAATTGTTGTTGTATCCGTTTTGGGGACTTTTGATCCCGTTTTGACACATTTTCTGCCTCCCTAAGCTTTTGGCCAAAGATGTGAACATTTTAAGGGCAAAACCCCCAAAATATGCAAAATTTAATTTTGGGACCATTTTACCTGTGTTTGCTTCCTTTTACCAAGAAATGACCAGAGAGATGAAAAATGACTGGATTTCAGTCTTAGGCTCGGTTCACACTTGTGCGATGCGGGAACGCTGCCAATATGCAGCGTGTTACCGCATCGCATCCACACATCTGGCAGTTCCCCCTGCCATATGCGATACGCAGGGGGTGTCAATTAAACGTTAACGACACCCCCAGTTTTATTGCATATCGCAGTGCGATCTGCAAGTACGCACAGAATCGCATCGCACAAGTGTGAACCACTGTGCGATTTGATTTTGATGCGGCTCAAAAAATGCCTCCTGTGCGTCTTTGGTGCGGATGCAGTGCGAATTCAGCCATACAAAGTGTATGGCTGAAATTCGCACCGCGCATGAGATCGCATGTAATCAAGGAGCAGTGCGCTCCGAATTAAATGCGATCTCCGCAGCCGCACAAGTGTGAACCAGCACTTAAAAAGCTTTGAAATTACCTGGGAAACTGGCATTTTCTGAACCCGTAAGTGGCAAACCTGAAGTGACCTCCTTAAAACCGGAAGTGGCATTAAAACACTTTTCTCCTTGACATTTTGGGCTTTAAAGTGTTGTTGTATCCGTTTTGGGGACTTTTGATCCCGTTTTGACACATTTTCTGCCTCCCTAAGCCTTTGGCCAAAGATGTGAACATTTTAAGGGCAAAACCCCCAAAATATGCAAAATTTAATTTTGGGACCATTTTACCTGTGTTTTCTTCCTTTTACCAAGAAATGACCAGAGAGATGAAAAATGACTGGATTTCAGTCTTAGGCTCGGTTCACACTTGTGCAATGCGGGAACGCTGCCAATATGCAGCGTGTTACCGCATCGCATCAACGCATCTAGCAGTTCCCACTGCCATATGCTATACGCAGGGGGTGTCAATTAAAAGTTAATGACACCCCCAGTTTGATTGCATATCGCAGTGCGATCTGCAAGTAAGCACAGAATCGGATCGCACAAGTGTGAGCCACTGTGCGATTTGATTTTGATGCGACTCAAAAAATGCCTCCTGTGCGTCTTTGGTGCGGATGCAGTGCGAATTTAGCCATACAAAGTGTATGGCTGAAATTCGCACCGCACATGAGATCGCATGTAATGAAGGAGCAGTGCGTTCCGAATTAAATGCGATCTCCGCAGCCGCATGAGTGTGAACGGGCACTTAAAAAGCTTTGAAATTACCTGGGAAACTGGCATTGTCTGAAACCGGAAATGGCAAACCGGAAGTGACCTCCTTAAAACCGGAAGTGGCATTAAAACACTTTTCTCCTTGACATTTTGGGCTTTAAATTGTTGTTGTATCCGTTTTGGGGACTTTTGATCCCGTTTTGACACATTTTCTGCCTCCCTAAGCCTTTGGCCAAAGATGTGAACATTTTAAGGGCAAAACCCCCAAAATATGCAAAATTTAATTTTGGGACCATTTTACCTGTGTTTGCTTCCTTTTACCAAGAAATGACCAGAGAGATGAAAAATGACTGGATTTCAGTCTTAGGCTCGGTTCACACTTGTGCGATGCGGGAACGCTGCCAATATGCAGCGTGTTACCGCATCGCATCCACACATCTGGCAGTTCCCACTGCCATATGCGATACGCAGGGGGTGTCAATTAAACGTTAACGACACCCCCAGTTTGATTGCATATCGCAGTGCGATCTGCAAGTACGCACAGAATCGCATCGCACAAGTGTGAACCACTGTGCGATTTGATTTTGATGCGACTCAAAAAATGCCTCCTGTGCGTCTTTGGTGCGGATGCAGTGCGAATTTAGCCATAGAAAGTGTATGGCTGAAATTCGCACCGCACATGAGATCGCATGTAACGAAGGAGCAGTGTGCTCCGAATTAAATGCGATCTCCGCAGCCGCACGAGTGTGAACGGGCACTTTAAAAGCTTTGAAATTACCTGGGAAACTGGCATTGTCTGAAACCGGAAGTGGCAAACCGGAAGTGACCTCCTTAAAACCGGAAGTGACATTAAAACACTTTTCTCCTTGACATTTTGGGCTTTAAAGTGTTGTTGTATCCGTTTTGGGGACTTTTGATCCCGTTTTGACACATTTTCTGCCTCCCTAAGCCTTTGGCCAAAGATGTGAACATTTTAAGGGCAAAACCCCCAAAATATGCAAAATTTAATTTTGGGACCATTTTACCTGTGTTTTCTTCCTTTTACCAAGAAATGACCAGAGAGATGAAAAATGACTGGATTTCAGTCTTAGGCTCGGTTCACACTTGTGCAATGCGGGAACGCTGCCAATATGCAGCGTGTTACCGCATCGCATCAACGCATCTAGCAGTTCCCACTGCCATATGCGATACGCAGGGGGTGTCAATTAAAAGTTAACGACACCCCCAGTTTGATTGCATATCGCAGTGCGATCTGCAAGTAAGCACAGAATCGGATCGCACAAGTGTGAGCCACTGTGCGATTTGATTTTGATGCGACTCAAAAAATGCCTCCTGTGCGTCTTTGGTGCGGATGCAGTGCGAATTTAGCCATACAAAGTGTATGGCTGAAATTCGCACCGCACATGAGATCGCATGTAATGAAGGAGCAGTGCGCTCCGAATTAAATGCGATCTCCGCAGCCGCATGAGTGTGAACGGGCACTTAAAAAGCTTTGAAATTACCTGGGAAACTGGCATTGTCTGAAACCGGAAATGGCAAACCGGAAGTGACCTCCTTAAAACCGGAAGTGACATTAAAACACTTTTCTCCTTGACATTTTGGGCTTTAAAGTGTTGTTGTTTCCGTTTTGGGGACTTTTGATCCCGTTTTGACACATGTTCTGCCTCCCTAAGCTTTTGGCCAAAGATGTGAACATTTTAAGGGCAAAACCCCCAAAATATGCAAAATTTTATTTTGGGACCATTTTACCTGTGTTTGCTTCCTTTTACCAAGAAATGACCAGAGAGATGAAAAATGACTGGATTTCAGTCTTAGGCTCGGTTCCCACTTGTGCGATGCGGGAACGCTGCGAATATGCAGCGTGTTACCGCATCGCATCCACACATCTGGCAGTTCCCACTGCCATATGCGATACGCAGGGGGTGTCAATTAAACGTTAACGACACCCCCAGTTTGATTGCATTTTGCAGTGCGATCTGAGAGTACGCACAGAATCGCATCGCACAAGTGTGAACCACTGTGCGATTTGATATTGATGCGGCTCAAAAAATGCCTCCTGTGCGTCTTTGGTGCGGATGCAGTGCGAATTCAGCCATAGAAAGTGTATGGCTGAAATTCGCACCGCACATGAGATCGCATGTAACGAAGGAGCAGTGTGCTCCGAATTAAATGCGATCTCCGCAGCCACACGAGTGTGAACGGGCACTTAAAAAGCTTTGAAATTACCTGGGAAACTGGCATTGTCTGAAACCGGAAATGGCAAACCGGAAGTGACCTCCTTAAAACCGGAAGTGACATTAAAACACTTTTCTCCTTGACATTTTGGGCTTTAAAGTGTTGTTGTATCCGTTTTGGGGACTTTTGATCCCGTTTTGACACATTTTCTGCCTCCCTAAGCTTTTGGCCAAAGATGTGAACATTTTAAGTGCAAAACCCCCAAAATATGCAAAATTTAATTTTGGGACCATTTTACCTGTGTTTGCTTCCTTTTACCAAGAAATGACCAGAGAGATGAAAAATGACTGGATTTCAGTCTTAGGCTCGGTTCACACTTGTGCGATGCGGGAACGCTGCGAATATGCAGCGTGTTACCGCATCGCATCCACACATCTGGCAGTTCCCACTGCCATATGCGATACGCAGGGGGTGTCAATTAAACGTTAACGACACCCCCAGTTTGATTGCATTTTGCAGTGCGATCTGAGAGTACGCACAGAATCGCATCGCACAAGTGTGAACCACTGTGCGATTTGATTTTGATGCGGCTCAAAAAATGCCTCCTGTGCGTCTTTGGTGCGGATGCAGTGCGAATTCAGCCATACAAAGTGTATGGCTGAAATTCGCACCACACATGAGATCGCATGTAATGAAGGAGCAGTGCGCTCCGAATTAAATGCGATCTCCGCAGCCGCACGAGTGTGAACGGGCACTTAAAAAGCTTTGAAATTACCTGGGAAACTGGCATTGTCTGAAACCGGAAATGGCAAACCGGAAGTGACCTCCTTAAAACCGGAAGTGACATTAAAACACTTTTCTCCTTGACATTTTGGGCTTTAAAGTGTTGTTGTATCCGTTTTGGGGACTTTTGATCCCGTTTTGACACATTTTCTGCCTCCCTAAGCTTTTGGCCAAAGATGTGAACATTTTAAGGGCAAAACCCCCAAAATATGCAAAATTTAATTTTGGGACCATTTTACCTGTGTTTGCTTCCTTTTACCAAGAAATGACCAGAGAGATGAAAAATGACTGGATTTCAGTCTTAGGCTCGGTTCACACTTGTGCAATGCGGGAACGCTGCCAATATGCAGCGTGTTACCGCATCGCATCAACGCATCTAGCATTTCCCACTCTCATATGCGATACGCAGGGGGTGTCAATTAAACGTTAACGACACCCCCAGTTTGATTGCATATCGCAGTGCGATCTGCAAGTAAGCACAGAATCGGATCGCACAAGTGTGAGCCACTGTGCGATTTGATTTTGATGCGACTCAAAAAATGCCTCCTGTGCGTCTTTGGTGCGGATGCAGTGCGAATTTAGCCATACAAAGTGTATGGCTGAAATTCGCACCGCACATAAGATCGCATGTAATGAAGGAGCAGTGCGCTCCTAATTAAATGCGATCTCCGCAGCTGCATGAGTGTGAACGGCACTTAAAAAGCTTTGAAATTACCTGGGAAAGTGGCATTGTCTGAAACCGGAAATGGCAAACCGGAAGTGACCTCCTTAAAACCGGAAGTGGCATTAAAACACTTTTCTCCTTGACATTTTGGGCTTTAAAGTGTTGTTGTATCCGTTTTGGGGACTTTTGATCCCGTTTTGACACATTTTGTGCCTCCCTAAGCTTTTGGCCAAAGATGTGAACATTTTAAGGGCAAAACCCCCAAAATATGCAAAATTTTATTTTAGGACCATTTTACCTGTGTTTGCTTCCTTTTACCAAGAAATGACCAGAGAGATGAAAAATGACTGGATTTCAGTCTTAGGCTCGGTTCACACTTGTGCGATGCGGGAACGCTGCCAATATGCAGCGTGTTACCGCATCGCATCCACACATCTGGCAGTTCCCACTGCCATATGCGATACGCAGGGGGTGTCAATTAAACGTTAACGACACCCCCAGTTTGATTGCATTTTGCAGTGCGATCTGCAAGTACGCACAGAATCGCATCGCACAAGTGTGAACCACTGTGCGATTTGATTTTGATGCGACTCAAAAAATGCCTCCTGTGCGTCTTTGGTGCGGATGCAGTGCGAATTTAGCCATAGAAAGTGTATGGCTGAAATTCGCACCGCACATGAGATCGCATGTAACGAAGGAGCAGTGTGCTCCGAATTAAATGCGATCTCCGCAGCCGCACGAGTGTGAACGGGCACTTTAAAAGCTTTGAAATTACCTGGGAAACTGGCATTGTCTGAAACCGGAAGTGGCAAACCGGAAGTGACCTCCTTAAATCCGGAAGTGACATTAAAACACTTTTCTCCTTGACATTTTGGGCTTTAAAGTGTTGTTGTATCCGTTTTGGGGACTTTTGATCCCGTTTTGACACATTTTCTGCCTCCCTAAGCCTTTGCCCAAAGATGTGAACATTTTAAGTGCAAAACCCCCAAAATATGCAAAATTTAATTTTGGGACCATTTTACCTGTGTTTGCTTCCTTTTACCAAGAAATGACCAGAGATGAAAAATGACTGGATTTCAGTCTTAGGCTCGGTTCCCACTTGTGCGATGCGGGAACGCTGCCAATATGCAGCTTGTTACCGCATCGCATCCACACATCTGGCAGTTCCCCCTGCCATATGCGATACGCAGGGGGTGTCAATTAAACGTTAACGACACCCCCAGTTTGATTGCATATCGCAGTGCGATCTGCAAGTACGCACAGAATCGCATCGCACAAGTGTGAACCACTGTGCGATTTGATTTTGATGCGGCTCAAAAAATGCCTCCTGTGCGTCTTTGGTGCGGATGCAGTGCGAATTCAGCCATACAAAGTGTATGGCTGAAATTCGCACCGCACATGAGATCGCATGTAATGAAGGAGCAGTGCGCTCCGAATTAAATGTGATCTCCGCAGCCGCACGAGTGTGAACGGGCACTTAAAAAGCTTTGAAATCACCTGGGAAACTGGCATTGTCTGAGACCGGAAATGGCAAACCGGAAGTGACCTCCTTAAAACCGGAAGTGACATTAAAACACTTTTCTCCTTGACATTTTGGGCTTGAAAGTGTTGTTGTATCCGTTTTGGGGACTTTTGTTCCCGTTTTGACACATTTTGTGCCTCCCTAAGCCTTTGGCCAAAGATGTGAACATTTTAAGTGCAAAACCCCCAAAATATGCAAAATTTAATTTTGGGACCATTTTACCTGTGTTTGCTTCCTTTTACCAAGAAATGACCAGAGATGAAAAATGACTGGATTTCAGTCTTAGGCTCGGTTCCCACTTGTGCGATGCGGGAACGCTGCGAATATGCAGCGTGTTACCGCATCGCATCCACACATCTGGCAGTTCCCACTGCCATATGCGATACGCAGGGGGTGTCAATTAAACGTTAACGACACCCCCAGTTTGATTGCATTTTGCAGTGCGATCTGAGAGTACGCACAGAATCGCATCGCACAAGTGTGAACCACTGTGCGATTTGATTTTGATGCGGCTCAAAAAATGCCTCCTGTGCGTCTTTGGTGCGGATGCAGTGCGAATTCAGCCATACAAAGTGTATGGCTGAAATTCGCACCACACATGAGATCGCATGTAATGAAGGAGCAGTGCGCTCCGAATTAAATGCGATCTCCGCAGCCACACGAGTGTGAACGGGCACTTAAAAAGCTTTGAAATTACCTGGGAAACTGGCATTGTCTGAAACCGGAAATGGCAAACCGGAAGTGACCTCCTTAAAACCGGAAGTGACATTAAAACACTTTTCTCCTTGACATTTTGGGCTTTAAAGTGTTGTTGTATCCGTTTTGGGGACTTTTGATCCCGTTTTGACACATTTTCTGCCTCCCTAAGCTTTTGGCCAAAGATGTGAACATTTTAAGGGCAAAACCCCCAAAATATGCAAAATTTAATTTTGGGACCATTTTACCTGTGTTTGCTTCCTTTTACCAAGAAATGACCAGAGAGATGAAAAATGACTGGATTTCAGTCTTAGGCTCGGTTCACACTTGTGCAATGCGGGAACGCTGCCAATATGCAGCGTGTTACCGCATCGCATCAACGCATCTAGCAGTTCCCACTCTCATATGCGATACGCAGGGGGTGTCAATTAAACGTTAACGACACCCCCAGTTTGATTGCATATCGCAGTGCGATCTGCAAGTAAGCACAGAATCGGATCGCACAAGTGTGAGCCACTGTGCGATTTGATTTTGATGCGACTCAAAAAATGCCTCCTGTGCGTCTTTGGTGCGGATGCAGTGCGAATTTAGCCATACAAAGTGTATGGCTGAAATTCGCACCGCACATAAGATCGCATGTAATGAAGGAGCAGTGCGCTCCTAATTAAATGCGATCTCCGCAGCTGCACGAGTGTGAACGGCACTTAAAAAGCTTTGAAATTACCTGGGAAAGTGGCATTGTCTGAAACCGGAAATGGCAAACCGGAAGTGACCTCCTTAAAACCGGAAGTGGCATTAAAACACTTTTCTCCTTGACATTTTGGGCTTTAAAGTGTTGTTGTATCCGTTTTGGGGACTTTTGATCCCGTTTTGACACATTTTGTGCCTCCCTAAGCTTTTGGCCAAAGATGTGAACATTTTAAGGGCAAAACCCCCAAAATATGCAAAATTTTATTTTAGGACCATTTTACCTGTGTTTGCTTCCTTTTACCAAGAAATGACCAGAGAGATGAAAAATGACTGGATTTCAGTCTTAGGCTCGGTTCACACTTGTGCGATGCGGGAACGCTGCCAATATGCAGCGTGTTACCGCATCGCATCCACACATCTGGCAGTTCCCACTGCCATATGCGATACGCAGGGGGTGTCAATTAAACGTTAACGACACCCCCAGTTTGATTGCATTTTGCAGTGCGATCTGCAAGTACGCACAGAATCGCATCGCACAAGTGTGAACCACTGTGCGATTTGATTTTGATGCGACTCAAAAAATGCCTCCTGTGCGTCTTTGGTGCGGATGCAGTGCGAATTTAGCCATAGAAAGTGTATGGCTGAAATTCGCACCGCACATGAGATCGCATGTAACGAAGGAGCAGTGTGCTCCGAATTAAATGCGATCTCCGCAGCCGCACGAGTGTGAACGGGCACTTTAAAAGCTTTGAAATTACCTGGGAAACTGGCATTGTCTGAAACCGGAAGTGGCAAACCGGAAGTGACCTCCTTAAATCCGGAAGTGACATTAAAACACTTTTCTCCTTGACATTTTGGGCTTTAAAGTGTTGTTGTATCCGTTTTGGGGACTTTTGATCCCGTTTTGACACATTTTCTGCCTCCCTAAGCCTTTGCCCAAAGATGTGAACATTTTAAGTGCAAAACCCCCAAAATATGCAAAATTTAATTTTGGGACCATTTTACCTGTGTTTGCTTCCTTTTACCAAGAAATGACCAGAGATGAAAAATGACTGGATTTCAGTCTTAGGCTCGGTTCCCACTTGTGCGATGCGGGAACGCTGCCAATATGCAGCTTGTTACCGCATCGCATCCACACATCTGGCAGTTCCCCCTGCCATATGCGATACGCAGGGGGTGTCAATTAAACGTTAACGACACCCCCAGTTTGATTGCATATCGCAGTGCGATCTGCAAGTACGCACAGAATCGCATCGCACAAGTGTGAACCACTGTGCGATTTGATTTTGATGCGGCTCAAAAAATGCCTCCTGTGCGTCTTTGGTGCGGATGCAGTGCGAATTCAGCCATACAAAGTGTATGGCTGAAATTCGCACCGCACATGAGATCGCATGTAATGAAGGAGCAGTGCGCTCCGAATTAAATGTGATCTCCGCAGCCGCACGAGTGTGAACGGGCACTTAAAAAGCTTTGAAATCACCTGGGAAACTGGCATTGTCTGAGACCGGAAATGGCAAACCGGAAGTGACCTCCTTAAAACCGGAAGTGACATTAAAACACTTTTCTCCTTGACATTTTGGGCTTGAAAGTGTTGTTGTATCCGTTTTGGGGACTTTTGTTCCCGTTTTGACACATTTTGTGCCTCCCTAAGCCTTTGGCCAAAGATGTGAACATTTTAAGTGCAAAACCCCCAAAATATGCAAAATTTAATTTTGGGACCATTTTACCTGTGTTTGCTTCCTTTTACCAAGAAATGACCAGAGATGAAAAATGACTGGATTTCAGTCTTAGGCTCGGTTCCCACTTGTGCGATGCGGGAACGCTGCGAATATGCAGCGTGTTACCGCATCGCATCCACACATCTGGCAGTTCCCACTGCCATATGCGATACGCAGGGGGTGTCAATTAAACGTTAACGACACCCCCAGTTTGATTGCATTTTGCAGTGCGATCTGAGAGTACGCACAGAATCGCATCGCACAAGTGTGAACCACTGTGCGATTTGATTTTGATGCGGCTCAAAAAATGCCTCCTGTGCGTCTTTGGTGCGGATGCAGTGCGAATTCAGCCATACAAAGTGTATGGCTGAAATTCGCACCACACATGAGATCGCATGTAATGAAGGAGCAGTGCGCTCCGAATTAAATGCGATCTCCGCAGCCGCACGAGTGTGAACGGGCACTTAAAAAGCTTTGAAATTACCTGGGAAACTGGCATTGTCTGAAACCGGAAATGGCAAACCGGAAGTGACCTCCTTAAAACCGGAAGTGACATTAAAACACTTTTCTCCTTGACATTTTGGGCTTTAAAGTGTTGTTGTATCCGTTTTGGGGACTTTTGATCCCGTTTTGACACATTTTCTGCCTCCCTAAGCTTTTGGCCAAAGATGTGAACATTTTAAGGGCAAAACCCCCAAAATATGCAAAATTTAATTTTGGGACCATTTTACCTGTGTTTGCTTCCTTTTACCAAGAAATGACCAGAGAGATGAAAAATGACTGGATTTCAGTCTTAGGCTCGGTTCACACTTGTGCAATGCGGGAACGCTGCCAATATGCAGCGTGTTACCGCATCGCATCAACGCATCTAGCAGTTCCCACTCTCATATGCGATACGCAGGGGGTGTCAATTAAACGTTAACGACACCCCCAGTTTGATTGCATATCGCAGTGCGATCTGCAAGTAAGCACAGAATCGGATCGCACAAGTGTGAGCCACTGTGCGATTTGATTTTGATGCGACTCAAAAAATGCCTCCTGTGCGTCTTTGGTGCGGATGCAGTGCGAATTTAGCCATACAAAGTGTATGGCTGAAATTCGCACCGCACATAAGATCGCATGTAATGAAGGAGCAGTGCGCTCCTAATTAAATGCGATCTCCGCAGCTGCACGAGTGTGAACGGCACTTAAAAAGCTTTGAAATTACCTGGGAAAGTGGCATTGTCTGAAACCGGAAATGGCAAACCGGAAGTGACCTCCTTAAAACCGGAAGTGGCATTAAAACACTTTTCTCCTTGACATTTTGGGCTTTAAAGTGTTGTTGTATCCGTTTTGGGGACTTTTGATCCCGTTTTGACACATTTTGTGCCTCCCTAAGCTTTTGGCCAAAGATGTGAACATTTTAAGGGCAAAACCCCCAAAATATGCAAAATTTTATTTTAGGACCATTTTACCTGTGTTTGCTTCCTTTTACCAAGAAATGACCAGAGAGATGAAAAATGACTGGATTTCAGTCTTAGGCTCGGTTCACACTTGTGCGATGCGGGAACGCTGCCAATATGCAGCGTGTTACCGCATCGCATCCACACATCTGGCAGTTCCCACTGCCATATGCGATACGCAGGGGGTGTCAATTAAACGTTAACGACACCCCCAGTTTGATTGCATTTTGCAGTGCGATCTGCAAGTACGCACAGAATCGCATCGCACAAGTGTGAACCACTGTGCGATTTGATTTTGATGCGACTCAAAAAATGCCTCCTGTGCGTCTTTGGTGCGGATGCAGTGCGAATTTAGCCATAGAAAGTGTATGGCTGAAATTCGCACCGCACATGAGATCGCATGTAACGAAGGAGCAGTGTGCTCCGAATTAAATGCGATCTCCGCAGCCGCACGAGTGTGAACGGGCACTTTAAAAGCTTTGAAATTACCTGGGAAACTGGCATTGTCTGAAACCGGAAGTGGCAAACCGGAAGTGACCTCCTTAAATCCGGAAGTGACATTAAAACACTTTTCTCCTTGACATATTGGGCTTTAAAGTGTTGTTGTATCCGTTTTGGGGACTTTTGATCCCGTTTTGACACATTTTCTGCCTCCCTAAGCCTTTGGCCAAAGATGTGAACATTTTAAGTGCAAAACCCCCAAAATATGCAAAATTTAATTTTGGGACCATTTTACCTGTGTTTGCTTCCTTTTACCAAGAAATGACCAGAGATGAAAAATGACTGGATTTCAGTCTTAGGCTCGGTTCCCACTTGTGCGATGCGGGAACGCTGCCAATATGCAGCGTGTTACCGCATTGCATCCACACATCTGGCAGTTCCCACTGCCATATGCGATACGCAGGGGGTGTCAATTAAACGTTAACGACACCCCCAGTTTGATTGCATTTTGCAGTGCGATCTGAGAGTACGCACAGAATCGCATCGCACAAGTGTGAACCACTGTGCGATTTGATTTTGATGCGGCTCAAAAAATGCCTCCTGTGCGTCTTTGGTGCGGATGCAGTGCGAATTCAGCCATACAAAGTGTATGGCTGAAATTCGCACCGCGCATGAGATCGCATGTAATCAAGGAGCAGTGCGCTCCGAATTAAATGCGATCTCCGCAGCCGCACAAGTGTGAACCAGCACTTAAAAAGCTTTGAAATTACCTGGGAAACTGGCATTTTCTGAACCCGTAAGTGGCAAACCGGAAGTGACCTCCTTAAAACCGGAAGTGGCATTAAAACACTTTTCTCCTTGACATTTTGGGCTTTAAAGTGTTGTTGTATCCGTTTTGGGGACTTTTGATCCCGTTTTGACACATTTTCTGCCTCCCTAAGCCTTTGGCCAAAGATGTGAACATTTTAAGGGCAAAACCCCCAAAATATGCAAAATTTAATTTTGGGACCATTTTACCTGTGTTTTCTTCCTTTTACCAAGAAATGACCAGAGAGATGAAAAATGACTGGATTTCAGTCTTAGGCTCGGTTCACACTTGTGCAATGCGGGAACGCTGCCAATATGCAGCGTGTTACCGCATCGCATCAACGCATCTAGCAGTTCCCACTGCCATATGCTATACGCAGGGGGTGTCAATTAAAAGTTAACGACACCCCCAGTTTGATTGCATATCGCAGTGCGATCTGCAAGTAAGCACAGAATCGGATCGCACAAGTGTGAGCCACTGTGCGATTTGATTTTGATGCGACTCAAAAAATGCCTCCTGTGCGTCTTTGGTGCGGATGCAGTGCGAATTTAGCCATACAAAGTGTATGGCTGAAATTCGCACCGCACATGAGATCGCATGTAATGAAGGAGCAGTGCGCTCCGAATTAAATGCGATCTCCGCAGCCGCATGAGTGTGAACGGGCACTTAAAAAGCTTTGAAATTACCTGGGAAACTGGCATTGTCTGAAACCGGAAATGGCAAACCGGAAGTGACCTCCTTAAAACCGGAAGTGGCATTAAAACACTTTTCTCCTTGACATTTTGGGCTTTAAATTGTTGTTGTATCCGTTTTGGGGACTTTTGATCCCGTTTTGACACATTTTCTGCCTCCCTAAGCTTTTGGCCAAAGATGTGAACATTTTAAGGGCAAAACCCCCAAAATATGCAAAATTTAATTTTGGGACCATTTTACCTGTGTTTGCTTCCTTTTACCAAGAAATGACCAGAGAGATGAAAAATGACTGGATTTCAGTCTTAGGCTCGGTTCACACTTGTGCGATGCGGGAACGCTGCCAATATGCAGCGTGTTACCGCATCGCATCCACACATCTGGCAGTTCCCCCTGCCATATGCGATACGCAGGGGGTGTCAATTAAACGTTAACGACACCCCCAGTTTTATTGCATATCGCAGTGCGATCTGCAAGTACGCACAGAATCGCATCGCACAAGTGTGAACCACTGTGCGATTTGATTTTGATGCGGCTCAAAAAATGCCTCCTGTGCGTCTTTGGTGCGGATGCAGTGCGAATTCAGCCATACAAAGTGTATGGCTGAAATTCGCACCGCGCATGAGATCGCATGTAATCAAGGAGCAGTGCGCTCCGAATTAAATGCGATCTCCGCAGCCGCACAAGTGTGAACCAGCACTTAAAAAGCTTTGAAATTACCTGGGAAACTGGCATTTTCTGAACCCGTAAGTGGCAAACCTGAAGTGACCTCCTTAAAACCGGAAGTGGCATTAAAACACTTTTCTCCTTGACATTTTGGGCTTTAAAGTGTTGTTGTATCCGTTTTGGGGACTTTTGATCCCGTTTTGACACATTTTCTGCCTCCCTAAGCCTTTGGCCAAAGATGTGAACATTTTAAGGGCAAAACCCCCAAAATATGCAAAATTTAATTTTGGGACCATTTTACCTGTGTTTTCTTCCTTTTACCAAGAAATGACCAGAGAGATGAAAAATGACTGGATTTCAGTCTTAGGCTCGGTTCACACTTGTGCAATGCGGGAACGCTGCCAATATGCAGCGTGTTACCGCATCGCATCAACGCATCTAGCAGTTCCCACTGCCATATGCTATACGCAGGGGGTGTCAATTAAAAGTTAATGACACCCCCAGTTTGATTGCATATCGCAGTGCGATCTGCAAGTAAGCACAGAATCGGATCGCACAAGTGTGAGCCACTGTGCGATTTGATTTTGATGCGACTCAAAAAATGCCTCCTGTGCGTCTTTGGTGCGGATGCAGTGCGAATTTAGCCATACAAAGTGTATGGCTGAAATTCGCACCGCACATGAGATCGCATGTAATGAAGGAGCAGTGCGTTCCGAATTAAATGCGATCTCCGCAGCCGCATGAGTGTGAACGGGCACTTAAAAAGCTTTGAAATTACCTGGGAAACTGGCATTGTCTGAAACCGGAAATGGCAAACCGGAAGTGACCTCCTTAAAACCGGAAGTGGCATTAAAACACTTTTCTCCTTGACATTTTGGGCTTTAAATTGTTGTTGTATCCGTTTTGGGGACTTTTGATCCCGTTTTGACACATTTTCTGCCTCCCTAAGCCTTTGGCCAAAGATGTGAACATTTTAAGGGCAAAACCCCCAAAATATGCAAAATTTAATTTTGGGACCATTTTACCTGTGTTTGCTTCCTTTTACCAAGAAATGACCAGAGAGATGAAAAATGACTGGATTTCAGTCTTAGGCTCGGTTCACACTTGTGCGATGCGGGAACGCTGCCAATATGCAGCGTGTTACCGCATCGCATCCACACATCTGGCAGTTCCCACTGCCATATGCGATACGCAGGGGGTGTCAATTAAACGTTAACGACACCCCCAGTTTGATTGCATATCGCAGTGCGATCTGCAAGTACGCACAGAATCGCATCGCACAAGTGTGAACCACTGTGCGATTTGATTTTGATGCGACTCAAAAAATGCCTCCTGTGCGTCTTTGGTGCGGATGCAGTGCGAATTTAGCCATAGAAAGTGTATGGCTGAAATTCGCACCGCACATGAGATCGCATGTAACGAAGGAGCAGTGTGCTCCGAATTAAATGCGATCTCCGCAGCCGCACGAGTGTGAACGGGCACTTTAAAAGCTTTGAAATTACCTGGGAAACTGGCATTGTCTGAAACCGGAAGTGGCAAACCGGAAGTGACCTCCTTAAAACCGGAAGTGACATTAAAACACTTTTCTCCTTGACATTTTGGGCTTTAAAGTGTTGTTGTATCCGTTTTGGGGACTTTTGATCCCGTTTTGACACATTTTCTGCCTCCCTAAGCCTTTGGCCAAAGATGTGAACATTTTAAGGGCAAAACCCCCAAAATATGCAAAATTTAATTTTGGGACCATTTTACCTGTGTTTTCTTCCTTTTACCAAGAAATGACCAGAGAGATGAAAAATGACTGGATTTCAGTCTTAGGCTCGGTTCACACTTGTGCAATGCGGGAACGCTGCCAATATGCAGCGTGTTACCGCATCGCATCAACGCATCTAGCAGTTCCCACTGCCATATGCGATACGCAGGGGGTGTCAATTAAAAGTTAACGACACCCCCAGTTTGATTGCATATCGCAGTGCGATCTGCAAGTAAGCACAGAATCGGATCGCACAAGTGTGAGCCACTGTGCGATTTGATTTTGATGCGACTCAAAAAATGCCTCCTGTGCGTCTTTGGTGCGGATGCAGTGCGAATTTAGCCATACAAAGTGTATGGCTGAAATTCGCACCGCACATGAGATCGCATGTAATGAAGGAGCAGTGCGCTCCGAATTAAATGCGATCTCCGCAGCCGCATGAGTGTGAACGGGCACTTAAAAAGCTTTGAAATTACCTGGGAAACTGGCATTGTCTGAAACCGGAAATGGCAAACCGGAAGTGACCTCCTTAAAACCGGAAGTGACATTAAAACACTTTTCTCCTTGACATTTTGGGCTTTAAAGTGTTGTTGTTTCCGTTTTGGGGACTTTTGATCCCGTTTTGACACATGTTCTGCCTCCCTAAGCTTTTGGCCAAAGATGTGAACATTTTAAGGGCAAAACCCCCAAAATATGCAAAATTTTATTTTGGGACCATTTTACCTGTGTTTGCTTCCTTTTACCAAGAAATGACCAGAGAGATGAAAAATGACTGGATTTCAGTCTTAGGCTCGGTTCCCACTTGTGCGATGCGGGAACGCTGCGAATATGCAGCGTGTTACCGCATCGCATCCACACATCTGGCAGTTCCCACTGCCATATGCGATACGCAGGGGGTGTCAATTAAACGTTAACGACACCCCCAGTTTGATTGCATTTTGCAGTGCGATCTGCAAGTACGCACAGAATCGCATCGCACAAGTGTGAACCACTGTGCGATTTGATATTGATGCGGCTCAAAAAATGCCTCCTGTGCGTCTTTGGTGCGGATGCAGTGCGAATTCAGCCATAGAAAGTGTATGGCTGAAATTCGCACCGCACATGAGATCGCATGTAACGAAGGAGCAGTGTGCTCCGAATTAAATGCGATCTCCGCAGCCACACGAGTGTGAACGGGCACTTAAAAAGCTTTGAAATTACCTGGGAAACTGGCATTGTCTGAAACCGGAAATGGCAAACCGGAAGTGACCTCCTTAAAACCGGAAGTGACATTAAAACACTTTTCTCCTTGACATTTTGGGCTTTAAAGTGTTGTTGTATCCGTTTTGGGGACTTTTGATCCCGTTTTGACACATTTTCTGCCTCCCTAAGCTTTTGGCCAAAGATGTGAACATTTTAAGGGCAAAACCCCCAAAATATGCAAAATTTAATTTTGGGACCATTTTACCTGTGTTTGCTTCCTTTTACCAAGAAATGACCAGAGAGATGAAAAATGACTGGATTTCAGTCTTAGGCTCGGTTCACACTTGTGCGATGCGGGAACGCTGCGAATATGCAGCGTGTTACCGCATCGCATCCACACATCTGGCAGTTCCCACTGCCATATGCGATACGCAGGGGGTGTCAATTAAACGTTAACGACACCCCCAGTTTGATTGCATTTTGCAGTGCGATCTGAGAGTACGCACAGAATCGCATCGCACAAGTGTGAACCACTGTGCGATTTGATTTTGATGCGGCTCAAAAAATGCCTCCTGTGCGTCTTTGGTGCGGATGCAGTGCGAATTCAGCCATACAAAGTGTATGGCTGAAATTCGCACCACACATGAGATCGCATGTAATGAAGGAGCAGTGCGCTCCGAATTAAATGCGATCTCCGCAGCCGCACGAGTGTGAACGGGCACTTAAAAAGCTTTGAAATTACCTGGGAAACTGGCATTGTCTGAAACCGGAAATGGCAAACCGGAAGTGACCTCCTTAAAACCGGAAGTGACATTAAAACACTTTTCTCCTTGACATTTTGGGCTTTAAAGTGTTGTTGTATCCGTTTTGGGGACTTTTGATCCCGTTTTGACACATTTTCTGCCTCCCTAAGCTTTTGGCCAAAGATGTGAACATTTTAAGGGCAAAACCCCCAAAATATGCAAAATTTAATTTTGGGACCATTTTACCTGTGTTTGCTTCCTTTTACCAAGAAATGACCAGAGAGATGAAAAATGACTGGATTTCAGTCTTAGGCTCGGTTCACACTTGTGCGATGCGGGAACGCTGCCAATATGCAGCTTGTTACCGCATCGCATCCACACATCTGGCAGTTCCCCCTGCCATATGCGATACGCAGGGGGTGTCAATTAAACGTTAACGACACCCCCAGTTTGATTGCATATCGCAGTGCGATCTGCAAGTACGCACAGAATCGCATCGCACAAGTGTGAACCACTGTGCGATTTGATTTTGATGCGGCTCAAAAAATGCCTCCTGTGCGTCTTTGGTGCGGATGCAGTGCGAATTCAGCCATACAAAGTGTATGGCTGAAATTCGCACCGCACATGAGATCGCATGTAATGAAGGAGCAGTGCGCTCCGAATTAAATGTGATCTCCGCAGCCGCACGAGTGTGAACGGGCACTTAAAAAGCTTTGAAATCACCTGGGAAACTGGCATTGTCTGAGACCGGAAATGGCAAACCGGAAGTGACCTCCTTAAAACCGGAAGTGACATTAAAACACTTTTCTCCTTGACATTTTGGGCTTGAAAGTGTTGTTGTATCCGTTTTGGGGACTTTTGTTCCCGTTTTGACACATTTTCTGCCTCCCTAAGCCTTTGGCCAAAGATGTGAACATTTTAAGTGCAAAACCCCCAAAATATGCAAAATTTAATTTTGGGACCATTTTACCTGTGTTTGCTTCCTTTTACCAAGAAATGACCAGAGATGAAAAATGACTGGATTTCAGTCTTAGGCTCGGTTCCCACTTGTGCGATGCGGGAACGCTGCGAATATGCAGCGTGTTACCGCATCGCATCCACACATCTGGCAGTTCCCACTGCCATATGCGATACGCAGGGGGTGTCAATTAAACGTTAACGACACCCCCAGTTTGATTGCATTTTGCAGTGCGATCTGAGAGTACGCACAGAATCGCATCGCACAAGTGTGAACCACTGTGCGATTTGATTTTGATGCGGCTCAAAAAATGCCTCCTGTGCGTCTTTGGTGCGGATGCAGTGCGAATTCAGCCATACAAAGTGTATGGCTGAAATTCGCACCACACATGAGATCGCATGTAATGAAGGAGCAGTGCGCTCCGAATTAAATGCGATCTCCGCAGCCGCACGAGTGTGAACGGGCACTTAAAAAGCTTTGAAATTACCTGGGAAACTGGCATTGTCTGAAACCGGAAATGGCAAACCGGAAGTGACCTCCTTAAAACCGGAAGTGACATTAAAACACTTTTCTCCTTGACATTTTGGGCTTTAAAGTGTTGTTGTATCCGTTTTGGGGACTTTTGATCCCGTTTTGACACATTTTCTGCCTCCCTAAGCTTTTGGCCAAAGATGTGAACATTTTAAGGGCAAAACCCCCAAAATATGCAAAATTTAATTTTGGGACCATTTTACCTGTGTTTGCTTCCTTTTACCAAGAAATGACCAGAGAGATGAAAAATGACTGGATTTCAGTCTTAGGCTCGGTTCACACTTGTGCAATGCGGGAACGCTGCCAATATGCAGCGTGTTACCGCATCGCATCAACGCATCTAGCAGTTCCCACTCTCATATGCGATACGCAGGGGGTGTCAATTAAACGTTAACGACACCCCCAGTTTGATTGCATATCGCAGTGCGATCTGCAAGTAAGCACAGAATCGGATCGCACAAGTGTGAGCCACTGTGCGATTTGATTTTGATGCGACTCAAAAAATGCCTCCTGTGCGTCTTTGGTGCGGATGCAGTGCGAATTTAGCCATACAAAGTGTATGGCTGAAATTCGCACCGCACATAAGATCGCATGTAATGAAGGAGCAGTGCGCTCCTAATTAAATGCGATCTCCGCAGCTGCACGAGTGTGAACGGCACTTAAAAAGCTTTGAAATTACCTGGGAAAGTGGCATTGTCTGAAACCGGAAATGGCAAACCGGAAGTGACCTCCTTAAAACCGGAAGTGGCATTAAAACACTTTTCTCCTTGACATTTTGGGCTTTAAAGTGTTGTTGTATCCGTTTTGGGGACTTTTGATCCCGTTTTGACACATTTTGTGCCTCCCTAAGCTTTTGGCCAAAGATGTGAACATTTTAAGGGCAAAACCCCCAAAATATGCAAAATTTTATTTTAGGACCATTTTACCTGTGTTTGCTTCCTTTTACCAAGAAATGACCAGAGAGATGAAAAATGACTGGATTTCAGTCTTAGGCTCGGTTCACACTTGTGCGATGCGGGAACGCTGCCAATATGCAGCGTGTTACCGCATCGCATCCACACATCTGGCAGTTCCCACTGCCATATGCGATACGCAGGGGGTGTCAATTAAACGTTAACGACACCCCCAGTTTGATTGCATTTTGCAGTGCGATCTGCAAGTACGCACAGAATCGCATCGCACAAGTGTGAACCACTGTGCGATTTGATTTTGATGCGACTCAAAAAATGCCTCCTGTGCGTCTTTGGTGCGGATGCAGTGCGAATTTAGCCATAGAAAGTGTATGGCTGAAATTCGCACCGCACATGAGATCGCATGTAACGAAGGAGCAGTGTGCTCCGAATTAAATGCGATCTCCGCAGCCGCACGAGTGTGAACGGGCACTTTAAAAGCTTTGAAATTACCTGGGAAACTGGCATTGTCTGAAACCGGAAGTGGCAAACCGGAAGTGACCTCCTTAAATCCGGAAGTGACATTAAAACACTTTTCTCCTTGACATTTTGGGCTTTAAAGTGTTGTTGTATCCGTTTTGGGGACTTTTGATCCCGTTTTGACACATTTTCTGCCTCCCTAAGCCTTTGCCCAAAGATGTGAACATTTTAAGTGCAAAACCCCCAAAATATGCAAAATTTAATTTTGGGACCATTTTACCTGTGTTTGCTTCCTTTTACCAAGAAATGACCAGAGAGATGAAAAATGACTGGATTTCAGTCTTAGGCTCGGTTCACACTTGTGCGATGCGGGAACGCTGCCAATATGCAGCGTGTTACCGCATCGCATCCACACATCTGGCAGTTCCCACTGCCATATGCGATACGCAGGGGGTGTCAATTAAACGTTAACGACACCCCCAGTTTGATTGCATATCGCAGTGCGATCTGCAAGTACGCACAGAATCGCATCGCACAAGTGTGAACCACTGTGCGATTTGATTTTGATGCGACTCAAAAAATGCCTCCTGTGCGTCTTTGGTGCGGATGCAGTGCGAATTTAGCCATAGAAAGTGTATGGCTGAAATTCGCACCGCACATGAGATCGCATGTAACGAAGGAGCAGTGTGCTCCGAATTAAATGCGATCTCCGCAGCCGCACGAGTGTGAACGGGCACTTTAAAAGCTTTGAAATTACCTGGGAAACTGGCATTGTCTGAAACCGGAAGTGGCAAACCGGAAGTGACCTCCTTAAAACCGGAAGTGACATTAAAACACTTTTCTCCTTGACATTTTGGGCTTTAAAGTGTTGTTGTATCCGTTTTGGGGACTTTTGATCCCGTTTTGACACATTTTCTGCCTCCCTAAGCCTTTGGCCAAAGATGTGAACATTTTAAGGGCAAAACCCCCAAAATATGCAAAATTTAATTTTGGGACCATTTTACCTGTGTTTTCTTCCTTTTACCAAGAAATGACCAGAGAGATGAAAAATGACTGGATTTCAGTCTTAGGCTCGGTTCACACTTGTGCAATGCGGGAACGCTGCCAATATGCAGCGTGTTACCGCATCGCATCAACGCATCTAGCAGTTCCCACTGCCATATGCGATACGCAGGGGGTGTCAATTAAAAGTTAACGACACCCCCAGTTTGATTGCATATCGCAGTGCGATCTGCAAGTAAGCACAGAATCGGATCGCACAAGTGTGAGCCACTGTGCGATTTGATTTTGATGCGACTCAAAAAATGCCTCCTGTGCGTCTTTGGTGCGGATGCAGTGCGAATTTAGCCATACAAAGTGTATGGCTGAAATTCGCACCGCACATGAGATCGCATGTAATGAAGGAGCAGTGCGCTCCGAATTAAATGCGATCTCCGCAGCCGCATGAGTGTGAACGGGCACTTAAAAAGCTTTGAAATTACCTGGGAAACTGGCATTGTCTGAAACCGGAAATGGCAAACCGGAAGTGACCTCCTTAAAACCGGAAGTGACATTAAAACACTTTTCTCCTTGACATTTTGGGCTTTAAAGTGTTGTTGTTTCCGTTTTGGGGACTTTTGATCCCGTTTTGACACATGTTCTGCCTCCCTAAGCTTTTGGCCAAAGATGTGAACATTTTAAGGGCAAAACCCCCAAAATATGCAAAATTTTATTTTGGGACCATTTTACCTGTGTTTGCTTCCTTTTACCAAGAAATGACCAGAGAGATGAAAAATGACTGGATTTCAGTCTTAGGCTCGGTTCCCACTTGTGCGATGCGGGAACGCTGCGAATATGCAGCGTGTTACCGCATCGCATCCACACATCTGGCAGTTCCCACTGCCATATGCGATACGCAGGGGGTGTCAATTAAACGTTAACGACACCCCCAGTTTGATTGCATTTTGCAGTGCGATCTGCAAGTACGCACAGAATCGCATCGCACAAGTGTGAACCACTGTGCGATTTGATATTGATGCGGCTCAAAAAATGCCTCCTGTGCGTCTTTGGTGCGGATGCAGTGCGAATTCAGCCATAGAAAGTGTATGGCTGAAATTCGCACCGCACATGAGATCGCATGTAACGAAGGAGCAGTGTGCTCCGAATTAAATGCGATCTCCGCAGCCACACGAGTGTGAACGGGCACTTAAAAAGCTTTGAAATTACCTGGGAAACTGGCATTGTCTGAAACCGGAAATGGCAAACCGGAAGTGACCTCCTTAAAACCGGAAGTGACATTAAAACACTTTTCTCCTTGACATTTTGGGCTTTAAAGTGTTGTTGTATCCGTTTTGGGGACTTTTGATCCCGTTTTGACACATTTTCTGCCTCCCTAAGCTTTTGGCCAAAGATGTGAACATTTTAAGGGCAAAACCCCCAAAATATGCAAAATTTAATTTTGGGACCATTTTACCTGTGTTTGCTTCCTTTTACCAAGAAATGACCAGAGAGATGAAAAATGACTGGATTTCAGTCTTAGGCTCGGTTCACACTTGTGCGATGCGGGAACGCTGCGAATATGCAGCGTGTTACCGCATCGCATCCACACATCTGGCAGTTCCCACTGCCATATGCGATACGCAGGGGGTGTCAATTAAACGTTAACGACACCCCCAGTTTGATTGCATTTTGCAGTGCGATCTGAGAGTACGCACAGAATCGCATCGCACAAGTGTGAACCACTGTGCGATTTGATTTTGATGCGGCTCAAAAAATGCCTCCTGTGCGTCTTTGGTGCGGATGCAGTGCGAATTCAGCCATACAAAGTGTATGGCTGAAATTCGCACCACACATGAGATCGCATGTAATGAAGGAGCAGTGCGCTCCGAATTAAATGCGATCTCCGCAGCCGCACGAGTGTGAACGGGCACTTAAAAAGCTTTGAAATTACCTGGGAAACTGGCATTGTCTGAAACCGGAAATGGCAAACCGGAAGTGACCTCCTTAAAACCGGAAGTGACATTAAAACACTTTTCTCCTTGACATTTTGGGCTTTAAAGTGTTGTTGTATCCGTTTTGGGGACTTTTGATCCCGTTTTGACACATTTTCTGCCTCCCTAAGCTTTTGGCCAAAGATGTGAACATTTTAAGGGCAAAACCCCCAAAATATGCAAAATTTAATTTTGGGACCATTTTACCTGTGTTTGCTTCCTTTTACCAAGAAATGACCAGAGAGATGAAAAATGACTGGATTTCAGTCTTAGGCTCGGTTCACACTTGTGCGATGCGGGAACGCTGCCAATATGCAGCTTGTTACCGCATCGCATCCACACATCTGGCAGTTCCCCCTGCCATATGCGATACGCAGGGGGTGTCAATTAAACGTTAACGACACCCCCAGTTTGATTGCATATCGCAGTGCGATCTGCAAGTACGCACAGAATCGCATCGCACAAGTGTGAACCACTGTGCGATTTGATTTTGATGCGGCTCAAAAAATGCCTCCTGTGCGTCTTTGGTGCGGATGCAGTGCGAATTCAGCCATACAAAGTGTATGGCTGAAATTCGCACCGCACATGAGATCGCATGTAATGAAGGAGCAGTGCGCTCCGAATTAAATGTGATCTCCGCAGCCGCACGAGTGTGAACGGGCACTTAAAAAGCTTTGAAATCACCTGGGAAACTGGCATTGTCTGAGACCGGAAATGGCAAACCGGAAGTGACCTCCTTAAAACCGGAAGTGACATTAAAACACTTTTCTCCTTGACATTTTGGGCTTGAAAGTGTTGTTGTATCCGTTTTGGGGACTTTTGTTCCCGTTTTGACACATTTTCTGCCTCCCTAAGCCTTTGGCCAAAGATGTGAACATTTTAAGTGCAAAACCCCCAAAATATGCAAAATTTAATTTTGGGACCATTTTACCTGTGTTTGCTTCCTTTTACCAAGAAATGACCAGAGATGAAAAATGACTGGATTTCAGTCTTAGGCTCGGTTCCCACTTGTGCGATGCGGGAACGCTGCGAATATGCAGCGTGTTACCGCATCGCATCCACACATCTGGCAGTTCCCACTGCCATATGCGATACGCAGGGGGTGTCAATTAAACGTTAACGACACCCCCAGTTTGATTGCATTTTGCAGTGCGATCTGAGAGTACGCACAGAATCGCATCGCACAAGTGTGAACCACTGTGCGATTTGATTTTGATGCGGCTCAAAAAATGCCTCCTGTGCGTCTTTGGTGCGGATGCAGTGCGAATTCAGCCATACAAAGTGTATGGCTGAAATTCGCACCACACATGAGATCGCATGTAATGAAGGAGCAGTGCGCTCCGAATTAAATGCGATCTCCGCAGCCGCACGAGTGTGAACGGGCACTTAAAAAGCTTTGAAATTACCTGGGAAACTGGCATTGTCTGAAACCGGAAATGGCAAACCGGAAGTGACCTCCTTAAAACCGGAAGTGACATTAAAACACTTTTCTCCTTGACATTTTGGGCTTTAAAGTGTTGTTGTATCCGTTTTGGGGACTTTTGATCCCGTTTTGACACATTTTCTGCCTCCCTAAGCTTTTGGCCAAAGATGTGAACATTTTAAGGGCAAAACCCCCAAAATATGCAAAATTTAATTTTGGGACCATTTTACCTGTGTTTGCTTCCTTTTACCAAGAAATGACCAGAGAGATGAAAAATGACTGGATTTCAGTCTTAGGCTCGGTTCACACTTGTGCAATGCGGGAACGCTGCCAATATGCAGCGTGTTACCGCATCGCATCAACGCATCTAGCAGTTCCCACTCTCATATGCGATACGCAGGGGGTGTCAATTAAACGTTAACGACACCCCCAGTTTGATTGCATATCGCAGTGCGATCTGCAAGTAAGCACAGAATCGGATCGCACAAGTGTGAGCCACTGTGCGATTTGATTTTGATGCGACTCAAAAAATGCCTCCTGTGCGTCTTTGGTGCGGATGCAGTGCGAATTTAGCCATACAAAGTGTATGGCTGAAATTCGCACCGCACATAAGATCGCATGTAATGAAGGAGCAGTGCGCTCCTAATTAAATGCGATCTCCGCAGCTGCACGAGTGTGAACGGCACTTAAAAAGCTTTGAAATTACCTGGGAAAGTGGCATTGTCTGAAACCGGAAATGGCAAACCGGAAGTGACCTCCTTAAAACCGGAAGTGGCATTAAAACACTTTTCTCCTTGACATTTTGGGCTTTAAAGTGTTGTTGTATCCGTTTTGGGGACTTTTGATCCCGTTTTGACACATTTTGTGCCTCCCTAAGCTTTTGGCCAAAGATGTGAACATTTTAAGGGCAAAACCCCCAAAATATGCAAAATTTTATTTTAGGACCATTTTACCTGTGTTTGCTTCCTTTTACCAAGAAATGACCAGAGAGATGAAAAATGACTGGATTTCAGTCTTAGGCTCGGTTCACACTTGTGCGATGCGGGAACGCTGCCAATATGCAGCGTGTTACCGCATCGCATCCACACATCTGGCAGTTCCCACTGCCATATGCGATACGCAGGGGGTGTCAATTAAACGTTAACGACACCCCCAGTTTGATTGCATTTTGCAGTGCGATCTGCAAGTACGCACAGAATCGCATCGCACAAGTGTGAACCACTGTGCGATTTGATTTTGATGCGACTCAAAAAATGCCTCCTGTGCGTCTTTGGTGCGGATGCAGTGCGAATTTAGCCATAGAAAGTGTATGGCTGAAATTCGCACCGCACATGAGATCGCATGTAACGAAGGAGCAGTGTGCTCCGAATTAAATGCGATCTCCGCAGCCGCACGAGTGTGAACGGGCACTTTAAAAGCTTTGAAATTACCTGGGAAACTGGCATTGTCTGAAACCGGAAGTGGCAAACCGGAAGTGACCTCCTTAAATCCGGAAGTGACATTAAAACACTTTTCTCCTTGACATTTTGGGCTTTAAAGTGTTGTTGTATCCGTTTTGGGGACTTTTGATCCCGTTTTGACACATTTTCTGCCTCCCTAAGCCTTTGCCCAAAGATGTGAACATTTTAAGTGCAAAACCCCCAAAATATGCAAAATTTAATTTTGGGACCATTTTACCTGTGTTTGCTTCCTTTTACCAAGAAATGACCAGAGATGAAAAATGACTGGATTTCAGTCTTAGGCTCGGTTCCCACTTGTGCGATGCGGGAACGCTGCCAATATGCAGCTTGTTACCGCATCGCATCCACACATCTGGCAGTTCCCCCTGCCATATGCGATACGCAGGGGGTGTCAATTAAACGTTAACGACACCCCCAGTTTGATTGCATATCGCAGTGCGATCTGCAAGTACGCACAGAATCGCATCGCACAAGTGTGAACCACTGTGCGATTTGATTTTGATGCGGCTCAAAAAATGCCTCCTGTGCGTCTTTGGTGCGGATGCAGTGCGAATTCAGCCATACAAAGTGTATGGCTGAAATTCGCACCGCACATGAGATCGCATGTAATGAAGGAGCAGTGCGCTCCGAATTAAATGTGATCTCCGCAGCCGCACGAGTGTGAACGGGCACTTAAAAAGCTTTGAAATCACCTGGGAAACTGGCATTGTCTGAGACCGGAAATGGCAAACCGGAAGTGACCTCCTTAAAACCGGAAGTGACATTAAAACACTTTTCTCCTTGACATTTTGGGCTTGAAAGTGTTGTTGTATCCGTTTTGGGGACTTTTGTTCCCGTTTTGACACATTTTCTGCCTCCCTAAGCCTTTGGCCAAAGATGTGAACATTTTAAGTGCAAAACCCCCAAAATATGCAAAATTTAATTTTGGGACCATTTTACCTGTGTTTGCTTCCTTTTACCAAGAAATGACCAGAGATGAAAAATGACTGGATTTCAGTCTTAGGCTCGGTTCCCACTTGTGCGATGCGGGAACGCTGCGAATATGCAGCGTGTTACCGCATCGCATCCACACATCTGGCAGTTCCCACTGCCATATGCGATACGCAGGGGGTGTCAATTAAACGTTAACGACACCCCCAGTTTGATTGCATTTTGCAGTGCGATCTGAGAGTACGCACAGAATCGCATCGCACAAGTGTGAACCACTGTGCGATTTGATTTTGATGCGGCTCAAAAAATGCCTCCTGTGCGTCTTTGGTGCGGATGCAGTGCGAATTCAGCCATACAAAGTGTATGGCTGAAATTCGCACCACACATGAGATCGCATGTAATGAAGGAGCAGTGCGCTCCGAATTAAATGCGATCTCCGCAGCCGCACGAGTGTGAACGGGCACTTAAAAAGCTTTGAAATTACCTGGGAAACTGGCATTGTCTGAAACCGGAAATGGCAAACCGGAAGTGACCTCCTTAAAACCGGAAGTGACATTAAAACACTTTTCTCCTTGACATTTTGGGCTTTAAAGTGTTGTTGTATCCGTTTTGGGGACTTTTGATCCCGTTTTGACACATTTTCTGCCTCCCTAAGCTTTTGGCCAAAGATGTGAACATTTTAAGGGCAAAACCCCCAAAATATGCAAAATTTAATTTTGGGACCATTTTACCTGTGTTTGCTTCCTTTTACCAAGAAATGACCAGAGAGATGAAAAATGACTGGATTTCAGTCTTAGGCTCGGTTCACACTTGTGCAATGCGGGAACGCTGCCAATATGCAGCGTGTTACCGCATCGCATCAACGCATCTAGCAGTTCCCACTCTCATATGCGATACGCAGGGGGTGTCAATTAAACGTTAACGACACCCCCAGTTTGATTGCATATCGCAGTGCGATCTGCAAGTAAGCACAGAATCGGATCGCACAAGTGTGAGCCACTGTGCGATTTGATTTTGATGCGACTCAAAAAATGCCTCCTGTGCGTCTTTGGTGCGGATGCAGTGCGAATTTAGCCATACAAAGTGTATGGCTGAAATTCGCACCGCACATAAGATCGCATGTAATGAAGGAGCAGTGCGCTCCGAATTAAATGCGATCTCCGCAGCTGCACGAGTGTGAACGGCACTTAAAAAGCTTTGAAATTACCTGGGAAAGTGGCATTGTCTGAAACCGGAAATGGCAAACCGGAAGTGACCTCCTTAAAACCGGAAGTGGCATTAAAACACTTTTCTCCTTGACATTTTGGGCTTTAAAGTGTTGTTGTATCCGTTTTGGGGACTTTTGATCCCGTTTTGACACATTTTGTGCCTCCCTAAGCTTTTGGCCAAAGATGTGAACATTTTAAGGGCAAAACCCCCAAAATATGCAAAATTTTATTTTAGGACCATTTTACCTGTGTTTGCTTCCTTTTACCAAGAAATGACCAGAGAGATGAAAAATGACTGGATTTCAGTCTTAGGCTCGGTTCACACTTGTGCGATGCGGGAACGCTGCCAATATGCAGCGTGTTACCGCATCGCATCCACACATCTGGCAGTTCCCACTGCCATATGCGATACGCAGGGGGTGTCAATTAAACGTTAACGACACCCCCAGTTTGATTGCATTTTGCAGTGCGATCTGCAAGTACGCACAGAATCGCATCGCACAAGTGTGAACCACTGTGCGATTTGATTTTGATGCGACTCAAAAAATGCCTCCTGTGCGTCTTTGGTGCGGATGCAGTGCGAATTTAGCCATAGAAAGTGTATGGCTGAAATTCGCACCGCACATGAGATCGCATGTAACGAAGGAGCAGTGTGCTCCGAATTAAATGCGATCTCCGCAGCCGCACGAGTGTGAACGGGCACTTTAAAAGCTTTGAAATTACCTGGGAAACTGGCATTGTCTGAAACCGGAAGTGGCAAACCGGAAGTGACCTCCTTAAATCCGGAAGTGACATTAAAACACTTTTCTCCTTGACATATTGGGCTTTAAAGTGTTGTTGTATCCGTTTTGGGGACTTTTGATCCCGTTTTGACACATTTTCTGCCTCCCTAAGCCTTTGGCCAAAGATGTGAACATTTTAAGTGCAAAACCCCCAAAATATGCAAAATTTAATTTTGGGACCATTTTACCTGTGTTTGCTTCCTTTTACCAAGAAATGACCAGAGATGAAAAATGACTGGATTTCAGTCTTAGGCTCGGTTCCCACTTGTGCGATGCGGGAACGCTGCCAATATGCAGCGTGTTACCGCATTGCATCCACACATCTGGCAGTTCCCACTGCCATATGCGATACGCAGGGGGTGTCAATTAAACGTTAACGACACCCCCAGTTTGATTGCATTTTGCAGTGCGATCTGAGAGTACGCACAGAATCGCATCGCACAAGTGTGAACCACTGTGCGATTTGATTTTGATGCGGCTCAAAAAATGCCTCCTGTGCGTCTTTGGTGCGGATGCAGTGCGAATTCAGCCATACAAAGTGTATGGCTGAAATTCGCACCGCGCATGAGATCGCATGTAATCAAGGAGCAGTGCGCTCCGAATTAAATGCGATCTCCGCAGCCGCACAAGTGTGAACCAGCACTTAAAAAGCTTTGAAATTACCTGGGAAACTGGCATTTTCTGAACCCGTAAGTGGCAAACCGGAAGTGACCTCCTTAAAACCGGAAGTGGCATTAAAACACTTTTCTCCTTGACATTTTGGGCTTTAAAGTGTTGTTGTATCCGTTTTGGGGACTTTTGATCCCGTTTTGACACATTTTCTGCCTCCCTAAGCCTTTGGCCAAAGATGTGAACATTTTAAGGGCAAAACCCCCAAAATATGCAAAATTTAATTTTGGGACCATTTTACCTGTGTTTTCTTCCTTTTACCAAGAAATGACCAGAGAGATGAAAAATGACTGGATTTCAGTCTTAGGCTCGGTTCACACTTGTGCAATGCGGGAACGCTGCCAATATGCAGCGTGTTACCGCATCGCATCAACGCATCTAGCAGTTCCCACTGCCATATGCTATACGCAGGGGGTGTCAATTAAAAGTTAACGACACCCCCAGTTTGATTGCATATCGCAGTGCGATCTGCAAGTAAGCACAGAATCGGATCGCACAAGTGTGAGCCACTGTGCGATTTGATTTTGATGCGACTCAAAAAATGCCTCCTGTGCGTCTTTGGTGCGGATGCAGTGCGAATTTAGCCATACAAAGTGTATGGCTGAAATTCGCACCGCACATGAGATCGCATGTAATGAAGGAGCAGTGCGCTCCGAATTAAATGCGATCTCCGCAGCCGCATGAGTGTGAACGGGCACTTAAAAAGCTTTGAAATTACCTGGGAAACTGGCATTGTCTGAAACCGGAAATGGCAAACCGGAAGTGACCTCCTTAAAACCGGAAGTGGCATTAAAACACTTTTCTCCTTGACATTTTGGGCTTTAAATTGTTGTTGTATCCGTTTTGGGGACTTTTGATCCCGTTTTGACACATTTTCTGCCTCCCTAAGCTTTTGGCCAAAGATGTGAACATTTTAAGGGCAAAACCCCCAAAATATGCAAAATTTAATTTTGGGACCATTTTACCTGTGTTTGCTTCCTTTTACCAAGAAATGACCAGAGAGATGAAAAATGACTGGATTTCAGTCTTAGGCTCGGTTCACACTTGTGCGATGCGGGAACGCTGCCAATATGCAGCGTGTTACCGCATCGCATCCACACATCTGGCAGTTCCCCCTGCCATATGCGATACGCAGGGGGTGTCAATTAAACGTTAACGACACCCCCAGTTTTATTGCATATCGCAGTGCGATCTGCAAGTACGCACAGAATCGCATCGCACAAGTGTGAACCACTGTGCGATTTGATTTTGATGCGGCTCAAAAAATGCCTCCTGTGCGTCTTTGGTGCGGATGCAGTGCGAATTCAGCCATACAAAGTGTATGGCTGAAATTCGCACCGCGCATGAGATCGCATGTAATCAAGGAGCAGTGCGCTCCGAATTAAATGCGATCTCCGCAGCCGCACAAGTGTGAACCAGCACTTAAAAAGCTTTGAAATTACCTGGGAAACTGGCATTTTCTGAACCCGTAAGTGGCAAACCTGAAGTGACCTCCTTAAAACCGGAAGTGGCATTAAAACACTTTTCTCCTTGACATTTTGGGCTTTAAAGTGTTGTTGTATCCGTTTTGGGGACTTTTGATCCCGTTTTGACACATTTTCTGCCTCCCTAAGCCTTTGGCCAAAGATGTGAACATTTTAAGGGCAAAACCCCCAAAATATGCAAAATTTAATTTTGGGACCATTTTACCTGTGTTTTCTTCCTTTTACCAAGAAATGACCAGAGAGATGAAAAATGACTGGATTTCAGTCTTAGGCTCGGTTCACACTTGTGCAATGCGGGAACGCTGCCAATATGCAGCGTGTTACCGCATCGCATCAACGCATCTAGCAGTTCCCACTGCCATATGCTATACGCAGGGGGTGTCAATTAAAAGTTAATGACACCCCCAGTTTGATTGCATATCGCAGTGCGATCTGCAAGTAAGCACAGAATCGGATCGCACAAGTGTGAGCCACTGTGCGATTTGATTTTGATGCGACTCAAAAAATGCCTCCTGTGCGTCTTTGGTGCGGATGCAGTGCGAATTTAGCCATACAAAGTGTATGGCTGAAATTCGCACCGCACATAAGATCGCATGTAATGAAGGAGCAGTGCGCTCCGAATTAAATGCGATCTCCGCAGCTGCACGAGTGTGAACGGCACTTAAAAAGCTTTGAAATTACCTGGGAAAGTGGCATTGTCTGAAACCGGAAATGGCAAACCGGAAGTGACCTCCTTAAAACCGGAAGTGGCATTAAAACACTTTTCTCCTTGACATTTTGGGCTTTAAAGTGTTGTTGTATCCGTTTTAGGGACTTTTGATCCCGTTTTGACACATTTTGTGCCTCCCTAAGCTTTTGGCCAAAGATGTGAACATTTTAAGGGCAAAACCCCCAAAATATGCAAAATTTTATTTTAGGACCATTTTACCTGTGTTTGCTTCCTTTTACCAAGAAATGACCAGAGAGATGAAAAATGACTGGATTTCAGTCTTAGGCTCGGTTCACACTTGTGCGATGCGGGAACGCTGCCAATATGCAGCGTGTTACCGCATCGCATCCACACATCTGGCAGTTCCCACTGCCATATGCGATACGCAGGGGGTGTCAATTAAACGTTAACGACACCCCCAGTTTGATTGCATTTTGCAGTGCGATCTGCAAGTACGCACAGAATCGCATCGCACAAGTGTGAACCACTGTGCGATTTGATTTTGATGCGACTCAAAAAATGCCTCCTGTGCGTCTTTGGTGCGGATGCAGTGCGAATTTAGCCATAGAAAGTGTATGGCTGAAATTCGCACCGCACATGAGATCGCATGTAACGAAGGAGCAGTGTGCTCCGAATTAAATGCGATCTCCGCAGCCGCACGAGTGTGAACGGGCACTTTAAAAGCTTTGAAATTACCTGGGAAACTGGCATTGTCTGAAACCGGAAGTGGCAAACCGGAAGTGACCTCCTTAAATCCGGAAGTGACATTAAAACACTTTTCTCCTTGACATATTGGGCTTTAAAGTGTTGTTGTATCCGTTTTGGGGACTTTTGATCCCGTTTTGACACATTTTCTGCCTCCCTAAGCCTTTGGCCAAAGATGTGAACATTTTAAGTGCAAAACCCCCAAAATATGCAAAATTTAATTTTGGGACCATTTTACCTGTGTTTGCTTCCTTTTACCAAGAAATGACCAGAGATGAAAAATGACTGGATTTCAGTCTTAGGCTCGGTTCCCACTTGTGCGATGCGGGAACGCTGCCAATATGCAGCGTGTTACCGCATTGCATCCACACATCTGGCAGTTCCCACTGCCATATGCGATACGCAGGGGGTGTCAATTAAACGTTAACGACACCCCCAGTTTGATTGCATTTTGCAGTGCGATCTGAGAGTACGCACAGAATCGCATCGCACAAGTGTGAACCACTGTGCGATTTGATTTTGATGCGGCTCAAAAAATGCCTCCTGTGCGTCTTTGGTGCGGATGCAGTGCGAATTCAGCCATACAAAGTGTATGGCTGAAATTCGCACCGCGCATGAGATCGCATGTAATCAAGGAGCAGTGCGCTCCGAATTAAATGCGATCTCCGCAGCCGCACAAGTGTGAACCAGCACTTAAAAAGCTTTGAAATTACCTGGGAAACTGGCATTTTCTGAACCCGTAAGTGGCAAACCGGAAGTGACCTCCTTAAAACCGGAAGTGGCATTAAAACACTTTTCTCCTTGACATTTTGGGCTTTAAAGTGTTGTTGTATCCGTTTTGGGGACTTTTGATCCCGTTTTGACACATTTTCTGCCTCCCTAAGCCTTTGGCCAAAGATGTGAACATTTTAAGGGCAAAACCCCCAAAATATGCAAAATTTAATTTTGGGACCATTTTACCTGTGTTTTCTTCCTTTTACCAAGAAATGACCAGAGAGATGAAAAATGACTGGATTTCAGTCTTAGGCTCGGTTCACACTTGTGCAATGCGGGAACGCTGCCAATATGCAGCGTGTTACCGCATCGCATCAACGCATCTAGCAGTTCCCACTGCCATATGCTATACGCAGGGGGTGTCAATTAAAAGTTAACGACACCCCCAGTTTGATTGCATATCGCAGTGCGATCTGCAAGTAAGCACAGAATCGGATCGCACAAGTGTGAGCCACTGTGCGATTTGATTTTGATGCGACTCAAAAAATGCCTCCTGTGCGTCTTTGGTGCGGATGCAGTGCGAATTTAGCCATACAAAGTGTATGGCTGAAATTCGCACCGCACATGAGATCGCATGTAATGAAGGAGCAGTGCGCTCCGAATTAAATGCGATCTCCGCAGCCGCATGAGTGTGAACGGGCACTTAAAAAGCTTTGAAATTACCTGGGAAACTGGCATTGTCTGAAACCGGAAATGGCAAACCGGAAGTGACCTCCTTAAAACCGGAAGTGGCATTAAAACACTTTTCTCCTTGACATTTTGGGCTTTAAATTGTTGTTGTATCCGTTTTGGGGACTTTTGATCCCGTTTTGACACATTTTCTGCCTCCCTAAGCTTTTGGCCAAAGATGTGAACATTTTAAGGGCAAAACCCCCAAAATATGCAAAATTTAATTTTGGGACCATTTTACCTGTGTTTGCTTCCTTTTACCAAGAAATGACCAGAGAGATGAAAAATGACTGGATTTCAGTCTTAGGCTCGGTTCACACTTGTGCGATGCGGGAACGCTGCCAATATGCAGCGTGTTACCGCATCGCATCCACACATCTGGCAGTTCCCCCTGCCATATGCGATACGCAGGGGGTGTCAATTAAACGTTAACGACACCCCCAGTTTTATTGCATATCGCAGTGCGATCTGCAAGTACGCACAGAATCGCATCGCACAAGTGTGAACCACTGTGCGATTTGATTTTGATGCGGCTCAAAAAATGCCTCCTGTGCGTCTTTGGTGCGGATGCAGTGCGAATTCAGCCATACAAAGTGTATGGCTGAAATTCGCACCGCGCATGAGATCGCATGTAATCAAGGAGCAGTGCGCTCCGAATTAAATGCGATCTCCGCAGCCGCACAAGTGTGAACCAGCACTTAAAAAGCTTTGAAATTACCTGGGAAACTGGCATTTTCTGAACCCGTAAGTGGCAAACCTGAAGTGACCTCCTTAAAACCGGAAGTGGCATTAAAACACTTTTCTCCTTGACATTTTGGGCTTTAAAGTGTTGTTGTATCCGTTTTGGGGACTTTTGATCCCGTTTTGACACATTTTCTGCCTCCCTAAGCCTTTGGCCAAAGATGTGAACATTTTAAGGGCAAAACCCCCAAAATATGCAAAATTTAATTTTGGGACCATTTTACCTGTGTTTTCTTCCTTTTACCAAGAAATGACCAGAGAGATGAAAAATGACTGGATTTCAGTCTTAGGCTCGGTTCACACTTGTGCAATGCGGGAACGCTGCCAATATGCAGCGTGTTACCGCATCGCATCAACGCATCTAGCAGTTCCCACTGCCATATGCTATACGCAGGGGGTGTCAATTAAAAGTTAATGACACCCCCAGTTTGATTGCATATCGCAGTGCGATCTGCAAGTAAGCACAGAATCGGATCGCACAAGTGTGAGCCACTGTGCGATTTGATTTTGATGCGACTCAAAAAATGCCTCCTGTGCGTCTTTGGTGCGGATGCAGTGCGAATTTAGCCATACAAAGTGTATGGCTGAAATTCGCACCGCACATGAGATCGCATGTAATGAAGGAGCAGTGCGTTCCGAATTAAATGCGATCTCCGCAGCCGCATGAGTGTGAACGGGCACTTAAAAAGCTTTGAAATTACCTGGGAAACTGGCATTGTCTGAAACCGGAAATGGCAAACCGGAAGTGACCTCCTTAAAACCGGAAGTGGCATTAAAACACTTTTCTCCTTGACATTTTGGGCTTTAAATTGTTGTTGTATCCGTTTTGGGGACTTTTGATCCCGTTTTGACACATTTTCTGCCTCCCTAAGCCTTTGGCCAAAGATGTGAACATTTTAAGGGCAAAACCCCCAAAATATGCAAAATTTAATTTTGGGACCATTTTACCTGTGTTTGCTTCCTTTTACCAAGAAATGACCAGAGAGATGAAAAATGACTGGATTTCAGTCTTAGGCTCGGTTCACACTTGTGCGATGCGGGAACGCTGCCAATATGCAGCGTGTTACCGCATCGCATCCACACATCTGGCAGTTCCCACTGCCATATGCGATACGCAGGGGGTGTCAATTAAACGTTAACGACACCCCCAGTTTGATTGCATATCGCAGTGCGATCTGCAAGTACGCACAGAATCGCATCGCACAAGTGTGAACCACTGTGCGATTTGATTTTGATGCGACTCAAAAAATGCCTCCTGTGCGTCTTTGGTGCGGATGCAGTGCGAATTTAGCCATAGAAAGTGTATGGCTGAAATTCGCACCGCACATGAGATCGCATGTAACGAAGGAGCAGTGTGCTCCGAATTAAATGCGATCTCCGCAGCCGCACGAGTGTGAACGGGCACTTTAAAAGCTTTGAAATTACCTGGGAAACTGGCATTGTCTGAAACCGGAAGTGGCAAACCGGAAGTGACCTCCTTAAAACCGGAAGTGACATTAAAACACTTTTCTCCTTGACATTTTGGGCTTTAAAGTGTTGTTGTATCCGTTTTGGGGACTTTTGATCCCGTTTTGACACATTTTCTGCCTCCCTAAGCCTTTGGCCAAAGATGTGAACATTTTAAGGGCAAAACCCCCAAAATATGCAAAATTTAATTTTGGGACCATTTTACCTGTGTTTTCTTCCTTTTACCAAGAAATGACCAGAGAGATGAAAAATGACTGGATTTCAGTCTTAGGCTCGGTTCACACTTGTGCAATGCGGGAACGCTGCCAATATGCAGCGTGTTACCGCATCGCATCAACGCATCTAGCAGTTCCCACTGCCATATGCGATACGCAGGGGGTGTCAATTAAAAGTTAACGACACCCCCAGTTTGATTGCATATCGCAGTGCGATCTGCAAGTAAGCACAGAATCGGATCGCACAAGTGTGAGCCACTGTGCGATTTGATTTTGATGCGACTCAAAAAATGCCTCCTGTGCGTCTTTGGTGCGGATGCAGTGCGAATTTAGCCATACAAAGTGTATGGCTGAAATTCGCACCGCACATGAGATCGCATGTAATGAAGGAGCAGTGCGCTCCGAATTAAATGCGATCTCCGCAGCCGCATGAGTGTGAACGGGCACTTAAAAAGCTTTGAAATTACCTGGGAAACTGGCATTGTCTGAAACCGGAAATGGCAAACCGGAAGTGACCTCCTTAAAACCGGAAGTGACATTAAAACACTTTTCTCCTTGACATTTTGGGCTTTAAAGTGTTGTTGTTTCCGTTTTGGGGACTTTTGATCCCGTTTTGACACATGTTCTGCCTCCCTAAGCTTTTGGCCAAAGATGTGAACATTTTAAGGGCAAAACCCCCAAAATATGCAAAATTTTATTTTGGGACCATTTTACCTGTGTTTGCTTCCTTTTACCAAGAAATGACCAGAGAGATGAAAAATGACTGGATTTCAGTCTTAGGCTCGGTTCCCACTTGTGCGATGCGGGAACGCTGCGAATATGCAGCGTGTTACCGCATCGCATCCACACATCTGGCAGTTCCCACTGCCATATGCGATACGCAGGGGGTGTCAATTAAACGTTAACGACACCCCCAGTTTGATTGCATTTTGCAGTGCGATCTGCAAGTACGCACAGAATCGCATCGCACAAGTGTGAACCACTGTGCGATTTGATATTGATGCGGCTCAAAAAATGCCTCCTGTGCGTCTTTGGTGCGGATGCAGTGCGAATTCAGCCATAGAAAGTGTATGGCTGAAATTCGCACCGCACATGAGATCGCATGTAACGAAGGAGCAGTGTGCTCCGAATTAAATGCGATCTCCGCAGCCACACGAGTGTGAACGGGCACTTAAAAAGCTTTGAAATTACCTGGGAAACTGGCATTGTCTGAAACCGGAAATGGCAAACCGGAAGTGACCTCCTTAAAACCGGAAGTGACATTAAAACACTTTTCTCCTTGACATTTTGGGCTTTAAAGTGTTGTTGTATCCGTTTTGGGGACTTTTGATCCCGTTTTGACACATTTTCTGCCTCCCTAAGCTTTTGGCCAAAGATGTGAACATTTTAAGGGCAAAACCCCCAAAATATGCAAAATTTAATTTTGGGACCATTTTACCTGTGTTTGCTTCCTTTTACCAAGAAATGACCAGAGAGATGAAAAATGACTGGATTTCAGTCTTAGGCTCGGTTCACACTTGTGCGATGCGGGAACGCTGCGAATATGCAGCGTGTTACCGCATCGCATCCACACATCTGGCAGTTCCCACTGCCATATGCGATACGCAGGGGGTGTCAATTAAACGTTAACGACACCCCCAGTTTGATTGCATTTTGCAGTGCGATCTGAGAGTACGCACAGAATCGCATCGCACAAGTGTGAACCACTGTGCGATTTGATTTTGATGCGGCTCAAAAAATGCCTCCTGTGCGTCTTTGGTGCGGATGCAGTGCGAATTCAGCCATACAAAGTGTATGGCTGAAATTCGCACCACACATGAGATCGCATGTAATGAAGGAGCAGTGCGCTCCGAATTAAATGCGATCTCCGCAGCCGCACGAGTGTGAACGGGCACTTAAAAAGCTTTGAAATTACCTGGGAAACTGGCATTGTCTGAAACCGGAAATGGCAAACCGGAAGTGACCTCCTTAAAACCGGAAGTGACATTAAAACACTTTTCTCCTTGACATTTTGGGCTTTAAAGTGTTGTTGTATCCGTTTTGGGGACTTTTGATCCCGTTTTGACACATTTTCTGCCTCCCTAAGCTTTTGGCCAAAGATGTGAACATTTTAAGGGCAAAACCCCCAAAATATGCAAAATTTAATTTTGGGACCATTTTACCTGTGTTTGCTTCCTTTTACCAAGAAATGACCAGAGAGATGAAAAATGACTGGATTTCAGTCTTAGGCTCGGTTCACACTTGTGCGATGCGGGAACGCTGCCAATATGCAGCTTGTTACCGCATCGCATCCACACATCTGGCAGTTCCCCCTGCCATATGCGATACGCAGGGGGTGTCAATTAAACGTTAACGACACCCCCAGTTTGATTGCATATCGCAGTGCGATCTGCAAGTACGCACAGAATCGCATCGCACAAGTGTGAACCACTGTGCGATTTGATTTTGATGCGGCTCAAAAAATGCCTCCTGTGCGTCTTTGGTGCGGATGCAGTGCGAATTCAGCCATACAAAGTGTATGGCTGAAATTCGCACCGCACATGAGATCGCATGTAATGAAGGAGCAGTGCGCTCCGAATTAAATGTGATCTCCGCAGCCGCACGAGTGTGAACGGGCACTTAAAAAGCTTTGAAATCACCTGGGAAACTGGCATTGTCTGAGACCGGAAATGGCAAACCGGAAGTGACCTCCTTAAAACCGGAAGTGACATTAAAACACTTTTCTCCTTGACATTTTGGGCTTGAAAGTGTTGTTGTATCCGTTTTGGGGACTTTTGTTCCCGTTTTGACACATTTTCTGCCTCCCTAAGCCTTTGGCCAAAGATGTGAACATTTTAAGTGCAAAACCCCCAAAATATGCAAAATTTAATTTTGGGACCATTTTACCTGTGTTTGCTTCCTTTTACCAAGAAATGACCAGAGATGAAAAATGACTGGATTTCAGTCTTAGGCTCGGTTCCCACTTGTGCGATGCGGGAACGCTGCGAATATGCAGCGTGTTACCGCATCGCATCCACACATCTGGCAGTTCCCACTGCCATATGCGATACGCAGGGGGTGTCAATTAAACGTTAACGACACCCCCAGTTTGATTGCATTTTGCAGTGCGATCTGAGAGTACGCACAGAATCGCATCGCACAAGTGTGAACCACTGTGCGATTTGATTTTGATGCGGCTCAAAAAATGCCTCCTGTGCGTCTTTGGTGCGGATGCAGTGCGAATTCAGCCATACAAAGTGTATGGCTGAAATTCGCACCACACATGAGATCGCATGTAATGAAGGAGCAGTGCGCTCCGAATTAAATGCGATCTCCGCAGCCGCACGAGTGTGAACGGGCACTTAAAAAGCTTTGAAATTACCTGGGAAACTGGCATTGTCTGAAACCGGAAATGGCAAACCGGAAGTGACCTCCTTAAAACCGGAAGTGACATTAAAACACTTTTCTCCTTGACATTTTGGGCTTTAAAGTGTTGTTGTATCCGTTTTGGGGACTTTTGATCCCGTTTTGACACATTTTCTGCCTCCCTAAGCTTTTGGCCAAAGATGTGAACATTTTAAGGGCAAAACCCCCAAAATATGCAAAATTTAATTTTGGGACCATTTTACCTGTGTTTGCTTCCTTTTACCAAGAAATGACCAGAGAGATGAAAAATGACTGGATTTCAGTCTTAGGCTCGGTTCACACTTGTGCGATGCGGGAACGCTGCCAATATGCAGCTTGTTACCGCATCGCATCCACACATCTGGCAGTTCCCCCTGCCATATGCGATACGCAGGGGGTGTCAATTAAACGTTAACGACACCCCCAGTTTGATTGCATATCGCAGTGCGATCTGCAAGTACGCACAGAATCGCATCGCACAAGTGTGAACCACTGTGCGATTTGATTTTGATGCGGCTCAAAAAATGCCTCCTGTGCGTCTTTGGTGCGGATGCAGTGCGAATTCAGCCATACAAAGTGTATGGCTGAAATTCGCACCGCACATGAGATCGCATGTAATGAAGGAGCAGTGCGCTCCGAATTAAATGTGATCTCCGCAGCCGCACGAGTGTGAACGGGCACTTAAAAAGCTTTGAAATCACCTGGGAAACTGGCATTGTCTGAGACCGGAAATGGCAAACCGGAAGTGACCTCCTTAAAACCGGAAGTGACATTAAAACACTTTTCTCCTTGACATTTTGGGCTTGAAAGTGTTGTTGTATCCGTTTTGGGGACTTTTGTTCCCGTTTTGACACATTTTCTGCCTCCCTAAGCCTTTGGCCAAAGATGTGAACATTTTAAGTGCAAAACCCCCAAAATATGCAAAATTTAATTTTGGGACCATTTTACCTGTGTTTGCTTCCTTTTACCAAGAAATGACCAGAGAGATGAAAAATGACTGGATTTCAGTCTTAGGCTCGGTTCACACTTGTGCGATGCGGGAACGCTGCGAATATGCAGCGTGTTACCGCATCGCATCCACACATCTGGCAGTTCCCACTGCCATATGCGATACGCAGGGGGTGTCAATTAAACGTTAACGACACCCCCAGTTTGATTGCATTTTGCAGTGCGATCTGAGAGTACGCACAGAATCGCATCGCACAAGTGTGAACCACTGTGCGATTTGATTTTGATGCGGCTCAAAAAATGCCTCCTGTGCGTCTTTGGTGCGGATGCAGTGCGAATTCAGCCATACAAAGTGTATGGCTGAAATTCGCACCACACATGAGATCGCATGTAATGAAGGAGCAGTGCGCTCCGAATTAAATGCGATCTCCGCAGCCGCACGAGTGTGAACGGGCACTTAAAAAGCTTTGAAATTACCTGGGAAACTGGCATTGTCTGAAACCGGAAATGGCAAACCGGAAGTGACCTCCTTAAAACCGGAAGTGACATTAAAACACTTTTCTCCTTGACATTTTGGGCTTTAAAGTGTTGTTGTATCCGTTTTGGGGACTTTTGATCCCGTTTTGACACATTTTCTGCCTCCCTAAGCTTTTGGCCAAAGATGTGAACATTTTAAGGGCAAAACCCCCAAAATATGCAAAATTTAATTTTGGGACCATTTTACCTGTGTTTGCTTCCTTTTACCAAGAAATGACCAGAGAGATGAAAAATGACTGGATTTCAGTCTTAGGCTCGGTTCACACTTGTGCGATGCGGGAACGCTGCCAATATGCAGCTTGTTACCGCATCGCATCCACACATCTGGCAGTTCCCCCTGCCATATGCGATACGCAGGGGGTGTCAATTAAACGTTAACGACACCCCCAGTTTGATTGCATATCGCAGTGCGATCTGCAAGTACGCACAGAATCGCATCGCACAAGTGTGAACCACTGTGCGATTTGATTTTGATGCGGCTCAAAAAATGCCTCCTGTGCGTCTTTGGTGCGGATGCAGTGCGAATTCAGCCATACAAAGTGTATGGCTGAAATTCGCACCGCACATGAGATCGCATGTAATGAAGGAGCAGTGCGCTCCGAATTAAATGTGATCTCCGCAGCCGCACGAGTGTGAACGGGCACTTAAAAAGCTTTGAAATCACCTGGGAAACTGGCATTGTCTGAGACCGGAAATGGCAAACCGGAAGTGACCTCCTTAAAACCGGAAGTGACATTAAAACACTTTTCTCCTTGACATTTTGGGCTTGAAAGTGTTGTTGTATCCGTTTTGGGGACTTTTGTTCCCGTTTTGACACATTTTCTGCCTCCCTAAGCCTTTGGCCAAAGATGTGAACATTTTAAGTGCAAAACCCCCAAAATATGCAAAATTTAATTTTGGGACCATTTTACCTGTGTTTGCTTCCTTTTACCAAGAAATGACCAGAGATGAAAAATGACTGGATTTCAGTCTTAGGCTCGGTTCCCACTTGTGCGATGCGGGAACGCTGCGAATATGCAGCGTGTTACCGCATCGCATCCACACATCTGGCAGTTCCCACTGCCATATGCGATACGCAGGGGGTGTCAATTAAACGTTAACGACACCCCCAGTTTGATTGCATTTTGCAGTGCGATCTGAGAGTACGCACAGAATCGCATCGCACAAGTGTGAACCACTGTGCGATTTGATTTTGATGCGGCTCAAAAAATGCCTCCTGTGCGTCTTTGGTGCGGATGCAGTGCGAATTCAGCCATACAAAGTGTATGGCTGAAATTCGCACCACACATGAGATCGCATGTAATGAAGGAGCAGTGCGCTCCGAATTAAATGCGATCTCCGCAGCCGCACGAGTGTGAACGGGCACTTAAAAAGCTTTGAAATTACCTGGGAAACTGGCATTGTCTGAAACCGGAAATGGCAAACCGGAAGTGACCTCCTTAAAACCGGAAGTGACATTAAAACACTTTTCTCCTTGACATTTTGGGCTTTAAAGTGTTGTTGTATCCGTTTTGGGGACTTTTGATCCCGTTTTGACACATTTTCTGCCTCCCTAAGCTTTTGGCCAAAGATGTGAACATTTTAAGGGCAAAACCCCCAAAATATGCAAAATTTAATTTTGGGACCATTTTACCTGTGTTTGCTTCCTTTTACCAAGAAATGACCAGAGAGATGAAAAATGACTGGATTTCAGTCTTAGGCTCGGTTCACACTTGTGCAATGCGGGAACGCTGCCAATATGCAGCGTGTTACCGCATCGCATCAACGCATCTAGCAGTTCCCACTCTCATATGCGATACGCAGGGGGTGTCAATTAAACGTTAACGACACCCCCAGTTTGATTGCATATCGCAGTGCGATCTGCAAGTAAGCACAGAATCGGATCGCACAAGTGTGAGCCACTGTGCGATTTGATTTTGATGCGACTCAAAAAATGCCTCCTGTGCGTCTTTGGTGCGGATGCAGTGCGAATTTAGCCATACAAAGTGTATGGCTGAAATTCGCACCGCACATAAGATCGCATGTAATGAAGGAGCAGTGCGCTCCTAATTAAATGCGATCTCCGCAGCTGCACGAGTGTGAACGGCACTTAAAAAGCTTTGAAATTACCTGGGAAAGTGGCATTGTCTGAAACCGGAAATGGCAAACCGGAAGTGACCTCCTTAAAACCGGAAGTGGCATTAAAACACTTTTCTCCTTGACATTTTGGGCTTTAAAGTGTTGTTGTATCCGTTTTGGGGACTTTTGATCCCGTTTTGACACATTTTGTGCCTCCCTAAGCTTTTGGCCAAAGATGTGAACATTTTAAGGGCAAAACCCCCAAAATATGCAAAATTTTATTTTAGGACCATTTTACCTGTGTTTGCTTCCTTTTACCAAGAAATGACCAGAGAGATGAAAAATGACTGGATTTCAGTCTTAGGCTCGGTTCACACTTGTGCGATGCGGGAACGCTGCCAATATGCAGCGTGTTACCGCATCGCATCCACACATCTGGCAGTTCCCACTGCCATATGCGATACGCAGGGGGTGTCAATTAAACGTTAACGACACCCCCAGTTTGATTGCATTTTGCAGTGCGATCTGCAAGTACGCACAGAATCGCATCGCACAAGTGTGAACCACTGTGCGATTTGATTTTGATGCGACTCAAAAAATGCCTCCTGTGCGTCTTTGGTGCGGATGCAGTGCGAATTTAGCCATAGAAAGTGTATGGCTGAAATTCGCACCGCACATGAGATCGCATGTAACGAAGGAGCAGTGTGCTCCGAATTAAATGCGATCTCCGCAGCCGCACGAGTGTGAACGGGCACTTTAAAAGCTTTGAAATTACCTGGGAAACTGGCATTGTCTGAAACCGGAAGTGGCAAACCGGAAGTGACCTCCTTAAATCCGGAAGTGACATTAAAACACTTTTCTCCTTGACATTTTGGGCTTTAAAGTGTTGTTGTATCCGTTTTGGGGACTTTTGATCCCGTTTTGACACATTTTCTGCCTCCCTAAGCCTTTGCCCAAAGATGTGAACATTTTAAGTGCAAAACCCCCAAAATATGCAAAATTTAATTTTGGGACCATTTTACCTGTGTTTGCTTCCTTTTACCAAGAAATGACCAGAGATGAAAAATGACTGGATTTCAGTCTTAGGCTCGGTTCCCACTTGTGCGATGCGGGAACGCTGCCAATATGCAGCTTGTTACCGCATCGCATCCACACATCTGGCAGTTCCCCCTGCCATATGCGATACGCAGGGGGTGTCAATTAAACGTTAACGACACCCCCAGTTTGATTGCATATCGCAGTGCGATCTGCAAGTACGCACAGAATCGCATCGCACAAGTGTGAACCACTGTGCGATTTGATTTTGATGCGGCTCAAAAAATGCCTCCTGTGCGTCTTTGGTGCGGATGCAGTGCGAATTCAGCCATACAAAGTGTATGGCTGAAATTCGCACCGCACATGAGATCGCATGTAATGAAGGAGCAGTGCGCTCCGAATTAAATGTGATCTCCGCAGCCGCACGAGTGTGAACGGGCACTTAAAAAGCTTTGAAATCACCTGGGAAACTGGCATTGTCTGAGACCGGAAATGGCAAACCGGAAGTGACCTCCTTAAAACCGGAAGTGACATTAAAACACTTTTCTCCTTGACATTTTGGGCTTGAAAGTGTTGTTGTATCCGTTTTGGGGACTTTTGTTCCCGTTTTGACACATTTTCTGCCTCCCTAAGCCTTTGGCCAAAGATGTGAACATTTTAAGTGCAAAACCCCCAAAATATGCAAAATTTAATTTTGGGACCATTTTACCTGTGTTTGCTTCCTTTTACCAAGAAATGACCAGAGATGAAAAATGACTGGATTTCAGTCTTAGGCTCGGTTCCCACTTGTGCGATGCGGGAACGCTGCGAATATGCAGCGTGTTACCGCATCGCATCCACACATCTGGCAGTTCCCACTGCCATATGCGATACGCAGGGGGTGTCAATTAAACGTTAACGACACCCCCAGTTTGATTGCATTTTGCAGTGCGATCTGAGAGTACGCACAGAATCGCATCGCACAAGTGTGAACCACTGTGCGATTTGATTTTGATGCGGCTCAAAAAATGCCTCCTGTGCGTCTTTGGTGCGGATGCAGTGCGAATTCAGCCATACAAAGTGTATGGCTGAAATTCGCACCACACATGAGATCGCATGTAATGAAGGAGCAGTGCGCTCCGAATTAAATGCGATCTCCGCAGCCGCACGAGTGTGAACGGGCACTTAAAAAGCTTTGAAATTACCTGGGAAACTGGCATTGTCTGAAACCGGAAATGGCAAACCGGAAGTGACCTCCTTAAAACCGGAAGTGACATTAAAACACTTTTCTCCTTGACATTTTGGGCTTTAAAGTGTTGTTGTATCCGTTTTGGGGACTTTTGATCCCGTTTTGACACATTTTCTGCCTCCCTAAGCTTTTGGCCAAAGATGTGAACATTTTAAGGGCAAAACCCCCAAAATATGCAAAATTTAATTTTGGGACCATTTTACCTGTGTTTGCTTCCTTTTACCAAGAAATGACCAGAGAGATGAAAAATGACTGGATTTCAGTCTTAGGCTCGGTTCACACTTGTGCAATGCGGGAACGCTGCCAATATGCAGCGTGTTACCGCATCGCATCAACGCATCTAGCAGTTCCCACTCTCATATGCGATACGCAGGGGGTGTCAATTAAACGTTAACGACACCCCCAGTTTGATTGCATATCGCAGTGCGATCTGCAAGTAAGCACAGAATCGGATCGCACAAGTGTGAGCCACTGTGCGATTTGATTTTGATGCGACTCAAAAAATGCCTCCTGTGCGTCTTTGGTGCGGATGCAGTGCGAATTTAGCCATACAAAGTGTATGGCTGAAATTCGCACCGCACATAAGATCGCATGTAATGAAGGAGCAGTGCGCTCCGAATTAAATGCGATCTCCGCAGCTGCACGAGTGTGAACGGCACTTAAAAAGCTTTGAAATTACCTGGGAAAGTGGCATTGTCTGAAACCGGAAATGGCAAACCGGAAGTGACCTCCTTAAAACCGGAAGTGGCATTAAAACACTTTTCTCCTTGACATTTTGGGCTTTAAAGTGTTGTTGTATCCGTTTTGGGGACTTTTGATCCCGTTTTGACACATTTTGTGCCTCCCTAAGCTTTTGGCCAAAGATGTGAACATTTTAAGGGCAAAACCCCCAAAATATGCAAAATTTTATTTTAGGACCATTTTACCTGTGTTTGCTTCCTTTTACCAAGAAATGACCAGAGAGATGAAAAATGACTGGATTTCAGTCTTAGGCTCGGTTCACACTTGTGCGATGCGGGAACGCTGCCAATATGCAGCGTGTTACCGCATCGCATCCACACATCTGGCAGTTCCCACTGCCATATGCGATACGCAGGGGGTGTCAATTAAACGTTAACGACACCCCCAGTTTGATTGCATTTTGCAGTGCGATCTGCAAGTACGCACAGAATCGCATCGCACAAGTGTGAACCACTGTGCGATTTGATTTTGATGCGACTCAAAAAATGCCTCCTGTGCGTCTTTGGTGCGGATGCAGTGCGAATTTAGCCATAGAAAGTGTATGGCTGAAATTCGCACCGCACATGAGATCGCATGTAACGAAGGAGCAGTGTGCTCCGAATTAAATGCGATCTCCGCAGCCGCACGAGTGTGAACGGGCACTTTAAAAGCTTTGAAATTACCTGGGAAACTGGCATTGTCTGAAACCGGAAGTGGCAAACCGGAAGTGACCTCCTTAAATCCGGAAGTGACATTAAAACACTTTTCTCCTTGACATATTGGGCTTTAAAGTGTTGTTGTATCCGTTTTGGGGACTTTTGATCCCGTTTTGACACATTTTCTGCCTCCCTAAGCCTTTGGCCAAAGATGTGAACATTTTAAGTGCAAAACCCCCAAAATATGCAAAATTTAATTTTGGGACCATTTTACCTGTGTTTGCTTCCTTTTACCAAGAAATGACCAGAGATGAAAAATGACTGGATTTCAGTCTTAGGCTCGGTTCCCACTTGTGCGATGCGGGAACGCTGCCAATATGCAGCGTGTTACCGCATTGCATCCACACATCTGGCAGTTCCCACTGCCATATGCGATACGCAGGGGGTGTCAATTAAACGTTAACGACACCCCCAGTTTGATTGCATTTTGCAGTGCGATCTGAGAGTACGCACAGAATCGCATCGCACAAGTGTGAACCACTGTGCGATTTGATTTTGATGCGGCTCAAAAAATGCCTCCTGTGCGTCTTTGGTGCGGATGCAGTGCGAATTCAGCCATACAAAGTGTATGGCTGAAATTCGCACCGCGCATGAGATCGCATGTAATCAAGGAGCAGTGCGCTCCGAATTAAATGCGATCTCCGCAGCCGCACAAGTGTGAACCAGCACTTAAAAAGCTTTGAAATTACCTGGGAAACTGGCATTTTCTGAACCCGTAAGTGGCAAACCGGAAGTGACCTCCTTAAAACCGGAAGTGGCATTAAAACACTTTTCTCCTTGACATTTTGGGCTTTAAAGTGTTGTTGTATCCGTTTTGGGGACTTTTGATCCCGTTTTGACACATTTTCTGCCTCCCTAAGCCTTTGGCCAAAGATGTGAACATTTTAAGGGCAAAACCCCCAAAATATGCAAAATTTAATTTTGGGACCATTTTACCTGTGTTTTCTTCCTTTTACCAAGAAATGACCAGAGAGATGAAAAATGACTGGATTTCAGTCTTAGGCTCGGTTCACACTTGTGCAATGCGGGAACGCTGCCAATATGCAGCGTGTTACCGCATCGCATCAACGCATCTAGCAGTTCCCACTGCCATATGCTATACGCAGGGGGTGTCAATTAAAAGTTAACGACACCCCCAGTTTGATTGCATATCGCAGTGCGATCTGCAAGTAAGCACAGAATCGGATCGCACAAGTGTGAGCCACTGTGCGATTTGATTTTGATGCGACTCAAAAAATGCCTCCTGTGCGTCTTTGGTGCGGATGCAGTGCGAATTTAGCCATACAAAGTGTATGGCTGAAATTCGCACCGCACATGAGATCGCATGTAATGAAGGAGCAGTGCGCTCCGAATTAAATGCGATCTCCGCAGCCGCATGAGTGTGAACGGGCACTTAAAAAGCTTTGAAATTACCTGGGAAACTGGCATTGTCTGAAACCGGAAATGGCAAACCGGAAGTGACCTCCTTAAAACCGGAAGTGGCATTAAAACACTTTTCTCCTTGACATTTTGGGCTTTAAATTGTTGTTGTATCCGTTTTGGGGACTTTTGATCCCGTTTTGACACATTTTCTGCCTCCCTAAGCTTTTGGCCAAAGATGTGAACATTTTAAGGGCAAAACCCCCAAAATATGCAAAATTTAATTTTGGGACCATTTTACCTGTGTTTGCTTCCTTTTACCAAGAAATGACCAGAGAGATGAAAAATGACTGGATTTCAGTCTTAGGCTCGGTTCACACTTGTGCGATGCGGGAACGCTGCCAATATGCAGCGTGTTACCGCATCGCATCCACACATCTGGCAGTTCCCCCTGCCATATGCGATACGCAGGGGGTGTCAATTAAACGTTAACGACACCCCCAGTTTTATTGCATATCGCAGTGCGATCTGCAAGTACGCACAGAATCGCATCGCACAAGTGTGAACCACTGTGCGATTTGATTTTGATGCGGCTCAAAAAATGCCTCCTGTGCGTCTTTGGTGCGGATGCAGTGCGAATTCAGCCATACAAAGTGTATGGCTGAAATTCGCACCGCGCATGAGATCGCATGTAATCAAGGAGCAGTGCGCTCCGAATTAAATGCGATCTCCGCAGCCGCACAAGTGTGAACCAGCACTTAAAAAGCTTTGAAATTACCTGGGAAACTGGCATTTTCTGAACCCGTAAGTGGCAAACCTGAAGTGACCTCCTTAAAACCGGAAGTGGCATTAAAACACTTTTCTCCTTGACATTTTGGGCTTTAAAGTGTTGTTGTATCCGTTTTGGGGACTTTTGATCCCGTTTTGACACATTTTCTGCCTCCCTAAGCCTTTGGCCAAAGATGTGAACATTTTAAGGGCAAAACCCCCAAAATATGCAAAATTTAATTTTGGGACCATTTTACCTGTGTTTTCTTCCTTTTACCAAGAAATGACCAGAGAGATGAAAAATGACTGGATTTCAGTCTTAGGCTCGGTTCACACTTGTGCAATGCGGGAACGCTGCCAATATGCAGCGTGTTACCGCATCGCATCAACGCATCTAGCAGTTCCCACTGCCATATGCTATACGCAGGGGGTGTCAATTAAAAGTTAATGACACCCCCAGTTTGATTGCATATCGCAGTGCGATCTGCAAGTAAGCACAGAATCGGATCGCACAAGTGTGAGCCACTGTGCGATTTGATTTTGATGCGACTCAAAAAATGCCTCCTGTGCGTCTTTGGTGCGGATGCAGTGCGAATTTAGCCATACAAAGTGTATGGCTGAAATTCGCACCGCACATAAGATCGCATGTAATGAAGGAGCAGTGCGCTCCGAATTAAATGCGATCTCCGCAGCTGCACGAGTGTGAACGGCACTTAAAAAGCTTTGAAATTACCTGGGAAAGTGGCATTGTCTGAAACCGGAAATGGCAAACCGGAAGTGACCTCCTTAAAACCGGAAGTGGCATTAAAACACTTTTCTCCTTGACATTTTGGGCTTTAAAGTGTTGTTGTATCCGTTTTAGGGACTTTTGATCCCGTTTTGACACATTTTGTGCCTCCCTAAGCTTTTGGCCAAAGATGTGAACATTTTAAGGGCAAAACCCCCAAAATATGCAAAATTTTATTTTAGGACCATTTTACCTGTGTTTGCTTCCTTTTACCAAGAAATGACCAGAGAGATGAAAAATGACTGGATTTCAGTCTTAGGCTCGGTTCACACTTGTGCGATGCGGGAACGCTGCCAATATGCAGCGTGTTACCGCATCGCATCCACACATCTGGCAGTTCCCACTGCCATATGCGATACGCAGGGGGTGTCAATTAAACGTTAACGACACCCCCAGTTTGATTGCATTTTGCAGTGCGATCTGCAAGTACGCACAGAATCGCATCGCACAAGTGTGAACCACTGTGCGATTTGATTTTGATGCGACTCAAAAAATGCCTCCTGTGCGTCTTTGGTGCGGATGCAGTGCGAATTTAGCCATAGAAAGTGTATGGCTGAAATTCGCACCGCACATGAGATCGCATGTAACGAAGGAGCAGTGTGCTCCGAATTAAATGCGATCTCCGCAGCCGCACGAGTGTGAACGGGCACTTTAAAAGCTTTGAAATTACCTGGGAAACTGGCATTGTCTGAAACCGGAAGTGGCAAACCGGAAGTGACCTCCTTAAATCCGGAAGTGACATTAAAACACTTTTCTCCTTGACATATTGGGCTTTAAAGTGTTGTTGTATCCGTTTTGGGGACTTTTGATCCCGTTTTGACACATTTTCTGCCTCCCTAAGCCTTTGGCCAAAGATGTGAACATTTTAAGTGCAAAACCCCCAAAATATGCAAAATTTAATTTTGGGACCATTTTACCTGTGTTTGCTTCCTTTTACCAAGAAATGACCAGAGATGAAAAATGACTGGATTTCAGTCTTAGGCTCGGTTCCCACTTGTGCGATGCGGGAACGCTGCCAATATGCAGCGTGTTACCGCATTGCATCCACACATCTGGCAGTTCCCACTGCCATATGCGATACGCAGGGGGTGTCAATTAAACGTTAACGACACCCCCAGTTTGATTGCATTTTGCAGTGCGATCTGAGAGTACGCACAGAATCGCATCGCACAAGTGTGAACCACTGTGCGATTTGATTTTGATGCGGCTCAAAAAATGCCTCCTGTGCGTCTTTGGTGCGGATGCAGTGCGAATTCAGCCATACAAAGTGTATGGCTGAAATTCGCACCGCGCATGAGATCGCATGTAATCAAGGAGCAGTGCGCTCCGAATTAAATGCGATCTCCGCAGCCGCACAAGTGTGAACCAGCACTTAAAAAGCTTTGAAATTACCTGGGAAACTGGCATTTTCTGAACCCGTAAGTGGCAAACCGGAAGTGACCTCCTTAAAACCGGAAGTGGCATTAAAACACTTTTCTCCTTGACATTTTGGGCTTTAAAGTGTTGTTGTATCCGTTTTGGGGACTTTTGATCCCGTTTTGACACATTTTCTGCCTCCCTAAGCCTTTGGCCAAAGATGTGAACATTTTAAGGGCAAAACCCCCAAAATATGCAAAATTTAATTTTGGGACCATTTTACCTGTGTTTTCTTCCTTTTACCAAGAAATGACCAGAGAGATGAAAAATGACTGGATTTCAGTCTTAGGCTCGGTTCACACTTGTGCAATGCGGGAACGCTGCCAATATGCAGCGTGTTACCGCATCGCATCAACGCATCTAGCAGTTCCCACTGCCATATGCTATACGCAGGGGGTGTCAATTAAAAGTTAACGACACCCCCAGTTTGATTGCATATCGCAGTGCGATCTGCAAGTAAGCACAGAATCGGATCGCACAAGTGTGAGCCACTGTGCGATTTGATTTTGATGCGACTCAAAAAATGCCTCCTGTGCGTCTTTGGTGCGGATGCAGTGCGAATTTAGCCATACAAAGTGTATGGCTGAAATTCGCACCGCACATGAGATCGCATGTAATGAAGGAGCAGTGCGCTCCGAATTAAATGCGATCTCCGCAGCCGCATGAGTGTGAACGGGCACTTAAAAAGCTTTGAAATTACCTGGGAAACTGGCATTGTCTGAAACCGGAAATGGCAAACCGGAAGTGACCTCCTTAAAACCGGAAGTGGCATTAAAACACTTTTCTCCTTGACATTTTGGGCTTTAAATTGTTGTTGTATCCGTTTTGGGGACTTTTGATCCCGTTTTGACACATTTTCTGCCTCCCTAAGCTTTTGGCCAAAGATGTGAACATTTTAAGGGCAAAACCCCCAAAATATGCAAAATTTAATTTTGGGACCATTTTACCTGTGTTTGCTTCCTTTTACCAAGAAATGACCAGAGAGATGAAAAATGACTGGATTTCAGTCTTAGGCTCGGTTCACACTTGTGCGATGCGGGAACGCTGCCAATATGCAGCGTGTTACCGCATCGCATCCACACATCTGGCAGTTCCCCCTGCCATATGCGATACGCAGGGGGTGTCAATTAAACGTTAACGACACCCCCAGTTTTATTGCATATCGCAGTGCGATCTGCAAGTACGCACAGAATCGCATCGCACAAGTGTGAACCACTGTGCGATTTGATTTTGATGCGGCTCAAAAAATGCCTCCTGTGCGTCTTTGGTGCGGATGCAGTGCGAATTCAGCCATACAAAGTGTATGGCTGAAATTCGCACCGCGCATGAGATCGCATGTAATCAAGGAGCAGTGCGCTCCGAATTAAATGCGATCTCCGCAGCCGCACAAGTGTGAACCAGCACTTAAAAAGCTTTGAAATTACCTGGGAAACTGGCATTTTCTGAACCCGTAAGTGGCAAACCTGAAGTGACCTCCTTAAAACCGGAAGTGGCATTAAAACACTTTTCTCCTTGACATTTTGGGCTTTAAAGTGTTGTTGTATCCGTTTTGGGGACTTTTGATCCCGTTTTGACACATTTTCTGCCTCCCTAAGCCTTTGGCCAAAGATGTGAACATTTTAAGGGCAAAACCCCCAAAATATGCAAAATTTAATTTTGGGACCATTTTACCTGTGTTTTCTTCCTTTTACCAAGAAATGACCAGAGAGATGAAAAATGACTGGATTTCAGTCTTAGGCTCGGTTCACACTTGTGCAATGCGGGAACGCTGCCAATATGCAGCGTGTTACCGCATCGCATCAACGCATCTAGCAGTTCCCACTGCCATATGCTATACGCAGGGGGTGTCAATTAAAAGTTAATGACACCCCCAGTTTGATTGCATATCGCAGTGCGATCTGCAAGTAAGCACAGAATCGGATCGCACAAGTGTGAGCCACTGTGCGATTTGATTTTGATGCGACTCAAAAAATGCCTCCTGTGCGTCTTTGGTGCGGATGCAGTGCGAATTTAGCCATACAAAGTGTATGGCTGAAATTCGCACCGCACATGAGATCGCATGTAATGAAGGAGCAGTGCGTTCCGAATTAAATGCGATCTCCGCAGCCGCATGAGTGTGAACGGGCACTTAAAAAGCTTTGAAATTACCTGGGAAACTGGCATTGTCTGAAACCGGAAATGGCAAACCGGAAGTGACCTCCTTAAAACCGGAAGTGGCATTAAAACACTTTTCTCCTTGACATTTTGGGCTTTAAATTGTTGTTGTATCCGTTTTGGGGACTTTTGATCCCGTTTTGACACATTTTCTGCCTCCCTAAGCCTTTGGCCAAAGATGTGAACATTTTAAGGGCAAAACCCCCAAAATATGCAAAATTTAATTTTGGGACCATTTTACCTGTGTTTGCTTCCTTTTACCAAGAAATGACCAGAGAGATGAAAAATGACTGGATTTCAGTCTTAGGCTCGGTTCACACTTGTGCGATGCGGGAACGCTGCCAATATGCAGCGTGTTACCGCATCGCATCCACACATCTGGCAGTTCCCACTGCCATATGCGATACGCAGGGGGTGTCAATTAAACGTTAACGACACCCCCAGTTTGATTGCATATCGCAGTGCGATCTGCAAGTACGCACAGAATCGCATCGCACAAGTGTGAACCACTGTGCGATTTGATTTTGATGCGACTCAAAAAATGCCTCCTGTGCGTCTTTGGTGCGGATGCAGTGCGAATTTAGCCATAGAAAGTGTATGGCTGAAATTCGCACCGCACATGAGATCGCATGTAACGAAGGAGCAGTGTGCTCCGAATTAAATGCGATCTCCGCAGCCGCACGAGTGTGAACGGGCACTTTAAAAGCTTTGAAATTACCTGGGAAACTGGCATTGTCTGAAACCGGAAGTGGCAAACCGGAAGTGACCTCCTTAAAACCGGAAGTGACATTAAAACACTTTTCTCCTTGACATTTTGGGCTTTAAAGTGTTGTTGTATCCGTTTTGGGGACTTTTGATCCCGTTTTGACACATTTTCTGCCTCCCTAAGCCTTTGGCCAAAGATGTGAACATTTTAAGGGCAAAACCCCCAAAATATGCAAAATTTAATTTTGGGACCATTTTACCTGTGTTTTCTTCCTTTTACCAAGAAATGACCAGAGAGATGAAAAATGACTGGATTTCAGTCTTAGGCTCGGTTCACACTTGTGCAATGCGGGAACGCTGCCAATATGCAGCGTGTTACCGCATCGCATCAACGCATCTAGCAGTTCCCACTGCCATATGCGATACGCAGGGGGTGTCAATTAAAAGTTAACGACACCCCCAGTTTGATTGCATATCGCAGTGCGATCTGCAAGTAAGCACAGAATCGGATCGCACAAGTGTGAGCCACTGTGCGATTTGATTTTGATGCGACTCAAAAAATGCCTCCTGTGCGTCTTTGGTGCGGATGCAGTGCGAATTTAGCCATACAAAGTGTATGGCTGAAATTCGCACCGCACATGAGATCGCATGTAATGAAGGAGCAGTGCGCTCCGAATTAAATGCGATCTCCGCAGCCGCATGAGTGTGAACGGGCACTTAAAAAGCTTTGAAATTACCTGGGAAACTGGCATTGTCTGAAACCGGAAATGGCAAACCGGAAGTGACCTCCTTAAAACCGGAAGTGACATTAAAACACTTTTCTCCTTGACATTTTGGGCTTTAAAGTGTTGTTGTTTCCGTTTTGGGGACTTTTGATCCCGTTTTGACACATGTTCTGCCTCCCTAAGCTTTTGGCCAAAGATGTGAACATTTTAAGGGCAAAACCCCCAAAATATGCAAAATTTTATTTTGGGACCATTTTACCTGTGTTTGCTTCCTTTTACCAAGAAATGACCAGAGAGATGAAAAATGACTGGATTTCAGTCTTAGGCTCGGTTCCCACTTGTGCGATGCGGGAACGCTGCGAATATGCAGCGTGTTACCGCATCGCATCCACACATCTGGCAGTTCCCACTGCCATATGCGATACGCAGGGGGTGTCAATTAAACGTTAACGACACCCCCAGTTTGATTGCATTTTGCAGTGCGATCTGCAAGTACGCACAGAATCGCATCGCACAAGTGTGAACCACTGTGCGATTTGATATTGATGCGGCTCAAAAAATGCCTCCTGTGCGTCTTTGGTGCGGATGCAGTGCGAATTCAGCCATAGAAAGTGTATGGCTGAAATTCGCACCGCACATGAGATCGCATGTAACGAAGGAGCAGTGTGCTCCGAATTAAATGCGATCTCCGCAGCCACACGAGTGTGAACGGGCACTTAAAAAGCTTTGAAATTACCTGGGAAACTGGCATTGTCTGAAACCGGAAATGGCAAACCGGAAGTGACCTCCTTAAAACCGGAAGTGACATTAAAACACTTTTCTCCTTGACATTTTGGGCTTTAAAGTGTTGTTGTATCCGTTTTGGGGACTTTTGATCCCGTTTTGACACATTTTCTGCCTCCCTAAGCTTTTGGCCAAAGATGTGAACATTTTAAGGGCAAAACCCCCAAAATATGCAAAATTTAATTTTGGGACCATTTTACCTGTGTTTGCTTCCTTTTACCAAGAAATGACCAGAGAGATGAAAAATGACTGGATTTCAGTCTTAGGCTCGGTTCACACTTGTGCGATGCGGGAACGCTGCGAATATGCAGCGTGTTACCGCATCGCATCCACACATCTGGCAGTTCCCACTGCCATATGCGATACGCAGGGGGTGTCAATTAAACGTTAACGACACCCCCAGTTTGATTGCATTTTGCAGTGCGATCTGAGAGTACGCACAGAATCGCATCGCACAAGTGTGAACCACTGTGCGATTTGATTTTGATGCGGCTCAAAAAATGCCTCCTGTGCGTCTTTGGTGCGGATGCAGTGCGAATTCAGCCATACAAAGTGTATGGCTGAAATTCGCACCACACATGAGATCGCATGTAATGAAGGAGCAGTGCGCTCCGAATTAAATGCGATCTCCGCAGCCGCACGAGTGTGAACGGGCACTTAAAAAGCTTTGAAATTACCTGGGAAACTGGCATTGTCTGAAACCGGAAATGGCAAACCGGAAGTGACCTCCTTAAAACCGGAAGTGACATTAAAACACTTTTCTCCTTGACATTTTGGGCTTTAAAGTGTTGTTGTATCCGTTTTGGGGACTTTTGATCCCGTTTTGACACATTTTCTGCCTCCCTAAGCTTTTGGCCAAAGATGTGAACATTTTAAGGGCAAAACCCCCAAAATATGCAAAATTTAATTTTGGGACCATTTTACCTGTGTTTGCTTCCTTTTACCAAGAAATGACCAGAGAGATGAAAAATGACTGGATTTCAGTCTTAGGCTCGGTTCACACTTGTGCGATGCGGGAACGCTGCCAATATGCAGCTTGTTACCGCATCGCATCCACACATCTGGCAGTTCCCCCTGCCATATGCGATACGCAGGGGGTGTCAATTAAACGTTAACGACACCCCCAGTTTGATTGCATATCGCAGTGCGATCTGCAAGTACGCACAGAATCGCATCGCACAAGTGTGAACCACTGTGCGATTTGATTTTGATGCGGCTCAAAAAATGCCTCCTGTGCGTCTTTGGTGCGGATGCAGTGCGAATTCAGCCATACAAAGTGTATGGCTGAAATTCGCACCGCACATGAGATCGCATGTAATGAAGGAGCAGTGCGCTCCGAATTAAATGTGATCTCCGCAGCCGCACGAGTGTGAACGGGCACTTAAAAAGCTTTGAAATCACCTGGGAAACTGGCATTGTCTGAGACCGGAAATGGCAAACCGGAAGTGACCTCCTTAAAACCGGAAGTGACATTAAAACACTTTTCTCCTTGACATTTTGGGCTTGAAAGTGTTGTTGTATCCGTTTTGGGGACTTTTGTTCCCGTTTTGACACATTTTCTGCCTCCCTAAGCCTTTGGCCAAAGATGTGAACATTTTAAGTGCAAAACCCCCAAAATATGCAAAATTTAATTTTGGGACCATTTTACCTGTGTTTGCTTCCTTTTACCAAGAAATGACCAGAGATGAAAAATGACTGGATTTCAGTCTTAGGCTCGGTTCCCACTTGTGCGATGCGGGAACGCTGCGAATATGCAGCGTGTTACCGCATCGCATCCACACATCTGGCAGTTCCCACTGCCATATGCGATACGCAGGGGGTGTCAATTAAACGTTAACGACACCCCCAGTTTGATTGCATTTTGCAGTGCGATCTGAGAGTACGCACAGAATCGCATCGCACAAGTGTGAACCACTGTGCGATTTGATTTTGATGCGGCTCAAAAAATGCCTCCTGTGCGTCTTTGGTGCGGATGCAGTGCGAATTCAGCCATACAAAGTGTATGGCTGAAATTCGCACCACACATGAGATCGCATGTAATGAAGGAGCAGTGCGCTCCGAATTAAATGCGATCTCCGCAGCCGCACGAGTGTGAACGGGCACTTAAAAAGCTTTGAAATTACCTGGGAAACTGGCATTGTCTGAAACCGGAAATGGCAAACCGGAAGTGACCTCCTTAAAACCGGAAGTGACATTAAAACACTTTTCTCCTTGACATTTTGGGCTTTAAAGTGTTGTTGTATCCGTTTTGGGGACTTTTGATCCCGTTTTGACACATTTTCTGCCTCCCTAAGCTTTTGGCCAAAGATGTGAACATTTTAAGGGCAAAACCCCCAAAATATGCAAAATTTAATTTTGGGACCATTTTACCTGTGTTTGCTTCCTTTTACCAAGAAATGACCAGAGAGATGAAAAATGACTGGATTTCAGTCTTAGGCTCGGTTCACACTTGTGCAATGCGGGAACGCTGCCAATATGCAGCGTGTTACCGCATCGCATCAACGCATCTAGCAGTTCCCACTCTCATATGCGATACGCAGGGGGTGTCAATTAAACGTTAACGACACCCCCAGTTTGATTGCATATCGCAGTGCGATCTGCAAGTAAGCACAGAATCGGATCGCACAAGTGTGAGCCACTGTGCGATTTGATTTTGATGCGACTCAAAAAATGCCTCCTGTGCGTCTTTGGTGCGGATGCAGTGCGAATTTAGCCATACAAAGTGTATGGCTGAAATTCGCACCGCACATAAGATCGCATGTAATGAAGGAGCAGTGCGCTCCTAATTAAATGCGATCTCCGCAGCTGCACGAGTGTGAACGGCACTTAAAAAGCTTTGAAATTACCTGGGAAAGTGGCATTGTCTGAAACCGGAAATGGCAAACCGGAAGTGACCTCCTTAAAACCGGAAGTGGCATTAAAACACTTTTCTCCTTGACATTTTGGGCTTTAAAGTGTTGTTGTATCCGTTTTGGGGACTTTTGATCCCGTTTTGACACATTTTGTGCCTCCCTAAGCTTTTGGCCAAAGATGTGAACATTTTAAGGGCAAAACCCCCAAAATATGCAAAATTTTATTTTAGGACCATTTTACCTGTGTTTGCTTCCTTTTACCAAGAAATGACCAGAGAGATGAAAAATGACTGGATTTCAGTCTTAGGCTCGGTTCACACTTGTGCGATGCGGGAACGCTGCCAATATGCAGCGTGTTACCGCATCGCATCCACACATCTGGCAGTTCCCACTGCCATATGCGATACGCAGGGGGTGTCAATTAAACGTTAACGACACCCCCAGTTTGATTGCATTTTGCAGTGCGATCTGCAAGTACGCACAGAATCGCATCGCACAAGTGTGAGCCACTGTGCGATTTGATTTTGATGCGACTCAAAAAATGCCTCCTGTGCGTCTTTGGTGCGGATGCAGTGCGAATTTAGCCATAGAAAGTGTATGGCTGAAATTCGCACCGCACATGAGATCGCATGTAACGAAGGAGCAGTGTGCTCCGAATTAAATGTGATCTCCGCAGCCGCACGAGTGTGAACGGGCACTTTAAAAGCTTTGAAATTACCTGGGAAACTGGCATTGTCTGAAACCGGAAGTGGCAAACCGGAAGTGACCTCCTTAAATCCGGAAGTGACATTAAAACACTTTTCTCCTTGACATTTTGGGCTTTAAAGTGTTGTTGTATCCGTTTTGGGGACTTTTGATCCCGTTTTGACACATTTTCTGCCTCCCTAAGCCTTTGGCCAAAGATGTGAACATTTTAAGTGCAAAACCCCCAAAATATGCAAAATTTAATTTTGGGACCATTTTACCTGTGTTTGCTTCCTTTTACCAAGAAATGACCAGAGATGAAAAATGACTGGATTTCAGTCTTAGGCTCGGTTCCCACTTGTGCGATGCGGGAACGCTGCCAATATGCAGCTTGTTACCGCATCGCATCCACACATCTGGCAGTTCCCCCTGCCATATGCGATACGCAGGGGGTGTCAATTAAACGTTAACGACACCCCCAGTTTGATTGCATATCGCAGTGCGATCTGCAAGTACGCACAGAATCGCATCGCACAAGTGTGAACCACTGTGCGATTTGATTTTGATGCGGCTCAAAAAATGCCTCCTGTGCGTCTTTGGTGCGGATGCAGTGCGAATTCAGCCATACAAAGTGTATGGCTGAAATTCGCACCGCACATGAGATCGCATGTAATGAAGGAGCAGTGCGCTCCGAATTAAATGTGATCTCCGCAGCCGCACGAGTGTGAACGGGCACTTAAAAAGCTTTGAAATCACCTGGGAAACTGGCATTGTCTGAGACCGGAAATGGCAAACCGGAAGTGACCTCCTTAAAACCGGAAGTGACATTAAAACACTTTTCTCCTTGACATTTTGGGCTTGAAAGTGTTGTTGTATCCGTTTTGGGGACTTTTGTTCCCGTTTTGACACATTTTCTGCCTCCCTAAGCCTTTGGCCAAAGATGTGAACATTTTAAGTGCAAAACCCCCAAAATATGCAAAATTTAATTTTGGGACCATTTTACCTGTGTTTGCTTCCTTTTACCAAGAAATGACCAGAGATGAAAAATGACTGGATTTCAGTCTTAGGCTCGGTTCCCACTTGTGCGATGCGGGAACGCTGCGAATATGCAGCGTGTTACCGCATCGCATCCACACATCTGGCAGTTCCCACTGCCATATGCGATACGCAGGGGGTGTCAATTAAACGTTAACGACACCCCCAGTTTGATTGCATTTTGCAGTGCGATCTGAGAGTACGCACAGAATCGCATCGCACAAGTGTGAACCACTGTGCGATTTGATTTTGATGCGGCTCAAAAAATGCCTCCTGTGCGTCTTTGGTGCGGATGCAGTGCGAATTCAGCCATACAAAGTGTATGGCTGAAATTCGCACCACACATGAGATCGCATGTAATGAAGGAGCAGTGCGCTCCGAATTAAATGCGATCTCCGCAGCCGCACGAGTGTGAACGGGCACTTAAAAAGCTTTGAAATTACCTGGGAAACTGGCATTGTCTGAAACCGGAAATGGCAAACCGGAAGTGACCTCCTTAAAACCGGAAGTGACATTAAAACACTTTTCTCCTTGACATTTTGGGCTTTAAAGTGTTGTTGTATCCGTTTTGGGGACTTTTGATCCCGTTTTGACACATTTTCTGCCTCCCTAAGCTTTTGGCCAAAGATGTGAACATTTTAAGGGCAAAACCCCCAAAATATGCAAAATTTAATTTTGGGACCATTTTACCTGTGTTTGCTTCCTTTTACCAAGAAATGACCAGAGAGATGAAAAATGACTGGATTTCAGTCTTAGGCTCGGTTCACACTTGTGCAATGCGGGAACGCTGCCAATATGCAGCGTGTTACCGCATCGCATCAACGCATCTAGCAGTTCCCACTCTCATATGCGATACGCAGGGGGTGTCAATTAAACGTTAACGACACCCCCAGTTTGATTGCATATCGCAGTGCGATCTGCAAGTAAGCACAGAATCGGATCGCACAAGTGTGAGCCACTGTGCGATTTGATTTTGATGCGACTCAAAAAATGCCTCCTGTGCGTCTTTGGTGCGGATGCAGTGCGAATTTAGCCATACAAAGTGTATGGCTGAAATTCGCACCGCACATAAGATCGCATGTAATGAAGGAGCAGTGCGCTCCGAATTAAATGCGATCTCCGCAGCTGCACGAGTGTGAACGGCACTTAAAAAGCTTTGAAATTACCTGGGAAAGTGGCATTGTCTGAAACCGGAAATGGCAAACCGGAAGTGACCTCCTTAAAACCGGAAGTGGCATTAAAACACTTTTCTCCTTGACATTTTGGGCTTTAAAGTGTTGTTGTATCCGTTTTGGGGACTTTTGATCCCGTTTTGACACATTTTGTGCCTCCCTAAGCTTTTGGCCAAAGATGTGAACATTTTAAGGGCAAAACCCCCAAAATATGCAAAATTTTATTTTAGGACCATTTTACCTGTGTTTGCTTCCTTTTACCAAGAAATGACCAGAGAGATGAAAAATGACTGGATTTCAGTCTTAGGCTCGGTTCACACTTGTGCGATGCGGGAACGCTGCCAATATGCAGCGTGTTACCGCATCGCATCCACACATCTGGCAGTTCCCACTGCCATATGCGATACGCAGGGGGTGTCAATTAAACGTTAACGACACCCCCAGTTTGATTGCATTTTGCAGTGCGATCTGCAAGTACGCACAGAATCGCATCGCACAAGTGTGAACCACTGTGCGATTTGATTTTGATGCGACTCAAAAAATGCCTCCTGTGCGTCTTTGGTGCGGATGCAGTGCGAATTTAGCCATAGAAAGTGTATGGCTGAAATTCGCACCGCACATGAGATCGCATGTAACGAAGGAGCAGTGTGCTCCGAATTAAATGCGATCTCCGCAGCCGCACGAGTGTGAACGGGCACTTTAAAAGCTTTGAAATTACCTGGGAAACTGGCATTGTCTGAAACCGGAAGTGGCAAACCGGAAGTGACCTCCTTAAATCCGGAAGTGACATTAAAACACTTTTCTCCTTGACATATTGGGCTTTAAAGTGTTGTTGTATCCGTTTTGGGGACTTTTGATCCCGTTTTGACACATTTTCTGCCTCCCTAAGCCTTTGGCCAAAGATGTGAACATTTTAAGTGCAAAACCCCCAAAATATGCAAAATTTAATTTTGGGACCATTTTACCTGTGTTTGCTTCCTTTTACCAAGAAATGACCAGAGATGAAAAATGACTGGATTTCAGTCTTAGGCTCGGTTCACACTTGTGCAATGCGGGAACGCTGCCAATATGCAGCGTGTTACCGCATCGCATCAACGCATCTAGCAGTTCCCACTGCCATATGCTATACGCAGGGGGTGTCAATTAAAAGTTAACGACACCCCCAGTTTGATTGCATATCGCAGTGCGATCTGCAAGTAAGCACAGAATCGGATCGCACAAGTGTGAGCCATTGTGCGATTTGATTTTGATGCGACTCAAAAAATGCCTCCTGTGCGTCTTTGGTGCGGATGCAGTGCGAATTTAGCCATACAAAGTGTATGGCTGAAATTCGCACCGCACATGAGATCGCATGTAATGAAGGAGCAGTGCGTTCCGAATTAAATGCGATCTCCGCAGCCGCATGAGTGTGAACGGGCACTTAAAAAGCTTTGAAATTACCTGGGAAACTGGCATTGTCTGAAACCGGAAATGGCAAACCGGAAGTGACCTCCTTAAAACCGGAAGTGGCATTAAAACACTTTTCTCCTTGACATTTTGGGCTTTAAATTGTTGTTGTATCCGTTTTGGGGACTTTTGATCCCGTTTTGACACATTTTCTGCCTCCCTAAGCTTTTGGCCAAAGATGTGAACATTTTAAGGGCAAAACCCCCAAAATATGCAAAATTTAATTTTGGGACCATTTTACCTGTGTTTGCTTCCTTTTACCAAGAAATGACCAGAGAGATGAAAAATGACTGGATTTCAGTCTTAGGCTCGGTTCACACTTGTGCGATGCGGGAACGCTGCCAATATGCAGCGTGTTACCGCATCGCATCCACACATCTGGCAGTTCCCCCTGCCATATGCGATACGCAGGGGGTGTCAATTAAACGTTAACGACACCCCCAGTTTTATTGCATATCGCAGTGCGATCTGCAAGTACGCACAGAATCGCATCGCACAAGTGTGAACCACTGTGCGATTTGATTTTGATGCGGCTCAAAAAATGCCTCCTGTGCGTCTTTGGTGCGGATGCAGTGCGAATTCAGCCATACAAAGTGTATGGCTGAAATTCGCACCGCGCATGAGATCGCATGTAATCAAGGAGCAGTGCGCTCCGAATTAAATGCGATCTCCGCAGCCGCACAAGTGTGAACCAGCACTTAAAAAGCTTTGAAATTACCTGGGAAACTGGCATTTTCTGAACCCGTAAGTGGCAAACCGGAAGTGACCTCCTTAAAACCGGAAGTGGCATTAAAACACTTTTCTCCTTGACATTTTGGGCTTTAAAGTGTTGTTGTATCCGTTTTGGGGACTTTTGATCCCGTTTTGACACATTTTCTGCCTCCCTAAGCCTTTGGCCAAAGATGTGAACATTTTAAGGGCAAAACCCCCAAAATATGCAAAATTTAATTTTGGGACCATTTTACCTGTGTTTTCTTCCTTTTACCAAGAAATGACCAGAGAGATGAAAAATGACTGGATTTCAGTCTTAGGCTCGGTTCACACTTGTGCAATGCGGGAACGCTGCCAATATGCAGCGTGTTACCGCATCGCATCAACGCATCTAGCAGTTCCCACTGCCATATGCTATACGCAGGGGGTGTCAATTAAAAGTTAACGACACCCCCAGTTTGATTGCATATCGCAGTGCGATCTGCAAGTAAGCACAGAATCGGATCGCACAAGTGTGAGCCACTGTGCGATTTGATTTTGATGCGACTCAAAAAATGCCTCCTGTGCGTCTTTGGTGCGGATGCAGTGCGAATTTAGCCATACAAAGTGTATGGCTGAAATTCGCACCGCACATGAGATCGCATGTAATGAAGGAGCAGTGCGCTCCGAATTAAATGCGATCTCCGCAGCCGCATGAGTGTGAACGGGCACTTAAAAAGCTTTGAAATTACCTGGGAAACTGGCATTGTCTGAAACCGGAAATGGCAAACCGGAAGTGACCTCCTTAAAACCGGAAGTGGCATTAAAACACTTTTCTCCTTGACATTTTGGGCTTTAAATTGTTGTTGTATCCGTTTTGGGGACTTTTGATCCCGTTTTGACACATTTTCTGCCTCCCTAAGCCTTTGGCCAAAGATGTGAACATTTTAAGGGCAAAACCCCCAAAATATGCAAAATTTAATTTTGGGACCATTTTACCTGTGTTTGCTTCCTTTTACCAAGAAATGACCAGAGAGATGAAAAATGACTGGATTTCAGTCTTAGGCTCGGTTCACACTTGTGCGATGCGGGAACGCTGCCAATATGCAGCGTGTTACCGCATCGCATCCACACATCTGGCAGTTCCCACTGCCATATGCGATACGCAGGGGGTGTCAATTAAACGTTAACGACACCCCCAGTTTGATTGCATATCGCAGTGCGATCTGCAAGTACGCACAGAATCGCATCGCACAAGTGTGAACCACTGTGCGATTTGATTTTGATGCGACTCAAAAAATGCCTCCTGTGCGTCTTTGGTGCGGATGCAGTGCGAATTCAGCCATACAAAGTGTATGGCTGAAATTCGCACCACACATATATAGTTACATAGTTACATAGTTACATAGTAGGTGAGGTTGAATAAAGACAATAGTCCATCCAGTTCAACCTGTGTAGGCATGTGTGGCTGTAATCATCTCCCATACCCCTGAATGTTCTGATCCTTGAGATGTAAGTCTAAGAGTCTTTTGAAAGCCACCATACTACCCGCAGAAACCACCTCTTGTGGAAGAGAATTCCACAATCTTGTTGCCCTAACAGTAAAGAACCCCCCGCGTTGCCTGAGGTTAAAACGCTTCTCCTCTAATCGCATTGTATGCCCTCGAGTCCTCATGCAATCCCTTCGAATGAACAGCTTTTTATCTAAGCTGGGATCCCCATTAAGATATTTATAAATTGCTATCATGTCCCCCCTCAGACGTCTCTTCTCCAGGGAGAATAAATCGAGCGATTGTAGACGCTCTTCATAGTCAAGGTCCTCCAATCCCCTAATTAGTTTAGTTGCCCTTCTCTGGACTCTCTCCAGCTCCAACACATCCCTCCTGAGGACTGGCGACCAGAACTGGACGGAATACTCCAGATGCGGTCGGACCAGAGTTTTATAAAGTGGAAGGATTATAGTCTTATCTCTGGAATGCATCCCTTTCTTTATGCATGCTAATATTCTGTTGGCTTTGGAAGCTGCCGCTTGACATTGCATGCTGTTTCCTAATCTATCATCAACCAATACTCCCAGATCCTTCTCCATTTTTGATTCCCCCAAGGGCTCCCCTCCTAACGTGTATTGTGATTTTATGTTTTTAGTCCCCAAGTGCAAAACCTTACACTTCTCCACGTTAAACCTCATTTGCCATGTCGTTGCCCACTCTGTTATTTTGTCCAGGTCATTCTGCAGGATATCTGCTTCATGTTGTGAAGTTATTGCCCTGCCCAATTTTGTGTCATCTGCAAAAACTGATATCGAACTACTGATCCCGACCTCAATGTTGTTTATGAATAAATTGAACAAGGTTGGTCCCAGGACTGAGCCTTGGGGGACCCCGCTTACCACCTCAGACCAGTCTGAGTATGCGCTGTTTATTACTACCCTTTGGACCCGCCTTTTTAGCCAGTTCCGTATCCAAGAGCAAACCCTGCTATCGATACCTGCAGACCTTATTTTATAAATTAAGCGCTTGTGGGGAACTGTATCAAACGCCTTAGCGAAATCCAAGTACACCACATCCACTGGTCTCCCCCTATCTAGCTCACAGCTCACCTCCTCGTAGAATGTAAGGAGATTGGTTTGACAAGAACGCCCATTTGTAAACCCGTGCTGATTACTGCTGATGATGTTGTTGTCCTTGACAACATGAGATCGCATGTAATGAAGGAGCAGTGCGCTCCGAATTAAATGCGATCTCCGCAGCCGCACGAGTGTGAACGGGCACTTAAAAAGCTTTGAAATTACCTGGGAAACTGGCATTGTCTGAAACCGGAAATGGCAAACCGGAAGTGACCTCCTTAAAACCGGAAGTGACATTAAAACACTTTTCTCCTTGACATTTTGGGCTTTAAAGTGTTGTTGTATCCGTTTTGGGGACTTTTGATCCCGTTTTGACACATTTTCTGCCTCCCTAAGCCTTTGGCCAAAGATGTGAACATTTTAAGTGCAAAACCCCCAAAATATGCAAAATTTAATTTTGGGACCATTTTACCTGTGTTTGCTTCCTTTTACCAAGAAATGACCAGAGATGAAAAATGACTGGATTTCAGTCTTAGGCTCGGTTCCCACTTGTGCGATGCGGGAACGCTGCCAATATGCAGCTTGTTACCGCATCGCATCCACACATCTGGCAGTTCCCCCTGCCATATGCGATACGCAGGGGGTGTCAATTAAACGTTAACGACACCCCCAGTTTGATTGCATATCGCAGTGCGATCTGCAAGTACGCACAGAATCGCATCGCACAAGTGTGAACCACTGTGCGATTTGATTTTGATGCGGCTCAAAAAATGCCTCCTGTGCGTCTTTGGTGCGGATGCAGTGCGAATTCAGCCATACAAAGTGTATGGCTGAAATTCGCACCGCACATGAGATCGCATGTAATGAAGGAGCAGTGCGCTCCGAATTAAATGTGATCTCCGCAGCCGCACGAGTGTGAACGGGCACTTAAAAAGCTTTGAAATCACCTGGGAAACTGGCATTGTCTGAGACCGGAAATGGCAAACCGGAAGTGACCTCCTTAAAACCGGAAGTGACATTAAAACACTTTTCTCCTTGACATTTTGGGCTTGAAAGTGTTGTTGTATCCGTTTTGGGGACTTTTGTTCCCGTTTTGACACATTTTCTGCCTCCCTAAGCCTTTGGCCAAAGATGTGAACATTTTAAGTGCAAAACCCCCAAAATATGCAAAATTTAATTTTGGGACCATTTTACCTGTGTTTGCTTCCTTTTACCAAGAAATGACCAGAGATGAAAAATGACTGGATTTCAGTCTTAGGCTCGGTTCCCACTTGTGCGATGCGGGAACGCTGCGAATATGCAGCGTGTTACCGCATCGCATCCACACATCTGGCAGTTCCCACTGCCATATGCGATACGCAGGGGGTGTCAATTAAACGTTAACGACACCCCCAGTTTGATTGCATTTTGCAGTGCGATCTGAGAGTACGCACAGAATCGCATCGCACAAGTGTGAACCACTGTGCGATTTGATTTTGATGCGGCTCAAAAAATGCCTCCTGTGCGTCTTTGGTGCGGATGCAGTGCGAATTCAGCCATACAAAGTGTATGGCTGAAATTCGCACCACACATGAGATCGCATGTAATGAAGGAGCAGTGCGCTCCGAATTAAATGCGATCTCCGCAGCCGCACGAGTGTGAACGGGCACTTAAAAAGCTTTGAAATTACCTGGGAAACTGGCATTGTCTGAAACCGGAAATGGCAAACCGGAAGTGACCTCCTTAAAACCGGAAGTGACATTAAAACACTTTTCTCCTTGACATTTTGGGCTTTAAAGTGTTGTTGTATCCGTTTTGGGGACTTTTGATCCCGTTTTGACACATTTTCTGCCTCCCTAAGCTTTTGGCCAAAGATGTGAACATTTTAAGGGCAAAACCCCCAAAATATGCAAAATTTAATTTTGGGACCATTTTACCTGTGTTTGCTTCCTTTTACCAAGAAATGACCAGAGAGATGAAAAATGACTGGATTTCAGTCTTAGGCTCGGTTCACACTTGTGCAATGCGGGAACGCTGCCAATATGCAGCGTGTTACCGCATCGCATCAACGCATCTAGCAGTTCCCACTCTCATATGCGATACGCAGGGGGTGTCAATTAAACGTTAACGACACCCCCAGTTTGATTGCATATCGCAGTGCGATCTGCAAGTAAGCACAGAATCGGATCGCACAAGTGTGAGCCACTGTGCGATTTGATTTTGATGCGACTCAAAAAATGCCTCCTGTGCGTCTTTGGTGCGGATGCAGTGCGAATTTAGCCATACAAAGTGTATGGCTGAAATTCGCACCGCACATAAGATCGCATGTAATGAAGGAGCAGTGCGCTCCGAATTAAATGCGATCTCCGCAGCTGCACGAGTGTGAACGGCACTTAAAAAGCTTTGAAATTACCTGGGAAAGTGGCATTGTCTGAAACCGGAAATGGCAAACCGGAAGTGACCTCCTTAAAACCGGAAGTGGCATTAAAACACTTTTCTCCTTGACATTTTGGGCTTTAAAGTGTTGTTGTATCCGTTTTGGGGACTTTTGATCCCGTTTTGACACATTTTGTGCCTCCCTAAGCTTTTGGCCAAAGATGTGAACATTTTAAGGGCAAAACCCCCAAAATATGCAAAATTTTATTTTAGGACCATTTTACCTGTGTTTGCTTCCTTTTACCAAGAAATGACCAGAGAGATGAAAAATGACTGGATTTCAGTCTTAGGCTCGGTTCACACTTGTGCGATGCGGGAACGCTGCCAATATGCAGCGTGTTACCGCATCGCATCCACACATCTGGCAGTTCCCACTGCCATATGCGATACGCAGGGGGTGTCAATTAAACGTTAACGACACCCCCAGTTTGATTGCATTTTGCAGTGCGATCTGCAAGTACGCACAGAATCGCATCGCACAAGTGTGAACCACTGTGCGATTTGATTTTGATGCGACTCAAAAAATGCCTCCTGTGCGTCTTTGGTGCGGATGCAGTGCGAATTTAGCCATAGAAAGTGTATGGCTGAAATTCGCACCGCACATGAGATCGCATGTAACGAAGGAGCAGTGTGCTCCGAATTAAATGCGATCTCCGCAGCCGCACGAGTGTGAACGGGCACTTTAAAAGCTTTGAAATTACCTGGGAAACTGGCATTGTCTGAAACCGGAAGTGGCAAACCGGAAGTGACCTCCTTAAATCCGGAAGTGACATTAAAACACTTTTCTCCTTGACATATTGGGCTTTAAAGTGTTGTTGTATCCGTTTTGGGGACTTTTGATCCCGTTTTGACACATTTTCTGCCTCCCTAAGCCTTTGGCCAAAGATGTGAACATTTTAAGTGCAAAACCCCCAAAATATGCAAAATTTAATTTTGGGACCATTTTACCTGTGTTTGCTTCCTTTTACCAAGAAATGACCAGAGATGAAAAATGACTGGATTTCAGTCTTAGGCTCGGTTCACACTTGTGCAATGCGGGAACGCTGCCAATATGCAGCGTGTTACCGCATCGCATCAACGCATCTAGCAGTTCCCACTGCCATATGCTATACGCAGGGGGTGTCAATTAAAAGTTAACGACACCCCCAGTTTGATTGCATATCGCAGTGCGATCTGCAAGTAAGCACAGAATCGGATCGCACAAGTGTGAGCCACTGTGCGATTTGATTTTGATGCGACTCAAAAAATGCCTCCTGTGCGTCTTTGGTGCGGATGCAGTGCGAATTTAGCCATACAAAGTGTATGGCTGAAATTCGCACCGCACATGAGATCGCATGTAATGAAGGAGCAGTGCGTTCCGAATTAAATGCGATCTCCGCAGCCGCATGAGTGTGAACGGGCACTTAAAAAGCTTTGAAATTACCTGGGAAACTGGCATTGTCTGAAACCGGAAATGGCAAACCGGAAGTGACCTCCTTAAAACCGGAAGTGGCATTAAAACACTTTTCTCCTTGACATTTTGGGCTTTAAATTGTTGTTGTATCCGTTTTGGGGACTTTTGATCCCGTTTTGACACATTTTCTGCCTCCCTAAGCTTTTGGCCAAAGATGTGAACATTTTAAGGGCAAAACCCCCAAAATATGCAAAATTTAATTTTGGGACCATTTTACCTGTGTTTGCTTCCTTTTACCAAGAAATGACCAGAGAGATGAAAAATGACTGGATTTCAGTCTTAGGCTCGGTTCACACTTGTGCGATGCGGGAACGCTGCCAATATGCAGCGTGTTACCGCATCGCATCCACACATCTGGCAGTTCCCCCTGCCATATGCGATACGCAGGGGGTGTCAATTAAACGTTAACGACACCCCCAGTTTTATTGCATATCGCAGTGCGATCTGCAAGTACGCACAGAATCGCATCGCACAAGTGTGAACCACTGTGCGATTTGATTTTGATGCGGCTCAAAAAATGCCTCCTGTGCGTCTTTGGTGCGGATGCAGTGCGAATTCAGCCATACAAAGTGTATGGCTGAAATTCGCACCGCGCATGAGATCGCATGTAATCAAGGAGCAGTGCGCTCCGAATTAAATGCGATCTCCGCAGCCGCACAAGTGTGAACCAGCACTTAAAAAGCTTTGAAATTACCTGGGAAACTGGCATTTTCTGAACCCGTAAGTGGCAAACCGGAAGTGACCTCCTTAAAACCGGAAGTGGCATTAAAACACTTTTCTCCTTGACATTTTGGGCTTTAAAGTGTTGTTGTATCCGTTTTGGGGACTTTTGATCCCGTTTTGACACATTTTCTGCCTCCCTAAGCCTTTGGCCAAAGATGTGAACATTTTAAGGGCAAAACCCCCAAAATATGCAAAATTTAATTTTGGGACCATTTTACCTGTGTTTTCTTCCTTTTACCAAGAAATGACCAGAGAGATGAAAAATGACTGGATTTCAGTCTTAGGCTCGGTTCACACTTGTGCAATGCGGGAACGCTGCCAATATGCAGCGTGTTACCGCATCGCATCAACGCATCTAGCAGTTCCCACTGCCATATGCTATACGCAGGGGGTGTCAATTAAAAGTTAACGACACCCCCAGTTTGATTGCATATCGCAGTGCGATCTGCAAGTAAGCACAGAATCGGATCGCACAAGTGTGAGCCACTGTGCGATTTGATTTTGATGCGACTCAAAAAATGCCTCCTGTGCGTCTTTGGTGCGGATGCAGTGCGAATTTAGCCATACAAAGTGTATGGCTGAAATTCGCACCGCACATGAGATCGCATGTAATGAAGGAGCAGTGCGCTCCGAATTAAATGCGATCTCCGCAGCCGCATGAGTGTGAACGGGCACTTAAAAAGCTTTGAAATTACCTGGGAAACTGGCATTGTCTGAAACCGGAAATGGCAAACCGGAAGTGACCTCCTTAAAACCGGAAGTGGCATTAAAACACTTTTCTCCTTGACATTTTGGGCTTTAAATTGTTGTTGTATCCGTTTTGGGGACTTTTGATCCCGTTTTGACACATTTTCTGCCTCCCTAAGCCTTTGGCCAAAGATGTGAACATTTTAAGGGCAAAACCCCCAAAATATGCAAAATTTAATTTTGGGACCATTTTACCTGTGTTTGCTTCCTTTTACCAAGAAATGACCAGAGAGATGAAAAATGACTGGATTTCAGTCTTAGGCTCGGTTCACACTTGTGCGATGCGGGAACGCTGCCAATATGCAGCGTGTTACCGCATCGCATCCACACATCTGGCAGTTCCCACTGCCATATGCGATACGCAGGGGGTGTCAATTAAACGTTAACGACACCCCCAGTTTGATTGCATATCGCAGTGCGATCTGCAAGTACGCACAGAATCGCATCGCACAAGTGTGAACCACTGTGCGATTTGATTTTGATGCGACTCAAAAAATGCCTCCTGTGCGTCTTTGGTGCGGATGCAGTGCGAATTCAGCCATACAAAGTGTATGGCTGAAATTCGCACCACACATGAGATCGCATGTAATGAAGGAGCAGTGCGCTCCGAATTAAATGCGATCTCCGCAGCCGCACGAGTGTGAACGGGCACTTAAAAAGCTTTGAAATTACCTGGGAAACTGGCATTGTCTGAAACCGGAAATGGCAAACCGGAAGTGACCTCCTTAAAACCGGAAGTGACATTAAAACACTTTTCTCCTTGACATTTTGGGCTTTAAAGTGTTGTTGTATCCGTTTTGGGGACTTTTGATCCCGTTTTGACACATTTTCTGCCTCCCTAAGCTTTTGGCCAAAGATGTGAACATTTTAAGGGCAAAACCCCCAAAATATGCAAAATTTAATTTTGGGACCATTTTACCTGTGTTTGCTTCCTTTTACCAAGAAATGACCAGAGAGATGAAAAATGACTGGATTTCAGTCTTAGGCTCGGTTCACACTTGTGCGATGCGGGAACGCTGCCAATATGCAGCTTGTTACCGCATCGCATCCACACATCTGGCAGTTCCCCCTGCCATATGCGATACGCAGGGGGTGTCAATTAAACGTTAACGACACCCCCAGTTTGATTGCATATCGCAGTGCGATCTGCAAGTACGCACAGAATCGCATCGCACAAGTGTGAACCACTGTGCGATTTGATTTTGATGCGGCTCAAAAAATGCCTCCTGTGCGTCTTTGGTGCGGATGCAGTGCGAATTCAGCCATACAAAGTGTATGGCTGAAATTTGCACCGCACATGAGATCGCATGTAATGAAGGAGCAGTGCGCTCCGAATTAAATGTGATCTCCGCAGCCGCACGAGTGTGAACGGGCACTTAAAAAGCTTTGAAATCACCTGGGAAACTGGCATTGTCTGAGACCGGAAATGGCAAACCGGAAGTGACCTCCTTAAAACCGGAAGTGACATTAAAACACTTTTCTCCTTGACATTTTGGGCTTGAAAGTGTTGTTGTATCCGTTTTGGGGACTTTTGTTCCCGTTTTGACACATTTTCTGCCTCCCTAAGCCTTTGGCCAAAGATGTGAACATTTTAAGTGCAAAACCCCCAAAATATGCAAAATTTAATTTTGGGACCATTTTACCTGTGTTTGCTTCCTTTTACCAAGAAATGACCAGAGATGAAAAATGACTGGATTTCAGTCTTAGGCTCGGTTCCCACTTGTGCGATGCGGGAACGCTGCGAATATGCAGCGTGTTACCGCATCGCATCCACACATCTGGCAGTTCCCACTGCCATATGCGATACGCAGGGGGTGTCAATTAAACGTTAACGACACCCCCAGTTTGATTGCATTTTGCAGTGCGATCTGAGAGTACGCACAGAATCGCATCGCACAAGTGTGAACCACTGTGCGATTTGATTTTGATGCGGCTCAAAAAATGCCTCCTGTGCGTCTTTGGTGCGGATGCAGTGCGAATTCAGCCATACAAAGTGTATGGCTGAAATTCGCACCACACATGAGATCGCATGTAATGAAGGAGCAGTGCGCTCCGAATTAAATGCGATCTCCGCAGCCGCACGAGTGTGAACGGGCACTTAAAAAGCTTTGAAATTACCTGGGAAACTGGCATTGTCTGAAACCGGAAATGGCAAACCGGAAGTGACCTCCTTAAAACCGGAAGTGACATTAAAACACTTTTCTCCTTGACATTTTGGGCTTTAAAGTGTTGTTGTATCCGTTTTGGGGACTTTTGATCCCGTTTTGACACATTTTCTGCCTCCCTAAGCTTTTGGCCAAAGATGTGAACATTTTAAGGGCAAAACCCCCAAAATATGCAAAATTTAATTTTGGGACCATTTTACCTGTGTTTGCTTCCTTTTACCAAGAAATGACCAGAGAGATGAAAAATGACTGGATTTCAGTCTTAGGCTCGGTTCACACTTGTGCAATGCGGGAACGCTGCCAATATGCAGCGTGTTACCGCATCGCATCAACGCATCTAGCAGTTCCCACTCTCATATGCGATACGCAGGGGGTGTCAATTAAACGTTAACGACACCCCCAGTTTGATTGCATATCGCAGTGCGATCTGCAAGTAAGCACAGAATCGGATCGCACAAGTGTGAGCCACTGTGCGATTTGATTTTGATGCGACTCAAAAAATGCCTCCTGTGCGTCTTTGGTGCGGATGCAGTGCGAATTTAGCCATACAAAGTGTATGGCTGAAATTCGCACCGCACATAAGATCGCATGTAATGAAGGAGCAGTGCGCTCCTAATTAAATGCGATCTCCGCAGCTGCACGAGTGTGAACGGCACTTAAAAAGCTTTGAAATTACCTGGGAAAGTGGCATTGTCTGAAACCGGAAATGGCAAACCGGAAGTGACCTCCTTAAAACCGGAAGTGGCATTAAAACACTTTTCTCCTTGACATTTTGGGCTTTAAAGTGTTGTTGTATCCGTTTTGGGGACTTTTGATCCCGTTTTGACACATTTTGTGCCTCCCTAAGCTTTTGGCCAAAGATGTGAACATTTTAAGGGCAAAACCCCCAAAATATGCAAAATTTTATTTTAGGACCATTTTACCTGTGTTTGCTTCCTTTTACCAAGAAATGACCAGAGAGATGAAAAATGACTGGATTTCAGTCTTAGGCTCGGTTCACACTTGTGCGATGCGGGAACGCTGCCAATATGCAGCGTGTTACCGCATCGCATCCACACATCTGGCAGTTCCCCCTGCCATATGCGATACGCAGGGGGTGTCAATTAAACGTTAACGACACCCCCAGTTTGATTGCATTTTGCAGTGCGATCTGCAAGTACGCACAGAATCGCATCGCACAAGTGTGAACCACTGTGCGATTTGATTTTGATGCGACTCAAAAAATGCCTCCTGTGCGTCTTTGGTGCGGATGCAGTGCGAATTTAGCCATAGAAAGTGTATGGCTGAAATTCGCACCGCACATGAGATCGCATGTAACGAAGGAGCAGTGTGCTCCGAATTAAATGCGATCTCCGCAGCCGCACGAGTGTGAACGGGCACTTTAAAAGCTTTGAAATTACCTGGGAAACTGGCATTGTCTGAAACCGGAAGTGGCAAACCGGAAGTGACCTCCTTAAATCCGGAAGTGACATTAAAACACTTTTCTCCTTGACATTTTGGGCTTTAAAGTGTTGTTGTATCCGTTTTGGGGACTTTTGATCCCGTTTTGACACATTTTCTGCCTCCCTAAGCCTTTGGCCAAAGATGTGAACATTTTAAGTGCAAAACCCCCAAAATATGCAAAATTTAATTTTGGGACCATTTTACCTGTGTTTGCTTCCTTTTACCAAGAAATGACCAGAGATGAAAAATGACTGGATTTCAGTCTTAGGCTCGGTTCCCACTTGTGCGATGCGGGAACGCTGCCAATATGCAGCTTGTTACCGCATCGCATCCACACATCTGGCAGTTCCCCCTGCCATATGCGATACGCAGGGGGTGTCAATTAAACGTTAACGACACCCCCAGTTTGATTGCATATCGCAGTGCGATCTGCAAGTACGCACAGAATCGCATCGCACAAGTGTGAACCACTGTGCGATTTGATTTTGATGCGGCTCAAAAAATGCCTCCTGTGCGTCTTTGGTGCGGATGCAGTGCGAATTCAGCCATACAAAGTGTATGGCTGAAATTCGCACCGCACATGAGATCGCATGTAATGAAGGAGCAGTGCGCTCCGAATTAAATGTGATCTCCGCAGCCGCACGAGTGTGAACGGGCACTTAAAAAGCTTTGAAATCACCTGGGAAACTGGCATTGTCTGAGACCGGAAATGGCAAACCGGAAGTGACCTCCTTAAAACCGGAAGTGACATTAAAACACTTTTCTCCTTGACATTTTGGGCTTGAAAGTGTTGTTGTATCCGTTTTGGGGACTTTTGTTCCCGTTTTGACACATTTTCTGCCTCCCTAAGCCTTTGGCCAAAGATGTGAACATTTTAAGTGCAAAACCCCCAAAATATGCAAAATTTAATTTTGGGACCATTTTACCTGTGTTTGCTTCCTTTTACCAAGAAATGACCAGAGATGAAAAATGACTGGATTTCAGTCTTAGGCTCGGTTCCCACTTGTGCGATGCGGGAACGCTGCGAATATGCAGCGTGTTACCGCATCGCATCCACACATCTGGCAGTTCCCACTGCCATATGCGATACGCAGGGGGTGTCAATTAAACGTTAACGACACCCCCAGTTTGATTGCATTTTGCAGTGCGATCTGAGAGTACGCACAGAATCGCATCGCACAAGTGTGAACCACTGTGCGATTTGATTTTGATGCGGCTCAAAAAATGCCTCCTGTGCGTCTTTGGTGCGGATGCAGTGCGAATTCAGCCATACAAAGTGTATGGCTGAAATTCGCACCACACATGAGATCGCATGTAATGAAGGAGCAGTGCGCTCCGAATTAAATGCGATCTCCGCAGCCGCACGAGTGTGAACGGGCACTTAAAAAGCTTTGAAATTACCTGGGAAACTGGCATTGTCTGAAACCGGAAATGGCAAACCGGAAGTGACCTCCTTAAAACCGGAAGTGACATTAAAACACTTTTCTCCTTGACATTTTGGGCTTTAAAGTGTTGTTGTATCCGTTTTGGGGACTTTTGATCCCGTTTTGACACATTTTCTGCCTCCCTAAGCTTTTGGCCAAAGATGTGAACATTTTAAGGGCAAAACCCCCAAAATATGCAAAATTTAATTTTGGGACCATTTTACCTGTGTTTGCTTCCTTTTACCAAGAAATGACCAGAGAGATGAAAAATGACTGGATTTCAGTCTTAGGCTCGGTTCACACTTGTGCAATGCGGGAACGCTGCCAATATGCAGCGTGTTACCGCATCGCATCAACGCATCTAGCAGTTCCCACTCTCATATGCGATACGCAGGGGGTGTCAATTAAACGTTAACGACACCCCCAGTTTGATTGCATATCGCAGTGCGATCTGCAAGTAAGCACAGAATCGGATCGCACAAGTGTGAGCCACTGTGCGATTTGATTTTGATGCGACTCAAAAAATGCCTCCTGTGCGTCTTTGGTGCGGATGCAGTGCGAATTTAGCCATACAAAGTGTATGGCTGAAATTCGCACCGCACATAAGATCGCATGTAATGAAGGAGCAGTGCGCTCCGAATTAAATGCGATCTCCGCAGCTGCACGAGTGTGAACGGCACTTAAAAAGCTTTGAAATTACCTGGGAAAGTGGCATTGTCTGAAACCGGAAATGGCAAACCGGAAGTGACCTCCTTAAAACCGGAAGTGGCATTAAAACACTTTTCTCCTTGACATTTTGGGCTTTAAAGTGTTGTTGTATCCGTTTTGGGGACTTTTGATCCCGTTTTGACACATTTTGTGCCTCCCTAAGCTTTTGGCCAAAGATGTGAACATTTTAAGGGCAAAACCCCCAAAATATGCAAAATTTTATTTTAGGACCATTTTACCTGTGTTTGCTTCCTTTTACCAAGAAATGACCAGAGAGATGAAAAATGACTGGATTTCAGTCTTAGGCTCGGTTCACACTTGTGCGATGCGGGAACGCTGCCAATATGCAGCGTGTTACCGCATCGCATCCACACATCTGGCAGTTCCCACTGCCATATGCGATACGCAGGGGGTGTCAATTAAACGTTAACGACACCCCCAGTTTGATTGCATTTTGCAGTGCGATCTGCAAGTACGCACAGAATCGCATCGCACAAGTGTGAACCACTGTGCGATTTGATTTTGATGCGACTCAAAAAATGCCTCCTGTGCGTCTTTGGTGCGGATGCAGTGCGAATTTAGCCATAGAAAGTGTATGGCTGAAATTCGCACCGCACATGAGATCGCATGTAACGAAGGAGCAGTGTGCTCCGAATTAAATGCGATCTCCGCAGCCGCACGAGTGTGAACGGGCACTTTAAAAGCTTTGAAATTACCTGGGAAACTGGCATTGTCTGAAACCGGAAGTGGCAAACCGGAAGTGACCTCCTTAAATCCGGAAGTGACATTAAAACACTTTTCTCCTTGACATATTGGGCTTTAAAGTGTTGTTGTATCCGTTTTGGGGACTTTTGATCCCGTTTTGACACATTTTCTGCCTCCCTAAGCCTTTGGCCAAAGATGTGAACATTTTAAGTGCAAAACCCCCAAAATATGCAAAATTTAATTTTGGGACCATTTTACCTGTGTTTGCTTCCTTTTACCAAGAAATGACCAGAGATGAAAAATGACTGGATTTCAGTCTTAGGCTCGGTTCCCACTTGTGCGATGCGGGAACGCTGCCAATATGCAGCGTGTTACCGCATTGCATCCACACATCTGGCAGTTCCCACTGCCATATGCGATACGCAGGGGGTGTCAATTAAACGTTAACGACACCCCCAGTTTGATTGCATTTTGCAGTGCGATCTGAGAGTACGCACAGAATCGCATCGCACAAGTGTGAACCACTGTGCGATTTGATTTTGATGCGGCTCAAAAAATGCCTCCTGTGCGTCTTTGGTGCGGATGCAGTGCGAATTCAGCCATACAAAGTGTATGGCTGAAATTCGCACCGCGCATGAGATCGCATGTAATCAAGGAGCAGTGCGCTCCGAATTAAATGCGATCTCCGCAGCCGCACAAGTGTGAACCAGCACTTAAAAAGCTTTGAAATTACCTGGGAAACTGGCATTTTCTGAACCCGTAAGTGGCAAACCGGAAGTGACCTCCTTAAAACCGGAAGTGGCATTAAAACACTTTTCTCCTTGACATTTTGGGCTTTAAAGTGTTGTTGTATCCGTTTTGGGGACTTTTGATCCCGTTTTGACACATTTTCTGCCTCCCTAAGCCTTTGGCCAAAGATGTGAACATTTTAAGGGCAAAACCCCCAAAATATGCAAAATTTAATTTTGGGACCATTTTACCTGTGTTTTCTTCCTTTTACCAAGAAATGACCAGAGAGATGAAAAATGACTGGATTTCAGTCTTAGGCTCGGTTCACACTTGTGCAATGCGGGAACGCTGCCAATATGCAGCGTGTTACCGCATCGCATCAACGCATCTAGCAGTTCCCACTGCCATATGCTATACGCAGGGGGTGTCAATTAAAAGTTAACGACACCCCCAGTTTGATTGCATATCGCAGTGCGATCTGCAAGTAAGCACAGAATCGGATCGCACAAGTGTGAGCCACTGTGCGATTTGATTTTGATGCGACTCAAAAAATGCCTCCTGTGCGTCTTTGGTGCGGATGCAGTGCGAATTTAGCCATACAAAGTGTATGGCTGAAATTCGCACCGCACATGAGATCGCATGTAATGAAGGAGCAGTGCGCTCCGAATTAAATGCGATCTCCGCAGCCGCATGAGTGTGAACGGGCACTTAAAAAGCTTTGAAATTACCTGGGAAACTGGCATTGTCTGAAACCGGAAATGGCAAACCGGAAGTGACCTCCTTAAAACCGGAAGTGGCATTAAAACACTTTTCTCCTTGACATTTTGGGCTTTAAATTGTTGTTGTATCCGTTTTGGGGACTTTTGATCCCGTTTTGACACATTTTCTGCCTCCCTAAGCCTTTGGCCAAAGATGTGAACATTTTAAGGGCAAAACCCCCAAAATATGCAAAATTTAATTTTGGGACCATTTTACCTGTGTTTGCTTCCTTTTACCAAGAAATGACCAGAGAGATGAAAAATGACTGGATTTCAGTCTTAGGCTCGGTTCACACTTGTGCGATGCGGGAACGCTGCCAATATGCAGCGTGTTACCGCATCGCATCCACACATCTGGCAGTTCCCACTGCCATATGCGATACGCAGGGGGTGTCAATTAAACGTTAACGACACCCCCAGTTTGATTGCATATCGCAGTGCGATCTGCAAGTACGCACAGAATCGCATCGCACAAGTGTGAACCACTGTGCGATTTGATTTTGATGCGACTCAAAAAATGCCTCCTGTGCGTCTTTGGTGCGGATGCAGTGCGAATTCAGCCATACAAAGTGTATGGCTGAAATTCGCACCACACATGAGATCGCATGTAATGAAGGAGCAGTGCGCTCCGAATTAAATGCGATCTCCGCAGCCGCACGAGTGTGAACGGGCACTTAAAAAGCTTTGAAATTACCTGGGAAACTGGCATTGTCTGAAACCGGAAATGGCAAACCGGAAGTGACCTCCTTAAAACCGGAAGTGACATTAAAACACTTTTCTCCTTGACATTTTGGGCTTTAAAGTGTTGTTGTATCCGTTTTGGGGACTTTTGATCCCGTTTTGACACATTTTCTGCCTCCCTAAGCTTTTGGCCAAAGATGTGAACATTTTAAGGGCAAAACCCCCAAAATATGCAAAATTTAATTTTGGGACCATTTTACCTGTGTTTGCTTCCTTTTACCAAGAAATGACCAGAGAGATGAAAAATGACTGGATTTCAGTCTTAGGCTCGGTTCACACTTGTGCGATGCGGGAACGCTGCCAATATGCAGCTTGTTACCGCATCGCATCCACACATCTGGCAGTTCCCCCTGCCATATGCGATACGCAGGGGGTGTCAATTAAACGTTAACGACACCCCCAGTTTGATTGCATATCGCAGTGCGATCTGCAAGTACGCACAGAATCGCATCGCACAAGTGTGAACCACTGTGCGATTTGATTTTGATGCGGCTCAAAAAATGCCTCCTGTGCGTCTTTGGTGCGGATGCAGTGCGAATTCAGCCATACAAAGTGTATGGCTGAAATTCGCACCGCACATGAGATCGCATGTAATGAAGGAGCAGTGCGCTCCGAATTAAATGTGATCTCCGCAGCCGCACGAGTGTGAACGGGCACTTAAAAAGCTTTGAAATCACCTGGGAAACTGGCATTGTCTGAGACCGGAAATGGCAAACCGGAAGTGACCTCCTTAAAACCGGAAGTGACATTAAAACACTTTTCTCCTTGACATTTTGGGCTTGAAAGTGTTGTTGTATCCGTTTTGGGGACTTTTGTTCCCGTTTTGACACATTTTCTGCCTCCCTAAGCCTTTGGCCAAAGATGTGAACATTTTAAGTGCAAAACCCCCAAAATATGCAAAATTTAATTTTGGGACCATTTTACCTGTGTTTGCTTCCTTTTACCAAGAAATGACCAGAGATGAAAAATGACTGGATTTCAGTCTTAGGCTCGGTTCCCACTTGTGCGATGCGGGAACGCTGCGAATATGCAGCGTGTTACCGCATCGCATCCACACATCTGGCAGTTCCCACTGCCATATGCGATACGCAGGGGGTGTCAATTAAACGTTAACGACACCCCCAGTTTGATTGCATTTTGCAGTGCGATCTGAGAGTACGCACAGAATCGCATCGCACAAGTGTGAACCACTGTGCGATTTGATTTTGATGCGGCTCAAAAAATGCCTCCTGTGCGTCTTTGGTGCGGATGCAGTGCGAATTCAGCCATACAAAGTGTATGGCTGAAATTCGCACCACACATGAGATCGCATGTAATGAAGGAGCAGTGCGCTCCGAATTAAATGCGATCTCCGCAGCCGCACGAGTGTGAACGGGCACTTAAAAAGCTTTGAAATTACCTGGGAAACTGGCATTGTCTGAAACCGGAAATGGCAAACCGGAAGTGACCTCCTTAAAACCGGAAGTGACATTAAAACACTTTTCTCCTTGACATTTTGGGCTTTAAAGTGTTGTTGTATCCGTTTTGGGGACTTTTGATCCCGTTTTGACACATTTTCTGCCTCCCTAAGCTTTTGGCCAAAGATGTGAACATTTTAAGGGCAAAACCCCCAAAATATGCAAAATTTAATTTTGGGACCATTTTACCTGTGTTTGCTTCCTTTTACCAAGAAATGACCAGAGAGATGAAAAATGACTGGATTTCAGTCTTAGGCTCGGTTCACACTTGTGCAATGCGGGAACGCTGCCAATATGCAGCGTGTTACCGCATCGCATCAACGCATCTAGCAGTTCCCACTCTCATATGCGATACGCAGGGGGTGTCAATTAAACGTTAACGACACCCCCAGTTTGATTGCATATCGCAGTGCGATCTGCAAGTAAGCACAGAATCGGATCGCACAAGTGTGAGCCACTGTGCGATTTGATTTTGATGCGACTCAAAAAATGCCTCCTGTGCGTCTTTGGTGCGGATGCAGTGCGAATTTAGCCATACAAAGTGTATGGCTGAAATTCGCACCGCACATAAGATCGCATGTAATGAAGGAGCAGTGCGCTCCGAATTAAATGCGATCTCCGCAGCTGCACGAGTGTGAACGGCACTTAAAAAGCTTTGAAATTACCTGGGAAAGTGGCATTGTCTGAAACCGGAAATGGCAAACCGGAAGTGACCTCCTTAAAACCGGAAGTGGCATTAAAACACTTTTCTCCTTGACATTTTGGGCTTTAAAGTGTTGTTGTATCCGTTTTGGGGACTTTTGATCCCGTTTTGACACATTTTGTGCCTCCCTAAGCTTTTGGCCAAAGATGTGAACATTTTAAGGGCAAAACCCCCAAAATATGCAAAATTTTATTTTAGGACCATTTTACCTGTGTTTGCTTCCTTTTACCAAGAAATGACCAGAGAGATGAAAAATGACTGGATTTCAGTCTTAGGCTCGGTTCACACTTGTGCGATGCGGGAACGCTGCCAATATGCAGCGTGTTACCGCATCGCATCCACACATCTGGCAGTTCCCACTGCCATATGCGATACGCAGGGGGTGTCAATTAAACGTTAACGACACCCCCAGTTTGATTGCATTTTGCAGTGCGATCTGCAAGTACGCACAGAATCGCATCGCACAAGTGTGAACCACTGTGCGATTTGATTTTGATGCGACTCAAAAAATGCCTCCTGTGCGTCTTTGGTGCGGATGCAGTGCGAATTTAGCCATAGAAAGTGTATGGCTGAAATTCGCACCGCACATGAGATCGCATGTAACGAAGGAGCAGTGTGCTCCGAATTAAATGCGATCTCCGCAGCCGCACAAGTGTGAACCGGCACATAAAAAGCTTTGAAATTACCTGGGAAACTGGCATTGTCTGAAACCGGAAGTGGCAAACCGGAAGTGACCTCCTTAAATCCGGAAGTGACATTAAAACACTTTTCTCCTTGACATATTGGGCTTTAAAGTGTTGTTGTATCCGTTTTGGGGACTTTTGATCCCGTTTTGACACATTTTCTGCCTCCCTAAGCCTTTGGCCAAAGATGTGAACATTTTAAGTGCAAAACCCCCAAAATATGCAAAATTTAATTTTGGGACCATTTTACCTGTGTTTGCTTCCTTTTACCAAGAAATGACCAGAGATGAAAAATGACTGGATTTCAGTCTTAGGCTCGGTTCCCACTTGTGCGATGCGGGAACGCTGCCAATATGCAGCGTGTTACCGCATTGCATCCACACATCTGGCAGTTCCCACTGCCATATGCGATACGCAGGGGGTGTCAATTAAACGTTAACGACACCCCCAGTTTGATTGCATTTTGCAGTGCGATCTGAGAGTACGCACAGAATCGCATCGCACAAGTGTGAACCACTGTGCGATTTGATTTTGATGCGGCTCAAAAAATGCCTCCTGTGCGTCTTTGGTGCGGATGCAGTGCGAATTCAGCCATACAAAGTGTATGGCTGAAATTCGCACCGCGCATGAGATCGCATGTAATCAAGGAGCAGTGCGCTCCGAATTAAATGCGATCTCCGCAGCCGCACAAGTGTGAACCAGCACTTAAAAAGCTTTGAAATTACCTGGGAAACTGGCATTTTCTGAACCCGTAAGTGGCAAACCGGAAGTGACCTCCTTAAAACCGGAAGTGGCATTAAAACACTTTTCTCCTTGACATTTTGGGCTTTAAAGTGTTGTTGTATCCGTTTTGGGGACTTTTGATCCCGTTTTGACACATTTTCTGCCTCCCTAAGCCTTTGGCCAAAGATGTGAACATTTTAAGGGCAAAACCCCCAAAATATGCAAAATTTAATTTTGGGACCATTTTACCTGTGTTTTCTTCCTTTTACCAAGAAATGACCAGAGAGATGAAAAATGACTGGATTTCAGTCTTAGGCTCGGTTCACACTTGTGCAATGCGGGAACGCTGCCAATATGCAGCGTGTTACCGCATCGCATCCACACATCTGGCAGTTCCCCCTGCCATATGCGATACGCAGGGGGTGTCAATTAAACGTTAACGACACCCCCAGTTTGATTGCATTTTGCAGTGCGATCTGCAAGTACGCACAGAATCGCATCGCACAAGTGTGAACCACTGTGCGATTTGATTTTGATGCGACTCAAAAAATGCCTCCTGTGCGTCTTTGGTGCGGATGCAGTGCGAATTTAGCCATAGAAAGTGTATGGCTGAAATTCGCACCGCACATGAGATCGCATGTAACGAAGGAGCAGTGTGCTCCGAATTAAATGCGATCTCCGCAGCCGCACGAGTGTGAACGGGCACTTTAAAAGCTTTGAAATTACCTGGGAAACTGGCATTGTCTGAAACCGGAAGTGGCAAACCGGAAGTGACCTCCTTAAATCCGGAAGTGACATTAAAACACTTTTCTCCTTGACATTTTGGGCTTTAAAGTGTTGTTGTATCCGTTTTGGGGACTTTTGATCCCGTTTTGACACATTTTCTGCCTCCCTAAGCCTTTGGCCAAAGATGTGAACATTTTAAGTGCAAAACCCCCAAAATATGCAAAATTTAATTTTGGGACCATTTTACCTGTGTTTGCTTCCTTTTACCAAGAAATGACCAGAGATGAAAAATGACTGGATTTCAGTCTTAGGCTCGGTTCCCACTTGTGCGATGCGGGAACGCTGCCAATATGCAGCTTGTTACCGCATCGCATCCACACATCTGGCAGTTCCCCCTGCCATATGCGATACGCAGGGGGTGTCAATTAAACGTTAACGACACCCCCAGTTTGATTGCATATCGCAGTGCGATCTGCAAGTACGCACAGAATCGCATCGCACAAGTGTGAACCACTGTGCGATTTGATTTTGATGCGGCTCAAAAAATGCCTCCTGTGCGTCTTTGGTGCGGATGCAGTGCGAATTCAGCCATACAAAGTGTATGGCTGAAATTCGCACCGCACATGAGATCGCATGTAATGAAGGAGCAGTGCGCTCCGAATTAAATGTGATCTCCGCAGCCGCACGAGTGTGAACGGGCACTTAAAAAGCTTTGAAATCACCTGGGAAACTGGCATTGTCTGAGACCGGAAATGGCAAACCGGAAGTGACCTCCTTAAAACCGGAAGTGACATTAAAACACTTTTCTCCTTGACATTTTGGGCTTGAAAGTGTTGTTGTATCCGTTTTGGGGACTTTTGTTCCCGTTTTGACACATTTTCTGCCTCCCTAAGCCTTTGGCCAAAGATGTGAACATTTTAAGTGCAAAACCCCCAAAATATGCAAAATTTAATTTTGGGACCATTTTACCTGTGTTTGCTTCCTTTTACCAAGAAATGACCAGAGATGAAAAATGACTGGATTTCAGTCTTAGGCTCGGTTCCCACTTGTGCGATGCGGGAACGCTGCGAATATGCAGCGTGTTACCGCATCGCATCCACACATCTGGCAGTTCCCACTGCCATATGCGATACGCAGGGGGTGTCAATTAAACGTTAACGACACCCCCAGTTTGATTGCATTTTGCAGTGCGATCTGAGAGTACGCACAGAATCGCATCGCACAAGTGTGAACCACTGTGCGATTTGATTTTGATGCGGCTCAAAAAATGCCTCCTGTGCGTCTTTGGTGCGGATGCAGTGCGAATTCAGCCATACAAAGTGTATGGCTGAAATTCGCACCACACATGAGATCGCATGTAATGAAGGAGCAGTGCGCTCCGAATTAAATGCGATCTCCGCAGCCGCACGAGTGTGAACGGGCACTTAAAAAGCTTTGAAATTACCTGGGAAACTGGCATTGTCTGAAACCGGAAATGGCAAACCGGAAGTGACCTCCTTAAAACCGGAAGTGACATTAAAACACTTTTCTCCTTGACATTTTGGGCTTTAAAGTGTTGTTGTATCCGTTTTGGGGACTTTTGATCCCGTTTTGACACATTTTCTGCCTCCCTAAGCTTTTGGCCAAAGATGTGAACATTTTAAGGGCAAAACCCCCAAAATATGCAAAATTTAATTTTGGGACCATTTTACCTGTGTTTGCTTCCTTTTACCAAGAAATGACCAGAGAGATGAAAAATGACTGGATTTCAGTCTTAGGCTCGGTTCACACTTGTGCAATGCGGGAACGCTGCCAATATGCAGCGTGTTACCGCATCGCATCAACGCATCTAGCAGTTCCCACTCTCATATGCGATACGCAGGGGGTGTCAATTAAACGTTAACGACACCCCCAGTTTGATTGCATATCGCAGTGCGATCTGCAAGTAAGCACAGAATCGGATCGCACAAGTGTGAGCCACTGTGCGATTTGATTTTGATGCGACTCAAAAAATGCCTCCTGTGCGTCTTTGGTGCGGATGCAGTGCGAATTTAGCCATACAAAGTGTATGGCTGAAATTCGCACCGCACATAAGATCGCATGTAATGAAGGAGCAGTGCGCTCCGAATTAAATGCGATCTCCGCAGCTGCACGAGTGTGAACGGCACTTAAAAAGCTTTGAAATTACCTGGGAAAGTGGCATTGTCTGAAACCGGAAATGGCAAACCGGAAGTGACCTCCTTAAAACCGGAAGTGGCATTAAAACACTTTTCTCCTTGACATTTTGGGCTTTAAAGTGTTGTTGTATCCGTTTTGGGGACTTTTGATCCCGTTTTGACACATTTTGTGCCTCCCTAAGCTTTTGGCCAAAGATGTGAACATTTTAAGGGCAAAACCCCCAAAATATGCAAAATTTTATTTTAGGACCATTTTACCTGTGTTTGCTTCCTTTTACCAAGAAATGACCAGAGAGATGAAAAATGACTGGATTTCAGTCTTAGGCTCGGTTCACACTTGTGCGATGCGGGAACGCTGCCAATATGCAGCGTGTTACCGCATCGCATCCACACATCTGGCAGTTCCCACTGCCATATGCGATACGCAGGGGGTGTCAATTAAACGTTAACGACACCCCCAGTTTGATTGCATTTTGCAGTGCGATCTGCAAGTACGCACAGAATCGCATCGCACAAGTGTGAACCACTGTGCGATTTGATTTTGATGCGACTCAAAAAATGCCTCCTGTGCGTCTTTGGTGCGGATGCAGTGCGAATTTAGCCATAGAAAGTGTATGGCTGAAATTCGCACCGCACATGAGATCGCATGTAACGAAGGAGCAGTGTGCTCCGAATTAAATGCGATCTCCGCAGCCGCACGAGTGTGAACGGGCACTTTAAAAGCTTTGAAATTACCTGGGAAACTGGCATTGTCTGAAACCGGAAGTGGCAAACCGGAAGTGACCTCCTTAAATCCGGAAGTGACATTAAAACACTTTTCTCCTTGACATATTGGGCTTTAAAGTGTTGTTGTATCCGTTTTGGGGACTTTTGATCCCGTTTTGACACATTTTCTGCCTCCCTAAGCCTTTGGCCAAAGATGTGAACATTTTAAGTGCAAAACCCCCAAAATATGCAAAATTTAATTTTGGGACCATTTTACCTGTGTTTGCTTCCTTTTACCAAGAAATGACCAGAGATGAAAAATGACTGGATTTCAGTCTTAGGCTCGGTTCCCACTTGTGCGATGCGGGAACGCTGCCAATATGCAGCGTGTTACCGCATTGCATCCACACATCTGGCAGTTCCCACTGCCATATGCGATACGCAGGGGGTGTCAATTAAACGTTAACGACACCCCCAGTTTGATTGCATTTTGCAGTGCGATCTGAGAGTACGCACAGAATCGCATCGCACAAGTGTGAACCACTGTGCGATTTGATTTTGATGCGGCTCAAAAAATGCCTCCTGTGCGTCTTTGGTGCGGATGCAGTGCGAATTCAGCCATACAAAGTGTATGGCTGAAATTCGCACCGCGCATGAGATCGCATGTAATCAAGGAGCAGTGCGCTCCGAATTAAATGCGATCTCCGCAGCCGCACAAGTGTGAACCAGCACTTAAAAAGCTTTGAAATTACCTGGGAAACTGGCATTTTCTGAACCCGTAAGTGGCAAACCGGAAGTGACCTCCTTAAAACCGGAAGTGGCATTAAAACACTTTTCTCCTTGACATTTTGGGCTTTAAAGTGTTGTTGTATCCGTTTTGGGGACTTTTGATCCCGTTTTGACACATTTTCTGCCTCCCTAAGCCTTTGGCCAAAGATGTGAACATTTTAAGGGCAAAACCCCCAAAATATGCAAAATTTAATTTTGGGACCATTTTACCTGTGTTTTCTTCCTTTTACCAAGAAATGACCAGAGAGATGAAAAATGACTGGATTTCAGTCTTAGGCTCGGTTCACACTTGTGCAATGCGGGAACGCTGCCAATATGCAGCGTGTTACCGCATCGCATCAACGCATCTAGCAGTTCCCACTGCCATATGCTATACGCAGGGGGTGTCAATTAAAAGTTAACGACACCCCCAGTTTGATTGCATATCGCAGTGCGATCTGCAAGTAAGCACAGAATCGGATCGCACAAGTGTGAGCCACTGTGCGATTTGATTTTGATGCGACTCAAAAAATGCCTCCTGTGCGTCTTTGGTGCGGATGCAGTGCGAATTTAGCCATACAAAGTGTATGGCTGAAATTCGCACCGCACATGAGATCGCATGTAATGAAGGAGCAGTGCGCTCCGAATTAAATGCGATCTCCGCAGCCGCATGAGTGTGAACGGGCACTTAAAAAGCTTTGAAATTACCTGGGAAACTGGCATTGTCTGAAACCGGAAATGGCAAACCGGAAGTGACCTCCTTAAAACCGGAAGTGGCATTAAAACACTTTTCTCCTTGACATTTTGGGCTTTAAATTGTTGTTGTATCCGTTTTGGGGACTTTTGATCCCGTTTTGACACATTTTCTGCCTCCCTAAGCTTTTGGCCAAAGATGTGAACATTTTAAGGGCAAAACCCCCAAAATATGCAAAATTTAATTTTGGGACCATTTTACCTGTGTTTGCTTCCTTTTACCAAGAAATGACCAGAGAGATGAAAAATGACTGGATTTCAGTCTTAGGCTCGGTTCACACTTGTGCGATGCGGGAACGCTGCCAATATGCAGCGTGTTACCGCATCGCATCCACACATCTGGCAGTTCCCCCTGCCATATGCGATACGCAGGGGGTGTCAATTAAACGTTAACGACACCCCCAGTTTTATTGCATATCGCAGTGCGATCTGCAAGTACGCACAGAATCGCATCGCACAAGTGTGAACCACTGTGCGATTTGATTTTGATGCGGCTCAAAAAATGCCTCCTGTGCGTCTTTGGTGCGGATGCAGTGCGAATTCAGCCATACAAAGTGTATGGCTGAAATTCGCACCGCGCATGAGATCGCATGTAATCAAGGAGCAGTGCGCTCCGAATTAAATGCGATCTCCGCAGCCGCACAAGTGTGAACCAGCACTTAAAAAGCTTTGAAATTACCTGGGAAACTGGCATTTTCTGAACCCGTAAGTGGCAAACCGGAAGTGACCTCCTTAAAACCGGAAGTGGCATTAAAACACTTTTCTCCTTGACATTTTGGGCTTTAAAGTGTTGTTGTATCCGTTTTGGGGACTTTTGATCCCGTTTTGACACATTTTCTGCCTCCCTAAGCCTTTGGCCAAAGATGTGAACATTTTAAGGGCAAAACCCCCAAAATATGCAAAATTTAATTTTGGGACCATTTTACCTGTGTTTTCTTCCTTTTACCAAGAAATGACCAGAGAGATGAAAAATGACTGGATTTCAGTCTTAGGCTCGGTTCACACTTGTGCAATGCGGGAACGCTGCCAATATGCAGCGTGTTACCGCATCGCATCAACGCATCTAGCAGTTCCCACTGCCATATGCTATACGCAGGGGGTGTCAATTAAAAGTTAACGACACCCCCAGTTTGATTGCATATCGCAGTGCGATCTGCAAGTAAGCACAGAATCGGATCGCACAAGTGTGAGCCACTGTGCGATTTGATTTTGATGCGACTCAAAAAATGCCTCCTGTGCGTCTTTGGTGCGGATGCAGTGCGAATTTAGCCATACAAAGTGTATGGCTGAAATTCGCACCGCACATGAGATCGCATGTAATGAAGGAGCAGTGCGCTCCGAATTAAATGCGATCTCCGCAGCCGCATGAGTGTGAACGGGCACTTAAAAAGCTTTGAAATTACCTGGGAAACTGGCATTGTCTGAAACCGGAAATGGCAAACCGGAAGTGACCTCCTTAAAACCGGAAGTGGCATTAAAACACTTTTCTCCTTGACATTTTGGGCTTTAAATTGTTGTTGTATCCGTTTTGGGGACTTTTGATCCCGTTTTGACACATTTTCTGCCTCCCTAAGCCTTTGGCCAAAGATGTGAACATTTTAAGGGCAAAACCCCCAAAATATGCAAAATTTAATTTTGGGACCATTTTACCTGTGTTTGCTTCCTTTTACCAAGAAATGACCAGAGAGATGAAAAATGACTGGATTTCAGTCTTAGGCTCGGTTCACACTTGTGCGATGCGGGAACGCTGCCAATATGCAGCGTGTTACCGCATCGCATCCACACATCTGGCAGTTCCCACTGCCATATGCGATACGCAGGGGGTGTCAATTAAACGTTAACGACACCCCCAGTTTGATTGCATATCGCAGTGCGATCTGCAAGTACGCACAGAATCGCATCGCACAAGTGTGAACCACTGTGCGATTTGATTTTGATGCGACTCAAAAAATGCCTCCTGTGCGTCTTTGGTGCGGATGCAGTGCGAATTTAGCCATAGAAAGTGTATGGCTGAAATTCGCACCGCACATGAGATCGCATGTAACGAAGGAGCAGTGTGCTCCGAATTAAATGCGATCTCCGCAGCCGCACGAGTGTGAACGGGCACTTTAAAAGCTTTGAAATTACCTGGGAAACTGGCATTGTCTGAAACCGGAAGTGGCAAACCGGAAGTGACCTCCTTAAAACCGGAAGTGACATTAAAACACTTTTCTCCTTGACATTTTGGGCTTTAAAGTGTTGTTGTATCCGTTTTGGGGACTTTTGATCCCGTTTTGACACATTTTCTGCCTCCCTAAGCCTTTGGCCAAAGATGTGAACATTTTAAGGGCAAAACCCCCAAAATATGCAACATTTAATTTTGGGACCATTTTACCTGTGTTTTCTTCCTTTTACCAAGAAATGACCAGAGAGATGAAAAATGACTGGATTTCAGTCTTAGGCTCGGTTCACACTTGTGCAATGCGGGAACGCTGCCAATATGCAGCGTGTTACCGCATCGCATCAACGCATCTAGCAGTTCCCACTGCCATATGCGATACGCAGGGGGTGTCAATTAAAAGTTAACGACACCCCCAGTTTGATTGCATATCGCAGTGCGATCTGCAAGTAAGCACAGAATCGGATCGCACAAGTGTGAGCCACTGTGCGATTTGATTTTGATGCGACTCAAAAAATGCCTCCTGTGCGTCTTTGGTGCGGATGCAGTGCGAATTTAGCCATACAAAGTGTATGGCTGAAATTCGCACCGCACATGAGATCGCATGTAATGAAGGAGCAGTGCGCTCCGAATTAAATGCGATCTCCGCAGCCGCATGAGTGTGAACGGGCACTTAAAAAGCTTTGAAATTACCTGGGAAACTGGCATTGTCTGAAACCGGAAATGGCAAACCGGAAGTGACCTCCTTAAAACCGGAAGTGGCATTAAAACACTTTTCTCCTTGACATTTTGGGCTTTAAATTGTTGTTGTATCCGTTTTGGGGACTTTTGATCCCGTTTTGACACATTTTCTGCCTCCCTAAGCCTTTGGCCAAAGATGTGAACATTTTAAGGGCAAAACCCCCAAAATATGCAAAATTTAATTTTGGGACCATTTTACCTGTGTTTGCTTCCTTTTACCAAGAAATGACCAGAGAGATGAAAAATGACTGGATTTCAGTCTTAGGCTCGGTTCACACTTGTGCGATGCGGGAACGCTGCCAATATGCAGCGTGTTACCGCATCGCATCCACACATCTGGCAGTTCCCACTGCCATATGCGATACGCAGGGGGTGTCAATTAAACGTTAACGACACCCCCAGTTTGATTGCATATCGCAGTGCGATCTGCAAGTACGCACAGAATCGCATCGCACAAGTGTGAACCACTGTGCGATTTGATTTTGATGCGACTCAAAAAATGCCTCCTGTGCGTCTTTGGTGCGGATGCAGTGCGAATTTAGCCATAGAAAGTGTATGGCTGAAATTCGCACCGCACATGAGATCGCATGTAACGAAGGAGCAGTGTGCTCCGAATTAAATGCGATCTCCGCAGCCGCACGAGTGTGAACGGGCACTTTAAAAGCTTTGAAATTACCTGGGAAACTGGCATTGTCTGAAACCGGAAGTGGCAAACCGGAAGTGACCTCCTTAAAACCGGAAGTGACATTAAAACACTTTTCTCCTTGACATTTTGGGCTTTAAAGTGTTGTTGTATCCGTTTTGGGGACTTTTGATCCCGTTTTGACACATTTTCTGCCTCCCTAAGCCTTTGGCCAAAGATGTGAACATTTTAAGGGCAAAACCCCCAAAATATGCAAAATTTAATTTTGGGACCATTTTACCTGTGTTTGCTTCCTTTTACCAAGAAATGACCAGAGAGATGAAAAATGACTGGATTTCAGTCTTAGGCTCGGTTCCCACTTGTGCGATGCGGGAACGCTGCCAATATGCAGCGTGTTACCGCATTGCATCCACACATCTGGCAGTTCCCACTGCCATATGCGATACGCAGGGGGTGTCAATTAAACGTTAACGACACCCCCAGTTTGATTGCATTTTGCAGTGCGATCTGAGAGTACGCACAGAATCGCATCGCACAAGTGTGAACCACTGTGCGATTTGATTTTGATGCGGCTCAAAAAATGCCTCCTGTGCGTCTTTGGTGCGGATGCAGTGCGAATTCAGCCATACAAAGTGTATGGCTGAAATTCGCACCGCGCATGAGATCGCATGTAATCAAGGAGCAGTGCGCTCCGAATTAAATGCGATCTCCGCAGCCGCACAAGTGTGAACCAGCACTTAAAAAGCTTTGAAATTACCTGGGAAACTGGCATTTTCTGAACCCGTAAGTGGCAAACCGGAAGTGACCTCCTTAAAACCGGAAGTGGCATTAAAACACTTTTCTCCTTGACATTTTGGGCTTTAAAGTGTTGTTGTATCCGTTTTGGGGACTTTTGATCCCGTTTTGACACATTTTCTGCCTCCCTAAGCCTTTGGCCAAAGATGTGAACATTTTAAGGGCAAAACCCCCAAAATATGCAAAATTTAATTTTGGGACCATTTTACCTGTGTTTTCTTCCTTTTACCAAGAAATGACCAGAGAGATGAAAAATGACTGGATTTCAGTCTTAGGCTCGGTTCACACTTGTGCAATGCGGGAACGCTGCCAATATGCAGCGTGTTACCGCATCGCATCAACGCATCTAGCAGTTCCCACTGCCATATGCTATACGCAGGGGGTGTCAATTAAAAGTTAACGACACCCCCAGTTTGATTGCATATCGCAGTGCGATCTGCAAGTACGCACAGAATCGGATCGCACAAGTGTGAGCCACTGTGCGATTTGATTTTGATGCGACTCAAAAAATGCCTCCTGTGCGTCTTTGGTGCGGATGCAGTGCGAATTTAGCCATACAAAGTGTATGGCTGAAATTCGCACCGCACATGAGATCGCATGTAATGAAGGAGCAGTGCGCTCCGAATTAAATGCGATCTCCGCAGCCGCATGAGTGTGAACGGGCACTTAAAAAGCTTTGAAATTACCTGGGAAACTGGCATTGTCTGAAACCGGAAATGGCAAACCGGAAGTGACCTCCTTAAAACCGGAAGTGGCATTAAAACACTTTTCTCCTTGACATTTTGGGCTTTAAATTGTTGTTGTATCCGTTTTGGGGACTTTTGATCCCGTTTTGACACATTTTCTGCCTCCCTAAGCCTTTGGCCAAAGATGTGAACATTTTAAGTGCAAAACCCCCAAAATATGCAAAATTTAATTTTGGGACCATTTTACCTGTGTTTGCTTCCTTTTACCAAGAAATGACCAGAGATGAAAAATGACTGGATTTCAGTCTTAGGCTCGGTTCCCACTTGTGCGATGCGGGAACGCTGCGAATATGCAGCGTGTTACCGCATCGCATCCACACATCTGGCAGTTCCCACTGCCATATGCGATACGCAGGGGGTGTCAATTAAACGTTAACGACACCCCCAGTTTGATTGCATTTTGCAGTGCGATCTGAGAGTACGCACAGAATCGCATCGCACAAGTGTGAACCACTGTGCGATTTGATTTTGATGCGGCTCAAAAAATGCCTCCTGTGCGTCTTTGGTGCGGATGCAGTGCGAATTCAGCCATACAAAGTGTATGGCTGAAATTCGCACCACACATGAGATCGCATGTAATGAAGGAGCAGTGCGCTCCGAATTAAATGCGATCTCCGCAGCCGCACGAGTGTGAACGGGCACTTAAAAAGCTTTGAAATTACCTGGGAAACTGGCATTGTCTGAAACCGGAAATGGCAAACCGGAAGTGACCTCCTTAAAACCGGAAGTGACATTAAAACACTTTTCTCCTTGACATTTTGGGCTTTAAAGTGTTGTTGTATCCGTTTTGGGGACTTTTGATCCCGTTTTGACACATTTTCTGCCTCCCTAAGCTTTTGGCCAAAGATGTGAACATTTTAAGGGCAAAACCCCCAAAATATGCAAAATTTAATTTTGGGACCATTTTACCTGTGTTTGCTTCCTTTTACCAAGAAATGACCAGAGAGATGAAAAATGACTGGATTTCAGTCTTAGGCTCGGTTCACACTTGTGCAATGCGGGAACGCTGCCAATATGCAGCGTGTTACCGCATCGCATCAACGCATCTAGCAGTTCCCACTCTCATATGCGATACGCAGGGGGTGTCAATTAAACGTTAACGACACCCCCAGTTTGATTGCATATCGCAGTGCGATCTGCAAGTAAGCACAGAATCGGATCGCACAAGTGTGAGCCACTGTGCGATTTGATTTTGATGCGACTCAAAAAATGCCTCCTGTGCGTCTTTGGTGCGGATGCAGTGCGAATTTAGCCATACAAAGTGTATGGCTGAAATTCGCACCGCACATAAGATCGCATGTAATGAAGGAGCAGTGCGCTCCTAATTAAATGCGATCTCCGCAGCTGCACGAGTGTGAACGGCACTTAAAAAGCTTTGAAATTACCTGGGAAAGTGGCATTGTCTGAAACCGGAAATGGCAAACCGGAAGTGACCTCCTTAAAACCGGAAGTGGCATTAAAACACTTTTCTCCTTGACATTTTGGGCTTTAAAGTGTTGTTGTATCCGTTTTGGGGACTTTTGATCCCGTTTTGACACATTTTGTGCCTCCCTAAGCTTTTGGCCAAAGATGTGAACATTTTAAGGGCAAAACCCCCAAAATATGCAAAATTTTATTTTAGGACCATTTTACCTGTGTTTGCTTCCTTTTACCAAGAAATGACCAGAGAGATGAAAAATGACTGGATTTCAGTCTTAGGCTCGGTTCACACTTGTGCGATGCGGGAACGCTGCCAATATGCAGCGTGTTACCGCATCGCATCCACACATCTGGCAGTTCCCCCTGCCATATGCGATACGCAGGGGGTGTCAATTAAACGTTAACGACACCCCCAGTTTGATTGCATTTTGCAGTGCGATCTGCAAGTACGCACAGAATCGCATCGCACAAGTGTGAACCACTGTGCGATTTGATTTTGATGCGACTCAAAAAATGCCTCCTGTGCGTCTTTGGTGCGGATGCAGTGCGAATTTAGCCATAGAAAGTGTATGGCTGAAATTCGCACCGCACATGAGATCGCATGTAACGAAGGAGCAGTGTGCTCCGAATTAAATGCGATCTCCGCAGCCGCACGAGTGTGAACGGGCACTTTAAAAGCTTTGAAATTACCTGGGAAACTGGCATTGTCTGAAACCGGAAGTGGCAAACCGGAAGTGACCTCCTTAAATCCGGAAGTGACATTAAAACACTTTTCTCCTTGACATTTTGGGCTTTAAAGTGTTGTTGTATCCGTTTTGGGGACTTTTGATCCCGTTTTGACACATTTTCTGCCTCCCTAAGCCTTTGGCCAAAGATGTGAACATTTTAAGTGCAAAACCCCCAAAATATGCAAAATTTAATTTTGGGACCATTTTACCTGTGTTTGCTTCCTTTTACCAAGAAATGACCAGAGATGAAAAATGACTGGATTTCAGTCTTAGGCTCGGTTCCCACTTGTGCGATGCGGGAACGCTGCCAATATGCAGCTTGTTACCGCATCGCATCCACACATCTGGCAGTTCCCCCTGCCATATGCGATACGCAGGGGGTGTCAATTAAACGTTAACGACACCCCCAGTTTGATTGCATATCGCAGTGCGATCTGCAAGTACGCACAGAATCGCATCGCACAAGTGTGAACCACTGTGCGATTTGATTTTGATGCGGCTCAAAAAATGCCTCCTGTGCGTCTTTGGTGCGGATGCAGTGCGAATTCAGCCATACAAAGTGTATGGCTGAAATTCGCACCGCACATGAGATCGCATGTAATGAAGGAGCAGTGCGCTCCGAATTAAATGTGATCTCCGCAGCCGCACGAGTGTGAACGGGCACTTAAAAAGCTTTGAAATCACCTGGGAAACTGGCATTGTCTGAGACCGGAAATGGCAAACCGGAAGTGACCTCCTTAAAACCGGAAGTGACATTAAAACACTTTTCTCCTTGACATTTTGGGCTTGAAAGTGTTGTTGTATCCGTTTTGGGGACTTTTGTTCCCGTTTTGACACATTTTCTGCCTCCCTAAGCCTTTGGCCAAAGATGTGAACATTTTAAGTGCAAAACCCCCAAAATATGCAAAATTTAATTTTGGGACCATTTTACCTGTGTTTGCTTCCTTTTACCAAGAAATGACCAGAGATGAAAAATGACTGGATTTCAGTCTTAGGCTCGGTTCCCACTTGTGCGATGCGGGAACGCTGCGAATATGCAGCGTGTTACCGCATCGCATCCACACATCTGGCAGTTCCCACTGCCATATGCGATACGCAGGGGGTGTCAATTAAACGTTAACGACACCCCCAGTTTGATTGCATTTTGCAGTGCGATCTGAGAGTACGCACAGAATCGCATCGCACAAGTGTGAACCACTGTGCGATTTGATTTTGATGCGGCTCAAAAAATGCCTCCTGTGCGTCTTTGGTGCGGATGCAGTGCGAATTCAGCCATACAAAGTGTATGGCTGAAATTCGCACCACACATGAGATCGCATGTAATGAAGGAGCAGTGCGCTCCGAATTAAATGCGATCTCCGCAGCCGCACGAGTGTGAACGGGCACTTAAAAAGCTTTGAAATTACCTGGGAAACTGGCATTGTCTGAAACCGGAAATGGCAAACCGGAAGTGACCTCCTTAAAACCGGAAGTGACATTAAAACACTTTTCTCCTTGACATTTTGGGCTTTAAAGTGTTGTTGTATCCGTTTTGGGGACTTTTGATCCCGTTTTGACACATTTTCTGCCTCCCTAAGCTTTTGGCCAAAGATGTGAACATTTTAAGGGCAAAACCCCCAAAATATGCAAAATTTAATTTTGGGACCATTTTACCTGTGTTTGCTTCCTTTTACCAAGAAATGACCAGAGAGATGAAAAATGACTGGATTTCAGTCTTAGGCTCGGTTCACACTTGTGCAATGCGGGAACGCTGCCAATATGCAGCGTGTTACCGCATCGCATCAACGCATCTAGCAGTTCCCACTCTCATATGCGATACGCAGGGGGTGTCAATTAAACGTTAACGACACCCCCAGTTTGATTGCATATCGCAGTGCGATCTGCAAGTAAGCACAGAATCGGATCGCACAAGTGTGAGCCACTGTGCGATTTGATTTTGATGCGACTCAAAAAATGCCTCCTGTGCGTCTTTGGTGCGGATGCAGTGCGAATTTAGCCATACAAAGTGTATGGCTGAAATTCGCACCGCACATAAGATCGCATGTAATGAAGGAGCAGTGCGCTCCGAATTAAATGCGATCTCCGCAGCTGCACGAGTGTGAACGGCACTTAAAAAGCTTTGAAATTACCTGGGAAAGTGGCATTGTCTGAAACCGGAAATGGCAAACCGGAAGTGACCTCCTTAAAACCGGAAGTGGCATTAAAACACTTTTCTCCTTGACATTTTGGGCTTTAAAGTGTTGTTGTATCCGTTTTGGGGACTTTTGATCCCGTTTTGACACATTTTGTGCCTCCCTAAGCTTTTGGCCAAAGATGTGAACATTTTAAGGGCAAAACCCCCAAAATATGCAAAATTTTATTTTAGGACCATTTTACCTGTGTTTGCTTCCTTTTACCAAGAAATGACCAGAGAGATGAAAAATGACTGGATTTCAGTCTTAGGCTCGGTTCACACTTGTGCGATGCGGGAACGCTGCCAATATGCAGCGTGTTACCGCATCGCATCCACACATCTGGCAGTTCCCACTGCCATATGCGATACGCAGGGGGTGTCAATTAAACGTTAACGACACCCCCAGTTTGATTGCATTTTGCAGTGCGATCTGCAAGTACGCACAGAATCGCATCGCACAAGTGTGAACCACTGTGCGATTTGATTTTGATGCGACTCAAAAAATGCCTCCTGTGCGTCTTTGGTGCGGATGCAGTGCGAATTTAGCCATAGAAAGTGTATGGCTGAAATTCGCACCGCACATGAGATCGCATGTAACGAAGGAGCAGTGTGCTCCGAATTAAATGCGATCTCCGCAGCCGCACGAGTGTGAACGGGCACTTTAAAAGCTTTGAAATTACCTGGGAAACTGGCATTGTCTGAAACCGGAAGTGGCAAACCGGAAGTGACCTCCTTAAATCCGGAAGTGACATTAAAACACTTTTCTCCTTGACATATTGGGCTTTAAAGTGTTGTTGTATCCGTTTTGGGGACTTTTGATCCCGTTTTGACACATTTTCTGCCTCCCTAAGCCTTTGGCCAAAGATGTGAACATTTTAAGTGCAAAACCCCCAAAATATGCAAAATTTAATTTTGGGACCATTTTACCTGTGTTTGCTTCCTTTTACCAAGAAATGACCAGAGATGAAAAATGACTGGATTTCAGTCTTAGGCTCGGTTCCCACTTGTGCGATGCGGGAACGCTGCCAATATGCAGCGTGTTACCGCATTGCATCCACACATCTGGCAGTTCCCACTGCCATATGCGATACGCAGGGGGTGTCAATTAAACGTTAACGACACCCCCAGTTTGATTGCATTTTGCAGTGCGATCTGAGAGTACGCACAGAATCGCATCGCACAAGTGTGAACCACTGTGCGATTTGATTTTGATGCGGCTCAAAAAATGCCTCCTGTGCGTCTTTGGTGCGGATGCAGTGCGAATTCAGCCATACAAAGTGTATGGCTGAAATTCGCACCGCGCATGAGATCGCATGTAATCAAGGAGCAGTGCGCTCCGAATTAAATGCGATCTCCGCAGCCGCACAAGTGTGAACCAGCACTTAAAAAGCTTTGAAATTACCTGGGAAACTGGCATTTTCTGAACCCGTAAGTGGCAAACCGGAAGTGACCTCCTTAAAACCGGAAGTGGCATTAAAACACTTTTCTCCTTGACATTTTGGGCTTTAAAGTGTTGTTGTATCCGTTTTGGGGACTTTTGATCCCGTTTTGACACATTTTCTGCCTCCCTAAGCCTTTGGCCAAAGATGTGAACATTTTAAGGGCAAAACCCCCAAAATATGCAAAATTTAATTTTGGGACCATTTTACCTGTGTTTTCTTCCTTTTACCAAGAAATGACCAGAGAGATGAAAAATGACTGGATTTCAGTCTTAGGCTCGGTTCACACTTGTGCAATGCGGGAACGCTGCCAATATGCAGCGTGTTACCGCATCGCATCCACACATCTGGCAGTTCCCCCTGCCATATGCGATACGCAGGGGGTGTCAATTAAACGTTAACGACACCCCCAGTTTGATTGCATTTTGCAGTGCGATCTGCAAGTACGCACAGAATCGCATCGCACAAGTGTGAACCACTGTGCGATTTGATTTTGATGCGACTCAAAAAATGCCTCCTGTGCGTCTTTGGTGCGGATGCAGTGCGAATTTAGCCATAGAAAGTGTATGGCTGAAATTCGCACCGCACATGAGATCGCATGTAACGAAGGAGCAGTGTGCTCCGAATTAAATGCGATCTCCGCAGCCGCACGAGTGTGAACGGGCACTTTAAAAGCTTTGAAATTACCTGGGAAACTGGCATTGTCTGAAACCGGAAGTGGCAAACCGGAAGTGACCTCCTTAAATCCGGAAGTGACATTAAAACACTTTTCTCCTTGACATTTTGGGCTTTAAAGTGTTGTTGTATCCGTTTTGGGGACTTTTGATCCCGTTTTGACACATTTTCTGCCTCCCTAAGCCTTTGGCCAAAGATGTGAACATTTTAAGTGCAAAACCCCCAAAATATGCAAAATTTAATTTTGGGACCATTTTACCTGTGTTTGCTTCCTTTTACCAAGAAATGACCAGAGATGAAAAATGACTGGATTTCAGTCTTAGGCTCGGTTCCCACTTGTGCGATGCGGGAACGCTGCCAATATGCAGCTTGTTACCGCATCGCATCCACACATCTGGCAGTTCCCCCTGCCATATGCGATACGCAGGGGGTGTCAATTAAACGTTAACGACACCCCCAGTTTGATTGCATATCGCAGTGCGATCTGCAAGTACGCACAGAATCGCATCGCACAAGTGTGAACCACTGTGCGATTTGATTTTGATGCGGCTCAAAAAATGCCTCCTGTGCGTCTTTGGTGCGGATGCAGTGCGAATTCAGCCATACAAAGTGTATGGCTGAAATTCGCACCGCACATGAGATCGCATGTAATGAAGGAGCAGTGCGCTCCGAATTAAATGTGATCTCCGCAGCCGCACGAGTGTGAACGGGCACTTAAAAAGCTTTGAAATCACCTGGGAAACTGGCATTGTCTGAGACCGGAAATGGCAAACCGGAAGTGACCTCCTTAAAACCGGAAGTGACATTAAAACACTTTTCTCCTTGACATTTTGGGCTTGAAAGTGTTGTTGTATCCGTTTTGGGGACTTTTGTTCCCGTTTTGACACATTTTCTGCCTCCCTAAGCCTTTGGCCAAAGATGTGAACATTTTAAGTGCAAAACCCCCAAAATATGCAAAATTTAATTTTGGGACCATTTTACCTGTGTTTGCTTCCTTTTACCAAGAAATGACCAGAGATGAAAAATGACTGGATTTCAGTCTTAGGCTCGGTTCCCACTTGTGCGATGCGGGAACGCTGCGAATATGCAGCGTGTTACCGCATCGCATCCACACATCTGGCAGTTCCCACTGCCATATGCGATACGCAGGGGGTGTCAATTAAACGTTAACGACACCCCCAGTTTGATTGCATTTTGCAGTGCGATCTGAGAGTACGCACAGAATCGCATCGCACAAGTGTGAACCACTGTGCGATTTGATTTTGATGCGGCTCAAAAAATGCCTCCTGTGCGTCTTTGGTGCGGATGCAGTGCGAATTCAGCCATACAAAGTGTATGGCTGAAATTCGCACCACACATGAGATCGCATGTAATGAAGGAGCAGTGCGCTCCGAATTAAATGCGATCTCCGCAGCCGCACGAGTGTGAACGGGCACTTAAAAAGCTTTGAAATTACCTGGGAAACTGGCATTGTCTGAAACCGGAAATGGCAAACCGGAAGTGACCTCCTTAAAACCGGAAGTGACATTAAAACACTTTTCTCCTTGACATTTTGGGCTTTAAAGTGTTGTTGTATCCGTTTTGGGGACTTTTGATCCCGTTTTGACACATTTTCTGCCTCCCTAAGCTTTTGGCCAAAGATGTGAACATTTTAAGGGCAAAACCCCCAAAATATGCAAAATTTAATTTTGGGACCATTTTACCTGTGTTTGCTTCCTTTTACCAAGAAATGACCAGAGAGATGAAAAATGACTGGATTTCAGTCTTAGGCTCGGTTCACACTTGTGCAATGCGGGAACGCTGCCAATATGCAGCGTGTTACCGCATCGCATCAACGCATCTAGCAGTTCCCACTCTCATATGCGATACGCAGGGGGTGTCAATTAAACGTTAACGACACCCCCAGTTTGATTGCATATCGCAGTGCGATCTGCAAGTAAGCACAGAATCGGATCGCACAAGTGTGAGCCACTGTGCGATTTGATTTTGATGCGACTCAAAAAATGCCTCCTGTGCGTCTTTGGTGCGGATGCAGTGCGAATTTAGCCATACAAAGTGTATGGCTGAAATTCGCACCGCACATAAGATCGCATGTAATGAAGGAGCAGTGCGCTCCTAATTAAATGCGATCTCCGCAGCTGCACGAGTGTGAACGGCACTTAAAAAGCTTTGAAATTACCTGGGAAAGTGGCATTGTCTGAAACCGGAAATGGCAAACCGGAAGTGACCTCCTTAAAACCGGAAGTGGCATTAAAACACTTTTCTCCTTGACATTTTGGGCTTTAAAGTGTTGTTGTATCCGTTTTGGGGACTTTTGATCCCGTTTTGACACATTTTGTGCCTCCCTAAGCTTTTGGCCAAAGATGTGAACATTTTAAGGGCAAAACCCCCAAAATATGCAAAATTTTATTTTAGGACCATTTTACCTGTGTTTGCTTCCTTTTACCAAGAAATGACCAGAGAGATGAAAAATGACTGGATTTCAGTCTTAGGCTCGGTTCACACTTGTGCGATGCGGGAACGCTGCCAATATGCAGCGTGTTACCGCATCGCATCCACACATCTGGCAGTTCCCCCTGCCATATGCGATACGCAGGGGGTGTCAATTAAACGTTAACGACACCCCCAGTTTGATTGCATTTTGCAGTGCGATCTGCAAGTACGCACAGAATCGCATCGCACAAGTGTGAACCACTGTGCGATTTGATTTTGATGCGACTCAAAAAATGCCTCCTGTGCGTCTTTGGTGCGGATGCAGTGCGAATTTAGCCATAGAAAGTGTATGGCTGAAATTCGCACCGCACATGAGATCGCATGTAACGAAGGAGCAGTGTGCTCCGAATTAAATGCGATCTCCGCAGCCGCACGAGTGTGAACGGGCACTTTAAAAGCTTTGAAATTACCTGGGAAACTGGCATTGTCTGAAACCGGAAGTGGCAAACCGGAAGTGACCTCCTTAAATCCGGAAGTGACATTAAAACACTTTTCTCCTTGACATTTTGGGCTTTAAAGTGTTGTTGTATCCGTTTTGGGGACTTTTGATCCCGTTTTGACACATTTTCTGCCTCCCTAAGCCTTTGGCCAAAGATGTGAACATTTTAAGTGCAAAACCCCCAAAATATGCAAAATTTAATTTTGGGACCATTTTACCTGTGTTTGCTTCCTTTTACCAAGAAATGACCAGAGATGAAAAATGACTGGATTTCAGTCTTAGGCTCGGTTCCCACTTGTGCGATGCGGGAACGCTGCCAATATGCAGCTTGTTACCGCATCGCATCCACACATCTGGCAGTTCCCCCTGCCATATGCGATACGCAGGGGGTGTCAATTAAACGTTAACGACACCCCCAGTTTGATTGCATATCGCAGTGCGATCTGCAAGTACGCACAGAATCGCATCGCACAAGTGTGAACCACTGTGCGATTTGATTTTGATGCGGCTCAAAAAATGCCTCCTGTGCGTCTTTGGTGCGGATGCAGTGCGAATTCAGCCATACAAAGTGTATGGCTGAAATTCGCACCGCACATGAGATCGCATGTAATGAAGGAGCAGTGCGCTCCGAATTAAATGTGATCTCCGCAGCCGCACGAGTGTGAACGGGCACTTAAAAAGCTTTGAAATCACCTGGGAAACTGGCATTGTCTGAGACCGGAAATGGCAAACCGGAAGTGACCTCCTTAAAACCGGAAGTGACATTAAAACACTTTTCTCCTTGACATTTTGGGCTTGAAAGTGTTGTTGTATCCGTTTTGGGGACTTTTGTTCCCGTTTTGACACATTTTCTGCCTCCCTAAGCCTTTGGCCAAAGATGTGAACATTTTAAGTGCAAAACCCCCAAAATATGCAAAATTTAATTTTGGGACCATTTTACCTGTGTTTGCTTCCTTTTACCAAGAAATGACCAGAGATGAAAAATGACTGGATTTCAGTCTTAGGCTCGGTTCCCACTTGTGCGATGCGGGAACGCTGCGAATATGCAGCGTGTTACCGCATCGCATCCACACATCTGGCAGTTCCCACTGCCATATGCGATACGCAGGGGGTGTCAATTAAACGTTAACGACACCCCCAGTTTGATTGCATTTTGCAGTGCGATCTGAGAGTACGCACAGAATCGCATCGCACAAGTGTGAACCACTGTGCGATTTGATTTTGATGCGGCTCAAAAAATGCCTCCTGTGCGTCTTTGGTGCGGATGCAGTGCGAATTCAGCCATACAAAGTGTATGGCTGAAATTCGCACCACACATGAGATCGCATGTAATGAAGGAGCAGTGCGCTCCGAATTAAATGCGATCTCCGCAGCCGCACGAGTGTGAACGGGCACTTAAAAAGCTTTGAAATTACCTGGGAAACTGGCATTGTCTGAAACCGGAAATGGCAAACCGGAAGTGACCTCCTTAAAACCGGAAGTGACATTAAAACACTTTTCTCCTTGACATTTTGGGCTTTAAAGTGTTGTTGTATCCGTTTTGGGGACTTTTGATCCCGTTTTGACACATTTTCTGCCTCCCTAAGCTTTTGGCCAAAGATGTGAACATTTTAAGGGCAAAACCCCCAAAATATGCAAAATTTAATTTTGGGACCATTTTACCTGTGTTTGCTTCCTTTTACCAAGAAATGACCAGAGAGATGAAAAATGACTGGATTTCAGTCTTAGGCTCGGTTCACACTTGTGCAATGCGGGAACGCTGCCAATATGCAGCGTGTTACCGCATCGCATCAACGCATCTAGCAGTTCCCACTCTCATATGCGATACGCAGGGGGTGTCAATTAAACGTTAACGACACCCCCAGTTTGATTGCATATCGCAGTGCGATCTGCAAGTAAGCACAGAATCGGATCGCACAAGTGTGAGCCACTGTGCGATTTGATTTTGATGCGACTCAAAAAATGCCTCCTGTGCGTCTTTGGTGCGGATGCAGTGCGAATTTAGCCATACAAAGTGTATGGCTGAAATTCGCACCGCACATAAGATCGCATGTAATGAAGGAGCAGTGCGCTCCGAATTAAATGCGATCTCCGCAGCTGCACGAGTGTGAACGGCACTTAAAAAGCTTTGAAATTACCTGGGAAAGTGGCATTGTCTGAAACCGGAAATGGCAAACCGGAAGTGACCTCCTTAAAACCGGAAGTGGCATTAAAACACTTTTCTCCTTGACATTTTGGGCTTTAAAGTGTTGTTGTATCCGTTTTGGGGACTTTTGATCCCGTTTTGACACATTTTGTGCCTCCCTAAGCTTTTGGCCAAAGATGTGAACATTTTAAGGGCAAAACCCCCAAAATATGCAAAATTTTATTTTAGGACCATTTTACCTGTGTTTGCTTCCTTTTACCAAGAAATGACCAGAGAGATGAAAAATGACTGGATTTCAGTCTTAGGCTCGGTTCACACTTGTGCGATGCGGGAACGCTGCCAATATGCAGCGTGTTACCGCATCGCATCCACACATCTGGCAGTTCCCACTGCCATATGCGATACGCAGGGGGTGTCAATTAAACGTTAACGACACCCCCAGTTTGATTGCATTTTGCAGTGCGATCTGCAAGTACGCACAGAATCGCATCGCACAAGTGTGAACCACTGTGCGATTTGATTTTGATGCGACTCAAAAAATGCCTCCTGTGCGTCTTTGGTGCGGATGCAGTGCGAATTTAGCCATAGAAAGTGTATGGCTGAAATTCGCACCGCACATGAGATCGCATGTAACGAAGGAGCAGTGTGCTCCGAATTAAATGCGATCTCCGCAGCCGCACGAGTGTGAACGGGCACTTTAAAAGCTTTGAAATTACCTGGGAAACTGGCATTGTCTGAAACCGGAAGTGGCAAACCGGAAGTGACCTCCTTAAATCCGGAAGTGACATTAAAACACTTTTCTCCTTGACATATTGGGCTTTAAAGTGTTGTTGTATCCGTTTTGGGGACTTTTGATCCCGTTTTGACACATTTTCTGCCTCCCTAAGCCTTTGGCCAAAGATGTGAACATTTTAAGTGCAAAACCCCCAAAATATGCAAAATTTAATTTTGGGACCATTTTACCTGTGTTTGCTTCCTTTTACCAAGAAATGACCAGAGATGAAAAATGACTGGATTTCAGTCTTAGGCTCGGTTCCCACTTGTGCGATGCGGGAACGCTGCCAATATGCAGCGTGTTACCGCATTGCATCCACACATCTGGCAGTTCCCACTGCCATATGCGATACGCAGGGGGTGTCAATTAAACGTTAACGACACCCCCAGTTTGATTGCATTTTGCAGTGCGATCTGAGAGTACGCACAGAATCGCATCGCACAAGTGTGAACCACTGTGCGATTTGATTTTGATGCGGCTCAAAAAATGCCTCCTGTGCGTCTTTGGTGCGGATGCAGTGCGAATTCAGCCATACAAAGTGTATGGCTGAAATTCGCACCGCGCATGAGATCGCATGTAATCAAGGAGCAGTGCGCTCCGAATTAAATGCGATCTCCGCAGCCGCACAAGTGTGAACCAGCACTTAAAAAGCTTTGAAATTACCTGGGAAACTGGCATTTTCTGAACCCGTAAGTGGCAAACCGGAAGTGACCTCCTTAAAACCGGAAGTGGCATTAAAACACTTTTCTCCTTGACATTTTGGGCTTTAAAGTGTTGTTGTATCCGTTTTGGGGACTTTTGATCCCGTTTTGACACATTTTCTGCCTCCCTAAGCCTTTGGCCAAAGATGTGAACATTTTAAGGGCAAAACCCCCAAAATATGCAAAATTTAATTTTGGGACCATTTTACCTGTGTTTTCTTCCTTTTACCAAGAAATGACCAGAGAGATGAAAAATGACTGGATTTCAGTCTTAGGCTCGGTTCACACTTGTGCAATGCGGGAACGCTGCCAATATGCAGCGTGTTACCGCATCGCATCCACACATCTGGCAGTTCCCCCTGCCATATGCGATACGCAGGGGGTGTCAATTAAACGTTAACGACACCCCCAGTTTGATTGCATTTTGCAGTGCGATCTGCAAGTACGCACAGAATCGCATCGCACAAGTGTGAACCACTGTGCGATTTGATTTTGATGCGACTCAAAAAATGCCTCCTGTGCGTCTTTGGTGCGGATGCAGTGCGAATTTAGCCATAGAAAGTGTATGGCTGAAATTCGCACCGCACATGAGATCGCATGTAACGAAGGAGCAGTGTGCTCCGAATTAAATGCGATCTCCGCAGCCGCACGAGTGTGAACGGGCACTTTAAAAGCTTTGAAATTACCTGGGAAACTGGCATTGTCTGAAACCGGAAGTGGCAAACCGGAAGTGACCTCCTTAAATCCGGAAGTGACATTAAAACACTTTTCTCCTTGACATTTTGGGCTTTAAAGTGTTGTTGTATCCGTTTTGGGGACTTTTGATCCCGTTTTGACACATTTTCTGCCTCCCTAAGCCTTTGGCCAAAGATGTGAACATTTTAAGTGCAAAACCCCCAAAATATGCAAAATTTAATTTTGGGACCATTTTACCTGTGTTTGCTTCCTTTTACCAAGAAATGACCAGAGATGAAAAATGACTGGATTTCAGTCTTAGGCTCGGTTCCCACTTGTGCGATGCGGGAACGCTGCCAATATGCAGCTTGTTACCGCATCGCATCCACACATCTGGCAGTTCCCCCTGCCATATGCGATACGCAGGGGGTGTCAATTAAACGTTAACGACACCCCCAGTTTGATTGCATATCGCAGTGCGATCTGCAAGTACGCACAGAATCGCATCGCACAAGTGTGAACCACTGTGCGATTTGATTTTGATGCGGCTCAAAAAATGCCTCCTGTGCGTCTTTGGTGCGGATGCAGTGCGAATTCAGCCATACAAAGTGTATGGCTGAAATTCGCACCGCACATGAGATCGCATGTAATGAAGGAGCAGTGCGCTCCGAATTAAATGTGATCTCCGCAGCCGCACGAGTGTGAACGGGCACTTAAAAAGCTTTGAAATCACCTGGGAAACTGGCATTGTCTGAGACCGGAAATGGCAAACCGGAAGTGACCTCCTTAAAACCGGAAGTGACATTAAAACACTTTTCTCCTTGACATTTTGGGCTTGAAAGTGTTGTTGTATCCGTTTTGGGGACTTTTGTTCCCGTTTTGACACATTTTCTGCCTCCCTAAGCCTTTGGCCAAAGATGTGAACATTTTAAGTGCAAAACCCCCAAAATATGCAAAATTTAATTTTGGGACCATTTTACCTGTGTTTGCTTCCTTTTACCAAGAAATGACCAGAGATGAAAAATGACTGGATTTCAGTCTTAGGCTCGGTTCCCACTTGTGCGATGCGGGAACGCTGCGAATATGCAGCGTGTTACCGCATCGCATCCACACATCTGGCAGTTCCCACTGCCATATGCGATACGCAGGGGGTGTCAATTAAACGTTAACGACACCCCCAGTTTGATTGCATTTTGCAGTGCGATCTGAGAGTACGCACAGAATCGCATCGCACAAGTGTGAACCACTGTGCGATTTGATTTTGATGCGGCTCAAAAAATGCCTCCTGTGCGTCTTTGGTGCGGATGCAGTGCGAATTCAGCCATACAAAGTGTATGGCTGAAATTCGCACCACACATGAGATCGCATGTAATGAAGGAGCAGTGCGCTCCGAATTAAATGCGATCTCCGCAGCCGCACGAGTGTGAACGGGCACTTAAAAAGCTTTGAAATTACCTGGGAAACTGGCATTGTCTGAAACCGGAAATGGCAAACCGGAAGTGACCTCCTTAAAACCGGAAGTGACATTAAAACACTTTTCTCCTTGACATTTTGGGCTTTAAAGTGTTGTTGTATCCGTTTTGGGGACTTTTGATCCCGTTTTGACACATTTTCTGCCTCCCTAAGCTTTTGGCCAAAGATGTGAACATTTTAAGGGCAAAACCCCCAAAATATGCAAAATTTAATTTTGGGACCATTTTACCTGTGTTTGCTTCCTTTTACCAAGAAATGACCAGAGAGATGAAAAATGACTGGATTTCAGTCTTAGGCTCGGTTCACACTTGTGCAATGCGGGAACGCTGCCAATATGCAGCGTGTTACCGCATCGCATCAACGCATCTAGCAGTTCCCACTCTCATATGCGATACGCAGGGGGTGTCAATTAAACGTTAACGACACCCCCAGTTTGATTGCATATCGCAGTGCGATCTGCAAGTAAGCACAGAATCGGATCGCACAAGTGTGAGCCACTGTGCGATTTGATTTTGATGCGACTCAAAAAATGCCTCCTGTGCGTCTTTGGTGCGGATGCAGTGCGAATTTAGCCATACAAAGTGTATGGCTGAAATTCGCACCACACATAAGATCGCATGTAATGAAGGAGCAGTGCGCTCCGAATTAAATGCGATCTCCGCAGCTGCACGAGTGTGAACGGCACTTAAAAAGCTTTGAAATTACCTGGGAAAGTGGCATTGTCTGAAACCGGAAATGGCAAACCGGAAGTGACCTCCTTAAAACCGGAAGTGGCATTAAAACACTTTTCTCCTTGACATTTTGGGCTTTAAAGTGTTGTTGTATCCGTTTTGGGGACTTTTGATCCCGTTTTGACACATTTTGTGCCTCCCTAAGCTTTTGGCCAAAGATGTGAACATTTTAAGGGCAAAACCCCCAAAATATGCAAAATTTTATTTTAGGACCATTTTACCTGTGTTTGCTTCCTTTTACCAAGAAATGACCAGAGAGATGAAAAATGACTGGATTTCAGTCTTAGGCTCGGTTCACACTTGTGCGATGCGGGAACGCTGCCAATATGCAGCGTGTTACCGCATCGCATCCACACATCTGGCAGTTCCCACTGCCATATGCGATACGCAGGGGGTGTCAATTAAACGTTAACGACACCCCCAGTTTGATTGCATTTTGCAGTGCGATCTGCAAGTACGCACAGAATCGCATCGCACAAGTGTGAACCACTGTGCGATTTGATTTTGATGCGACTCAAAAAATGCCTCCTGTGCGTCTTTGGTGCGGATGCAGTGCGAATTTAGCCATAGAAAGTGTATGGCTGAAATTCGCACCGCACATGAGATCGCATGTAACGAAGGAGCAGTGTGCTCCGAATTAAATGCGATCTCCGCAGCCGCACGAGTGTGAACGGGCACTTTAAAAGCTTTGAAATTACCTGGGAAACTGGCATTGTCTGAAACCGGAAGTGGCAAACCGGAAGTGACCTCCTTAAATCCGGAAGTGACATTAAAACACTTTTCTCCTTGACATATTGGGCTTTAAAGTGTTGTTGTATCCGTTTTGGGGACTTTTGATCCCGTTTTGACACATTTTCTGCCTCCCTAAGCCTTTGGCCAAAGATGTGAACATTTTAAGGGCAAAACCCCCAAAATATGCAAAATTTAATTTTGGGACCATTTTACCTGTGTTTGCTTCCTTTTACCAAGAAATGACCAGAGAGATGAAAAATGACTGGATTTCAGTCTTAGGCTCGGTTCCCACTTGTGCGATGCGGGAACGCTGCCAATATGCAGCGTGTTACCGCATTGCATCCACACATCTGGCAGTTCCCACTGCCATATGCGATACGCAGGGGGTGTCAATTAAACGTTAACGACACCCCCAGTTTGATTGCATTTTGCAGTGCGATCTGAGAGTACGCACAGAATCGCATCGCACAAGTGTGAACCACTGTGCGATTTGATTTTGATGCGGCTCAAAAAATGCCTCCTGTGCGTCTTTGGTGCGGATGCAGTGCGAATTCAGCCATACAAAGTGTATGGCTGAAATTCGCACCGCGCATGAGATCGCATGTAATCAAGGAGCAGTGCGCTCCGAATTAAATGCGATCTCCGCAGCCGCACAAGTGTGAACCAGCACTTAAAAAGCTTTGAAATTACCTGGGAAACTGGCATTTTCTGAACCCGTAAGTGGCAAACCGGAAGTGACCTCCTTAAAACCGGAAGTGGCATTAAAACACTTTTCTCCTTGACATTTTGGGCTTTAAAGTGTTGTTGTATCCGTTTTGGGGACTTTTGATCCCGTTTTGACACATTTTCTGCCTCCCTAAGCCTTTGGCCAAAGATGTGAACATTTTAAGGGCAAAACCCCCAAAATATGCAAAATTTAATTTTGGGACCATTTTACCTGTGTTTTCTTCCTTTTACCAAGAAATGACCAGAGAGATGAAAAATGACTGGATTTCAGTCTTAGGCTCGGTTCACACTTGTGCAATGCGGGAACGCTGCCAATATGCAGCGTGTTACCGCATCGCATCAACGCATCTAGCAGTTCCCACTGCCATATGCTATACGCAGGGGGTGTCAATTAAAAGTTAACGACACCCCCAGTTTGATTGCATATCGCAGTGCGATCTGCAAGTACGCACAGAATCGGATCGCACAAGTGTGAGCCACTGTGCGATTTGATTTTGATGCGACTCAAAAAATGCCTCCTGTGCGTCTTTGGTGCGGATGCAGTGCGAATTTAGCCATACAAAGTGTATGGCTGAAATTCGCACCGCACATGAGATCGCATGTAATGAAGGAGCAGTGCGCTCCGAATTAAATGCGATCTCCGCAGCCGCATGAGTGTGAACGGGCACTTAAAAAGCTTTGAAATTACCTGGGAAACTGGCATTGTCTGAAACCGGAAATGGCAAACCGGAAGTGACCTCCTTAAAACCGGAAGTGGCATTAAAACACTTTTCTCCTTGACATTTTGGGCTTTAAATTGTTGTTGTATCCGTTTTGGGGACTTTTGATCCCGTTTTGACACATTTTCTGCCTCCCTAAGCCTTTGGCCAAAGATGTGAACATTTTAAGTGCAAAACCCCCAAAATATGCAAAATTTAATTTTGGGACCATTTTACCTGTGTTTGCTTCCTTTTACCAAGAAATGACCAGAGATGAAAAATGACTGGATTTCAGTCTTAGGCTCGGTTCCCACTTGTGCGATGCGGGAACGCTGCGAATATGCAGCGTGTTACCGCATCGCATCCACACATCTGGCAGTTCCCACTGCCATATGCGATACGCAGGGGGTGTCAATTAAACGTTAACGACACCCCCAGTTTGATTGCATTTTGCAGTGCGATCTGAGAGTACGCACAGAATCGCATCGCACAAGTGTGAACCACTGTGCGATTTGATTTTGATGCGGCTCAAAAAATGCCTCCTGTGCGTCTTTGGTGCGGATGCAGTGCGAATTCAGCCATACAAAGTGTATGGCTGAAATTCGCACCACACATGAGATCGCATGTAATGAAGGAGCAGTGCGCTCCGAATTAAATGCGATCTCCGCAGCCGCACGAGTGTGAACGGGCACTTAAAAAGCTTTGAAATTACCTGGGAAACTGGCATTGTCTGAAACCGGAAATGGCAAACCGGAAGTGACCTCCTTAAAACCGGAAGTGACATTAAAACACTTTTCTCCTTGACATTTTGGGCTTTAAAGTGTTGTTGTATCCGTTTTGGGGACTTTTGATCCCGTTTTGACACATTTTCTGCCTCCCTAAGCTTTTGGCCAAAGATGTGAACATTTTAAGGGCAAAACCCCCAAAATATGCAAAATTTAATTTTGGGACCATTTTACCTGTGTTTGCTTCCTTTTACCAAGAAATGACCAGAGAGATGAAAAATGACTGGATTTCAGTCTTAGGCTCGGTTCACACTTGTGCAATGCGGGAACGCTGCCAATATGCAGCGTGTTACCGCATCGCATCAACGCATCTAGCAGTTCCCACTCTCATATGCGATACGCAGGGGGTGTCAATTAAACGTTAACGACACCCCCAGTTTGATTGCATATCGCAGTGCGATCTGCAAGTAAGCACAGAATCGGATCGCACAAGTGTGAGCCACTGTGCGATTTGATTTTGATGCGACTCAAAAAATGCCTCCTGTGCGTCTTTGGTGCGGATGCAGTGCGAATTTAGCCATACAAAGTGTATGGCTGAAATTCGCACCGCACATAAGATCGCATGTAATGAAGGAGCAGTGCGCTCCTAATTAAATGCGATCTCCGCAGCTGCACGAGTGTGAACGGCACTTAAAAAGCTTTGAAATTACCTGGGAAAGTGGCATTGTCTGAAACCGGAAATGGCAAACCGGAAGTGACCTCCTTAAAACCGGAAGTGGCATTAAAACACTTTTCTCCTTGACATTTTGGGCTTTAAAGTGTTGTTGTATCCGTTTTGGGGACTTTTGATCCCGTTTTGACACATTTTGTGCCTCCCTAAGCTTTTGGCCAAAGATGTGAACATTTTAAGGGCAAAACCCCCAAAATATGCAAAATTTTATTTTAGGACCATTTTACCTGTGTTTGCTTCCTTTTACCAAGAAATGACCAGAGAGATGAAAAATGACTGGATTTCAGTCTTAGGCTCGGTTCACACTTGTGCGATGCGGGAACGCTGCCAATATGCAGCGTGTTACCGCATCGCATCCACACATCTGGCAGTTCCCCCTGCCATATGCGATACGCAGGGGGTGTCAATTAAACGTTAACGACACCCCCAGTTTGATTGCATTTTGCAGTGCGATCTGCAAGTACGCACAGAATCGCATCGCACAAGTGTGAACCACTGTGCGATTTGATTTTGATGCGACTCAAAAAATGCCTCCTGTGCGTCTTTGGTGCGGATGCAGTGCGAATTTAGCCATAGAAAGTGTATGGCTGAAATTCGCACCGCACATGAGATCGCATGTAACGAAGGAGCAGTGTGCTCCGAATTAAATGCGATCTCCGCAGCCGCACGAGTGTGAACGGGCACTTTAAAAGCTTTGAAATTACCTGGGAAACTGGCATTGTCTGAAACCGGAAGTGGCAAACCGGAAGTGACCTCCTTAAATCCGGAAGTGACATTAAAACACTTTTCTCCTTGACATTTTGGGCTTTAAAGTGTTGTTGTATCCGTTTTGGGGACTTTTGATCCCGTTTTGACACATTTTCTGCCTCCCTAAGCCTTTGGCCAAAGATGTGAACATTTTAAGTGCAAAACCCCCAAAATATGCAAAATTTAATTTTGGGACCATTTTACCTGTGTTTGCTTCCTTTTACCAAGAAATGACCAGAGATGAAAAATGACTGGATTTCAGTCTTAGGCTCGGTTCCCACTTGTGCGATGCGGGAACGCTGCCAATATGCAGCTTGTTACCGCATCGCATCCACACATCTGGCAGTTCCCCCTGCCATATGCGATACGCAGGGGGTGTCAATTAAACGTTAACGACACCCCCAGTTTGATTGCATATCGCAGTGCGATCTGCAAGTACGCACAGAATCGCATCGCACAAGTGTGAACCACTGTGCGATTTGATTTTGATGCGGCTCAAAAAATGCCTCCTGTGCGTCTTTGGTGCGGATGCAGTGCGAATTCAGCCATACAAAGTGTATGGCTGAAATTCGCACCGCACATGAGATCGCATGTAATGAAGGAGCAGTGCGCTCCGAATTAAATGTGATCTCCGCAGCCGCACGAGTGTGAACGGGCACTTAAAAAGCTTTGAAATCACCTGGGAAACTGGCATTGTCTGAGACCGGAAATGGCAAACCGGAAGTGACCTCCTTAAAACCGGAAGTGACATTAAAACACTTTTCTCCTTGACATTTTGGGCTTGAAAGTGTTGTTGTATCCGTTTTGGGGACTTTTGTTCCCGTTTTGACACATTTTCTGCCTCCCTAAGCCTTTGGCCAAAGATGTGAACATTTTAAGTGCAAAACCCCCAAAATATGCAAAATTTAATTTTGGGACCATTTTACCTGTGTTTGCTTCCTTTTACCAAGAAATGACCAGAGATGAAAAATGACTGGATTTCAGTCTTAGGCTCGGTTCCCACTTGTGCGATGCGGGAACGCTGCGAATATGCAGCGTGTTACCGCATCGCATCCACACATCTGGCAGTTCCCACTGCCATATGCGATACGCAGGGGGTGTCAATTAAACGTTAACGACACCCCCAGTTTGATTGCATTTTGCAGTGCGATCTGAGAGTACGCACAGAATCGAATCGCACAAGTGTGAACCACTGTGCGATTTGATTTTGATGCGGCTCAAAAAATGCCTCCTGTGCGTCTTTGGTGCGGATGCAGTGCGAATTCAGCCATACAAAGTGTATGGCTGAAATTCGCACCACACATGAGATCGCATGTAATGAAGGAGCAGTGCGCTCCGAATTAAATGCGATCTCCGCAGCCGCACGAGTGTGAACGGGCACTTAAAAAGCTTTGAAATTACCTGGGAAACTGGCATTGTCTGAAACCGGAAATGGCAAACCGGAAGTGACCTCCTTAAAACCGGAAGTGACATTAAAACACTTTTCTCCTTGACATTTTGGGCTTTAAAGTGTTGTTGTATCCGTTTTGGGGACTTTTGATCCCGTTTTGACACATTTTCTGCCTCCCTAAGCTTTTGGCCAAAGATGTGAACATTTTAAGGGCAAAACCCCCAAAATATGCAAAATTTAATTTTGGGACCATTTTACCTGTGTTTGCTTCCTTTTACCAAGAAATGACCAGAGAGATGAAAAATGACTGGATTTCAGTCTTAGGCTCGGTTCACACTTGTGCAATGCGGGAACGCTGCCAATATGCAGCGTGTTACCGCATCGCATCAACGCATCTAGCAGTTCCCACTCTCATATGCGATACGCAGGGGGTGTCAATTAAACGTTAACGACACCCCCAGTTTGATTGCATATCGCAGTGCGATCTGCAAGTAAGCACAGAATCGGATCGCACAAGTGTGAGCCACTGTGCGATTTGATTTTGATGCGACTCAAAAAATGCCTCCTGTGCGTCTTTGGTGCGGATGCAGTGCGAATTTAGCCATACAAAGTGTATGGCTGAAATTCGCACCGCACATAAGATCGCATGTAATGAAGGAGCAGTGCGCTCCGAATTAAATGCGATCTCCGCAGCTGCACGAGTGTGAACGGCACTTAAAAAGCTTTGAAATTACCTGGGAAAGTGGCATTGTCTGAAACCGGAAATGGCAAACCGGAAGTGACCTCCTTAAAACCGGAAGTGGCATTAAAACACTTTTCTCCTTGACATTTTGGGCTTTAAAGTGTTGTTGTATCCGTTTTGGGGACTTTTGATCCCGTTTTGACACATTTTGTGCCTCCCTAAGCTTTTGGCCAAAGATGTGAACATTTTAAGGGCAAAACCCCCAAAATATGCAAAATTTTATTTTAGGACCATTTTACCTGTGTTTGCTTCCTTTTACCAAGAAATGACCAGAGAGATGAAAAATGACTGGATTTCAGTCTTAGGCTCGGTTCACACTTGTGCGATGCGGGAACGCTGCCAATATGCAGCGTGTTACCGCATCGCATCCACACATCTGGCAGTTCCCACTGCCATATGCGATACGCAGGGGGTGTCAATTAAACGTTAACGACACCCCCAGTTTGATTGCATTTTGCAGTGCGATCTGCAAGTACGCACAGAATCGCATCGCACAAGTGTGAACCACTGTGCGATTTGATTTTGATGCGACTCAAAAAATGCCTCCTGTGCGTCTTTGGTGCGGATGCAGTGCGAATTTAGCCATAGAAAGTGTATGGCTGAAATTCGCACCGCACATGAGATCGCATGTAACGAAGGAGCAGTGTGCTCCGAATTAAATGCGATCTCCGCAGCCGCACGAGTGTGAACGGGCACTTTAAAAGCTTTGAAATTACCTGGGAAACTGGCATTGTCTGAAACCGGAAGTGGCAAACCGGAAGTGACCTCCTTAAATCCGGAAGTGACATTAAAACACTTTTCTCCTTGACATATTGGGCTTTAAAGTGTTGTTGTATCCGTTTTGGGGACTTTTGATCCCGTTTTGACACATTTTCTGCCTCCCTAAGCCTTTGGCCAAAGATGTGAACATTTTAAGTGCAAAACCCCCAAAATATGCAAAATTTAATTTTGGGACCATTTTACCTGTGTTTGCTTCCTTTTACCAAGAAATGACCAGAGATGAAAAATGACTGGATTTCAGTCTTAGGCTCGGTTCCCACTTGTGCGATGCGGGAACGCTGCCAATATGCAGCGTGTTACCGCATTGCATCCACACATCTGGCAGTTCCCACTGCCATATGCGATACGCAGGGGGTGTCAATTAAACGTTAACGACACCCCCAGTTTGATTGCATTTTGCAGTGCGATCTGAGAGTACGCACAGAATCGCATCGCACAAGTGTGAACCACTGTGCGATTTGATTTTGATGCGGCTCAAAAAATGCCTCCTGTGCGTCTTTGGTGCGGATGCAGTGCGAATTCAGCCATACAAAGTGTATGGCTGAAATTCGCACCGCGCATGAGATCGCATGTAATCAAGGAGCAGTGCGCTCCGAATTAAATGCGATCTCCGCAGCCGCACAAGTGTGAACCAGCACTTAAAAAGCTTTGAAATTACCTGGGAAACTGGCATTTTCTGAACCCGTAAGTGGCAAACCGGAAGTGACCTCCTTAAAACCGGAAGTGGCATTAAAACACTTTTCTCCTTGACATTTTGGGCTTTAAAGTGTTGTTGTATCCGTTTTGGGGACTTTTGATCCCGTTTTGACACATTTTCTGCCTCCCTAAGCCTTTGGCCAAAGATGTGAACATTTTAAGGGCAAAACCCCCAAAATATGCAAAATTTAATTTTGGGACCATTTTACCTGTGTTTTCTTCCTTTTACCAAGAAATGACCAGAGAGATGAAAAATGACTGGATTTCAGTCTTAGGCTCGGTTCACACTTGTGCAATGCGGGAACGCTGCCAATATGCAGCGTGTTACCGCATCGCATCCACACATCTGGCAGTTCCCCCTGCCATATGCGATACGCAGGGGGTGTCAATTAAACGTTAACGACACCCCCAGTTTGATTGCATTTTGCAGTGCGATCTGCAAGTACGCACAGAATCGCATCGCACAAGTGTGAACCACTGTGCGATTTGATTTTGATGCGACTCAAAAAATGCCTCCTGTGCGTCTTTGGTGCGGATGCAGTGCGAATTTAGCCATAGAAAGTGTATGGCTGAAATTCGCACCGCACATGAGATCGCATGTAACGAAGGAGCAGTGTGCTCCGAATTAAATGCGATCTCCGCAGCCGCACGAGTGTGAACGGGCACTTTAAAAGCTTTGAAATTACCTGGGAAACTGGCATTGTCTGAAACCGGAAGTGGCAAACCGGAAGTGACCTCCTTAAATCCGGAAGTGACATTAAAACACTTTTCTCCTTGACATTTTGGGCTTTAAAGTGTTGTTGTATCCGTTTTGGGGACTTTTGATCCCGTTTTGACACATTTTCTGCCTCCCTAAGCCTTTGGCCAAAGATGTGAACATTTTAAGTGCAAAACCCCCAAAATATGCAAAATTTAATTTTGGGACCATTTTACCTGTGTTTGCTTCCTTTTACCAAGAAATGACCAGAGATGAAAAATGACTGGATTTCAGTCTTAGGCTCGGTTCCCACTTGTGCGATGCGGGAACGCTGCCAATATGCAGCTTGTTACCGCATCGCATCCACACATCTGGCAGTTCCCCCTGCCATATGCGATACGCAGGGGGTGTCAATTAAACGTTAACGACACCCCCAGTTTGATTGCATATCGCAGTGCGATCTGCAAGTACGCACAGAATCGCATCGCACAAGTGTGAACCACTGTGCGATTTGATTTTGATGCGGCTCAAAAAATGCCTCCTGTGCGTCTTTGGTGCGGATGCAGTGCGAATTCAGCCATACAAAGTGTATGGCTGAAATTCGCACCGCACATGAGATCGCATGTAATGAAGGAGCAGTGCGCTCCGAATTAAATGTGATCTCCGCAGCCGCACGAGTGTGAACGGGCACTTAAAAAGCTTTGAAATCACCTGGGAAACTGGCATTGTCTGAGACCGGAAATGGCAAACCGGAAGTGACCTCCTTAAAACCGGAAGTGACATTAAAACACTTTTCTCCTTGACATTTTGGGCTTGAAAGTGTTGTTGTATCCGTTTTGGGGACTTTTGTTCCCGTTTTGACACATTTTCTGCCTCCCTAAGCCTTTGGCCAAAGATGTGAACATTTTAAGTGCAAAACCCCCAAAATATGCAAAATTTAATTTTGGGACCATTTTACCTGTGTTTGCTTCCTTTTACCAAGAAATGACCAGAGATGAAAAATGACTGGATTTCAGTCTTAGGCTCGGTTCCCACTTGTGCGATGCGGGAACGCTGCGAATATGCAGCGTGTTACCGCATCGCATCCACACATCTGGCAGTTCCCACTGCCATATGCGATACGCAGGGGGTGTCAATTAAACGTTAACGACACCCCCAGTTTGATTGCATTTTGCAGTGCGATCTGAGAGTACGCACAGAATCGCATCGCACAAGTGTGAACCACTGTGCGATTTGATTTTGATGCGGCTCAAAAAATGCCTCCTGTGCGTCTTTGGTGCGGATGCAGTGCGAATTCAGCCATACAAAGTGTATGGCTGAAATTCGCACCACACATGAGATCGCATGTAATGAAGGAGCAGTGCGCTCCGAATTAAATGCGATCTCCGCAGCCGCACGAGTGTGAACGGGCACTTAAAAAGCTTTGAAATTACCTGGGAAACTGGCATTGTCTGAAACCGGAAATGGCAAACCGGAAGTGACCTCCTTAAAACCGGAAGTGACATTAAAACACTTTTCTCCTTGACATTTTGGGCTTTAAAGTGTTGTTGTATCCGTTTTGGGGACTTTTGATCCCGTTTTGACACATTTTCTGCCTCCCTAAACTTTTGGCCAAAGATGTGAACATTTTAAGGGCAAAACCCCCAAAATATGCAAAATTTAATTTTGGGACCATTTTACCTGTGTTTGCTTCCTTTTACCAAGAAATGACCAGAGAGATGAAAAATGACTGGATTTCAGTCTTAGGCTCGGTTCACACTTGTGCAATGCGGGAACGCTGCCAATATGCAGCGTGTTACCGCATCGCATCAACGCATCTAGCAGTTCCCACTCTCATATGCGATACGCAGGGGGTGTCAATTAAACGTTAACGACACCCCCAGTTTGATTGCATATCGCAGTGCGATCTGCAAGTAAGCACAGAATCGGATCGCACAAGTGTGAGCCACTGTGCGATTTGATTTTGATGCGACTCAAAAAATGCCTCCTGTGCGTCTTTGGTGCGGATGCAGTGCGAATTTAGCCATACAAAGTGTATGGCTGAAATTCGCACCGCACATAAGATCGCATGTAATGAAGGAGCAGTGCGCTCCTAATTAAATGCGATCTCCGCAGCTGCACGAGTGTGAACGGCACTTAAAAAGCTTTGAAATTACCTGGGAAAGTGGCATTGTCTGAAACCGGAAATGGCAAACCGGAAGTGACCTCCTTAAAACCGGAAGTGGCATTAAAACACTTTTCTCCTTGACATTTTGGGCTTTAAAGTGTTGTTGTATCCGTTTTGGGGACTTTTGATCCCGTTTTGACACATTTTGTGCCTCCCTAAGCTTTTGGCCAAAGATGTGAACATTTTAAGGGCAAAACCCCCAAAATATGCAAAATTTTATTTTAGGACCATTTTACCTGTGTTTGCTTCCTTTTACCAAGAAATGACCAGAGAGATGAAAAATGACTGGATTTCAGTCTTAGGCTCGGTTCACACTTGTGCGATGCGGGAACGCTGCCAATATGCAGCGTGTTACCGCATCGCATCCACACATCTGGCAGTTCCCCCTGCCATATGCGATACGCAGGGGGTGTCAATTAAACGTTAACGACACCCCCAGTTTGATTGCATTTTGCAGTGCGATCTGCAAGTACGCACAGAATCGCATCGCACAAGTGTGAACCACTGTGCGATTTGATTTTGATGCGACTCAAAAAATGCCTCCTGTGCGTCTTTGGTGCGGATGCAGTGCGAATTTAGCCATAGAAAGTGTATGGCTGAAATTCGCACCGCACATGAGATCGCATGTAACGAAGGAGCAGTGTGCTCCGAATTAAATGCGATCTCCGCAGCCGCACGAGTGTGAACGGGCACTTTAAAAGCTTTGAAATTACCTGGGAAACTGGCATTGTCTGAAACCGGAAGTGGCAAACCGGAAGTGACCTCCTTAAATCCGGAAGTGACATTAAAACACTTTTCTCCTTGACATTTTGGGCTTTAAAGTGTTGTTGTATCCGTTTTGGGGACTTTTGATCCCGTTTTGACACATTTTCTGCCTCCCTAAGCCTTTGGCCAAAGATGTGAACATTTTAAGTGCAAAACCCCCAAAATATGCAAAATTTAATTTTGGGACCATTTTACCTGTGTTTGCTTCCTTTTACCAAGAAATGACCAGAGATGAAAAATGACTGGATTTCAGTCTTAGGCTCGGTTCCCACTTGTGCGATGCGGGAACGCTGCCAATATGCAGCTTGTTACCGCATCGCATCCACACATCTGGCAGTTCCCCCTGCCATATGCGATACGCAGGGGGTGTCAATTAAACGTTAACGACACCCCCAGTTTGATTGCATATCGCAGTGCGATCTGCAAGTACGCACAGAATCGCATCGCACAAGTGTGAACCACTGTGCGATTTGATTTTGATGCGGCTCAAAAAATGCCTCCTGTGCGTCTTTGGTGCGGATGCAGTGCGAATTCAGCCATACAAAGTGTATGGCTGAAATTCGCACCGCACATGAGATCGCATGTAATGAAGGAGCAGTGCGCTCCGAATTAAATGTGATCTCCGCAGCCGCACGAGTGTGAACGGGCACTTAAAAAGCTTTGAAATCACCTGGGAAACTGGCATTGTCTGAGACCGGAAATGGCAAACCGGAAGTGACCTCCTTAAAACCGGAAGTGACATTAAAACACTTTTCTCCTTGACATTTTGGGCTTGAAAGTGTTGTTGTATCCGTTTTGGGGACTTTTGTTCCCGTTTTGACACATTTTCTGCCTCCCTAAGCCTTTGGCCAAAGATGTGAACATTTTAAGTGCAAAACCCCCAAAATATGCAAAATTTAATTTTGGGACCATTTTACCTGTGTTTGCTTCCTTTTACCAAGAAATGACCAGAGATGAAAAATGACTGGATTTCAGTCTTAGGCTCGGTTCCCACTTGTGCGATGCGGGAACGCTGCGAATATGCAGCGTGTTACCGCATCGCATCCACACATCTGGCAGTTCCCACTGCCATATGCGATACGCAGGGGGTGTCAATTAAACGTTAACGACACCCCCAGTTTGATTGCATTTTGCAGTGCGATCTGAGAGTACGCACAGAATCGCATCGCACAAGTGTGAACCACTGTGCGATTTGATTTTGATGCGGCTCAAAAAATGCCTCCTGTGCGTCTTTGGTGCGGATGCAGTGCGAATTCAGCCATACAAAGTGTATGGCTGAAATTCGCACCACACATGAGATCGCATGTAATGAAGGAGCAGTGCGCTCCGAATTAAATGCGATCTCCGCAGCCGCACGAGTGTGAACGGGCACTTAAAAAGCTTTGAAATTACCTGGGAAACTGGCATTGTCTGAAACCGGAAATGGCAAACCGGAAGTGACCTCCTTAAAACCGGAAGTGACATTAAAACACTTTTCTCCTTGACATTTTGGGCTTTAAAGTGTTGTTGTATCCGTTTTGGGGACTTTTGATCCCGTTTTGACACATTTTCTGCCTCCCTAAGCTTTTGGCCAAAGATGTGAACATTTTAAGGGCAAAACCCCCAAAATATGCAAAATTTAATTTTGGGACCATTTTACCTGTGTTTGCTTCCTTTTACCAAGAAATGACCAGAGAGATGAAAAATGACTGGATTTCAGTCTTAGGCTCGGTTCACACTTGTGCAATGCGGGAACGCTGCCAATATGCAGCGTGTTACCGCATCGCATCAACGCATCTAGCAGTTCCCACTCTCATATGCGATACGCAGGGGGTGTCAATTAAACGTTAACGACACCCCCAGTTTGATTGCATATCGCAGTGCGATCTGCAAGTAAGCACAGAATCGGATCGCACAAGTGTGAGCCACTGTGCGATTTGATTTTGATGCGACTCAAAAAATGCCTCCTGTGCGTCTTTGGTGCGGATGCAGTGCGAATTTAGCCATACAAAGTGTATGGCTGAAATTCGCACCGCACATAAGATCGCATGTAATGAAGGAGCAGTGCGCTCCGAATTAAATGCGATCTCCGCAGCTGCACGAGTGTGAACGGCACTTAAAAAGCTTTGAAATTACCTGGGAAAGTGGCATTGTCTGAAACCGGAAATGGCAAACCGGAAGTGACCTCCTTAAAACCGGAAGTGGCATTAAAACACTTTTCTCCTTGACATTTTGGGCTTTAAAGTGTTGTTGTATCCGTTTTGGGGACTTTTGATCCCGTTTTGACACATTTTGTGCCTCCCTAAGCTTTTGGCCAAAGATGTGAACATTTTAAGGGCAAAACCCCCAAAATATGCAAAATTTTATTTTAGGACCATTTTACCTGTGTTTGCTTCCTTTTACCAAGAAATGACCAGAGAGATGAAAAATGACTGGATTTCAGTCTTAGGCTCGGTTCACACTTGTGCGATGCGGGAACGCTGCCAATATGCAGCGTGTTACCGCATCGCATCCACACATCTGGCAGTTCCCACTGCCATATGCGATACGCAGGGGGTGTCAATTAAACGTTAACGACACCCCCAGTTTGATTGCATTTTGCAGTGCGATCTGCAAGTACGCACAGAATCGCATCGCACAAGTGTGAACCACTGTGCGATTTGATTTTGATGCGACTCAAAAAATGCCTCCTGTGCGTCTTTGGTGCGGATGCAGTGCGAATTTAGCCATAGAAAGTGTATGGCTGAAATTCGCACCGCACATGAGATCGCATGTAACGAAGGAGCAGTGTGCTCCGAATTAAATGCGATCTCCGCAGCCGCACGAGTGTGAACGGGCACTTTAAAAGCTTTGAAATTACCTGGGAAACTGGCATTGTCTGAAACCGGAAGTGGCAAACCGGAAGTGACCTCCTTAAATCCGGAAGTGACATTAAAACACTTTTCTCCTTGACATATTGGGCTTTAAAGTGTTGTTGTATCCGTTTTGGGGACTTTTGATCCCGTTTTGACACATTTTCTGCCTCCCTAAGCCTTTGGCCAAAGATGTGAACATTTTAAGTGCAAAACCCCCAAAATATGCAAAATTTAATTTTGGGACCATTTTACCTGTGTTTGCTTCCTTTTACCAAGAAATGACCAGAGATGAAAAATGACTGGATTTCAGTCTTAGGCTCGGTTCCCACTTGTGCGATGCGGGAACGCTGCCAATATGCAGCGTGTTACCGCATTGCATCCACACATCTGGCAGTTCCCACTGCCATATGCGATACGCAGGGGGTGTCAATTAAACGTTAACGACACCCCCAGTTTGATTGCATTTTGCAGTGCGATCTGAGAGTACGCACAGAATCGCATCGCACAAGTGTGAACCACTGTGCGATTTGATTTTGATGCGGCTCAAAAAATGCCTCCTGTGCGTCTTTGGTGCGGATGCAGTGCGAATTCAGCCATACAAAGTGTATGGCTGAAATTCGCACCGCGCATGAGATCGCATGTAATCAAGGAGCAGTGCGCTCCGAATTAAATGCGATCTCCGCAGCCGCACAAGTGTGAACCAGCACTTAAAAAGCTTTGAAATTACCTGGGAAACTGGCATTTTCTGAACCCGTAAGTGGCAAACCGGAAGTGACCTCCTTAAAACCGGAAGTGGCATTAAAACACTTTTCTCCTTGACATTTTGGGCTTTAAAGTGTTGTTGTATCCGTTTTGGGGACTTTTGATCCCGTTTTGACACATTTTCTGCCTCCCTAAGCCTTTGGCCAAAGATGTGAACATTTTAAGGGCAAAACCCCCAAAATATGCAAAATTTAATTTTGGGACCATTTTACCTGTGTTTTCTTCCTTTTACCAAGAAATGACCAGAGAGATGAAAAATGACTGGATTTCAGTCTTAGGCTCGGTTCACACTTGTGCAATGCGGGAACGCTGCCAATATGCAGCGTGTTACCGCATCGCATCCACACATCTGGCAGTTCCCCCTGCCATATGCGATATGCAGGGGGTGTCAATTAAACGTTAACGACACCCCCAGTTTGATTGCATTTTGCAGTGCGATCTGCAAGTACGCACAGAATCGCATCGCACAAGTGTGAACCACTGTGCGATTTGATTTTGATGCGACTCAAAAAATGCCTCCTGTGCGTCTTTGGTGCGGATGCAGTGCGAATTTAGCCATAGAAAGTGTATGGCTGAAATTCGCACCGCACATGAGATCGCATGTAACGAAGGAGCAGTGTGCTCCGAATTAAATGCGATCTCCGCAGCCGCACGAGTGTGAACGGGCACTTTAAAAGCTTTGAAATTACCTGGGAAACTGGCATTGTCTGAAACCGGAAGTGGCAAACCGGAAGTGACCTCCTTAAATCCGGAAGTGACATTAAAACACTTTTCTCCTTGACATTTTGGGCTTTAAAGTGTTGTTGTATCCGTTTTGGGGACTTTTGATCCCGTTTTGACACATTTTCTGCCTCCCTAAGCCTTTGGCCAAAGATGTGAACATTTTAAGTGCAAAACCCCCAAAATATGCAAAATTTAATTTTGGGACCATTTTACCTGTGTTTGCTTCCTTTTACCAAGAAATGACCAGAGATGAAAAATGACTGGATTTCAGTCTTAGGCTCGGTTCCCACTTGTGCGATGCGGGAACGCTGCCAATATGCAGCTTGTTACCGCATCGCATCCACACATCTGGCAGTTCCCCCTGCCATATGCGATACGCAGGGGGTGTCAATTAAACGTTAACGACACCCCCAGTTTGATTGCATATCGCAGTGCGATCTGCAAGTACGCACAGAATCGCATCGCACAAGTGTGAACCACTGTGCGATTTGATTTTGATGCGGCTCAAAAAATGCCTCCTGTGCGTCTTTGGTGCGGATGCAGTGCGAATTCAGCCATACAAAGTGTATGGCTGAAATTCGCACCGCACATGAGATCGCATGTAATGAAGGAGCAGTGCGCTCCGAATTAAATGTGATCTCCGCAGCCGCACGAGTGTGAACGGGCACTTAAAAAGCTTTGAAATCACCTGGGAAACTGGCATTGTCTGAGACCGGAAATGGCAAACCGGAAGTGACCTCCTTAAAACCGGAAGTGACATTAAAACACTTTTCTCCTTGACATTTTGGGCTTGAAAGTGTTGTTGTATCCGTTTTGGGGACTTTTGTTCCCGTTTTGACACATTTTCTGCCTCCCTAAGCCTTTGGCCAAAGATGTGAACATTTTAAGTGCAAAACCCCCAAAATATGCAAAATTTAATTTTGGGACCATTTTACCTGTGTTTGCTTCCTTTTACCAAGAAATGACCAGAGATGAAAAATGACTGGATTTCAGTCTTAGGCTCGGTTCCCACTTGTGCGATGCGGGAACGCTGCGAATATGCAGCGTGTTACCGCATCGCATCCACACATCTGGCAGTTCCCACTGCCATATGCGATACGCAGGGGGTGTCAATTAAACGTTAACGACACCCCCAGTTTGATTGCATTTTGCAGTGCGATCTGAGAGTACGCACAGAATCGCATCGCACAAGTGTGAACCACTGTGCGATTTGATTTTGATGCGGCTCAAAAAATGCCTCCTGTGCGTCTTTGGTGCGGATGCAGTGCGAATTCAGCCATACAAAGTGTATGGCTGAAATTCGCACCACACATGAGATCGCATGTAATGAAGGAGCAGTGCGCTCCGAATTAAATGCGATCTCCGCAGCCGCACGAGTGTGAACGGGCACTTAAAAAGCTTTGAAATTACCTGGGAAACTGGCATTGTCTGAAACCGGAAATGGCAAACCGGAAGTGACCTCCTTAAAACCGGAAGTGACATTAAAACACTTTTCTCCTTGACATTTTGGGCTTTAAAGTGTTGTTGTATCCGTTTTGGGGACTTTTGATCCCGTTTTGACACATTTTCTGCCTCCCTAAGCTTTTGGCCAAAGATGTGAACATTTTAAGGGCAAAACCCCCAAAATATGCAAAATTTAATTTTGGGACCATTTTACCTGTGTTTGCTTCCTTTTACCAAGAAATGACCAGAGAGATGAAAAATGACTGGATTTCAGTCTTAGGCTCGGTTCACACTTGTGCAATGCGGGAACGCTGCCAATATGCAGCGTGTTACCGCATCGCATCAACGCATCTAGCAGTTCCCACTCTCATATGCGATACGCAGGGGGTGTCAATTAAACGTTAACGACACCCCCAGTTTGATTGCATATCGCAGTGCGATCTGCAAGTAAGCACAGAATCGGATCGCACAAGTGTGAGCCACTGTGCGATTTGATTTTGATGCGACTCAAAAAATGCCTCCTGTGCGTCTTTGGTGCGGATGCAGTGCGAATTTAGCCATACAAAGTGTATGGCTGAAATTCGCACCGCACATAAGATCGCATGTAATGAAGGAGCAGTGCGCTCCGAATTAAATGCGATCTCCGCAGCTGCACGAGTGTGAACGGCACTTAAAAAGCTTTGAAATTACCTGGGAAAGTGGCATTGTCTGAAACCGGAAATGGCAAACCGGAAGTGACCTCCTTAAAACCGGAAGTGGCATTAAAACACTTTTCTCCTTGACATTTTGGGCTTTAAAGTGTTGTTGTATCCGTTTTGGGGACTTTTGATCCCGTTTTGACACATTTTGTGCCTCCCTAAGCTTTTGGCCAAAGATGTGAACATTTTAAGGGCAAAACCCCCAAAATATGCAAAATTTTATTTTAGGACCATTTTACCTGTGTTTGCTTCCTTTTACCAAGAAATGACCAGAGAGATGAAAAATGACTGGATTTCAGTCTTAGGCTCGGTTCACACTTGTGTGATGCGGGAACGCTGCCAATATGCAGCGTGTTACCGCATCGCATCCACACATCTGGCAGTTCCCACTGCCATATGCGATACGCAGGGGGTGTCAATTAAACGTTAACGACACCCCCAGTTTGATTGCATTTTGCAGTGCGATCTGCAAGTACGCACAGAATCGCATCGCACAAGTGTGAACCACTGTGCGATTTGATTTTGATGCGACTCAAAAAATGCCTCCTGTGCGTCTTTGGTGCGGATGCAGTGCGAATTTAGCCATAGAAAGTGTATGGCTGAAATTCGCACCGGACATGAGATCGCATGTAACGAAGGAGCAGTGTGCTCCGAATTAAATGCGATCTCCGCAGCCGCACGAGTGTGAACGGGCACTTTAAAAGCTTTGAAATTACCTGGGAAACTGGCATTGTCTGAAACCGGAAGTGGCAAACCGGAAGTGACCTCCTTAAATCCGGAAGTGACATTAAAACACTTTTCTCCTTGACATATTGGGCTTTAAAGTGTTGTTGTATCCGTTTTGGGGACTTTTGATCCCGTTTTGACACATTTTCTGCCTCCCTAAGCCTTTGGCCAAAGATGTGAACATTTTAAGTGCAAAACCCCCAAAATATGCAAAATTTAATTTTGGGACCATTTTACCTGTGTTTGCTTCCTTTTACCAAGAAATGACCAGAGATGAAAAATGACTGGATTTCAGTCTTAGGCTCGGTTCCCACTTGTGCGATGCGGGAACGCTGCCAATATGCAGCGTGTTACCGCATTGCATCCACACATCTGGCAGTTCCCACTGCCATATGCGATACGCAGGGGGTGTCAATTAAACGTTAACGACACCCCCAGTTTGATTGCATTTTGCAGTGCGATCTGAGAGTACGCACAGAATCGCATCGCACAAGTGTGAACCACTGTGCGATTTGATTTTGATGCGGCTCAAAAAATGCCTCCTGTGCGTCTTTGGTGCGGATGCAGTGCGAATTCAGCCATACAAAGTGTATGGCTGAAATTCGCACCGCGCATGAGATCGCATGTAATCAAGGAGCAGTGCGCTCCGAATTAAATGCGATCTCCGCAGCCGCACAAGTGTGAACCAGCACTTAAAAAGCTTTGAAATTACCTGGGAAACTGGCATTTTCTGAACCCGTAAGTGGCAAACCGGAAGTGACCTCCTTAAAACCGGAAGTGGCATTAAAACACTTTTCTCCTTGACATTTTGGGCTTTAAAGTGTTGTTGTATCCGTTTTGGGGACTTTTGATCCCGTTTTGACACATTTTCTGCCTCCCTAAGCCTTTGGCCAAAGATGTGAACATTTTAAGGGCAAAACCCCCAAAATATGCAAAATTTAATTTTGGGACCATTTTACCTGTGTTTTCTTCCTTTTACCAAGAAATGACCAGAGAGATGAAAAATGACTGGATTTCAGTCTTAGGCTCGGTTCACACTTGTGCAATGCGGGAACGCTGCCAATATGCAGCGTGTTACCGCATCGCATCAACGCATCTAGCAGTTCCCACTGCCATATGCTATACGCAGGGGGTGTCAATTAAAAGTTAACGACACCCCCAGTTTGATTGCATATCGCAGTGCGATCTGCAAGTAAGCACAGAATCGGATCGCACAAGTGTGAGCCACTGTGCGATTTGATTTTGATGCGACTCAAAAAATGCCTCCTGTGCGTCTTTGGTGCGGATGCAGTGCGAATTTAGCCATACAAAGTGTATGGCTGAAATTCGCACCGCACATGAGATCGCATGTAATGAAGGAGCAGTGCGCTCCGAATTAAATGCGATCTCCGCAGCCGCATGAGTGTGAACGGGCACTTAAAAAGCTTTGAAATTACCTGGGAAACTGGCATTGTCTGAAACCGGAAATGGCAAACCGGAAGTGACCTCCTTAAAACCGGAAGTGGCATTAAAACACTTTTCTCCTTGACATTTTGGGCTTTAAATTGTTGTTGTATCCGTTTTGGGGACTTTTGATCCCGTTTTGACACATTTTCTGCCTCCCTAAGCTTTTGGCCAAAGATGTGAACATTTTAAGGGCAAAACCCCCAAAATATGCAAAATTTAATTTTGGGACCATTTTACCTGTGTTTGCTTCCTTTTACCAAGAAATGACCAGAGAGATGAAAAATGACTGGATTTCAGTCTTAGGCTCGGTTCACACTTGTGCGATGCGGGAACGCTGCCAATATGCAGCGTGTTACCGCATCGCATCCACACATCTGGCAGTTCCCCCTGCCATATGCGATACGCAGGGGGTGTCAATTAAACGTTAACGACACCCCCAGTTTTATTGCATATCGCAGTGCGATCTGCAAGTACGCACAGAATCGCATCGCACAAGTGTGAACCACTGTGCGATTTGATTTTGATGCGGCTCAAAAAATGCCTCCTGTGCGTCTTTGGTGCGGATGCAGTGCGAATTCAGCCATACAAAGTGTATGGCTGAAATTCGCACCGCGCATGAGATCGCATGTAATCAAGGAGCAGTGCGCTCCGAATTAAATGCGATCTCCGCAGCCGCACAAGTGTGAACCAGCACTTAAAAAGCTTTGAAATTACCTGGGAAACTGGCATTTTCTGAACCCGTAAGTGGCAAACCGGAAGTGACCTCCTTAAAACCGGAAGTGGCATTAAAACACTTTTCTCCTTGACATTTTGGGCTTTAAAGTGTTGTTGTATCCGTTTTGGGGACTTTTGATCCCGTTTTGACACATTTTCTGCCTCCCTAAGCCTTTGGCCAAAGATGTGAACATTTTAAGGGCAAAACCCCCAAAATATGCAAAATTTAATTTTGGGACCATTTTACCTGTGTTTTCTTCCTTTTACCAAGAAATGACCAGAGAGATGAAAAATGACTGGATTTCAGTCTTAGGCTCGGTTCACACTTGTGCAATGCGGGAACGCTGCCAATATGCAGCGTGTTACCGCATCGCATCAACGCATCTAGCAGTTCCCACTGCCATATGCTATACGCAGGGGGTGTCAATTAAAAGTTAACGACACCCCCAGTTTGATTGCATATCGCAGTGCGATCTGCAAGTAAGCACAGAATCGGATCGCACAAGTGTGAGCCACTGTGCGATTTGATTTTGATGCGACTCAAAAAATGCCTCCTGTGCGTCTTTGGTGCGGATGCAGTGCGAATTTAGCCATACAAAGTGTATGGCTGAAATTCGCACCGCACATGAGATCGCATGTAATGAAGGAGCAGTGCGCTCCGAATTAAATGCGATCTCCGCAGCCGCATGAGTGTGAACGGGCACTTAAAAAGCTTTGAAATTACCTGGGAAACTGGCATTGTCTGAAACCGGAAATGGCAAACCGGAAGTGACCTCCTTAAAACCGGAAGTGGCATTAAAACACTTTTCTCCTTGACATTTTGGGCTTTAAATTGTTGTTGTATCCGTTTTGGGGACTTTTGATCCCGTTTTGACACATTTTCTGCCTCCCTAAGCCTTTGGCCAAAGATGTGAACATTTTAAGGGCAAAACCCCCAAAATATGCAAAATTTAATTTTGGGACCATTTTACCTGTGTTTGCTTCCTTTTACCAAGAAATGACCAGAGAGATGAAAAATGACTGGATTTCAGTCTTAGGCTCGGTTCACACTTGTGCGATGCGGGAACGCTGCCAATATGCAGCGTGTTACCGCATCGCATCCACACATCTGGCAGTTCCCACTGCCATATGCGATACGCAGGGGGTGTCAATTAAACGTTAACGACACCCCCAGTTTGATTGCATATCGCAGTGCGATCTGCAAGTACGCACAGAATCGCATCGCACAAGTGTGAACCACTGTGCGATTTGATTTTGATGCGACTCAAAAAATGCCTCCTGTGCGTCTTTGGTGCGGATGCAGTGCGAATTTAGCCATAGAAAGTGTATGGCTGAAATTCGCACCGCACATGAGATCGCATGTAACGAAGGAGCAGTGTGCTCCGAATTAAATGCGATCTCCGCAGCCGCACGAGTGTGAACGGGCACTTTAAAAGCTTTGAAATTACCTGGGAAACTGGCATTGTCTGAAACCGGAAGTGGCAAACCGGAAGTGACCTCCTTAAAACCGGAAGTGACATTAAAACACTTTTCTCCTTGACATTTTGGGCTTTAAAGTGTTGTTGTATCCGTTTTGGGGACTTTTGATCCCGTTTTGACACATTTTCTGCCTCCCTAAGCCTTTGGCCAAAGATGTGAACATTTTAAGGGCAAAACCCCCAAAATATGCAACATTTAATTTTGGGACCATTTTACCTGTGTTTTCTTCCTTTTACCAAGAAATGACCAGAGAGATGAAAAATGACTGGATTTCAGTCTTAGGCTCGGTTCACACTTGTGCAATGCGGGAACGCTGCCAATATGCAGCGTGTTACCGCATCGCATCAACGCATCTAGCAGTTCCCACTGCCATATGCGATACGCAGGGGGTGTCAATTAAAAGTTAACGACACCCCCAGTTTGATTGCATATCGCAGTGCGATCTGCAAGTAAGCACAGAATCGGATCGCACAAGTGTGAGCCACTGTGCGATTTGATTTTGATGCGACTCAAAAAATGCCTCCTGTGCGTCTTTGGTGCGGATGCAGTGCGAATTTAGCCATACAAAGTGTATGGCTGAAATTCGCACCGCACATGAGATCGCATGTAATGAAGGAGCAGTGCGCTCCGAATTAAATGCGATCTCCGCAGCCGCATGAGTGTGAACGGGCACTTAAAAAGCTTTGAAATTACCTGGGAAACTGGCATTGTCTGAAACCGGAAATGGCAAACCGGAAGTGACCTCCTTAAAACCGGAAGTGGCATTAAAACACTTTTCTCCTTGACATTTTGGGCTTTAAATTGTTGTTGTATCCGTTTTGGGGACTTTTGATCCCGTTTTGACACATTTTCTGCCTCCCTAAGCCTTTGGCCAAAGATGTGAACATTTTAAGGGCAAAACCCCCAAAATATGCAAAATTTAATTTTGGGACCATTTTACCTGTGTTTGCTTCCTTTTACCAAGAAATGACCAGAGAGATGAAAAATGACTGGATTTCAGTCTTAGGCTCGGTTCACACTTGTGCGATGCGGGAACGCTGCCAATATGCAGCGTGTTACCGCATCGCATCCACACATCTGGCAGTTCCCACTGCCATATGCGATACGCAGGGGGTGTCAATTAAACGTTAACGACACCCCCAGTTTGATTGCATATCGCAGTGCGATCTGCAAGTACGCACAGAATCGCATCGCACAAGTGTGAACCACTGTGCGATTTGATTTTGATGCGACTCAAAAAATGCCTCCTGTGCGTCTTTGGTGCGGATGCAGTGCGAATTTAGCCATAGAAAGTGTATGGCTGAAATTCGCACCGCACATGAGATCGCATGTAACGAAGGAGCAGTGTGCTCCGAATTAAATGCGATCTCCGCAGCCGCACGAGTGTGAACGGGCACTTTAAAAGCTTTGAAATTACCTGGGAAACTGGCATTGTCTGAAACCGGAAGTGGCAAACCGGAAGTGACCTCCTTAAAACCGGAAGTGACATTAAAACACTTTTCTCCTTGACATTTTGGGCTTTAAAGTGTTGTTGTATCCGTTTTGGGGACTTTTGATCCCGTTTTGACACATTTTCTGCCTCCCTAAGCCTTTGGCCAAAGATGTGAACATTTTAAGGGCAAAACCCCCAAAATATGCAAAATTTAATTTTGGGACCATTTTACCTGTGTTTGCTTCCTTTTACCAAGAAATGACCAGAGAGATGAAAAATGACTGGATTTCAGTCTTAGGCTCGGTTCCCACTTGTGCGATGCGGGAACGCTGCCAATATGCAGCGTGTTACCGCATTGCATCCACACATCTGGCAGTTCCCACTGCCATATGCGATACGCAGGGGGTGTCAATTAAACGTTAACGACACCCCCAGTTTGATTGCATTTTGCAGTGCGATCTGAGAGTACGCACAGAATCGCATCGCACAAGTGTGAACCACTGTGCGATTTGATTTTGATGCGACTCAAAAAATGCCTCCTGTGCGTCTTTGGTGCGGATGCAGTGCGAATTCAGCCATACAAAGTGTATGGCTGAAATTCGCACCGCGCATGAGATCGCATGTAATCAAGGAGCAGTGCGCTCCGAATTAAATGCGATCTCCGCAGCCGCACAAGTGTGAACCAGCACTTAAAAAGCTTTGAAATTACCTGGGAAACTGGCATTTTCTGAACCCGTAAGTGGCAAACCGGAAGTGACCTCCTTAAAACCGGAAGTGGCATTAAAACACTTTTCTCCTTGACATTTTGGGCTTTAAAGTGTTGTTGTATCCGTTTTGGGGACTTTTGATCCCGTTTTGACACATTTTCTGCCTCCCTAAGCCTTTGGCCAAAGATGTGAACATTTTAAGGGCAAAACCCCCAAAATATGCAAAATTTAATTTTGGGACCATTTTACCTGTGTTTTCTTCCTTTTACCAAGAAATGACCAGAGAGATGAAAAATGACTGGATTTCAGTCTTAGGCTCGGTTCACACTTGTGCAATGCGGGAACGCTGCCAATATGCAGCGTGTTACCGCATCGCATCAACGCATCTAGCAGTTCCCACTGCCATATGCTATACGCAGGGGGTGTCAATTAAAAGTTAACGACACCCCCAGTTTGATTGCATATCGCAGTGCGATCTGCAAGTAAGCACAGAATCGGATCGCACAAGTGTGAGCCACTGTGCGATTTGATTTTGATGCGACTCAAAAAATGCCTCCTGTGCGTCTTTGGTGTGGATGCAGTGCGAATTTAGCCATACAAAGTGTATGGCTGAAATTCGCACCGCACATGAGATCGCATGTAACGAAGGAGCAGTGTGCTCCGAATTAAATGCGATCTCCGCAGCCGCACGAGTGTGAACGGGCACTTTAAAAGCTTTGAAATTACCTGGGAAACTGGCATTGTCTGAAACCGGAAGTGGCAAACCGGAAGTGACCTCCTTAAATCCGGAAGTGACATTAAAACACTTTTCTCCTTGACATTTTGGGCTTTAAAGTGTTGTTGTATCCGTTTTGGGGACTTTTGATCCCGTTTTGACACATTTTCTGCCTCCCTAAGCCTTTGGCCAAAGATGTGAACATTTTAAGTGCAAAACCCCCAAAATATGCAAAATTTAATTTTGGGACCATTTTACCTGTGTTTGCTTCCTTTTACCAAGAAATGACCAGAGATGAAAAATGACTGGATTTCAGTCTTAGGCTCGGTTCCCACTTGTGCGATGCGGGAACGCTGCCAATATGCAGCTTGTTACCGCATCGCATCCACACATCTGGCAGTTCCCCCTGCCATATGCGATACGCAGGGGGTGTCAATTAAACGTTAACGACACCCCCAGTTTGATTGCATATCGCAGTGCGATCTGCAAGTACGCACAGAATCGCATCGCACAAGTGTGAACCACTGTGCGATTTGATTTTGATGCGGCTCAAAAAATGCCTCCTGTGCGTCTTTGGTGCGGATGCAGTGCGAATTCAGCCATACAAAGTGTATGGCTGAAATTCGCACCGCACATGAGATCGCATGTAATGAAGGAGCAGTGCGCTCCGAATTAAATGTGATCTCCGCAGCCGCACGAGTGTGAACGGGCACTTAAAAAGCTTTGAAATCACCTGGGAAACTGGCATTGTCTGAGACCGGAAATGGCAAACCGGAAGTGACCTCCTTAAAACCGGAAGTGACATTAAAACACTTTTCTCCTTGACATTTTGGGCTTGAAAGTGTTGTTGTATCCGTTTTGGGGACTTTTGTTCCCGTTTTGACACATTTTCTGCCTCCCTAAGCCTTTGGCCAAAGATGTGAACATTTTAAGTGCAAAACCCCCAAAATATGCAAAATTTAATTTTGGGACCATTTTACCTGTGTTTGCTTCCTTTTACCAAGAAATGACCAGAGATGAAAAATGACTGGATTTCAGTCTTAGGCTCGGTTCCCACTTGTGCGATGCGGGAACGCTGCGAATATGCAGCGTGTTACCGCATCGCATCCACACATCTGGCAGTTCCCACTGCCATATGCGATACGCAGGGGGTGTCAATTAAACGTTAACGACACCCCCAGTTTGATTGCATTTTGCAGTGCGATCTGAGAGTACGCACAGAATCGCATCGCACAAGTGTGAACCACTGTGCGATTTGATTTTGATGCGGCTCAAAAAATGCCTCCTGTGCGTCTTTGGTGCGGATGCAGTGCGAATTCAGCCATACAAAGTGTATGGCTGAAATTCGCACCACACATGAGATCGCATGTAATGAAGGAGCAGTGCGCTCCGAATTAAATGCGATCTCCGCAGCCGCACGAGTGTGAACGGGCACTTAAAAAGCTTTGAAATTACCTGGGAAACTGGCATTGTCTGAAACCGGAAATGGCAAACCGGAAGTGACCTCCTTAAAACCGGAAGTGACATTAAAACACTTTTCTCCTTGACATTTTGGGCTTTAAAGTGTTGTTGTATCCGTTTTGGGGACTTTTGATCCCGTTTTGACACATTTTCTGCCTCCCTAAGCTTTTGGCCAAAGATGTGAACATTTTAAGGGCAAAACCCCCAAAATATGCAAAATTTAATTTTGGGACCATTTTACCTGTGTTTGCTTCCTTTTACCAAGAAATGACCAGAGAGATGAAAAATGACTGGATTTCAGTCTTAGGCTCGGTTCACACTTGTGCAATGCGGGAACGCTGCCAATATGCAGCGTGTTACCGCATCGCATCAACGCATCTAGCAGTTCCCACTCTCATATGCGATACGCAGGGGGTGTCAATTAAACGTTAACGACACCCCCAGTTTGATTGCATATCGCAGTGCGATCTGCAAGTAAGCACAGAATCGGATCGCACAAGTGTGAGCCACTGTGCGATTTGATTTTGATGCGACTCAAAAAATGCCTCCTGTGCGTCTTTGGTGCGGATGCAGTGCGAATTTAGCCATACAAAGTGTATGGCTGAAATTCGCACCGCACATAAGATCGCATGTAATGAAGGAGCAGTGCGCTCCGAATTAAATGCGATCTCCGCAGCTGCACGAGTGTGAACGGCACTTAAAAAGCTTTGAAATTACCTGGGAAAGTGGCATTGTCTGAAACCGGAAATGGCAAACCGGAAGTGACCTCCTTAAAACCGGAAGTGGCATTAAAACACTTTTCTCCTTGACATTTTGGGCTTTAAAGTGTTGTTGTATCCGTTTTGGGGACTTTTGATCCCGTTTTGACACATTTTGTGCCTCCCTAAGCTTTTGGCCAAAGATGTGAACATTTTAAGGGCAAAACCCCCAAAATATGCAAAATTTTATTTTAGGACCATTTTACCTGTGTTTGCTTCCTTTTACCAAGAAATGACCAGAGAGATGAAAAATGACTGGATTTCAGTCTTAGGCTCGGTTCACACTTGTGCGATGCGGGAACGCTGCCAATATGCAGCGTGTTACCGCATCGCATCCACACATCTGGCAGTTCCCACTGCCATATGCGATACGCAGGGGGTGTCAATTAAACGTTAACGACACCCCCAGTTTGATTGCATTTTGCAGTGCGATCTGCAAGTACGCACAGAATCGCATCGCACAAGTGTGAACCACTGTGCGATTTGATTTTGATGCGACTCAAAAAATGCCTCCTGTGCGTCTTTGGTGCGGATGCAGTGCGAATTTAGCCATAGAAAGTGTATGGCTGAAATTCGCACCGCACATGAGATCGCATGTAACGAAGGAGCAGTGTGCTCCGAATTAAATGCGATCTCCGCAGCCGCACGAGTGTGAACGGGCACTTTAAAAGCTTTGAAATTACCTGGGAAACTGGCATTGTCTGAAACCGGAAGTGGCAAACCGGAAGTGACCTCCTTAAATCCGGAAGTGACATTAAAACACTTTTCTCCTTGACATATTGGGCTTTAAAGTGTTGTTGTATCCGTTTTGGGGACTTTTGATCCCGTTTTGACACATTTTCTGCCTCCCTAAGCCTTTGGCCAAAGATGTGAACATTTTAAGTGCAAAACCCCCAAAATATGCAAAATTTAATTTTGGGACCATTTTACCTGTGTTTGCTTCCTTTTACCAAGAAATGACCAGAGATGAAAAATGACTGGATTTCAGTCTTAGGCTCGGTTCCCACTTGTGCGATGCGGGAACGCTGCCAATATGCAGCGTGTTACCGCATTGCATCCACACATCTGGCAGTTCCCACTGCCATATGCGATACGCAGGGGGTGTCAATTAAACGTTAACGACACCCCCAGTTTGATTGCATTTTGCAGTGCGATCTGAGAGTACGCACAGAATCGCATCGCACAAGTGTGAACCACTGTGCGATTTGATTTTGATGCGGCTCAAAAAATGCCTCCTGTGCGTCTTTGGTGCGGATGCAGTGCGAATTCAGCCATACAAAGTGTATGGCTGAAATTCGCACCGCGCATGAGATCGCATGTAATCAAGGAGCAGTGCGCTCCGAATTAAATGCGATCTCCGCAGCCGCACAAGTGTGAACCAGCACTTAAAAAGCTTTGAAATTACCTGGGAAACTGGCATTTTCTGAACCCGTAAGTGGCAAACCGGAAGTGACCTCCTTAAAACCGGAAGTGGCATTAAAACACTTTTCTCCTTGACATTTTGGGCTTTAAAGTGTTGTTGTATCCGTTTTGGGGACTTTTGATCCCGTTTTGACACATTTTCTGCCTCCCTAAGCCTTTGGCCAAAGATGTGAACATTTTAAGGGCAAAACCCCCAAAATATGCAAAATTTAATTTTGGGACCATTTTACCTGTGTTTTCTTCCTTTTACCAAGAAATGACCAGAGAGATGAAAAATGACTGGATTTCAGTCTTAGGCTCGGTTCACACTTGTGCAATGCGGGAACGCTGCCAATATGCAGCGTGTTACCGCATCGCATCCACACATCTGGCAGTTCCCCCTGCCATATGCGATACGCAGGGGGTGTCAATTAAACGTTAACGACACCCCCAGTTTGATTGCATTTTGCAGTGCGATCTGCAAGTACGCACAGAATCGCATCGCACAAGTGTGAACCACTGTGCGATTTGATTTTGATGCGACTCAAAAAATGCCTCCTGTGCGTCTTTGGTGCGGATGCAGTGCGAATTTAGCCATAGAAAGTGTATGGCTGAAATTCGCACCGCACATGAGATCGCATGTAACGAAGGAGCAGTGTGCTCCGAATTAAATGCGATCTCCGCAGCCGCACGAGTGTGAACGGGCACTTTAAAAGCTTTGAAATTACCTGGGAAACTGGCATTGTCTGAAACCGGAAGTGGCAAACCGGAAGTGACCTCCTTAAATCCGGAAGTGACATTAAAACACTTTTCTCCTTGACATTTTGGGCTTTAAAGTGTTGTTGTATCCGTTTTGGGGACTTTTGATCCCGTTTTGACACATTTTCTGCCTCCCTAAGCCTTTGGCCAAAGATGTGAACATTTTAAGTGCAAAACCCCCAAAATATGCAAAATTTAATTTTGGGACCATTTTACCTGTGTTTGCTTCCTTTTACCAAGAAATGACCAGAGATGAAAAATGACTGGATTTCAGTCTTAGGCTCGGTTCCCACTTGTGCGATGCGGGAACGCTGCCAATATGCAGCTTGTTACCGCATCGCATCCACACATCTGGCAGTTCCCCCTGCCATATGCGATACGCAGGGGGTGTCAATTAAACGTTAACGACACCCCCAGTTTGATTGCATATCGCAGTGCGATCTGCAAGTACGCACAGAATCGCATCGCACAAGTGTGAACCACTGTGCGATTTGATTTTGATGCGGCTCAAAAAATGCCTCCTGTGCGTCTTTGGTGCGGATGCAGTGCGAATTCAGCCATACAAAGTGTATGGCTGAAATTCGCACCGCACATGAGATCGCATGTAATGAAGGAGCAGTGCGCTCCGAATTAAATGTGATCTCCGCAGCCGCACGAGTGTGAACGGGCACTTAAAAAGCTTTGAAATCACCTGGGAAACTGGCATTGTCTGAGACCGGAAATGGCAAACCGGAAGTGACCTCCTTAAAACCGGAAGTGACATTAAAACACTTTTCTCCTTGACATTTTGGGCTTGAAAGTGTTGTTGTATCCGTTTTGGGGACTTTTGTTCCCGTTTTGACACATTTTCTGCCTCCCTAAGCCTTTGGCCAAAGATGTGAACATTTTAAGTGCAAAACCCCCAAAATATGCAAAATTTAATTTTGGGACCATTTTACCTGTGTTTGCTTCCTTTTACCAAGAAATGACCAGAGATGAAAAATGACTGGATTTCAGTCTTAGGCTCGGTTCCCACTTGTGCGATGCGGGAACGCTGCGAATATGCAGCGTGTTACCGCATCGCATCCACACATCTGGCAGTTCCCACTGCCATATGCGATACGCAGGGGGTGTCAATTAAACGTTAACGACACCCCCAGTTTGATTGCATTTTGCAGTGCGATCTGAGAGTACGCACAGAATCGCATCGCACAAGTGTGAACCACTGTGCGATTTGATTTTGATGCGGCTCAAAAAATGCCTCCTGTGCGTCTTTGGTGCGGATGCAGTGCGAATTCAGCCATACAAAGTGTATGGCTGAAATTCGCACCACACATGAGATCGCATGTAATGAAGGAGCAGTGCGCTCCGAATTAAATGCGATCTCCGCAGCCGCACGAGTGTGAACGGGCACTTAAAAAGCTTTGAAATTACCTGGGAAACTGGCATTGTCTGAAACCGGAAATGGCAAACCGGAAGTGACCTCCTTAAAACCGGAAGTGACATTAAAACACTTTTCTCCTTGACATTTTGGGCTTTAAAGTGTTGTTGTATCCGTTTTGGGGACTTTTGATCCCGTTTTGACACATTTTCTGCCTCCCTAAGCTTTTGGCCAAAGATGTGAACATTTTAAGGGCAAAACCCCCAAAATATGCAAAATTTAATTTTGGGACCATTTTACCTGTGTTTGCTTCCTTTTACCAAGAAATGACCAGAGAGATGAAAAATGACTGGATTTCAGTCTTAGGCTCGGTTCACACTTGTGCAATGCGGGAACGCTGCCAATATGCAGCGTGTTACCGCATCGCATCAACGCATCTAGCAGTTCCCACTCTCATATGCGATACGCAGGGGGTGTCAATTAAACGTTAACGACACCCCCAGTTTGATTGCATATCGCAGTGCGATCTGCAAGTAAGCACAGAATCGGATCGCACAAGTGTGAGCCACTGTGCGATTTGATTTTGATGCGACTCAAAAAATGCCTCCTGTGCGTCTTTGGTGCGGATGCAGTGCGAATTTAGCCATACAAAGTGTATGGCTGAAATTCGCACCGCACATAAGATCGCATGTAATGAAGGAGCAGTGCGCTCCTAATTAAATGCGATCTCCGCAGCTGCACGAGTGTGAACGGCACTTAAAAAGCTTTGAAATTACCTGGGAAAGTGGCATTGTCTGAAACCGGAAATGGCAAACCGGAAGTGACCTCCTTAAAACCGGAAGTGGCATTAAAACACTTTTCTCCTTGACATTTTGGGCTTTAAAGTGTTGTTGTATCCGTTTTGGGGACTTTTGATCCCGTTTTGACACATTTTGTGCCTCCCTAAGCTTTTGGCCAAAGATGTGAACATTTTAAGGGCAAAACCCCCAAAATATGCAAAATTTTATTTTAGGACCATTTTACCTGTGTTTGCTTCCTTTTACCAAGAAATGACCAGAGAGATGAAAAATGACTGGATTTCAGTCTTAGGCTCGGTTCACACTTGTGCGATGCGGGAACGCTGCCAATATGCAGCGTGTTACCGCATCGCATCCACACATCTGGCAGTTCCCCCTGCCATATGCGATACGCAGGGGGTGTCAATTAAACGTTAACGACACCCCCAGTTTGATTGCATTTTGCAGTGCGATCTGCAAGTACGCACAGAATCGCATCGCACAAGTGTGAACCACTGTGCGATTTGATTTTGATGCGACTCAAAAAATGCCTCCTGTGCGTCTTTGGTGCGGATGCAGTGCGAATTTAGCCATAGAAAGTGTATGGCTGAAATTCGCACCGCACATGAGATCGCATGTAACGAAGGAGCAGTGTGCTCCGAATTAAATGCGATCTCCGCAGCCGCACGAGTGTGAACGGGCACTTTAAAAGCTTTGAAATTACCTGGGAAACTGGCATTGTCTGAAACCGGAAGTGGCAAACCGGAAGTGACCTCCTTAAATCCGGAAGTGACATTAAAACACTTTTCTCCTTGACATTTTGGGCTTTAAAGTGTTGTTGTATCCGTTTTGGGGACTTTTGATCCCGTTTTGACACATTTTCTGCCTCCCTAAGCCTTTGGCCAAAGATGTGAACATTTTAAGTGCAAAACCCCCAAAATATGCAAAATTTAATTTTGGGACCATTTTACCTGTGTTTGCTTCCTTTTACCAAGAAATGACCAGAGATGAAAAATGACTGGATTTCAGTCTTAGGCTCGGTTCCCACTTGTGCGATGCGGGAACGCTGCCAATATGCAGCTTGTTACCGCATCGCATCCACACATCTGGCAGTTCCCCCTGCCATATGCGATACGCAGGGGGTGTCAATTAAACGTTAACGACACCCCCAGTTTGATTGCATATCGCAGTGCGATCTGCAAGTACGCACAGAATCGCATCGCACAAGTGTGAACCACTGTGCGATTTGATTTTGATGCGGCTCAAAAAATGCCTCCTGTGCGTCTTTGGTGCGGATGCAGTGCGAATTCAGCCATACAAAGTGTATGGCTGAAATTCGCACCGCACATGAGATCGCATGTAATGAAGGAGCAGTGCGCTCCGAATTAAATGTGATCTCCGCAGCCGCACGAGTGTGAACGGGCACTTAAAAAGCTTTGAAATCACCTGGGAAACTGGCATTGTCTGAGACCGGAAATGGCAAACCGGAAGTGACCTCCTTAAAACCGGAAGTGACATTAAAACACTTTTCTCCTTGACATTTTGGGCTTTAAAGTGTTGTTGTATCCGTTTTGGGGACTTTTGATCCCGTTTTGACACATTTTCTGCCTCCCTAAGCTTTTGGCCAAAGATGTGAACATTTTAAGGGCAAAACCCCCAAAATATGCAAAATTTAATTTTGGGACCATTTTACCTGTGTTTGCTTCCTTTTACCAAGAAATGACCAGAGAGATGAAAAATGACTGGATTTCAGTCTTAGGCTCGGTTCACACTTGTGCAATGCGGGAACGCTGCCAATATGCAGCGTGTTACCGCATCGCATCAACGCATCTAGCAGTTCCCACTCTCATATGCGATACGCAGGGGGTGTCAATTAAACGTTAACGACACCCCCAGTTTGATTGCATATCGCAGTGCGATCTGCAAGTAAGCACAGAATCGGATCGCACAAGTGTGAGCCACTGTGCGATTTGATTTTGATGCGACTCAAAAAATGCCTCCTGTGCGTCTTTGGTGCGGATGCAGTGCGAATTTAGCCATACAAAGTGTATGGCTGAAATTCGCACCGCACATAAGATCGCATGTAATGAAGGAGCAGTGCGCTCCGAATTAAATGCGATCTCCGCAGCTGCACGAGTGTGAACGGCACTTAAAAAGCTTTGAAATTACCTGGGAAAGTGGCATTGTCTGAAACCGGAAATGGCAAACCGGAAGTGACCTCCTTAAAACCGGAAGTGGCATTAAAACACTTTTCTCCTTGACATTTTGGGCTTTAAAGTGTTGTTGTATCCGTTTTGGGGACTTTTGATCCCGTTTTGACACATTTTGTGCCTCCCTAAGCTTTTGGCCAAAGATGTGAACATTTTAAGGGCAAAACCCCCAAAATATGCAAAATTTTATTTTAGGACCATTTTACCTGTGTTTGCTTCCTTTTACCAAGAAATGACCAGAGAGATGAAAAATGACTGGATTTCAGTCTTAGGCTCGGTTCACACTTGTGCGATGCGGGAACGCTGCCAATATGCAGCGTGTTACCGCATCGCATCCACACATCTGGCAGTTCCCACTGCCATATGCGATACGCAGGGGGTGTCAATTAAACGTTAACGACACCCCCAGTTTGATTGCATTTTGCAGTGCGATCTGCAAGTACGCACAGAATCGCATCGCACAAGTGTGAACCACTGTGCGATTTGATTTTGATGCGACTCAAAAAATGCCTCCTGTGCGTCTTTGGTGCGGATGCAGTGCGAATTTAGCCATAGAAAGTGTATGGCTGAAATTCGCACCGCACATGAGATCGCATGTAACGAAGGAGCAGTGTGCTCCGAATTAAATGCGATCTCCGCAGCCGCACGAGTGTGAACGGGCACTTTAAAAGCTTTGAAATTACCTGGGAAACTGGCATTGTCTGAAACCGGAAGTGGCAAACCGGAAGTGACCTCCTTAAATCCGGAAGTGACATTAAAACACTTTTCTCCTTGACATTTTGGGCTTTAAAGTGTTGTTGTATCCGTTTTGGGGACTTTTGATCCCGTTTTGACACATTTTCTGCCTCCCTAAGCCTTTGGCCAAAGATGTGAACATTTTAAGTGCAAAACCCCCAAAATATGCAAAATTTAATTTTGGGACCATTTTACCTGTGTTTGCTTCCTTTTACCAAGAAATGACCAGAGATGAAAAATGACTGGATTTCAGTCTTAGGCTCGGTTCCCACTTGTGCGATGCGGGAACGCTGCCAATATGCAGCTTGTTACCGCATCGCATCCACACATCTGGCAGTTCCCCCTGCCATATGCGATACGCAGGGGGTGTCAATTAAACGTTAACGACACCCCCAGTTTGATTGCATATCGCAGTGCGATCTGCAAGTACGCACAGAATCGCATCGCACAAGTGTGAACCACTGTGCGATTTGATTTTGATGCGGCTCAAAAAATGCCTCCTGTGCGTCTTTGGTGCGGATGCAGTGCGAATTCAGCCATACAAAGTGTATGGCTGAAATTCGCACCGCACATGAGATCGCATGTAATGAAGGAGCAGTGCGCTCCGAATTAAATGTGATCTCCGCAGCCGCACGAGTGTGAACGGGCACTTAAAAAGCTTTGAAATCACCTGGGAAACTGGCATTGTCTGAGACCGGAAATGGCAAACCGGAAGTGACCTCCTTAAAACCGGAAGTGACATTAAAACACTTTTCTCCTTGACATTTTGGGCTTGAAAGTGTTGTTGTATCCGTTTTGGGGACTTTTGTTCCCGTTTTGACACATTTTCTGCCTCCCTAAGCCTTTGGCCAAAGATGTGAACATTTTAAGTGCAAAACCCCCAAAATATGCAAAATTTAATTTTGGGACCATTTTACCTGTGTTTGCTTCCTTTTACCAAGAAATGACCAGAGATGAAAAATGACTGGATTTCAGTCTTAGGCTCGGTTCCCACTTGTGCGATGCGGGAACGCTGCGAATATGCAGCGTGTTACCGCATCGCATCCACACATCTGGCAGTTCCCACTGCCATATGCGATACGCAGGGGGTGTCAATTAAACGTTAACGACACCCCCAGTTTGATTGCATTTTGCAGTGCGATCTGAGAGTACGCACAGAATCGCATCGCACAAGTGTGAACCACTGTGCGATTTGATTTTGATGCGGCTCAAAAAATGCCTCCTGTGCGTCTTTGGTGCGGATGCAGTGCGAATTCAGCCATACAAAGTGTATGGCTGAAATTCGCACCACACATGAGATCGCATGTAATGAAGGAGCAGTGCGCTCCGAATTAAATGCGATCTCCGCAGCCGCACGAGTGTGAACGGGCACTTAAAAAGCTTTGAAATTACCTGGGAAACTGGCATTGTCTGAAACCGGAAATGGCAAACCGGAAGTGACCTCCTTAAAACCGGAAGTGACATTAAAACACTTTTCTCCTTGACATTTTGGGCTTTAAAGTGTTGTTGTATCCGTTTTGGGGACTTTTGATCCCGTTTTGACACATTTTCTGCCTCCCTAAGCTTTTGGCCAAAGATGTGAACATTTTAAGGGCAAAACCCCCAAAATATGCAAAATTTAATTTTGGGACCATTTTACCTGTGTTTGCTTCCTTTTACCAAGAAATGACCAGAGAGATGAAAAATGACTGGATTTCAGTCTTAGGCTCGGTTCACACTTGTGCAATGCGGGAACGCTGCCAATATGCAGCGTGTTACCGCATCGCATCAACGCATCTAGCAGTTCCCACTCTCATATGCGATACGCAGGGGGTGTCAATTAAACGTTAACGACACCCCCAGTTTGATTGCATATCGCAGTGCGATCTGCAAGTAAGCACAGAATCGGATCGCACAAGTGTGAGCCACTGTGCGATTTGATTTTGATGCGACTCAAAAAATGCCTCCTGTGCGTCTTTGGTGCGGATGCAGTGCGAATTTAGCCATACAAAGTGTATGGCTGAAATTCGCACCGCACATAAGATCGCATGTAATGAAGGAGCAGTGCGCTCCTAATTAAATGCGATCTCCGCAGCTGCACGAGTGTGAACGGCACTTAAAAAGCTTTGAAATTACCTGGGAAAGTGGCATTGTCTGAAACCGGAAATGGCAAACCGGAAGTGACCTCCTTAAAACCGGAAGTGGCATTAAAACACTTTTCTCCTTGACATTTTGGGCTTTAAAGTGTTGTTGTATCCGTTTTGGGGACTTTTGATCCCGTTTTGACACATTTTGTGCCTCCCTAAGCTTTTGGCCAAAGATGTGAACATTTTAAGGGCAAAACCCCCAAAATATGCAAAATTTTATTTTAGGACCATTTTACCTGTGTTTGCTTCCTTTTACCAAGAAATGACCAGAGAGATGAAAAATGACTGGATTTCAGTCTTAGGCTCGGTTCACACTTGTGCGATGCGGGAACGCTGCCAATATGCAGCGTGTTACCGCATCGCATCCACACATCTGGCAGTTCCCCCTGCCATATGCGATACGCAGGGGGTGTCAATTAAACGTTAACGACACCCCCAGTTTGATTGCATTTTGCAGTGCGATCTGCAAGTACGCACAGAATCGCATCGCACAAGTGTGAACCACTGTGCGATTTGATTTTGATGCGACTCAAAAAATGCCTCCTGTGCGTCTTTGGTGCGGATGCAGTGCGAATTTAGCCATAGAAAGTGTATGGCTGAAATTCGCACCGCACATGAGATCGCATGTAACGAAGGAGCAGTGTGCTCCGAATTAAATGCGATCTCCGCAGCCGCACGAGTGTGAACGGGCACTTTAAAAGCTTTGAAATTACCTGGGAAACTGGCATTGTCTGAAACCGGAAGTGGCAAACCGGAAGTGACCTCCTTAAATCCGGAAGTGACATTAAAACACTTTTCTCCTTGACATTTTGGGCTTTAAAGTGTTGTTGTATCCGTTTTGGGGACTTTTGATCCCGTTTTGACACATTTTCTGCCTCCCTAAGCCTTTGGCCAAAGATGTGAACATTTTAAGTGCAAAACCCCCAAAATATGCAAAATTTAATTTTGGGACCATTTTACCTGTGTTTGCTTCCTTTTACCAAGAAATGACCAGAGATGAAAAATGACTGGATTTCAGTCTTAGGCTCGGTTCCCACTTGTGCGATGCGGGAACGCTGCCAATATGCAGCTTGTTACCGCATCGCATCCACACATCTGGCAGTTCCCCCTGCCATATGCGATACGCAGGGGGTGTCAATTAAACGTTAACGACACCCCCAGTTTGATTGCATATCGCAGTGCGATCTGCAAGTACGCACAGAATCGCATCGCACAAGTGTGAACCACTGTGCGATTTGATTTTGATGCGGCTCAAAAAATGCCTCCTGTGCGTCTTTGGTGCGGATGCAGTGCGAATTCAGCCATACAAAGTGTATGGCTGAAATTCGCACCGCACATGAGATCGCATGTAATGAAGGAGCAGTGCGCTCCGAATTAAATGTGATCTCCGCAGCCGCACGAGTGTGAACGGGCACTTAAAAAGCTTTGAAATCACCTGGGAAACTGGCATTGTCTGAGACCGGAAATGGCAAACCGGAAGTGACCTCCTTAAAACCGGAAGTGACATTAAAACACTTTTCTCCTTGACATTTTGGGCTTTAAAGTGTTGTTGTATCCGTTTTGGGGACTTTTGATCCCGTTTTGACACATTTTCTGCCTCCCTAAGCTTTTGGCCAAAGATGTGAACATTTTAAGGGCAAAACCCCCAAAATATGCAAAATTTAATTTTGGGACCATTTTACCTGTGTTTGCTTCCTTTTACCAAGAAATGACCAGAGAGATGAAAAATGACTGGATTTCAGTCTTAGGCTCGGTTCACACTTGTGCAATGCGGGAACGCTGCCAATATGCAGCGTGTTACCGCATCGCATCAACGCATCTAGCAGTTCCCACTCTCATATGCGATACGCAGGGGGTGTCAATTAAACGTTAACGACACCCCCAGTTTGATTGCATATCGCAGTGCGATCTGCAAGTAAGCACAGAATCGGATCGCACAAGTGTGAGCCACTGTGCGATTTGATTTTGATGCGACTCAAAAAATGCCTCCTGTGCGTCTTTGGTGCGGATGCAGTGCGAATTTAGCCATACAAAGTGTATGGCTGAAATTCGCACCGCACATAAGATCGCATGTAATGAAGGAGCAGTGCGCTCCGAATTAAATGCGATCTCCGCAGCTGCACGAGTGTGAACGGCACTTAAAAAGCTTTGAAATTACCTGGGAAAGTGGCATTGTCTGAAACCGGAAATGGCAAACCGGAAGTGACCTCCTTAAAACCGGAAGTGGCATTAAAACACTTTTCTCCTTGACATTTTGGGCTTTAAAGTGTTGTTGTATCCGTTTTGGGGACTTTTGATCCCGTTTTGACACATTTTGTGCCTCCCTAAGCTTTTGGCCAAAGATGTGAACATTTTAAGGGCAAAACCCCCAAAATATGCAAAATTTTATTTTAGGACCATTTTACCTGTGTTTGCTTCCTTTTACCAAGAAATGACCAGAGAGATGAAAAATGACTGGATTTCAGTCTTAGGCTCGGTTCACACTTGTGCGATGCGGGAACGCTGCCAATATGCAGCGTGTTACCGCATCGCATCCACACATCTGGCAGTTCCCACTGCCATATGCGATACGCAGGGGGTGTCAATTAAACGTTAACGACACCCCCAGTTTGATTGCATTTTGCAGTGCGATCTGCAAGTACGCACAGAATCGCATCGCACAAGTGTGAACCACTGTGCGATTTGATTTTGATGCGACTCAAAAAATGCCTCCTGTGCGTCTTTGGTGCGGATGCAGTGCGAATTTAGCCATAGAAAGTGTATGGCTGAAATTCGCACCGCACATGAGATCGCATGTAACGAAGGAGCAGTGTGCTCCGAATTAAATGCGATCTCCGCAGCCGCACGAGTGTGAACGGGCACTTTAAAAGCTTTGAAATTACCTGGGAAACTGGCATTGTCTGAAACCGGAAGTGGCAAACCGGAAGTGACCTCCTTAAATCCGGAAGTGACATTAAAACACTTTTCTCCTTGACATATTGGGCTTTAAAGTGTTGTTGTATCCGTTTTGGGGACTTTTGATCCCGTTTTGACACATTTTCTGCCTCCCTAAGCCTTTGGCCAAAGATGTGAACATTTTAAGTGCAAAACCCCCAAAATATGCAAAATTTAATTTTGGGACCATTTTACCTGTGTTTGCTTCCTTTTACCAAGAAATGACCAGAGATGAAAAATGACTGGATTTCAGTCTTAGGCTCGGTTCCCACTTGTGCGATGCGGGAACGCTGCCAATATGCAGCGTGTTACCGCATTGCATCCACACATCTGGCAGTTCCCACTGCCATATGCGATACGCAGGGGGTGTCAATTAAACGTTAACGACACCCCCAGTTTGATTGCATTTTGCAGTGCGATCTGAGAGTACGCACAGAATCGCATCGCACAAGTGTGAACCACTGTGCGATTTGATTTTGATGCGGCTCAAAAAATGCCTCCTGTGCGTCTTTGGTGCGGATGCAGTGCGAATTCAGCCATACAAAGTGTATGGCTGAAATTCGCACCGCGCATGAGATCGCATGTAATCAAGGAGCAGTGCGCTCCGAATTAAATGCGATCTCCGCAGCCGCACAAGTGTGAACCAGCACTTAAAAAGCTTTGAAATTACCTGGGAAACTGGCATTTTCTGAACCCGTAAGTGGCAAACCGGAAGTGACCTCCTTAAAACCGGAAGTGGCATTAAAACACTTTTCTCCTTGACATTTTGGGCTTTAAAGTGTTGTTGTATCCGTTTTGGGGACTTTTGATCCCGTTTTGACACATTTTCTGCCTCCCTAAGCCTTTGGCCAAAGATGTGAACATTTTAAGGGCAAAACCCCCAAAATATGCAAAATTTAATTTTGGGACCATTTTACCTGTGTTTTCTTCCTTTTACCAAGAAATGACCAGAGAGATGAAAAATGACTGGATTTCAGTCTTAGGCTCGGTTCACACTTGTGCAATGCGGGAACGCTGCCAATATGCAGCGTGTTACCGCATCGCATCCACACATCTGGCAGTTCCCCCTGCCATATGCGATACGCAGGGGGTGTCAATTAAACGTTAACGACACCCCCAGTTTGATTGCATTTTGCAGTGCGATCTGCAAGTACGCACAGAATCGCATCGCACAAGTGTGAACCACTGTGCGATTTGATTTTGATGCGACTCAAAAAATGCCTCCTGTGCGTCTTTGGTGCGGATGCAGTGCGAATTTAGCCATAGAAAGTGTATGGCTGAAATTCGCACCGCACATGAGATCGCATGTAACGAAGGAGCAGTGTGCTCCGAATTAAATGCGATCTCCGCAGCCGCACGAGTGTGAACGGGCACTTTAAAAGCTTTGAAATTACCTGGGAAACTGGCATTGTCTGAAACCGGAAGTGGCAAACCGGAAGTGACCTCCTTAAATCCGGAAGTGACATTAAAACACTTTTCTCCTTGACATTTTGGGCTTTAAAGTGTTGTTGTATCCGTTTTGGGGACTTTTGATCCCGTTTTGACACATTTTCTGCCTCCCTAAGCCTTTGGCCAAAGATGTGAACATTTTAAGTGCAAAACCCCCAAAATATGCAAAATTTAATTTTGGGACCATTTTACCTGTGTTTGCTTCCTTTTACCAAGAAATGACCAGAGATGAAAAATGACTGGATTTCAGTCTTAGGCTCGGTTCCCACTTGTGCGATGCGGGAACGCTGCCAATATGCAGCTTGTTACCGCATCGCATCCACACATCTGGCAGTTCCCCCTGCCATATGCGATACGCAGGGGGTGTCAATTAAACGTTAACGACACCCCCAGTTTGATTGCATATCGCAGTGCGATCTGCAAGTACGCACAGAATCGCATCGCACAAGTGTGAACCACTGTGCGATTTGATTTTGATGCGGCTCAAAAAATGCCTCCTGTGCGTCTTTGGTGCGGATGCAGTGCGAATTCAGCCATACAAAGTGTATGGCTGAAATTCGCACCGCACATGAGATCGCATGTAATGAAGGAGCAGTGCGCTCCGAATTAAATGTGATCTCCGCAGCCGCACGAGTGTGAACGGGCACTTAAAAAGCTTTGAAATCACCTGGGAAACTGGCATTGTCTGAGACCGGAAATGGCAAACCGGAAGTGACCTCCTTAAAACCGGAAGTGACATTAAAACACTTTTCTCCTTGACATTTTGGGCTTGAAAGTGTTGTTGTATCCGTTTTGGGGACTTTTGTTCCCGTTTTGACACATTTTCTGCCTCCCTAAGCCTTTGGCCAAAGATGTGAACATTTTAAGTGCAAAACCCCCAAAATATGCAAAATTTAATTTTGGGACCATTTTACCTGTGTTTGCTTCCTTTTACCAAGAAATGACCAGAGATGAAAAATGACTGGATTTCAGTCTTAGGCTCGGTTCCCACTTGTGCGATGCGGGAACGCTGCGAATATGCAGCGTGTTACCGCATCGCATCCACACATCTGGCAGTTCCCACTGCCATATGCGATACGCAGGGGGTGTCAATTAAACGTTAACGACACCCCCAGTTTGATTGCATTTTGCAGTGCGATCTGAGAGTACGCACAGAATCGCATCGCACAAGTGTGAACCACTGTGCGATTTGATTTTGATGCGGCTCAAAAAATGCCTCCTGTGCGTCTTTGGTGCGGATGCAGTGCGAATTCAGCCATACAAAGTGTATGGCTGAAATTCGCACCACACATGAGATCGCATGTAATGAAGGAGCAGTGCGCTCCGAATTAAATGCGATCTCCGCAGCCGCACGAGTGTGAACGGGCACTTAAAAAGCTTTGAAATTACCTGGGAAACTGGCATTGTCTGAAACCGGAAATGGCAAACCGGAAGTGACCTCCTTAAAACCGGAAGTGACATTAAAACACTTTTCTCCTTGACATTTTGGGCTTTAAAGTGTTGTTGTATCCGTTTTGGGGACTTTTGATCCCGTTTTGACACATTTTCTGCCTCCCTAAGCTTTTGGCCAAAGATGTGAACATTTTAAGGGCAAAACCCCCAAAATATGCAAAATTTAATTTTGGGACCATTTTACCTGTGTTTGCTTCCTTTTACCAAGAAATGACCAGAGAGATGAAAAATGACTGGATTTCAGTCTTAGGCTCGGTTCACACTTGTGCAATGCGGGAACGCTGCCAATATGCAGCGTGTTACCGCATCGCATCAACGCATCTAGCAGTTCCCACTCTCATATGCGATACGCAGGGGGTGTCAATTAAACGTTAACGACACCCCCAGTTTGATTGCATATCGCAGTGCGATCTGCAAGTAAGCACAGAATCGGATCGCACAAGTGTGAGCCACTGTGCGATTTGATTTTGATGCGACTCAAAAAATGCCTCCTGTGCGTCTTTGGTGCGGATGCAGTGCGAATTTAGCCATACAAAGTGTATGGCTGAAATTCGCACCGCACATAAGATCGCATGTAATGAAGGAGCAGTGCGCTCCTAATTAAATGCGATCTCCGCAGCTGCACGAGTGTGAACGGCACTTAAAAAGCTTTGAAATTACCTGGGAAAGTGGCATTGTCTGAAACCGGAAATGGCAAACCGGAAGTGACCTCCTTAAAACCGGAAGTGGCATTAAAACACTTTTCTCCTTGACATTTTGGGCTTTAAAGTGTTGTTGTATCCGTTTTGGGGACTTTTGATCCCGTTTTGACACATTTTGTGCCTCCCTAAGCTTTTGGCCAAAGATGTGAACATTTTAAGGGCAAAACCCCCAAAATATGCAAAATTTTATTTTAGGACCATTTTACCTGTGTTTGCTTCCTTTTACCAAGAAATGACCAGAGAGATGAAAAATGACTGGATTTCAGTCTTAGGCTCGGTTCACACTTGTGCGATGCGGGAACGCTGCCAATATGCAGCGTGTTACCGCATCGCATCCACACATCTGGCAGTTCCCCCTGCCATATGCGATACGCAGGGGGTGTCAATTAAACGTTAACGACACCCCCAGTTTGATTGCATTTTGCAGTGCGATCTGCAAGTACGCACAGAATCGCATCGCACAAGTGTGAACCACTGTGCGATTTGATTTTGATGCGACTCAAAAAATGCCTCCTGTGCGTCTTTGGTGCGGATGCAGTGCGAATTTAGCCATAGAAAGTGTATGGCTGAAATTCGCACCGCACATGAGATCGCATGTAACGAAGGAGCAGTGTGCTCCGAATTAAATGCGATCTCCGCAGCCGCACGAGTGTGAACGGGCACTTTAAAAGCTTTGAAATTACCTGGGAAACTGGCATTGTCTGAAACCGGAAGTGGCAAACCGGAAGTGACCTCCTTAAATCCGGAAGTGACATTAAAACACTTTTCTCCTTGACATTTTGGGCTTTAAAGTGTTGTTGTATCCGTTTTGGGGACTTTTGATCCCGTTTTGACACATTTTCTGCCTCCCTAAGCCTTTGGCCAAAGATGTGAACATTTTAAGTGCAAAACCCCCAAAATATGCAAAATTTAATTTTGGGACCATTTTACCTGTGTTTGCTTCCTTTTACCAAGAAATGACCAGAGATGAAAAATGACTGGATTTCAGTCTTAGGCTCGGTTCCCACTTGTGCGATGCGGGAACGCTGCCAATATGCAGCTTGTTACCGCATCGCATCCACACATCTGGCAGTTCCCCCTGCCATATGCGATACGCAGGGGGTGTCAATTAAACGTTAACGACACCCCCAGTTTGATTGCATATCGCAGTGCGATCTGCAAGTACGCACAGAATCGCATCGCACAAGTGTGAACCACTGTGCGATTTGATTTTGATGCGGCTCAAAAAATGCCTCCTGTGCGTCTTTGGTGCGGATGCAGTGCGAATTCAGCCATACAAAGTGTATGGCTGAAATTCGCACCGCACATGAGATCGCATGTAATGAAGGAGCAGTGCGCTCCGAATTAAATGTGATCTCCGCAGCCGCACGAGTGTGAACGGGCACTTAAAAAGCTTTGAAATCACCTGGGAAACTGGCATTGTCTGAGACCGGAAATGGCAAACCGGAAGTGACCTCCTTAAAACCGGAAGTGACATTAAAACACTTTTCTCCTTGACATTTTGGGCTTGAAAGTGTTGTTGTATCCGTTTTGGGGACTTTTGTTCCCGTTTTGACACATTTTCTGCCTCCCTAAGCCTTTGGCCAAAGATGTGAACATTTTAAGTGCAAAACCCCCAAAATATGCAAAATTTAATTTTGGGACCATTTTACCTGTGTTTGCTTCCTTTTACCAAGAAATGACCAGAGATGAAAAATGACTGGATTTCAGTCTTAGGCTCGGTTCCCACTTGTGCGATGCGGGAACGCTGCGAATATGCAGCGTGTTACCGCATCGCATCCACACATCTGGCAGTTCCCACTGCCATATGCGATACGCAGGGGGTGTCAATTAAACGTTAACGACACCCCCAGTTTGATTGCATTTTGCAGTGCGATCTGAGAGTACGCACAGAATCGCATCGCACAAGTGTGAACCACTGTGCGATTTGATTTTGATGCGGCTCAAAAAATGCCTCCTGTGCGTCTTTGGTGCGGATGCAGTGCGAATTCAGCCATACAAAGTGTATGGCTGAAATTCGCACCACACATGAGATCGCATGTAATGAAGGAGCAGTGCGCTCCGAATTAAATGCGATCTCCGCAGCCGCACGAGTGTGAACGGGCACTTAAAAAGCTTTGAAATTACCTGGGAAACTGGCATTGTCTGAAACCGGAAATGGCAAACCGGAAGTGACCTCCTTAAAACCGGAAGTGACATTAAAACACTTTTCTCCTTGACATTTTGGGCTTTAAAGTGTTGTTGTATCCGTTTTGGGGACTTTTGATCCCGTTTTGACACATTTTCTGCCTCCCTAAGCTTTTGGCCAAAGATGTGAACATTTTAAGGGCAAAACCCCCAAAATATGCAAAATTTAATTTTGGGACCATTTTACCTGTGTTTGCTTCCTTTTACCAAGAAATGACCAGAGAGATGAAAAATGACTGGATTTCAGTCTTAGGCTCGGTTCACACTTGTGCAATGCGGGAACGCTGCCAATATGCAGCGTGTTACCGCATCGCATCAACGCATCTAGCAGTTCCCACTCTCATATGCGATACGCAGGGGGTGTCAATTAAACGTTAACGACACCCCCAGTTTGATTGCATATCGCAGTGCGATCTGCAAGTAAGCACAGAATCGGATCGCACAAGTGTGAGCCACTGTGCGATTTGATTTTGATGCGACTCAAAAAATGCCTCCTGTGCGTCTTTGGTGCGGATGCAGTGCGAATTTAGCCATACAAAGTGTATGGCTGAAATTCGCACCGCACATAAGATCGCATGTAATGAAGGAGCAGTGCGCTCCGAATTAAATGCGATCTCCGCAGCTGCACGAGTGTGAACGGCACTTAAAAAGCTTTGAAATTACCTGGGAAAGTGGCATTGTCTGAAACCGGAAATGGCAAACCGGAAGTGACCTCCTTAAAACCGGAAGTGGCATTAAAACACTTTTCTCCTTGACATTTTGGGCTTTAAAGTGTTGTTGTATCCGTTTTGGGGACTTTTGATCCCGTTTTGACACATTTTGTGCCTCCCTAAGCTTTTGGCCAAAGATGTGAACATTTTAAGGGCAAAACCCCCAAAATATGCAAAATTTTATTTTAGGACCATTTTACCTGTGTTTGCTTCCTTTTACCAAGAAATGACCAGAGAGATGAAAAATGACTGGATTTCAGTCTTAGGCTCGGTTCACACTTGTGCGATGCGGGAACGCTGCCAATATGCAGCGTGTTACCGCATCGCATCCACACATCTGGCAGTTCCCACTGCCATATGCGATACGCAGGGGGTGTCAATTAAACGTTAACGACACCCCCAGTTTGATTGCATTTTGCAGTGCGATCTGCAAGTACGCACAGAATCGCATCGCACAAGTGTGAACCACTGTGCGATTTGATTTTGATGCGACTCAAAAAATGCCTCCTGTGCGTCTTTGGTGCGGATGCAGTGCGAATTTAGCCATAGAAAGTGTATGGCTGAAATTCGCACCGCACATGAGATCGCATGTAACGAAGGAGCAGTGTGCTCCGAATTAAATGCGATCTCCGCAGCCGCACGAGTGTGAACGGGCACTTTAAAAGCTTTGAAATTACCTGGGAAACTGGCATTGTCTGAAACCGGAAGTGGCAAACCGGAAGTGACCTCCTTAAATCCGGAAGTGACATTAAAACACTTTTCTCCTTGACATATTGGGCTTTAAAGTGTTGTTGTATCCGTTTTGGGGACTTTTGATCCCGTTTTGACACATTTTCTGCCTCCCTAAGCCTTTGGCCAAAGATGTGAACATTTTAAGTGCAAAACCCCCAAAATATGCAAAATTTAATTTTGGGACCATTTTACCTGTGTTTGCTTCCTTTTACCAAGAAATGACCAGAGATGAAAAATGACTGGATTTCAGTCTTAGGCTCGGTTCCCACTTGTGCGATGCGGGAACGCTGCCAATATGCAGCGTGTTACCGCATTGCATCCACACATCTGGCAGTTCCCACTGCCATATGCGATACGCAGGGGGTGTCAATTAAACGTTAACGACACCCCCAGTTTGATTGCATTTTGCAGTGCGATCTGAGAGTACGCACAGAATCGCATCGCACAAGTGTGAACCACTGTGCGATTTGATTTTGATGCGGCTCAAAAAATGCCTCCTGTGCGTCTTTGGTGCGGATGCAGTGCGAATTCAGCCATACAAAGTGTATGGCTGAAATTCGCACCGCGCATGAGATCGCATGTAATCAAGGAGCAGTGCGCTCCGAATTAAATGCGATCTCCGCAGCCGCACAAGTGTGAACCAGCACTTAAAAAGCTTTGAAATTACCTGGGAAACTGGCATTTTCTGAACCCGTAAGTGGCAAACCGGAAGTGACCTCCTTAAAACCGGAAGTGGCATTAAAACACTTTTCTCCTTGACATTTTGGGCTTTAAAGTGTTGTTGTATCCGTTTTGGGGACTTTTGATCCCGTTTTGACACATTTTCTGCCTCCCTAAGCCTTTGGCCAAAGATGTGAACATTTTAAGGGCAAAACCCCCAAAATATGCAAAATTTAATTTTGGGACCATTTTACCTGTGTTTTCTTCCTTTTACCAAGAAATGACCAGAGAGATGAAAAATGACTGGATTTCAGTCTTAGGCTCGGTTCACACTTGTGCAATGCGGGAACGCTGCCAATATGCAGCGTGTTACCGCATCGCATCCACACATCTGGCAGTTCCCCCTGCCATATGCGATACGCAGGGGGTGTCAATTAAACGTTAACGACACCCCCAGTTTGATTGCATTTTGCAGTGCGATCTGCAAGTACGCACAGAATCGCATCGCACAAGTGTGAACCACTGTGCGATTTGATTTTGATGCGACTCAAAAAATGCCTCCTGTGCGTCTTTGGTGCGGATGCAGTGCGAATTTAGCCATAGAAAGTGTATGGCTGAAATTCGCACCGCACATGAGATCGCATGTAACGAAGGAGCAGTGTGCTCCGAATTAAATGCGATCTCCGCAGCCGCACGAGTGTGAACGGGCACTTTAAAAGCTTTGAAATTACCTGGGAAACTGGCATTGTCTGAAACCGGAAGTGGCAAACCGGAAGTGACCTCCTTAAATCCGGAAGTGACATTAAAACACTTTTCTCCTTGACATTTTGGGCTTTAAAGTGTTGTTGTATCCGTTTTGGGGACTTTTGATCCCGTTTTGACACATTTTCTGCCTCCCTAAGCCTTTGGCCAAAGATGTGAACATTTTAAGTGCAAAACCCCCAAAATATGCAAAATTTAATTTTGGGACCATTTTACCTGTGTTTGCTTCCTTTTACCAAGAAATGACCAGAGATGAAAAATGACTGGATTTCAGTCTTAGGCTCGGTTCCCACTTGTGCGATGCGGGAACGCTGCCAATATGCAGCTTGTTACCGCATCGCATCCACACATCTGGCAGTTCCCCCTGCCATATGCGATACGCAGGGGGTGTCAATTAAACGTTAACGACACCCCCAGTTTGATTGCATATCGCAGTGCGATCTGCAAGTACGCACAGAATCGCATCGCACAAGTGTGAACCACTGTGCGATTTGATTTTGATGCGGCTCAAAAAATGCCTCCTGTGCGTCTTTGGTGCGGATGCAGTGCGAATTCAGCCATACAAAGTGTATGGCTGAAATTCGCACCGCACATGAGATCGCATGTAATGAAGGAGCAGTGCGCTCCGAATTAAATGTGATCTCCGCAGCCGCACGAGTGTGAACGGGCACTTAAAAAGCTTTGAAATCACCTGGGAAACTGGCATTGTCTGAGACCGGAAATGGCAAACCGGAAGTGACCTCCTTAAAACCGGAAGTGACATTAAAACACTTTTCTCCTTGACATTTTGGGCTTGAAAGTGTTGTTGTATCCGTTTTGGGGACTTTTGTTCCCGTTTTGACACATTTTCTGCCTCCCTAAGCCTTTGGCCAAAGATGTGAACATTTTAAGTGCAAAACCCCCAAAATATGCAAAATTTAATTTTGGGACCATTTTACCTGTGTTTGCTTCCTTTTACCAAGAAATGACCAGAGATGAAAAATGACTGGATTTCAGTCTTAGGCTCGGTTCCCACTTGTGCGATGCGGGAACGCTGCGAATATGCAGCGTGTTACCGCATCGCATCCACACATCTGGCAGTTCCCACTGCCATATGCGATACGCAGGGGGTGTCAATTAAACGTTAACGACACCCCCAGTTTGATTGCATTTTGCAGTGCGATCTGAGAGTACGCACAGAATCGCATCGCACAAGTGTGAACCACTGTGCGATTTGATTTTGATGCGGCTCAAAAAATGCCTCCTGTGCGTCTTTGGTGCGGATGCAGTGCGAATTCAGCCATACAAAGTGTATGGCTGAAATTCGCACCACACATGAGATCGCATGTAATGAAGGAGCAGTGCGCTCCGAATTAAATGCGATCTCCGCAGCCGCACGAGTGTGAACGGGCACTTAAAAAGCTTTGAAATTACCTGGGAAACTGGCATTGTCTGAAACCGGAAATGGCAAACCGGAAGTGACCTCCTTAAAACCGGAAGTGACATTAAAACACTTTTCTCCTTGACATTTTGGGCTTTAAAGTGTTGTTGTATCCGTTTTGGGGACTTTTGATCCCGTTTTGACACATTTTCTGCCTCCCTAAGCTTTTGGCCAAAGATGTGAACATTTTAAGGGCAAAACCCCCAAAATATGCAAAATTTAATTTTGGGACCATTTTACCTGTGTTTGCTTCCTTTTACCAAGAAATGACCAGAGAGATGAAAAATGACTGGATTTCAGTCTTAGGCTCGGTTCACACTTGTGCAATGCGGGAACGCTGCCAATATGCAGCGTGTTACCGCATCGCATCAACGCATCTAGCAGTTCCCACTCTCATATGCGATACGCAGGGGGTGTCAATTAAACGTTAACGACACCCCCAGTTTGATTGCATATCGCAGTGCGATCTGCAAGTAAGCACAGAATCGGATCGCACAAGTGTGAGCCACTGTGCGATTTGATTTTGATGCGACTCAAAAAATGCCTCCTGTGCGTCTTTGGTGCGGATGCAGTGCGAATTTAGCCATACAAAGTGTATGGCTGAAATTCGCACCGCACATAAGATCGCATGTAATGAAGGAGCAGTGCGCTCCGAATTAAATGCGATCTCCGCAGCTGCACGAGTGTGAACGGCACTTAAAAAGCTTTGAAATTACCTGGGAAAGTGGCATTGTCTGAAACCGGAAATGGCAAACCGGAAGTGACCTCCTTAAAACCGGAAGTGGCATTAAAACACTTTTCTCCTTGACATTTTGGGCTTTAAAGTGTTGTTGTATCCGTTTTGGGGACTTTTGATCCCGTTTTGACACATTTTGTGCCTCCCTAAGCTTTTGGCCAAAGATGTGAACATTTTAAGGGCAAAACCCCCAAAATATGCAAAATTTTATTTTAGGACCATTTTACCTGTGTTTGCTTCCTTTTACCAAGAAATGACCAGAGAGATGAAAAATGACTGGATTTCAGTCTTAGGCTCGGTTCACACTTGTGTGATGCGGGAACGCTGCCAATATGCAGCGTGTTACCGCATCGCATCCACACATCTGGCAGTTCCCACTGCCATATGCGATACGCAGGGGGTGTCAATTAAACGTTAACGACACCCCCAGTTTGATTGCATTTTGCAGTGCGATCTGCAAGTACGCACAGAATCGCATCGCACAAGTGTGAACCACTGTGCGATTTGATTTTGATGCGACTCAAAAAATGCCTCCTGTGCGTCTTTGGTGCGGATGCAGTGCGAATTTAGCCATAGAAAGTGTATGGCTGAAATTCGCACCGCACATGAGATCGCATGTAACGAAGGAGCAGTGTGCTCCGAATTAAATGCGATCTCCGCAGCCGCACGAGTGTGAACGGGCACTTTAAAAGCTTTGAAATTACCTGGGAAACTGGCATTGTCTGAAACCGGAAGTGGCAAACCGGAAGTGACCTCCTTAAATCCGGAAGTGACATTAAAACACTTTTCTCCTTGACATATTGGGCTTTAAAGTGTTGTTGTATCCGTTTTGGGGACTTTTGATCCCGTTTTGACACATTTTCTGCCTCCCTAAGCCTTTGGCCAAAGATGTGAACATTTTAAGTGCAAAACCCCCAAAATATGCAAAATTTAATTTTGGGACCATTTTACCTGTGTTTGCTTCCTTTTACCAAGAAATGACCAGAGATGAAAAATGACTGGATTTCAGTCTTAGGCTCGGTTCCCACTTGTGCGATGCGGGAACGCTGCCAATATGCAGCGTGTTACCGCATTGCATCCACACATCTGGCAGTTCCCACTGCCATATGCGATACGCAGGGGGTGTCAATTAAACGTTAACGACACCCCCAGTTTGATTGCATTTTGCAGTGCGATCTGAGAGTACGCACAGAATCGCATCGCACAAGTGTGAACCACTGTGCGATTTGATTTTGATGCGGCTCAAAAAATGCCTCCTGTGCGTCTTTGGTGCGGATGCAGTGCGAATTCAGCCATACAAAGTGTATGGCTGAAATTCGCACCGCGCATGAGATCGCATGTAATCAAGGAGCAGTGCGCTCCGAATTAAATGCGATCTCCGCAGCCGCACAAGTGTGAACCAGCACTTAAAAAGCTTTGAAATTACCTGGGAAACTGGCATTTTCTGAACCCGTAAGTGGCAAACCGGAAGTGACCTCCTTAAAACCGGAAGTGGCATTAAAACACTTTTCTCCTTGACATTTTGGGCTTTAAAGTGTTGTTGTATCCGTTTTGGGGACTTTTGATCCCGTTTTGACACATTTTCTGCCTCCCTAAGCCTTTGGCCAAAGATGTGAACATTTTAAGGGCAAAACCCCCAAAATATGCAAAATTTAATTTTGGGACCATTTTACCTGTGTTTTCTTCCTTTTACCAAGAAATGACCAGAGAGATGAAAAATGACTGGATTTCAGTCTTAGGCTCGGTTCACACTTGTGCAATGCGGGAACGCTGCCAATATGCAGCGTGTTACCGCATCGCATCAACGCATCTAGCAGTTCCCACTGCCATATGCTATACGCAGGGGGTGTCAATTAAAAGTTAACGACACCCCCAGTTTGATTGCATATCGCAGTGCGATCTGCAAGTAAGCACAGAATCGGATCGCACAAGTGTGAGCCACTGTGCGATTTGATTTTGATGCGACTCAAAAAATGCCTCCTGTGCGTCTTTGGTGCGGATGCAGTGCGAATTTAGCCATACAAAGTGTATGGCTGAAATTCGCACCGCACATGAGATCGCATGTAATGAAGGAGCAGTGCGCTCCGAATTAAATGCGATCTCCGCAGCCGCATGAGTGTGAACGGGCACTTAAAAAGCTTTGAAATTACCTGGGAAACTGGCATTGTCTGAAACCGGAAATGGCAAACCGGAAGTGACCTCCTTAAAACCGGAAGTGGCATTAAAACACTTTTCTCCTTGACATTTTGGGCTTTAAATTGTTGTTGTATCCGTTTTGGGGACTTTTGATCCCGTTTTGACACATTTTCTGCCTCCCTAAGCTTTTGGCCAAAGATGTGAACATTTTAAGGGCAAAACCCCCAAAATATGCAAAATTTAATTTTGGGACCATTTTACCTGTGTTTGCTTCCTTTTACCAAGAAATGACCAGAGAGATGAAAAATGACTGGATTTCAGTCTTAGGCTCGGTTCACACTTGTGCGATGCGGGAACGCTGCCAATATGCAGCGTGTTACCGCATCGCATCCACACATCTGGCAGTTCCCCCTGCCATATGCGATACGCAGGGGGTGTCAATTAAACGTTAACGACACCCCCAGTTTTATTGCATATCGCAGTGCGATCTGCAAGTACGCACAGAATCGCATCGCACAAGTGTGAACCACTGTGCGATTTGATTTTGATGCGGCTCAAAAAATGCCTCCTGTGCGTCTTTGGTGCGGATGCAGTGCGAATTCAGCCATACAAAGTGTATGGCTGAAATTCGCACCGCGCATGAGATCGCATGTAATCAAGGAGCAGTGCGCTCCGAATTAAATGCGATCTCCGCAGCCGCACAAGTGTGAACCAGCACTTAAAAAGCTTTGAAATTACCTGGGAAACTGGCATTTTCTGAACCCGTAAGTGGCAAACCGGAAGTGACCTCCTTAAAACCGGAAGTGGCATTAAAACACTTTTCTCCTTGACATTTTGGGCTTTAAAGTGTTGTTGTATCCGTTTTGGGGACTTTTGATCCCGTTTTGACACATTTTCTGCCTCCCTAAGCCTTTGGCCAAAGATGTGAACATTTTAAGGGCAAAACCCCCAAAATATGCAAAATTTAATTTTGGGACCATTTTACCTGTGTTTTCTTCCTTTTACCAAGAAATGACCAGAGAGATGAAAAATGACTGGATTTCAGTCTTAGGCTCGGTTCACACTTGTGCAATGCGGGAACGCTGCCAATATGCAGCGTGTTACCGCATCGCATCAACGCATCTAGCAGTTCCCACTGCCATATGCTATACGCAGGGGGTGTCAATTAAAAGTTAACGACACCCCCAGTTTGATTGCATATCGCAGTGCGATCTGCAAGTAAGCACAGAATCGGATCGCACAAGTGTGAGCCACTGTGCGATTTGATTTTGATGCGACTCAAAAAATGCCTCCTGTGCGTCTTTGGTGCGGATGCAGTGCGAATTTAGCCATACAAAGTGTATGGCTGAAATTCGCACCGCACATGAGATCGCATGTAATGAAGGAGCAGTGCGCTCCGAATTAAATGCGATCTCCGCAGCCGCATGAGTGTGAACGGGCACTTAAAAAGCTTTGAAATTACCTGGGAAACTGGCATTGTCTGAAACCGGAAATGGCAAACCGGAAGTGACCTCCTTAAAACCGGAAGTGGCATTAAAACACTTTTCTCCTTGACATTTTGGGCTTTAAATTGTTGTTGTATCCGTTTTGGGGACTTTTGATCCCGTTTTGACACATTTTCTGCCTCCCTAAGCCTTTGGCCAAAGATGTGAACATTTTAAGGGCAAAACCCCCAAAATATGCAAAATTTAATTTTGGGACCATTTTACCTGTGTTTGCTTCCTTTTACCAAGAAATGACCAGAGAGATGAAAAATGACTGGATTTCAGTCTTAGGCTCGGTTCACACTTGTGCGATGCGGGAACGCTGCCAATATGCAGCGTGTTACCGCATCGCATCCACACATCTGGCAGTTCCCACTGCCATATGCGATACGCAGGGGGTGTCAATTAAACGTTAACGACACCCCCAGTTTGATTGCATATCGCAGTGCGATCTGCAAGTACGCACAGAATCGCATCGCACAAGTGTGAACCACTGTGCGATTTGATTTTGATGCGACTCAAAAAATGCCTCCTGTGCGTCTTTGGTGCGGATGCAGTGCGAATTTAGCCATAGAAAGTGTATGGCTGAAATTCGCACCGCACATGAGATCGCATGTAACGAAGGAGCAGTGTGCTCCGAATTAAATGCGATCTCCGCAGCCGCACGAGTGTGAACGGGCACTTTAAAAGCTTTGAAATTACCTGGGAAACTGGCATTGTCTGAAACCGGAAGTGGCAAACCGGAAGTGACCTCCTTAAAACCGGAAGTGACATTAAAACACTTTTCTCCTTGACATTTTGGGCTTTAAAGTGTTGTTGTATCCGTTTTGGGGACTTTTGATCCCGTTTTGACACATTTTCTGCCTCCCTAAGCCTTTGGCCAAAGATGTGAACATTTTAAGGGCAAAACCCCCAAAATATGCAACATTTAATTTTGGGACCATTTTACCTGTGTTTTCTTCCTTTTACCAAGAAATGACCAGAGAGATGAAAAATGACTGGATTTCAGTCTTAGGCTCGGTTCACACTTGTGCAATGCGGGAACGCTGCCAATATGCAGCGTGTTACCGCATCGCATCAACGCATCTAGCAGTTCCCACTGCCATATGCGATACGCAGGGGGTGTCAATTAAAAGTTAACGACACCCCCAGTTTGATTGCATATCGCAGTGCGATCTGCAAGTAAGCACAGAATCGGATCGCACAAGTGTGAGCCACTGTGCGATTTGATTTTGATGCGACTCAAAAAATGCCTCCTGTGCGTCTTTGGTGCGGATGCAGTGCGAATTTAGCCATACAAAGTGTATGGCTGAAATTCGCACCGCACATGAGATCGCATGTAATGAAGGAGCAGTGCGCTCCGAATTAAATGCGATCTCCGCAGCCGCATGAGTGTGAACGGGCACTTAAAAAGCTTTGAAATTACCTGGGAAACTGGCATTGTCTGAAACCGGAAATGGCAAACCGGAAGTGACCTCCTTAAAACCGGAAGTGGCATTAAAACACTTTTCTCCTTGACATTTTGGGCTTTAAATTGTTGTTGTATCCGTTTTGGGGACTTTTGATCCCGTTTTGACACATTTTCTGCCTCCCTAAGCCTTTGGCCAAAGATGTGAACATTTTAAGGGCAAAACCCCCAAAATATGCAAAATTTAATTTTGGGACCATTTTACCTGTGTTTGCTTCCTTTTACCAAGAAATGACCAGAGAGATGAAAAATGACTGGATTTCAGTCTTAGGCTCGGTTCACACTTGTGCGATGCGGGAACGCTGCCAATATGCAGCGTGTTACCGCATCGCATCCACACATCTGGCAGTTCCCACTGCCATATGCGATACGCAGGGGGTGTCAATTAAACGTTAACGACACCCCCAGTTTGATTGCATATCGCAGTGCGATCTGCAAGTACGCACAGAATCGCATCGCACAAGTGTGAACCACTGTGCGATTTGATTTTGATGCGACTCAAAAAATGCCTCCTGTGCGTCTTTGGTGCGGATGCAGTGCGAATTTAGCCATAGAAAGTGTATGGCTGAAATTCGCACCGCACATGAGATCGCATGTAACGAAGGAGCAGTGTGCTCCGAATTAAATGCGATCTCCGCAGCCGCACGAGTGTGAACGGGCACTTTAAAAGCTTTGAAATTACCTGGGAAACTGGCATTGTCTGAAACCGGAAGTGGCAAACCGGAAGTGACCTCCTTAAAACCGGAAGTGACATTAAAACACTTTTCTCCTTGACATTTTGGGCTTTAAAGTGTTGTTGTATCCGTTTTGGGGACTTTTGATCCCGTTTTGACACATTTTCTGCCTCCCTAAGCCTTTGGCCAAAGATGTGAACATTTTAAGGGCAAAACCCCCAAAATATGCAAAATTTAATTTTGGGACCATTTTACCTGTGTTTGCTTCCTTTTACCAAGAAATGACCAGAGAGATGAAAAATGACTGGATTTCAGTCTTAGGCTCGGTTCCCACTTGTGCGATGCGGGAACGCTGCCAATATGCAGCGTGTTACCGCATTGCATCCACACATCTGGCAGTTCCCACTGCCATATGCGATACGCAGGGGGTGTCAATTAAACGTTAACGACACCCCCAGTTTGATTGCATTTTGCAGTGCGATCTGAGAGTACGCACAGAATCGCATCGCACAAGTGTGAACCACTGTGCGATTTGATTTTGATGCGGCTCAAAAAATGCCTCCTGTGCGTCTTTGGTGCGGATGCAGTGCGAATTCAGCCATACAAAGTGTATGGCTGAAATTCGCACCGCGCATGAGATCGCATGTAATCAAGGAGCAGTGCGCTCCGAATTAAATGCGATCTCCGCAGCCGCACAAGTGTGAACCAGCACTTAAAAAGCTTTGAAATTACCTGGGAAACTGGCATTTTCTGAACCCGTAAGTGGCAAACCGGAAGTGACCTCCTTAAAACCGGAAGTGGCATTAAAACACTTTTCTCCTTGACATTTTGGGCTTTAAAGTGTTGTTGTATCCGTTTTGGGGACTTTTGATCCCGTTTTGACACATTTTCTGCCTCCCTAAGCCTTTGGCCAAAGATGTGAACATTTTAAGGGCAAAACCCCCAAAATATGCAAAATTTAATTTTGGGACCATTTTACCTGTGTTTTCTTCCTTTTACCAAGAAATGACCAGAGAGATGAAAAATGACTGGATTTCAGTCTTAGGCTCGGTTCACACTTGTGCAATGCGGGAACGCTGCCAATATGCAGCGTGTTACCGCATCGCATCAACGCATCTAGCAGTTCCCACTGCCATATGCTATACGCAGGGGGTGTCAATTAAAAGTTAACGACACCCCCAGTTTGATTGCATATCGCAGTGCGATCTGCAAGTAAGCACAGAATCGGATCGCACAAGTGTGAGCCACTGTGCGATTTGATTTTGATGCGACTCAAAAAATGCCTCCTGTGCGTCTTTGGTGTGGATGCAGTGCGAATTTAGCCATACAAAGTGTATGGCTGAAATTCGCACCGCACATGAGATCGCATGTAATGAAGGAGCAGTGCGCTCCGAATTAAATGCGATCTCCGCAGCCGCATGAGTGTGAACGGGCACTTAAAAAGCTTTGAAATTACCTGGGAAACTGGCATTGTCTGAAACCGGAAATGGCAAACCGGAAGTGACCTCCTTAAAACCGGAAGTGGCATTAAAACACTTTTCTCCTTGACATTTTGGGCTTTAAATTGTTGTTGTATCCGTTTTGGGGACTTTTGATCCCGTTTTGACACATTTTCTGCCTCCCTAAGCTTTTGGCCAAAGATGTGAACATTTTAAGGGCAAAACCCCCAAAATATGCAAAATTTAATTTTGGGACCATTTTACCTGTGTTTGCTTCCTTTTACCAAGAAATGACCAGAGAGATGAAAAATGACTGGATTTCAGTCTTAGGCTCGGTTCACACTTGTGCGATGCGGGAACGCTGCCAATATGCAGCGTGTTACCGCATCGCATCCACACATCTGGCAGTTCCCCCTGCCATATGCGATACGCAGGGGGTGTCAATTAAACGTTAACGACACCCCCAGTTTTATTGCATATCGCAGTGCGATCTGCAAGTACGCACAGAATCGCATCGCACAAGTGTGAACCACTGTGCGATTTGATTTTGATGCGGCTCAAAAAATGCCTCCTGTGCGTCTTTGGTGCGGATGCAGTGCGAATTCAGCCATACAAAGTGTATGGCTGAAATTCGCACCGCACATGAGATCGCATGTAATGAAGGAGCAGTGCGCTCCGAATTAAATGTGATCTCCGCAGCCGCACGAGTGTGAACGGGCACTTAAAAAGCTTTGAAATCACCTGGGAAACTGGCATTGTCTGAGACCGGAAATGGCAAACCGGAAGTGACCTCCTTAAAACCGGAAGTGACATTAAAACACTTTTCTCCTTGACATTTTGGGCTTGAAAGTGTTGTTGTATCCGTTTTGGGGACTTTTGTTCCCGTTTTGACACATTTTCTGCCTCCCTAAGCCTTTGGCAAAAGATGTGAACATTTTAAGTGCAAAACCCCCAAAATATGCAAAATTTAATTTTGGGACCATTTTACCTGTGTTTGCTTCCTTTTACCAAGAAATGACCAGAGATGAAAAATGACTGGATTTCAGTCTTAGGCTCGGTTCCCACTTGTGCGATGCGGGAACGCTGCGAATATGCAGCGTGTTACCGCATCGCATCCACACATCTGGCAGTTCCCACTGCCATATGCGATACGCAGGGGGTGTCAATTAAACGTTAACGACACCCCCAGTTTGATTGCATTTTGCAGTGCGATCTGAGAGTACGCACAGAATCGCATCGCACAAGTGTGAACCACTGTGCGATTTGATTTTGATGCGGCTCAAAAAATGCCTCCTGTGCGTCTTTGGTGCGGATGCAGTGCGAATTCAGCCATACAAAGTGTATGGCTGAAATTCGCACCACACATGAGATCGCATGTAATGAAGGAGCAGTGCGCTCCGAATTAAATGCGATCTCCGCAGCCGCACGAGTGTGAACGGGCACTTAAAAAGCTTTGAAATTACCTGGGAAACTGGCATTGTCTGAAACCGGAAATGGCAAACCGGAAGTGACCTCCTTAAAACCGGAAGTGACATTAAAACACTTTTCTCCTTGACATTTTGGGCTTTAAAGTGTTGTTGTATCCGTTTTGGGGACTTTTGATCCCGTTTTGACACATTTTCTGCCTCCCTAAGCTTTTGGCCAAAGATGTGAACATTTTAAGGGCAAAACCCCCAAAATATGCAAAATTTAATTTTGGGACCATTTTACCTGTGTTTGCTTCCTTTTACCAAGAAATGACCAGAGAGATGAAAAATGACTGGATTTCAGTCTTAGGCTCGGTTCACACTTGTGCAATGCGGGAACGCTGCCAATATGCAGCGTGTTACCGCATCGCATCAACGCATCTAGCAGTTCCCACTCTCATATGCGATACGCAGGGGGTGTCAATTAAACGTTAACGACACCCCCAGTTTGATTGCATATCGCAGTGCGATCTGCAAGTAAGCACAGAATCGGATCGCACAAGTGTGAGCCACTGTGCGATTTGATTTTGATGCGACTCAAAAAATGCCTCCTGTGCGTCTTTGGTGCGGATGCAGTGCGAATTTAGCCATACAAAGTGTATGGCTGAAATTCGCACCGCACATAAGATCGCATGTAATGAAGGAGCAGTGCGCTCCGAATTAAATGCGATCTCCGCAGCTGCACGAGTGTGAACGGCACTTAAAAAGCTTTGAAATTACCTGGGAAAGTGGCATTGTCTGAAACCGGAAATGGCAAACCGGAAGTGACCTCCTTAAAACCGGAAGTGGCATTAAAACACTTTTCTCCTTGACATTTTGGGCTTTAAAGTGTTGTTGTATCCGTTTTGGGGACTTTTGATCCCGTTTTGACACATTTTGTGCCTCCCTAAGCTTTTGGCCAAAGATGTGAACATTTTAAGGGCAAAACCCCCAAAATATGCAAAATTTTATTTTAGGACCATTTTACCTGTGTTTGCTTCCTTTTACCAAGAAATGACCAGAGAGATGAAAAATGACTGGATTTCAGTCTTAGGCTCGGTTCACACTTGTGCGATGCGGGAACGCTGCCAATATGCAGCGTGTTACCGCATCGCATCCACACATCTGGCAGTTCCCACTGCCATATGCGATACGCAGGGGGTGTCAATTAAACGTTAACGACACCCCCAGTTTGATTGCATTTTGCAGTGCGATCTGCAAGTACGCACAGAATCGCATCGCACAAGTGTGAACCACTGTGCGATTTGATTTTGATGCGACTCAAAAAATGCCTCCTGTGCGTCTTTGGTGCGGATGCAGTGCGAATTTAGCCATAGAAAGTGTATGGCTGAAATTCGCACCGCACATGAGATCGCATGTAACGAAGGAGCAGTGTGCTCCGAATTAAATGCGATCTCCGCAGCCGCACGAGTGTGAACGGGCACTTTAAAAGCTTTGAAATTACCTGGGAAACTGGCATTGTCTGAAACCGGAAATGGCAAACCGGAAGTGACCTCCTTAAAACCGGAAGTGGCATTAAAACACTTTTCTCCTTGACATTTTGGGCTTTAAATTGTTGTTGTATCCGTTTTGGGGACTTTTGATCCCGTTTTGACACATTTTCTGCCTCCCTAAGCTTTTGGCCAAAGATGTGAACATTTTAAGGGCAAAACCCCCAAAATATGCAAAATTTAATTTTGGGACCATTTTACCTGTGTTTGCTTCCTTTTACCAAGAAATGACCAGAGAGATGAAAAATGACTGGATTTCAGTCTTAGGCTCGGTTCACACTTGTGCGATGCGGGAACGCTGCCAATATGCAGCGTGTTACCGCATCGCATCCACACATCTGGCAGTTCCCCCTGCCATATGCGATACGCAGGGGGTGTCAATTAAACGTTAACGACACCCCCAGTTTTATTGCATATCGCAGTGCGATCTGCAAGTACGCACAGAATCGCATCGCACAAGTGTGAACCACTGTGCGATTTGATTTTGATGCGGCTCAAAAAATGCCTCCTGTGCGTCTTTGGTGCGGATGCAGTGCGAATTCAGCCATACAAAGTGTATGGCTGAAATTCGCACCGCGCATGAGATCGCATGTAATCAAGGAGCAGTGCGCTCCGAATTAAATGCGATCTCCGCAGCCGCACAAGTGTGAACCAGCACTTAAAAAGCTTTGAAATTACCTGGGAAACTGGCATTTTCTGAACCCGTAAGTGGCAAACCGGAAGTGACCTCCTTAAAACCGGAAGTGGCATTAAAACACTTTTCTCCTTGACATTTTGGGCTTTAAAGTGTTGTTGTATCCGTTTTGGGGACTTTTGATCCCGTTTTGACACATTTTCTGCCTCCCTAAGCCTTTGGCCAAAGATGTGAACATTTTAAGGGCAAAACCCCCAAAATATGCAAAATTTAATTTTGGGACCATTTTACCTGTGTTTTCTTCCTTTTACCAAGAAATGACCAGAGAGATGAAAAATGACTGGATTTCAGTCTTAGGCTCGGTTCACACTTGTGCAATGCGGGAACGCTGCCAATATGCAGCGTGTTACCGCATCGCATCAACGCATCTAGCAGTTCCCACTGCCATATGCTATACGCAGGGGGTGTCAATTAAAAGTTAACGACACCCCCAGTTTGATTGCATATCGCAGTGCGATCTGCAAGTAAGCACAGAATCGGATCGCACAAGTGTGAGCCACTGTGCGATTTGATTTTGATGCGACTCAAAAAATGCCTCCTGTGCGTCTTTGGTGCGGATGCAGTGCGAATTTAGCCATACAAAGTGTATGGCTGAAATTCGCACCGCACATGAGATCGCATGTAATGAAGGAGCAGTGCGCTCCGAATTAAATGCGATCTCCGCAGCCGCATGAGTGTGAACGGGCACTTAAAAAGCTTTGAAATTACCTGGGAAACTGGCATTGTCTGAAACCGGAAATGGCAAACCGGAAGTGACCTCCTTAAAACCGGAAGTGGCATTAAAACACTTTTCTCCTTGACATTTTGGGCTTTAAATTGTTGTTGTATCCGTTTTGGGGACTTTTGATCCCGTTTTGACACATTTTCTGCCTCCCTAAGCCTTTGGCCAAAGATGTGAACATTTTAAGGGCAAAACCCCCAAAATATGCAAAATTTAATTTTGGGACCATTTTACCTGTGTTTGCTTCCTTTTACCAAGAAATGACCAGAGAGATGAAAAATGACTGGATTTCAGTCTTAGGCTCGGTTCACACTTGTGCGATGCGGGAACGCTGCCAATATGCAGCGTGTTACCGCATCGCATCCACACATCTGGCAGTTCCCACTGCCATATGCGATACGCAGGGGGTGTCAATTAAACGTTAACGACACCCCCAGTTTGATTGCATATCGCAGTGCGATCTGCAAGTACGCACAGAATCGCATCGCACAAGTGTGAACCACTGTGCGATTTGATTTTGATGCGACTCAAAAAATGCCTCCTGTGCGTCTTTGGTGCGGATGCAGTGCGAATTTAGCCATAGAAAGTGTATGGCTGAAATTCGCACCGCACATGAGATCGCATGTAACGAAGGAGCAGTGTGCTCCGAATTAAATGCGATCTCCGCAGCCGCACGAGTGTGAACGGGCACTTTAAAAGCTTTGAAATTACCTGGGAAACTGGCATTGTCTGAAACCGGAAGTGGCAAACCGGAAGTGACCTCCTTAAAACCGGAAGTGACATTAAAACACTTTTCTCCTTGACATTTTGGGCTTTAAAGTGTTGTTGTATCCGTTTTGGGGACTTTTGATCCCGTTTTGACACATTTTCTGCCTCCCTAAGCCTTTGGCCAAAGATGTGAACATTTTAAGGGCAAAACCCCCAAAATATGCAACATTTAATTTTGGGACCATTTTACCTGTGTTTTCTTCCTTTTACCAAGAAATGACCAGAGAGATGAAAAATGACTGGATTTCAGTCTTAGGCTCGGTTCACACTTGTGCAATGCGGGAACGCTGCCAATATGCAGCGTGTTACCGCATCGCATCAACGCATCTAGCAGTTCCCACTGCCATATGCGATACGCAGGGGGTGTCAATTAAAAGTTAACGACACCCCCAGTTTGATTGCATATCGCAGTGCGATCTGCAAGTAAGCACAGAATCGGATCGCACAAGTGTGAGCCACTGTGCGATTTGATTTTGATGCGACTCAAAAAATGCCTCCTGTGCGTCTTTGGTGCGGATGCAGTGCGAATTTAGCCATACAAAGTGTATGGCTGAAATTCGCACCGCACATGAGATCGCATGTAATGAAGGAGCAGTGCGCTCCGAATTAAATGCGATCTCCGCAGCCGCATGAGTGTGAACGGGCACTTAAAAAGCTTTGAAATTACCTGGGAAACTGGCATTGTCTGAAACCGGAAATGGCAAACCGGAAGTGACCTCCTTAAAACCGGAAGTGGCATTAAAACACTTTTCTCCTTGACATTTTGGGCTTTAAATTGTTGTTGTATCCGTTTTGGGGACTTTTGATCCCGTTTTGACACATTTTCTGCCTCCCTAAGCCTTTGGCCAAAGATGTGAACATTTTAAGGGCAAAACCCCCAAAATATGCAAAATTTAATTTTGGGACCATTTTACCTGTGTTTGCTTCCTTTTACCAAGAAATGACCAGAGAGATGAAAAATGACTGGATTTCAGTCTTAGGCTCGGTTCACACTTGTGCGATGCGGGAACGCTGCCAATATGCAGCGTGTTACCGCATCGCATCCACACATCTGGCAGTTCCCACTGCCATATGCGATACGCAGGGGGTGTCAATTAAACGTTAACGACACCCCCAGTTTGATTGCATATCGCAGTGCGATCTGCAAGTACGCACAGAATCGCATCGCACAAGTGTGAACCACTGTGCGATTTGATTTTGATGCGACTCAAAAAATGCCTCCTGTGCGTCTTTGGTGCGGATGCAGTGCGAATTTAGCCATAGAAAGTGTATGGCTGAAATTCGCACCGCACATGAGATCGCATGTAACGAAGGAGCAGTGTGCTCCGAATTAAATGCGATCTCCGCAGCCGCACGAGTGTGAACGGGCACTTTAAAAGCTTTGAAATTACCTGGGAAACTGGCATTGTCTGAAACCGGAAGTGGCAAACCGGAAGTGACCTCCTTAAAACCGGAAGTGACATTAAAACACTTTTCTCCTTGACATTTTGGGCTTTAAAGTGTTGTTGTATCCGTTTTGGGGACTTTTGATCCCGTTTTGACACATTTTCTGCCTCCCTAAGCCTTTGGCCAAAGATGTGAACATTTTAAGGGCAAAACCCCCAAAATATGCAAAATTTAATTTTGGGACCATTTTACCTGTGTTTGCTTCCTTTTACCAAGAAATGACCAGAGAGATGAAAAATGACTGGATTTCAGTCTTAGGCTCGGTTCCCACTTGTGCGATGCGGGAACGCTGCCAATATGCAGCGTGTTACCGCATTGCATCCACACATCTGGCAGTTCCCACTGCCATATGCGATACGCAGGGGGTGTCAATTAAACGTTAACGACACCCCCAGTTTGATTGCATTTTGCAGTGCGATCTGAGAGTACGCACAGAATCGCATCGCACAAGTGTGAACCACTGTGCGATTTGATTTTGATGCGGCTCAAAAAATGCCTCCTGTGCGTCTTTGGTGCGGATGCAGTGCGAATTCAGCCATACAAAGTGTATGGCTGAAATTCGCACCGCGCATGAGATCGCATGTAATCAAGGAGCAGTGCGCTCCGAATTAAATGCGATCTCCGCAGCCGCACAAGTGTGAACCAGCACTTAAAAAGCTTTGAAATTACCTGGGAAACTGGCATTTTCTGAACCCGTAAGTGGCAAACCGGAAGTGACCTCCTTAAAACCGGAAGTGGCATTAAAACACTTTTCTCCTTGACATTTTGGGCTTTAAAGTGTTGTTGTATCCGTTTTGGGGACTTTTGATCCCGTTTTGACACATTTTCTGCCTCCCTAAGCCTTTGGCCAAAGATGTGAACATTTTAAGGGCAAAACCCCCAAAATATGCAAAATTTAATTTTGGGACCATTTTACCTGTGTTTTCTTCCTTTTACCAAGAAATGACCAGAGAGATGAAAAATGACTGGATTTCAGTCTTAGGCTCGGTTCACACTTGTGCAATGCGGGAACGCTGCCAATATGCAGCGTGTTACCGCATCGCATCAACGCATCTAGCAGTTCCCACTGCCATATGCTATACGCAGGGGGTGTCAATTAAAAGTTAACGACACCCCCAGTTTGATTGCATATCGCAGTGCGATCTGCAAGTAAGCACAGAATCGGATCGCACAAGTGTGAGCCACTGTGCGATTTGATTTTGATGCGACTCAAAAAATGCCTCCTGTGCGTCTTTGGTGTGGATGCAGTGCGAATTTAGCCATACAAAGTGTATGGCTGAAATTCGCACCGCACATGAGATCGCATGTAATGAAGGAGCAGTGCGCTCCGAATTAAATGCGATCTCCGCAGCCGCATGAGTGTGAACGGGCACTTAAAAAGCTTTGAAATTACCTGGGAAACTGGCATTGTCTGAAACCGGAAATGGCAAACCGGAAGTGACCTCCTTAAAACCGGAAGTGGCATTAAAACACTTTTCTCCTTGACATTTTGGGCTTTAAATTGTTGTTGTATCCGTTTTGGGGACTTTTGATCCCGTTTTGACACATTTTCTGCCTCCCTAAGCTTTTGGCCAAAGATGTGAACATTTTAAGGGCAAAACCCCCAAAATATGCAAAATTTAATTTTGGGACCATTTTACCTGTGTTTGCTTCCTTTTACCAAGAAATGACCAGAGAGATGAAAAATGACTGGATTTCAGTCTTAGGCTCGGTTCACACTTGTGCGATGCGGGAACGCTGCCAATATGCAGCGTGTTACCGCATCGCATCCACACATCTGGCAGTTCCCCCTGCCATATGCGATACGCAGGGGGTGTCAATTAAACGTTAACGACACCCCCAGTTTTATTGCATATCGCAGTGCGATCTGCAAGTACGCACAGAATCGCATCGCACAAGTGTGAACCACTGTGCGATTTGATTTTGATGCGGCTCAAAAAATGCCTCCTGTGCGTCTTTGGTGCGGATGCAGTGCGAATTCAGCCATACAAAGTGTATGGCTGAAATTCGCACCGCACATGAGATCGCATGTAATGAAGGAGCAGTGCGCTCCGAATTAAATGTGATCTCCGCAGCCGCACGAGTGTGAACGGGCACTTAAAAAGCTTTGAAATCACCTGGGAAACTGGCATTGTCTGAGACCGGAAATGGCAAACCGGAAGTGACCTCCTTAAAACCGGAAGTGACATTAAAACACTTTTCTCCTTGACATTTTGGGCTTGAAAGTGTTGTTGTATCCGTTTTGGGGACTTTTGTTCCCGTTTTGACACATTTTCTGCCTCCCTAAGCCTTTGGCAAAAGATGTGAACATTTTAAGTGCAAAACCCCCAAAATATGCAAAATTTAATTTTGGGACCATTTTACCTGTGTTTGCTTCCTTTTACCAAGAAATGACCAGAGATGAAAAATGACTGGATTTCAGTCTTAGGCTCGGTTCCCACTTGTGCGATGCGGGAACGCTGCGAATATGCAGCGTGTTACCGCATCGCATCCACACATCTGGCAGTTCCCACTGCCATATGCGATACGCAGGGGGTGTCAATTAAACGTTAACGACACCCCCAGTTTGATTGCATTTTGCAGTGCGATCTGAGAGTACGCACAGAATCGCATCGCACAAGTGTGAACCACTGTGCGATTTGATTTTGATGCGGCTCAAAAAATGCCTCCTGTGCGTCTTTGGTGCGGATGCAGTGCGAATTCAGCCATACAAAGTGTATGGCTGAAATTCGCACCACACATGAGATCGCATGTAATGAAGGAGCAGTGCGCTCCGAATTAAATGCGATCTCCGCAGCCGCACGAGTGTGAACGGGCACTTAAAAAGCTTTGAAATTACCTGGGAAACTGGCATTGTCTGAAACCGGAAATGGCAAACCGGAAGTGACCTCCTTAAAACCGGAAGTGACATTAAAACACTTTTCTCCTTGACATTTTGGGCTTTAAAGTGTTGTTGTATCCGTTTTGGGGACTTTTGATCCCGTTTTGACACATTTTCTGCCTCCCTAAGCTTTTGGCCAAAGATGTGAACATTTTAAGGGCAAAACCCCCAAAATATGCAAAATTTAATTTTGGGACCATTTTACCTGTGTTTGCTTCCTTTTACCAAGAAATGACCAGAGAGATGAAAAATGACTGGATTTCAGTCTTAGGCTCGGTTCACACTTGTGCAATGCGGGAACGCTGCCAATATGCAGCGTGTTACCGCATCGCATCAACGCATCTAGCAGTTCCCACTCTCATATGCGATACGCAGGGGGTGTCAATTAAACGTTAACGACACCCCCAGTTTGATTGCATATCGCAGTGCGATCTGCAAGTAAGCACAGAATCGGATCGCACAAGTGTGAGCCACTGTGCGATTTGATTTTGATGCGACTCAAAAAATGCCTCCTGTGCGTCTTTGGTGCGGATGCAGTGCGAATTTAGCCATACAAAGTGTATGGCTGAAATTCGCACCGCACATAAGATCGCATGTAATGAAGGAGCAGTGCGCTCCGAATTAAATGCGATCTCCGCAGCTGCACGAGTGTGAACGGCACTTAAAAAGCTTTGAAATTACCTGGGAAAGTGGCATTGTCTGAAACCGGAAATGGCAAACCGGAAGTGACCTCCTTAAAACCGGAAGTGGCATTAAAACACTTTTCTCCTTGACATTTTGGGCTTTAAAGTGTTGTTGTATCCGTTTTGGGGACTTTTGATCCCGTTTTGACACATTTTGTGCCTCCCTAAGCTTTTGGCCAAAGATGTGAACATTTTAAGGGCAAAACCCCCAAAATATGCAAAATTTTATTTTAGGACCATTTTACCTGTGTTTGCTTCCTTTTACCAAGAAATGACCAGAGAGATGAAAAATGACTGGATTTCAGTCTTAGGCTCGGTTCACACTTGTGCGATGCGGGAACGCTGCCAATATGCAGCGTGTTACCGCATCGCATCCACACATCTGGCAGTTCCCACTGCCATATGCGATACGCAGGGGGTGTCAATTAAACGTTAACGACACCCCCAGTTTGATTGCATTTTGCAGTGCGATCTGCAAGTACGCACAGAATCGCATCGCACAAGTGTGAACCACTGTGCGATTTGATTTTGATGCGACTCAAAAAATGCCTCCTGTGCGTCTTTGGTGCGGATGCAGTGCGAATTTAGCCATAGAAAGTGTATGGCTGAAATTCGCACCGCACATGAGATCGCATGTAACGAAGGAGCAGTGTGCTCCGAATTAAATGCGATCTCCGCAGCCGCACGAGTGTGAACGGGCACTTTAAAAGCTTTGAAATTACCTGGGAAACTGGCATTGTCTGAAACCGGAAGTGGCAAACCGGAAGTGACCTCCTTAAATCCGGAAGTGACATTAAAACACTTTTCTCCTTGACATATTGGGCTTTAAAGTGTTGTTGTATCCGTTTTGGGGACTTTTGATCCCGTTTTGACACATTTTCTGCCTCCCTAAGCCTTTGGCCAAAGATGTGAACATTTTAAGTGCAAAACCCCCAAAATATGCAAAATTTAATTTTGGGACCATTTTACCTGTGTTTGCTTCCTTTTACCAAGAAATGACCAGAGATGAAAAATGACTGGATTTCAGTCTTAGGCTCGGTTCCCACTTGTGCGATGCGGGAACGCTGCCAATATGCAGCGTGTTACCGCATTGCATCCACACATCTGGCAGTTCCCACTGCCATATGCGATACGCAGGGGGTGTCAATTAAACGTTAACGACACCCCCAGTTTGATTGCATTTTGCAGTGCGATCTGAGAGTACGCACAGAATCGCATCGCACAAGTGTGAACCACTGTGCGATTTGATTTTGATGCGGCTCAAAAAATGCCTCCTGTGCGTCTTTGGTGCGGATGCAGTGCGAATTCAGCCATACAAAGTGTATGGCTGAAATTCGCACCGCGCATGAGATCGCATGTAATCAAGGAGCAGTGCGCTCCGAATTAAATGCGATCTCCGCAGCCGCACAAGTGTGAACCAGCACTTAAAAAGCTTTGAAATTACCTGGGAAACTGGCATTTTCTGAACCCGTAAGTGGCAAACCGGAAGTGACCTCCTTAAAACCGGAAGTGGCATTAAAACACTTTTCTCCTTGACATTTTGGGCTTTAAAGTGTTGTTGTATCCGTTTTGGGGACTTTTGATCCCGTTTTGACACATTTTCTGCCTCCCTAAGCCTTTGGCCAAAGATGTGAACATTTTAAGGGCAAAACCCCCAAAATATGCAAAATTTAATTTTGGGACCATTTTACCTGTGTTTTCTTCCTTTTACCAAGAAATGACCAGAGAGATGAAAAATGACTGGATTTCAGTCTTAGGCTCGGTTCACACTTGTGCAATGCGGGAACGCTGCCAATATGCAGCGTGTTACCACATCGCATCAACGCATCTAGCAGTTCCCACTGCCATATGCTATACGCAGGGGGTGTCAATTAAAAGTTAACGACACCCCCAGTTTGATTGCATATCGCAGTGCGATCTGCAAGTAAGCACAGAATCGGATCGCACAAGTGTGAGCCACTGTGCGATTTGATTTTGATGCGACTCAAAAAATGCCTCCTGTGCGTCTTTGGTGCGGATGCAGTGCGAATTTAGCCATACAAAGTGTATGGCTGAAATTCGCACCGCACATGAGATCGCATGTAATGAAGGAGCAGTGCGCTCCGAATTAAATGCGATCTCCGCAGCCGCATGAGTGTGAACGGGCACTTAAAAAGCTTTGAAATTACCTGGGAAACTGGCATTGTCTGAAACCGGAAATGGCAAACCGGAAGTGACCTCCTTAAAACCGGAAGTGGCATTAAAACACTTTTCTCCTTGACATTTTGGGCTTTAAATTGTTGTTGTATCCGTTTTGGGGACTTTTGATCCCGTTTTGACACATTTTCTGCCTCCCTAAGCTTTTGGCCAAAGATGTGAACATTTTAAGGGCAAAACCCCCAAAATATGCAAAATTTAATTTTGGGACCATTTTACCTGTGTTTGCTTCCTTTTACCAAGAAATGACCAGAGAGATGAAAAATGACTGGATTTCAGTCTTAGGCTCGGTTCACACTTGTGCGATGCGGGAACGCTGCCAATATGCAGCGTGTTACCGCATCGCATCCACACATCTGGCAGTTCCCCCTGCCATATGCGATACGCAGGGGGTGTCAATTAAACGTTAACGACACCCCCAGTTTTATTGCATATCGCAGTGCGATCTGCAAGTACGCACAGAATCGCATCGCACAAGTGTGAACCACTGTGCGATTTGATTTTGATGCGGCTCAAAAAATGCCTCCTGTGCGTCTTTGGTGCGGATGCAGTGCGAATTCAGCCATACAAAGTGTATGGCTGAAATTCGCACCGCGCATGAGATCGCATGTAATCAAGGAGCAGTGCGCTCCGAATTAAATGCGATCTCCGCAGCCGCACAAGTGTGAACCAGCACTTAAAAAGCTTTGAAATTACCTGGGAAACTGGCATTTTCTGAACCCGTAAGTGGCAAACCGGAAGTGACCTCCTTAAAACCGGAAGTGGCATTAAAACACTTTTCTCCTTGACATTTTGGGCTTTAAAGTGTTGTTGTATCCGTTTTGGGGACTTTTGATCCCGTTTTGACACATTTTCTGCCTCCCTAAGCCTTTGGCCAAAGATGTGAACATTTTAAGGGCAAAACCCCCAAAATATGCAAAATTTAATTTTGGGACCATTTTACCTGTGTTTTCTTCCTTTTACCAAGAAATGACCAGAGAGATGAAAAATGACTGGATTTCAGTCTTAGGCTCGGTTCACACTTGTGCAATGCGGGAACGCTGCCAATATGCAGCGTGTTACCGCATCGCATCAACGCATCTAGCAGTTCCCACTGCCATATGCTATACGCAGGGGGTGTCAATTAAAAGTTAACGACACCCCCAGTTTGATTGCATATCGCAGTGCGATCTGCAAGTAAGCACAGAATCGGATCGCACAAGTGTGAGCCACTGTGCGATTTGATTTTGATGCGACTCAAAAAATGCCTCCTGTGCGTCTTTGGTGTGGATGCAGTGCGAATTTAGCCATACAAAGTGTATGGCTGAAATTCGCACCGCACATGAGATCGCATGTAATGAAGGAGCAGTGCGCTCCGAATTAAATGCGATCTCCGCAGCCGCATGAGTGTGAACGGGCACTTAAAAAGCTTTGAAATTACCTGGGAAACTGGCATTGTCTGAAACCGGAAATGGCAAACCGGAAGTGACCTCCTTAAAACCGGAAGTGGCATTAAAACACTTTTCTCCTTGACATTTTGGGCTTTAAATTGTTGTTGTATCCGTTTTGGGGACTTTTGATCCCGTTTTGACACATTTTCTGCCTCCCTAAGCTTTTGGCCAAAGATGTGAACATTTTAAGGGCAAAACCCCCAAAATATGCAAAATTTAATTTTGGGACCATTTTACCTGTGTTTGCTTCCTTTTACCAAGAAATGACCAGAGAGATGAAAAATGACTGGATTTCAGTCTTAGGCTCGGTTCACACTTGTGCAATGCGGGAACGCTGCCAATATGCAGCGTGTTACCGCATCGCATCAACGCATCTAGCAGTTCCCACTCTCATATGCGATACGCAGGGGGTGTCAATTAAACGTTAACGACACCCCCAGTTTGATTGCATATCGCAGTGCGATCTGCAAGTAAGCACAGAATCGGATCGCACAAGTGTGAGCCACTGTGCGATTTGATTTTGATGCGACTCAAAAAATGCCTCCTGTGCGTCTTTGGTGCGGATGCAGTGCGAATTTAGCCATACAAAGTGTATGGCTGAAATTCGCACCGCACATAAGATCGCATGTAATGAAGGAGCAGTGCGCTCCTAATTAAATGCGATCTCCGCAGCTGCACGAGTGTGAACGGCACTTAAAAAGCTTTGAAATTACCTGGGAAAGTGGCATTGTCTGAAACCGGAAATGGCAAACCGGAAGTGACCTCCTTAAAACCGGAAGTGGCATTAAAACACTTTTCTCCTTGACATTTTGGGCTTTAAAGTGTTGTTGTATCCGTTTTGGGGACTTTTGATCCCGTTTTGACACATTTTGTGCCTCCCTAAGCTTTTGGCCAAAGATGTGAACATTTTAAGGGCAAAACCCCCAAAATATGCAAAATTTTATTTTAGGACCATTTTACCTGTGTTTGCTTCCTTTTACCAAGAAATGACCAGAGAGATGAAAAATGACTGGATTTCAGTCTTAGGCTCGGTTCACACTTGTGCGATGCGGGAACGCTGCCAATATGCAGCGTGTTACCGCATCGCATCCACACATCTGGCAGTTCCCCCTGCCATATGCGATACGCAGGGGGTGTCAATTAAACGTTAACGACACCCCCAGTTTGATTGCATTTTGCAGTGCGATCTGCAAGTACGCACAGAATCGCATCGCACAAGTGTGAACCACTGTGCGATTTGATTTTGATGCGACTCAAAAAATGCCTCCTGTGCGTCTTTGGTGCGGATGCAGTGCGAATTTAGCCATAGAAAGTGTATGGCTGAAATTCGCACCGCACATGAGATCGCATGTAACGAAGGAGCAGTGTGCTCCGAATTAAATGCGATCTCCGCAGCCGCACGAGTGTGAACGGGCACTTTAAAAGCTTTGAAATTACCTGGGAAACTGGCATTGTCTGAAACCGGAAGTGGCAAACCGGAAGTGACCTCCTTAAATCCGGAAGTGACATTAAAACACTTTTCTCCTTGACATTTTGGGCTTTAAAGTGTTGTTGTATCCGTTTTGGGGACTTTTGATCCCGTTTTGACACATTTTCTGCCTCCCTAAGCCTTTGGCCAAAGATGTGAACATTTTAAGTGCAAAACCCCCAAAATATGCAAAATTTAATTTTGGGACCATTTTACCTGTGTTTGCTTCCTTTTACCAAGAAATGACCAGAGATGAAAAATGACTGGATTTCAGTCTTAGGCTCGGTTCCCACTTGTGCGATGCGGGAACGCTGCCAATATGCAGCTTGTTACCGCATCGCATCCACACATCTGGCAGTTCCCCCTGCCATATGCGATACGCAGGGGGTGTCAATTAAACGTTAACGACACCCCCAGTTTGATTGCATATCGCAGTGCGATCTGCAAGTACGCACAGAATCGCATCGCACAAGTGTGAACCACTGTGCGATTTGATTTTGATGCGGCTCAAAAAATGCCTCCTGTGCGTCTTTGGTGCGGATGCAGTGCGAATTCAGCCATACAAAGTGTATGGCTGAAATTCGCACCGCACATGAGATCGCATGTAATGAAGGAGCAGTGCGCTCCGAATTAAATGTGATCTCCGCAGCCGCACGAGTGTGAACGGGCACTTAAAAAGCTTTGAAATCACCTGGGAAACTGGCATTGTCTGAGACCGGAAATGGCAAACCGGAAGTGACCTCCTTAAAACCGGAAGTGACATTAAAACACTTTTCTCCTTGACATTTTGGGCTTGAAAGTGTTGTTGTATCCGTTTTGGGGACTTTTGTTCCCGTTTTGACACATTTTCTGCCTCCCTAAGCCTTTGGCCAAAGATGTGAACATTTTAAGTGCAAAACCCCCAAAATATGCAAAATTTAATTTTGGGACCATTTTACCTGTGTTTGCTTCCTTTTACCAAGAAATGACCAGAGATGAAAAATGACTGGATTTCAGTCTTAGGCTCGGTTCCCACTTGTGCGATGCGGGAACGCTGCGAATATGCAGCGTGTTACCGCATCGCATCCACACATCTGGCAGTTCCCACTGCCATATGCGATACGCAGGGGGTGTCAATTAAACGTTAACGACACCCCCAGTTTGATTGCATTTTGCAGTGCGATCTGAGAGTACGCACAGAATCGCATCGCACAAGTGTGAACCACTGTGCGATTTGATTTTGATGCGGCTCAAAAAATGCCTCCTGTGCGTCTTTGGTGCGGATGCAGTGCGAATTCAGCCATACAAAGTGTATGGCTGAAATTCGCACCACACATGAGATCGCATGTAATGAAGGAGCAGTGCGCTCCGAATTAAATGCGATCTCCGCAGCCGCACGAGTGTGAACGGGCACTTAAAAAGCTTTGAAATTACCTGGGAAACTGGCATTGTCTGAAACCGGAAATGGCAAACCGGAAGTGACCTCCTTAAAACCGGAAGTGACATTAAAACACTTTTCTCCTTGACATTTTGGGCTTTAAAGTGTTGTTGTATCCGTTTTGGGGACTTTTGATCCCGTTTTGACACATTTTCTGCCTCCCTAAGCTTTTGGCCAAAGATGTGAACATTTTAAGGGCAAAACCCCCAAAATATGCAAAATTTAATTTTGGGACCATTTTACCTATGTTTGCTTCCTTTTACCAAGAAATGACCAGAGAGATGAAAAATGACTGGATTTCAGTCTTAGGCTCGGTTCACACTTGTGCAATGCGGGAACGCTGCCAATATGCAGCGTGTTACCGCATCGCATCAACGCATCTAGCAGTTCCCACTCTCATATGCGATACGCAGGGGGTGTCAATTAAACGTTAACGACACCCCCAGTTTGATTGCATATCGCAGTGCGATCTGCAAGTAAGCACAGAATCGGATCGCACAAGTGTGAGCCACTGTGCGATTTGATTTTGATGCGACTCAAAAAATGCCTCCTGTGCGTCTTTGGTGCGGATGCAGTGCGAATTTAGCCATACAAAGTGTATGGCTGAAATTCGCACCGCACATAAGATCGCATGTAATGAAGGAGCAGTGCGCTCCGAATTAAATGCGATCTCCGCAGCTGCACGAGTGTGAACGGCACTTAAAAAGCTTTGAAATTACCTGGGAAAGTGGCATTGTCTGAAACCGGAAATGGCAAACCGGAAGTGACCTCCTTAAAACCGGAAGTGGCATTAAAACACTTTTCTCCTTGACATTTTGGGCTTTAAAGTGTTGTTGTATCCGTTTTGGGGACTTTTGATCCCGTTTTGACACATTTTGTGCCTCCCTAAGCTTTTGGCCAAAGATGTGAACATTTTAAGGGCAAAACCCCCAAAATATGCAAAATTTTATTTTAGGACCATTTTACCTGTGTTTGCTTCCTTTTACCAAGAAATGACCAGAGAGATGAAAAATGACTGGATTTCAGTCTTAGGCTCGGTTCACACTTGTGCGATGCGGGAACGCTGCCAATATGCAGCGTGTTACCGCATCGCATCCACACATCTGGCAGTTCCCACTGCCATATGCGATACGCAGGGGGTGTCAATTAAACGTTAACGACACCCCCAGTTTGATTGCATTTTGCAGTGCGATCTGCAAGTACGCACAGAATCGCATCGCACAAGTGTGAACCACTGTGCGATTTGATTTTGATGCGACTCAAAAAATGCCTCCTGTGCGTCTTTGGTGCGGATGCAGTGCGAATTTAGCCATAGAAAGTGTATGGCTGAAATTCGCACCGCACATGAGATCGCATGTAACGAAGGAGCAGTGTGCTCCGAATTAAATGCGATCTCCGCAGCCGCACGAGTGTGAACGGGCACTTTAAAAGCTTTGAAATTACCTGGGAAACTGGCATTGTCTGAAACCGGAAGTGGCAAACCGGAAGTGACCTCCTTAAATCCGGAAGTGACATTAAAACACTTTTCTCCTTGACATATTGGGCTTTAAAGTGTTGTTGTATCCGTTTTGGGGACTTTTGATCCCGTTTTGACACATTTTCTGCCTCCCTAAGCCTTTGGCCAAAGATGTGAACATTTTAAGTGCAAAACCCCCAAAATATGCAAAATTTAATTTTGGGACCATTTTACCTGTGTTTGCTTCCTTTTACCAAGAAATGACCAGAGATGAAAAATGACTGGATTTCAGTCTTAGGCTCGGTTCCCACTTGTGCGATGCGGGAACGCTGCCAATATGCAGCGTGTTACCGCATTGCATCCACACATCTGGCAGTTCCCACTGCCATATGCGATACGCAGGGGGTGTCAATTAAACGTTAACGACACCCCCAGTTTGATTGCATTTTGCAGTGCGATCTGAGAGTACGCACAGAATCGCATCGCACAAGTGTGAACCACTGTGCGATTTGATTTTGATGCGGCTCAAAAAATGCCTCCTGTGCGTCTTTGGTGCGGATGCAGTGCGAATTCAGCCATACAAAGTGTATGGCTGAAATTCGCACCGCGCATGAGATCGCATGTAATCAAGGAGCAGTGCGCTCCGAATTAAATGCGATCTCCGCAGCCGCACAAGTGTGAACCAGCACTTAAAAAGCTTTGAAATTACCTGGGAAACTGGCATTTTCTGAACCCGTAAGTGGCAAACCGGAAGTGACCTCCTTAAAACCGGAAGTGGCATTAAAACACTTTTCTCCTTGACATTTTGGGCTTTAAAGTGTTGTTGTATCCGTTTTGGGGACTTTTGATCCCGTTTTGACACATTTTCTGCCTCCCTAAGCCTTTGGCCAAAGATGTGAACATTTTAAGGGCAAAACCCCCAAAATATGCAAAATTTAATTTTGGGACCATTTTACCTGTGTTTTCTTCCTTTTACCAAGAAATGACCAGAGAGATGAAAAATGACTGGATTTTAGTCTTAGGCTCGGTTCACACTTGTGCAATGCGGGAACGCTGCCAATATGCAGCGTGTTACCGCATCGCATCAACGCATCTAGCAGTTCCCACTGCCATATGCTATACGCAGGGGGTGTCAATTAAAAGTTAACGACACCCCCAGTTTGATTGCATATCGCAGTGCGATCTGCAAGTAAGCACAGAATCGGATCGCACAAGTGTGAGCCACTGTGCGATTTGATTTTGATGCGACTCAAAAAATGCCTCCTGTGCGTCTTTGGTGCGGATGCAGTGCGAATTTAGCCATACAAAGTGTATGGCTGAAATTCGCACCGCACATGAGATCGCATGTAATGAAGGAGCAGTGCGCTCCGAATTAAATGCGATCTCCGCAGCCGCATGAGTGTGAACGGGCACTTAAAAAGCTTTGAAATTACCTGGGAAACTGGCATTGTCTGAAACCGGAAATGGCAAACCGGAAGTGACCTCCTTAAAACCGGAAGTGGCATTAAAACACTTTTCTCCTTGACATTTTGGGCTTTAAATTGTTGTTGTATCCGTTTTGGGGACTTTTGATCCCGTTTTGACACATTTTCTGCCTCCCTAAGCTTTTGGCCAAAGATGTGAACATTTTAAGGGCAAAACCCCCAAAATATGCAAAATTTAATTTTGGGACCATTTTACCTGTGTTTGCTTCCTTTTACCAAGAAATGACCAGAGAGATGAAAAATGACTGGATTTCAGTCTTAGGCTCGGTTCACACTTGTGCGATGCGGGAACGCTGCCAATATGCAGCGTGTTACCGCATCGCATCCACACATCTGGCAGTTCCCCCTGCCATATGCGATACGCAGGGGGTGTCAATTAAACGTTAACGACACCCCCAGTTTTATTGCATATCGCAGTGCGATCTGCAAGTACGCACAGAATCGCATCGCACAAGTGTGAACCACTGTGCGATTTGATTTTGATGCGGCTCAAAAAATGCCTCCTGTGCGTCTTTGGTGCGGATGCAGTGCGAATTCAGCCATACAAAGTGTATGGCTGAAATTCGCACCGCGCATGAGATCGCATGTAATCAAGGAGCAGTGCGCTCCGAATTAAATGCGATCTCCGCAGCCGCACAAGTGTGAACCAGCACTTAAAAAGCTTTGAAATTACCTGGGAAACTGGCATTTTCTGAACCCGTAAGTGGCAAACCGGAAGTGACCTCCTTAAAACCGGAAGTGGCATTAAAACACTTTTCTCCTTGACATTTTGGGCTTTAAAGTGTTGTTGTATCCGTTTTGGGGACTTTTGATCCCGTTTTGACACATTTTCTGCCTCCCTAAGCCTTTGGCCAAAGATGTGAACATTTTAAGGGCAAAACCCCCAAAATATGCAAAATTTAATTTTGGGACCATTTTACCTGTGTTTTCTTCCTTTTACCAAGAAATGACCAGAGAGATGAAAAATGACTGGATTTCAGTCTTAGGCTCGGTTCACACTTGTGCAATGCGGGAACGCTGCCAATATGCAGCGTGTTACCGCATCGCATCAACGCATCTAGCAGTTCCCACTGCCATATGCTATACGCAGGGGGTGTCAATTAAAAGTTAACGACACCCCCAGTTTGATTGCATATCGCAGTGCGATCTGCAAGTAAGCACAGAATCGGATCGCACAAGTGTGAGCCACTGTGCGATTTGATTTTGATGCGACTCAAAAAATGCCTCCTGTGCGTCTTTGGTGTGGATGCAGTGCGAATTTAGCCATACAAAGTGTATGGCTGAAATTCGCACCGCACATGAGATCGCATGTAATGAAGGAGCAGTGCGCTCCGAATTAAATGCGATCTCCGCAGCCGCATGAGTGTGAACGGGCACTTAAAAAGCTTTGAAATTACCTGGGAAACTGGCATTGTCTGAAACCGGAAATGGCAAACCGGAAGTGACCTCCTTAAAACCGGAAGTGGCATTAAAACACTTTTCTCCTTGACATTTTGGGCTTTAAATTGTTGTTGTATCCGTTTTGGGGACTTTTGATCCCGTTTTGACACATTTTCTGCCTCCCTAAGCTTTTGGCCAAAGATGTGAACATTTTAAGGGCAAAACCCCCAAAATATGCAAAATTTAATTTTGGGACCATTTTACCTGTGTTTGCTTCCTTTTACCAAGAAATGACCAGAGAGATGAAAAATGACTGGATTTCAGTCTTAGGCTCGGTTCACACTTGTGCGATGCGGGAACGCTGCCAATATGCAGCGTGTTACCGCATCGCATCCACACATCTGGCAGTTCCCCCTGCCATATGCGATACGCAGGGGGTGTCAATTAAACGTTAACGACACCCCCAGTTTTATTGCATATCGCAGTGCGATCTGCAAGTACGCACAGAATCGCATCGCACAAGTGTGAACCACTGTGCGATTTGATTTTGATGCGGCTCAAAAAATGCCTCCTGTGCGTCTTTGGTGCGGATGCAGTGCGAATTCAGCCATACAAAGTGTATGGCTGAAATTCGCACCGCACATGAGATCGCATGTAATGAAGGAGCAGTGCGCTCCGAATTAAATGTGATCTCCGCAGCCGCACGAGTGTGAACGGGCACTTAAAAAGCTTTGAAATCACCTGGGAAACTGGCATTGTCTGAGACCGGAAATGGCAAACCGGAAGTGACCTCCTTAAAACCGGAAGTGACATTAAAACACTTTTCTCCTTGACATTTTGGGCTTGAAAGTGTTGTTGTATCCGTTTTGGGGACTTTTGTTCCCGTTTTGACACATTTTCTGCCTCCCTAAGCCTTTGGCAAAAGATGTGAACATTTTAAGTGCAAAACCCCCAAAATATGCAAAATTTAATTTTGGGACCATTTTACCTGTGTTTGCTTCCTTTTACCAAGAAATGACCAGAGATGAAAAATGACTGGATTTCAGTCTTAGGCTCGGTTCCCACTTGTGCGATGCGGGAACGCTGCGAATATGCAGCGTGTTACCGCATCGCATCCACACATCTGGCAGTTCCCACTGCCATATGCGATACGCAGGGGGTGTCAATTAAACGTTAACGACACCCCCAGTTTGATTGCATTTTGCAGTGCGATCTGAGAGTACGCACAGAATCGCATCGCACAAGTGTGAACCACTGTGCGATTTGATTTTGATGCGGCTCAAAAAATGCCTCCTGTGCGTCTTTGGTGCGGATGCAGTGCGAATTCAGCCATACAAAGTGTATGGCTGAAATTCGCACCACACATGAGATCGCATGTAATGAAGGAGCAGTGCGCTCCGAATTAAATGCGATCTCCGCAGCCGCACGAGTGTGAACGGGCACTTAAAAAGCTTTGAAATTACCTGGGAAACTGGCATTGTCTGAAACCGGAAATGGCAAACCGGAAGTGACCTCCTTAAAACCGGAAGTGACATTAAAACACTTTTCTCCTTGACATTTTGGGCTTTAAAGTGTTGTTGTATCCGTTTTGGGGACTTTTGATCCCGTTTTGACACATTTTCTGCCTCCCTAAGCTTTTGGCCAAAGATGTGAACATTTTAAGGGCAAAACCCCCAAAATATGCAAAATTTAATTTTGGGACCATTTTACCTGTGTTTGCTTCCTTTTACCAAGAAATGACCAGAGAGATGAAAAATGACTGGATTTCAGTCTTAGGCTCGGTTCACACTTGTGCAATGCGGGAACGCTGCCAATATGCAGCGTGTTACCGCATCGCATCAACGCATCTAGCAGTTCCCACTCTCATATGCGATACGCAGGGGGTGTCAATTAAACGTTAACGACACCCCCAGTTTGATTGCATATCGCAGTGCGATCTGCAAGTAAGCACAGAATCGGATCGCACAAGTGTGAGCCACTGTGCGATTTGATTTTGATGCGACTCAAAAAATGCCTCCTGTGCGTCTTTGGTGCGGATGCAGTGCGAATTTAGCCATACAAAGTGTATGGCTGAAATTCGCACCGCACATAAGATCGCATGTAATGAAGGAGCAGTGCGCTCCTAATTAAATGCGATCTCCGCAGCTGCACGAGTGTGAACGGCACTTAAAAAGCTTTGAAATTACCTGGGAAAGTGGCATTGTCTGAAACCGGAAATGGCAAACCGGAAGTGACCTCCTTAAAACCGGAAGTGGCATTAAAACACTTTTCTCCTTGACATTTTGGGCTTTAAAGTGTTGTTGTATCCGTTTTGGGGACTTTTGATCCCGTTTTGACACATTTTGTGCCTCCCTAAGCTTTTGGCCAAAGATGTGAACATTTTAAGGGCAAAACCCCCAAAATATGCAAAATTTTATTTTAGGACCATTTTACCTGTGTTTGCTTCCTTTTACCAAGAAATGACCAGAGAGATGAAAAATGACTGGATTTCAGTCTTAGGCTCGGTTCACACTTGTGCGATGCGGGAACGCTGCCAATATGCAGCGTGTTACCGCATCGCATCCACACATCTGGCAGTTCCCCCTGCCATATGCGATACGCAGGGGGTGTCAATTAAACGTTAACGACACCCCCAGTTTGATTGCATTTTGCAGTGCGATCTGCAAGTATGCACAGAATCGCATCGCACAAGTGTGAACCACTGTGCGATTTGATTTTGATGCGACTCAAAAAATGCCTCCTGTGCGTCTTTGGTGCGGATGCAGTGCGAATTTAGCCATAGAAAGTGTATGGCTGAAATTCGCACCGCACATGAGATCGCATGTAACGAAGGAGCAGTGTGCTCCGAATTAAATGCGATCTCCGCAGCCGCACGAGTGTGAACGGGCACTTTAAAAGCTTTGAAATTACCTGGGAAACTGGCATTGTCTGAAACCGGAAGTGGCAAACCGGAAGTGACCTCCTTAAATCCGGAAGTGACATTAAAACACTTTTCTCCTTGACATTTTGGGCTTTAAAGTGTTGTTGTATCCGTTTTGGGGACTTTTGATCCCGTTTTGACACATTTTCTGCCTCCCTAAGCCTTTGTCCAAAGATGTGAACATTTTAAGTGCAAAACCCCCAAAATATGCAAAATTTAATTTTGGGACCATTTTACCTGTGTTTGCTTCCTTTTACCAAGAAATGACCAGAGATGAAAAATGACTGGATTTCAGTCTTAGGCTCGGTTCCCACTTGTGCGATGCGGGAACGCTGCCAATATGCAGCTTGTTACCGCATCGCATCCACACATCTGGCAGTTCCCCCTGCCATATGCGATACGCAGGGGGTGTCAATTAAACGTTAACGACACCCCCAGTTTGATTGCATATCGCAGTGCGATCTGCAAGTACGCACAGAATCGCATCGCACAAGTGTGAACCACTGTGCGATTTGATTTTGATGCGGCTCAAAAAATGCCTCCTGTGCGTCTTTGGTGCGGATGCAGTGCGAATTCAGCCATACAAAGTGTATGGCTGAAATTCGCACCGCACATGAGATCGCATGTAATGAAGGAGCAGTGCGCTCCGAATTAAATGTGATCTCCGCAGCCGCACGAGTGTGAACGGGCACTTAAAAAGCTTTGAAATCACCTGGGAAACTGGCATTGTCTGAGACCGGAAATGGCAAACCGGAAGTGACCTCCTTAAAACCGGAAGTGACATTAAAACACTTTTCTCCTTGACATTTTGGGCTTGAAAGTGTTGTTGTATCCGTTTTGGGGACTTTTGTTCCCGTTTTGACACATTTTCTGCCTCCCTAAGCCTTTGACCAAAGATGTGAACATTTTAAGTGCAAAACCCCCAAAATATGCAAAATTTAATTTTGGGACCATTTTACCTGTGTTTGCTTCCTTTTACCAAGAAATGACCAGAGATGAAAAATGACTGGATTTCAGTCTTAGGCTCGGTTCCCACTTGTGCGATGCGGGAACGCTGCGAATATGCAGCGTGTTACCGCATCGCATCCACACATCTGGCAGTTCCCACTGCCATATGCGATACGCAGGGGGTGTCAATTAAACGTTAACGACACCCCCAGTTTGATTGCATTTTGCAGTGCGATCTGAGAGTACGCACAGAATCGCATCGCACAAGTGTGAACCACTGTGCGATTTGATTTTGATGCGGCTCAAAAAATGCCTCCTGTGCGTCTTTGGTGCGGATGCAGTGCGAATTCAGCCATACAAAGTGTATGGCTGAAATTCGCACCACACATGAGATCGCATGTAATGAAGGAGCAGTGCGCTCCGAATTAAATGCGATCTCCGCAGCCGCACGAGTGTGAACGGGCACTTAAAAAGCTTTGAAATTACCTGGGAAACTGGCATTGTCTGAAACCGGAAATGGCAAACCGGAAGTGACCTCCTTAAAACCGGAAGTGACATTAAAACACTTTTCTCCTTGACATTTTGGGCTTTAAAGTGTTGTTGTATCCGTTTTGGGGACTTTTGATCCCGTTTTGACACATTTTCTGCCTCCCTAAGCTTTTGGCCAAAGATGTGAACATTTTAAGGGCAAAACCCCCAAAATATGCAAAATTTAATTTTGGGACCATTTTACCTGTGTTTGCTTCCTTTTACCAAGAAATGACCAGAGAGATGAAAAATGACTGGATTTCAGTCTTAGGCTCGGTTCACACTTGTGCAATGCGGGAACGCTGCCAATATGCAGCGTGTTACCGCATCGCATCAACGCATCTAGCAGTTCCCACTCTCATATGCGATACGCAGGGGGTGTCAATTAAACGTTAACGACACCCCCAGTTTGATTGCATATCGCAGTGCGATCTGCAAGTAAGCACAGAATCGGATCGCACAAGTGTGAGCCACTGTGCGATTTGATTTTGATGCGACTCAAAAAATGCCTCCTGTGCGTCTTTGGTGCGGATGCAGTGCGAATTTAGCCATACAAAGTGTATGGCTGAAATTCGCACCGCACATAAGATCGCATGTAATGAAGGAGCAGTGCGCTCCGAATTAAATGCGATCTCCGCAGCTGCACGAGTGTGAACGGCACTTAAAAAGCTTTGAAATTACCTGGGAAAGTGGCATTGTCTGAAACCGGAAATGGCAAACCGGAAGTGACCTCCTTAAAACCGGAAGTGGCATTAAAACACTTTTCTCCTTGACATTTTGGGCTTTAAAGTGTTGTTGTATCCGTTTTGGGGACTTTTGATCCCGTTTTGACACATTTTGTGCCTCCCTAAGCTTTTGGCCAAAGATGTGAACATTTTAAGGGCAAAACCCCCAAAATATGCAAAATTTTATTTTAGGACCATTTTACCTGTGTTTGCTTCCTTTTACCAAGAAATGACCAGAGAGATGAAAAATGACTGGATTTCAGTCTTAGGCTCGGTTCACACTTGTGCGATGCGGGAACGCTGCCAATATGCAGCGTGTTACCGCATCGCATCCACACATCTGGCAGTTCCCACTGCCATATGCGATACGCAGGGGGTGTCAATTAAACGTTAACGACACCCCCAGTTTGATTGCATTTTGCAGTGCGATCTGCAAGTACGCACAGAATCGCATCGCACAAGTGTGAACCACTGTGCGATTTGATTTTGATGCGACTCAAAAAATGCCTCCTGTGCGTCTTTGGTGCGGATGCAGTGCGAATTTAGCCATAGAAAGTGTATGGCTGAAATTCGCACCGCACATGAGATCGCATGTAACGAAGGAGCAGTGTGCTCCGAATTAAATGCGATCTCCGCAGCCGCACGAGTGTGAACGGGCACTTTAAAAGCTTTGAAATTACCTGGGAAACTGGCATTGTCTGAAACCGGAAGTGGCAAACCGGAAGTGACCTCCTTAAATCCGGAAGTGACATTAAAACACTTTTCTCCTTGACATATTGGGCTTTAAAGTGTTGTTGTATCCGTTTTGGGGACTTTTGATCCCGTTTTGACACATTTTCTGCCTCCCTAAGCCTTTGGCCAAAGATGTGAACATTTTAAGTGCAAAACCCCCAAAATATGCAAAATTTAATTTTGGGACCATTTTACCTGTGTTTGCTTCCTTTTACCAAGAAATGACCAGAGATGAAAAATGACTGGATTTCAGTCTTAGGCTCGGTTCCCACTTGTGCGATGCGGGAACGCTGCCAATATGCAGCGTGTTACCGCATTGCATCCACACATCTGGCAGTTCCCACTGCCATATGCGATACGCAGGGGGTGTCAATTAAACGTTAACGACACCCCCAGTTTGATTGCATTTTGCAGTGCGATCTGAGAGTACGCACAGAATCGCATCGCACAAGTGTGAACCACTGTGCGATTTGATTTTGATGCGGCTCAAAAAATGCCTCCTGTGCGTCTTTGGTGCGGATGCAGTGCGAATTCAGCCATACAAAGTGTATGGCTGAAATTCGCACCGCGCATGAGATCGCATGTAATCAAGGAGCAGTGCGCTCCGAATTAAATGCGATCTCCGCAGCCGCACAAGTGTGAACCAGCACTTAAAAAGCTTTGAAATTACCTGGGAAACTGGCATTTTCTGAACCCGTAAGTGGCAAACCGGAAGTGACCTCCTTAAAACCGGAAGTGGCATTAAAACACTTTTCTCCTTGACATTTTGGGCTTTAAAGTGTTGTTGTATCCGTTTTGGGGACTTTTGATCCAGTTTTGACACATTTTCTGCCTCCCTAAGCCTTTGGCCAAAGATGTGAACATTTTAAGGGCAAAACCCCCAAAATATGCAAAATTTAATTTTGGGACCATTTTACCTGTGTTTTCTTCCTTTTACCAAGAAATGACCAGAGAGATGAAAAATGACTGGATTTCAGTCTTAGGCTCGGTTCACACTTGTGCAATGCGGGAACGCTGCCAATATGCAGCGTGTTACCGCATCGCATCAACGCATCTAGCAGTTCCCACTGCCATATGCTATACGCAGGGGGTGTCAATTAAAAGTTAACGACACCCCCAGTTTGATTGCATATCGCAGTGCGATCTGCAAGTAAGCACAGAATCGGATCGCACAAGTGTGAGCCACTGTGCGATTTGATTTTGATGCGACTCAAAAAATGCCTCCTGTGCGTCTTTGGTGCGGATGCAGTGCGAATTTAGCCATACAAAGTGTATGGCTGAAATTCGCACCGCACATGAGATCGCATGTAATGAAGGAGCAGTGCGCTCCGAATTAAATGCGATCTCCGCAGCCGCATGAGTGTGAACGGGCACTTAAAAAGCTTTGAAATTACCTGGGAAACTGGCATTGTCTGAAACCGGAAATGGCAAACCGGAAGTGACCTCCTTAAAACCGGAAGTGGCATTAAAACACTTTTCTCCTTGACATTTTGGGCTTTAAATTGTTGTTGTATCCGTTTTGGGGACTTTTGATCCCGTTTTGACACATTTTCTGCCTCCCTAAGCTTTTGGCCAAAGATGTGAACATTTTAAGGGCAAAACCCCCAAAATATGCAAAATTTAATTTTGGGACCATTTTACCTGTGTTTGCTTCCTTTTACCAAGAAATGACCAGAGAGATGAAAAATGACTGGATTTCAGTCTTAGGCTCGGTTCACACTTGTGCGATGCGGGAACGCTGCCAATATGCAGCGTGTTACCGCATCGCATCCACACATCTGGCAGTTCCCCCTGCCATATGCGATACGCAGGGGGTGTCAATTAAACGTTAACGACACCCCCAGTTTTATTGCATATCGCAGTGCGATCTGCAAGTACGCACAGAATCGCATCGCACAAGTGTGAACCACTGTGCGATTTGATTTTGATGCGGCTCAAAAAATGCCTCCTGTGCGTCTTTGGTGCGGATGCAGTGCGAATTCAGCCATACAAAGTGTATGGCTGAAATTCGCACCGCGCATGAGATCGCATGTAATCAAGGAGCAGTGCGCTCCGAATTAAATGCGATCTCCGCAGCCGCACAAGTGTGAACCAGCACTTAAAAAGCTTTGAAATTACCTGGGAAACTGGCATTTTCTGAACCCGTAAGTGGCAAACCGGAAGTGACCTCCTTAAAACCGGAAGTGGCATTAAAACACTTTTCTCCTTGACATTTTGGGCTTTAAAGTGTTGTTGTATCCGTTTTGGGGACTTTTGATCCCGTTTTGACACATTTTCTGCCTCCCTAAGCCTTTGGCCAAAGATGTGAACATTTTAAGGGCAAAACCCCCAAAATATGCAAAATTTAATTTTGGGACCATTTTACCTGTGTTTTCTTCCTTTTACCAAGAAATGACCAGAGAGATGAAAAATGACTGGATTTCAGTCTTAGGCTCGGTTCACACTTGTGCAATGCGGGAACGCTGCCAATATGCAGCGTGTTACCGCATCGCATCAACGCATCTAGCAGTTCCCACTGCCATATGCTATACGCAGGGGGTGTCAATTAAAAGTTAACGACACCCCCAGTTTGATTGCATATCGCAGTGCGATCTGCAAGTAAGCACAGAATCGGATCGCACAAGTGTGAGCCACTGTGCGATTTGATTTTGATGCGACTCAAAAAATGCCTCCTGTGCGTCTTTGGTGCGGATGCAGTGCGAATTTAGCCATACAAAGTGTATGGCTGAAATTCGCACCGCACATGAGATCGCATGTAATGAAGGAGCAGTGCGCTCCGAATTAAATGCGATCTCCGCAGCCGCATGAGTGTGAACGGGCACTTAAAAAGCTTTGAAATTACCTGGGAAACTGGCATTGTCTGAAACCGGAAATGGCAAACCGGAAGTGACCTCCTTAAAACCGGAAGTGGCATTAAAACACTTTTCTCCTTGACATTTTGGGCTTTAAATTGTTGTTGTATCCGTTTTGGGGACTTTTGATCCCGTTTTGACACATTTTCTGCCTCCCTAAGCCTTTGGCCAAAGATGTGAACATTTTAAGGGCAAAACCCCCAAAATATGCAAAATTTAATTTTGGGACCATTTTACCTGTGTTTGCTTCCTTTTACCAAGAAATGACCAGAGAGATGAAAAATGACTGGATTTCAGTCTTAGGCTCGGTTCACACTTGTGCGATGCGGGAACGCTGCCAATATGCAGCGTGTTACCGCATCGCATCCACACATCTGGCAGTTCCCACTGCCATATGCGATACGCAGGGGGTGTCAATTAAACGTTAACGACACCCCCAGTTTGATTGCATATCGCAGTGCGATCTGCAAGTACGCACAGAATCGCATCGCACAAGTGTGAACCACTGTGCGATTTGATTTTGATGCGACTCAAAAAATGCCTCCTGTGCGTCTTTGGTGCGGATGCAGTGCGAATTTAGCCATAGAAAGTGTATGGCTGAAATTCGCACCGCACATGAGATCGCATGTAACGAAGGAGCAGTGTGCTCCGAATTAAATGCGATCTCCGCAGCCGCACGAGTGTGAACGGGCACTTTAAAAGCTTTGAAATTACCTGGGAAACTGGCATTGTCTGAAACCGGAAGTGGCAAACCGGAAGTGACCTCCTTAAAACCGGAAGTGACATTAAAACACTTTTCTCCTTGACATTTTGGGCTTTAAAGTGTTGTTGTATCCGTTTTGGGGACTTTTGATCCCGTTTTGACACATTTTCTGCCTCCCTAAGCCTTTGGCCAAAGATGTGAACATTTTAAGGGCAAAACCCCCAAAATATGCAAAATTTAATTTTGGGACCATTTTACCTGTGTTTGCTTCCTTTTACCAAGAAATGACCAGAGAGATGAAAAATGACTGGATTTCAGTCTTAGGCTCGGTTCCCACTTGTGCGATGCGGGAACGCTGCCAATATGCAGCGTGTTACCGCATTGCATCCACACATCTGGCAGTTCCCACTGCCATATGCGATACGCAGGGGGTGTCAATTAAACGTTAACGACACCCCCAGTTTGATTGCATTTTGCAGTGCGATCTGAGAGTACGCACAGAATCGCATCGCACAAGTGTGAACCACTGTGCGATTTGATTTTGATGCGGCTCAAAAAATGCCTCCTGTGCGTCTTTGGTGCGGATGCAGTGCGAATTCAGCCATACAAAGTGTATGGCTGAAATTCGCACCGCGCATGAGATCGCATGTAATCAAGGAGCAGTGCGCTCCGAATTAAATGCGATCTCCGCAGCCGCACAAGTGTGAACCAGCACTTAAAAAGCTTTGAAATTACCTGGGAAACTGGCATTTTCTGAACCCGTAAGTGGCAAACCGGAAGTGACCTCCTTAAAACCGGAAGTGGCATTAAAACACTTTTCTCCTTGACATTTTGGGCTTTAAAGTGTTGTTGTATCCGTTTTGGGGACTTTTGATCCCGTTTTGACACATTTTCTGCCTCCCTAAGCCTTTGGCCAAAGATGTGAACATTTTAAGGGCAAAACCCCCAAAATATGCAAAATTTAATTTTGGGACCATTTTACCTGTGTTTTCTTCCTTTTACCAAGAAATGACCAGAGAGATGAAAAATGACTGGATTTCAGTCTTAGGCTCGGTTCACACTTGTGCAATGCGGGAACGCTGCCAATATGCAGCGTGTTACCGCATCGCATCAACGCATCTAGCAGTTCCCACTGCCATATGCTATACGCAGGGGGTGTCAATTAAAAGTTAACGACACCCCCAGTTTGATTGCATATCGCAGTGCGATCTGCAAGTAAGCACAGAATCGGATCGCACAAGTGTGAGCCACTGTGCGATTTGATTTTGATGCGACTCAAAAAATGCCTCCTGTGCGTCTTTGGTGCGGATGCAGTGCGAATTTAGCCATACAAAGTGTATGGCTGAAATTCGCACCGCACATGAGATCGCATGTAATGAAGGAGCAGTGCGCTCCGAATTAAATGCGATCTCCGCAGCCGCATGAGTGTGAACGGGCACTTAAAAAGCTTTGAAATTACCTGGGAAACTGGCATTGTCTGAAACCGGAAATGGCAAACCGGAAGTGACCTCCTTAAAACCGGAAGTGGCATTAAAACACTTTTCTCCTTGACATTTTGGGCTTTAAATTGTTGTTGTATCCGTTTTGGGGACTTTTGATCCCGTTTTGACACATTTTCTGCCTCCCTAAGCCTTTGGCCAAAGATGTGAACATTTTAAGGGCAAAACCCCCAAAATATGCAAAATTTAATTTTGGGACCATTTTACCTGTGTTTGCTTCCTTTTACCAAGAAATGACCAGAGAGATGAAAAATGACTGGATTTCAGTCTTAGGCTCGGTTCACACTTGTGCGATGCGGGAACGCTGCCAATATGCAGCGTGTTACCGCATCGCATCCACACATCTGGCAGTTCCCACTGCCATATGCGATACGCAGGGGGTGTCAATTAAACGTTAACGACACCCCCAGTTTGATTGCATATCGCAGTGCGATCTGCAAGTACGCACAGAATCGCATCGCACAAGTGTGAACCACTGTGCGATTTGATTTTGATGCGACTCAAAAAATGCCTCCTGTGCGTCTTTGGTGCGGATGCAGTGCGAATTTAGCCATAGAAAGTGTATGGCTGAAATTCGCACCGCACATGAGATCGCATGTAACGAAGGAGCAGTGTGCTCCGAATTAAATGCGATCTCCGCAGCCGCACGAGTGTGAACGGGCACTTTAAAAGCTTTGAAATTACCTGGGAAACTGGCATTGTCTGAAACCGGAAGTGGCAAACCGGAAGTGACCTCCTTAAAACCGGAAGTGACATTAAAACACTTTTCTCCTTGACATTTTGGGCTTTAAAGTGTTGTTGTATCCGTTTTGGGGACTTTTGATCCCGTTTTGACACATTTTCTGCCTCCCTAAGCCTTTGGCCAAAGATGTGAACATTTTAAGGGCAAGACCCCCAAAATATGCAAAATTTAATTTTGGGACCATTTTACCTGTGTTTTCTTCCTTTTACCAAGAAATGACCAGAGAGATGAAAAATGACTGGATTTCAGTCTTAGGCTCGGTTCACACTTGTGCAATGCGGGAACGCTGCCAATATGCAGCGTGTTACCGCATCGCATCAACGCATCTAGCAGTTCCCACTGCCATATGCGATACGCAGGGGGTGTCAATTAAAAGTTAACGACACCCCCAGTTTGATTGCATATCGCAGTGCGATCTGCAAGTAAGCACAGAATCGGATCGCACAAGTGTGAGCCACTGTGCGATTTGATTTTGATGCGACTCAAAAAATGCCTCCTGTGCGTCTTTGGTGCGGATGCAGTGCGAATTTAGCCATACAAAGTGTATGGCTGAAATTCGCACCGCACATGAGATCGCATGTAATGAAGGAGCAGTGCGCTCCGAATTAAATGCGATCTCCGCAGCCGCACAAGTGTGAACCAGCACTTAAAAAGCTTTGAAATTACCTGGGAAACTGGCATTTTCTGAACCCGTAAGTGGCAAACCGGAAGTGACCTCCTTAAAACCGGAAGTGGCATTAAAACACTTTTCTCCTTGACATTTTGGGCTTTAAAGTGTTGTTGTATCCGTTTTGGGGACTTTTGATCCCGTTTTGACACATTTTCTGCCTCCCTAAGCCTTTGGCCAAAGATGTGAACATTTTAAGGGCAAAACCCCCAAAATATGCAAAATTTAATTTTGGGACCATTTTACCTGTGTTTTCTTCCTTTTACCAAGAAATGACCAGAGAGATGAAAAATGACTGGATTTCAGTCTTAGGCTCGGTTCACACTTGTGCAATGCGGGAACGCTGCCAATATGCAGCGTGTTACCGCATCGCATCAACGCATCTAGCAGTTCCCACTGCCATATGCTATACGCAGGGGGTGTCAATTAAAAGTTAACGACACCCCCAGTTTGATTGCATATCGCAGTGCGATCTGCAAGTAAGCACAGAATCGGATCGCACAAGTGTGAGCCACTGTGCGATTTGATTTTGATGCGACTCAAAAAATGCCTCCTGTGCGTCTTTGGTGCGGATGCAGTGCGAATTTAGCCATACAAAGTGTATGGCTGAAATTCGCACCGCACATGAGATCGCATGTAATGAAGGAGCAGTGCGCTCCGAATTAAATGCGATCTCCGCAGCCGCATGAGTGTGAACGGGCACTTAAAAAGCTTTGAAATTACCTGGGAAACTGGCATTGTCTGAAACCGGAAATGGCAAACCGGAAGTGACCTCCTTAAAACCGGAAGTGGCATTAAAACACTTTTCTCCTTGACATTTTGGGCTTTAAATTGTTGTTGTATCCGTTTTGGGGACTTTTGATCCCGTTTTGACACATTTTCTGCCTCCCTAAGCTTTTGGCCAAAGATGTGAACATTTTAAGGGCAAAACCCCCAAAATATGCAAAATTTAATTTTGGGACCATTTTACCTGTGTTTGCTTCCTTTTACCAAGAAATGACCAGAGAGATGAAAAATGACTGGATTTCAGTCTTAGGCTCGGTTCACACTTGTGCGATGCGGGAACGCTGCCAATATGCAGCGTGTTACCGCATCGCATCCACACATCTGGCAGTTCCCCCTGCCATATGCGATACGCAGGGGGTGTCAATTAAACGTTAACGACACCCCCAGTTTTATTGCATATCGCAGTGCGATCTGCAAGTACGCACAGAATCGCATCGCACAAGTGTGAACCACTGTGCGATTTGATTTTGATGCGGCTCAAAAAATGCCTCCTGTGCGTCTTTGGTGCGGATGCAGTGCGAATTCAGCCATACAAAGTGTATGGCTGAAATTCGCACCGCGCATGAGATCGCATGTAATCAAGGAGCAGTGCGCTCCGAATTAAATGCGATCTCCGCAGCCGCACAAGTGTGAACCAGCACTTAAAAAGCTTTGAAATTACCTGGGAAACTGGCATTTTCTGAACCCGTAAGTGGCAAACCGGAAGTGACCTCCTTAAAACCGGAAGTGGCATTAAAACACTTTTCTCCTTGACATTTTGGGCTTTAAAGTGTTGTTGTATCCGTTTTGGGGACTTTTGATCCCGTTTTGACACATTTTCTGCCTCCCTAAGCCTTTGGCCAAAGATGTGAACATTTTAAGGGCAAAACCCCCAAAATATGCAAAATTTAATTTTGGGACCATTTTACCTGTGTTTTCTTCCTTTTACCAAGAAATGACCAGAGAGATGAAAAATGACTGGATTTCAGTCTTAGGCTCGGTTCACACTTGTGCAATGCGGGAACGCTGCCAATATGCAGCGTGTTACCGCATCGCATCAACGCATCTAGCAGTTCCCACTGCCATATGCTATACGCAGGGGGTGTCAATTAAAAGTTAACGACACCCCCAGTTTGATTGCATATCGCAGTGCGATCTGCAAGTAAGCACAGAATCGGATCGCACAAGTGTGAGCCACTGTGCGATTTGATTTTGATGCGACTCAAAAAATGCCTCCTGTGCGTCTTTGGTGCGGATGCAGTGCGAATTTAGCCATACAAAGTGTATGGCTGAAATTCGCACCGCACATGAGATCGCATGTAATGAAGGAGCAGTGCGCTCCGAATTAAATGCGATCTCCGCAGCCGCATGAGTGTGAACGGGCACTTAAAAAGCTTTGAAATTACCTGGGAAACTGGCATTGTCTGAAACCGGAAATGGCAAACCGGAAGTGACCTCCTTAAAACCGGAAGTGGCATTAAAACACTTTTCTCCTTGACATTTTGGGCTTTAAATTGTTGTTGTATCCGTTTTGGGGACTTTTGATCCCGTTTTGACACATTTTCTGCCTCCCTAAGCCTTTGGCCAAAGATGTGAACATTTTAAGGGCAAAACCCCCAAAATATGCAAAATTTAATTTTGGGACCATTTTACCTGTGTTTGCTTCCTTTTACCAAGAAATGACCAGAGAGATGAAAAATGACTGGATTTCAGTCTTAGGCTCGGTTCACACTTGTGCGATGCGGGAACGCTGCCAATATGCAGCGTGTTACCGCATCGCATCCACACATCTGGCAGTTCCCACTGCCATATGCGATACGCAGGGGGTGTCAATTAAACGTTAACGACACCCCCAGTTTGATTGCATATCGCAGTGCGATCTGCAAGTACGCACAGAATCGCATCGCACAAGTGTGAACCACTGTGCGATTTGATTTTGATGCGACTCAAAAAATGCCTCCTGTGCGTCTTTGGTGCGGATGCAGTGCGAATTTAGCCATAGAAAGTGTATGGCTGAAATTCGCACCGCACATGAGATCGCATGTAACGAAGGAGCAGTGTGCTCCGAATTAAATGCGATCTCCGCAGCCGCACGAGTGTGAACGGGCACCTTAAAAGCTTTGAAATTACCTGGGAAACTGGCATTGTCTGAAACCGGAAGTGGCAAACCGGAAGTGACCTCCTTAAAACCGGAAGTGACATTAAAACACTTTTCTCCTTGACATTTTGGGCTTTAAAGTGTTGTTGTATCCGTTTTGGGGACTTTTGATCCCGTTTTGACACATTTTCTGCCTCCCTAAGCCTTTGGCCAAAGATGTGAACATTTTAAGGGCAAAACCCCCAAAATATGCAACATTTAATTTTGGGACCATTTTACCTGTGTTTTCTTCCTTTTACCAAGAAATGACCAGAGAGATGAAAAATGACTGGATTTCAGTCTTAGGCTCGGTTCACACTTGTGCAATGCGGGAACGCTGCCAATATGCAGCGTGTTACCGCATCGCATCAACGCATCTAGCAGTTCCCACTGCCATATGCGATACGCAGGGGGTGTCAATTAAAAGTTAACGACACCCCCAGTTTGATTGCATATCGCAGTGCGATCTGCAAGTAAGCACAGAATCGGATCGCACAAGTGTGAGCCACTGTGCGATTTGATTTTGATGCGACTCAAAAAATGCCTCCTGTGCGTCTTTGGTGCGGATGCAGTGCGAATTTAGCCATACAAAGTGTATGGCTGAAATTCGCACCGCACATGAGATCGCATGTAATGAAGGAGCAGTGCGCTCCGAATTAAATGCGATCTCCGCAGCCGCATGAGTGTGAACGGGCACTTAAAAAGCTTTGAAATTACCTGGGAAACTGGCATTGTCTGAAACCGGAAATGGCAAACCGGAAGTGACCTCCTTAAAACCGGAAGTGGCATTAAAACACTTTTCTCCTTGACATTTTGGGCTTTAAATTGTTGTTGTATCCGTTTTGGGGACTTTTGATCCCGTTTTGACACATTTTCTGCCTCCCTAAGCCTTTGGCCAAAGATGTGAACATTTTAAGGGCAAAACCCCCAAAATATGCAAAATTTAATTTTGGGACCATTTTACCTGTGTTTGCTTCCTTTTACCAAGAAATGACCAGAGAGATGAAAAATGACTGGATTTCAGTCTTAGGCTCGGTTCACACTTGTGCGATGCGGGAACGCTGCCAATATGCAGCGTGTTACCGCATCGCATCCACACATCTGGCAGTTCCCACTGCCATATGCGATACGCAGGGGGTGTCAATTAAACGTTAACGACACCCCCAGTTTGATTGCATATCGCAGTGCGATCTGCAAGTACGCACAGAATCGCATCGCACAAGTGTGAACCACTGTGCGATTTGATTTTGATGCGACTCAAAAAATGCCTCCTGTGCGTCTTTGGTGCGGATGCAGTGCGAATTTAGCCATAGAAAGTGTATGGCTGAAATTCGCACCGCACATGAGATCGCATGTAACGAAGGAGCAGTGTGCTCCGAATTAAATGCGATCTCCGCAGCCGCACGAGTGTGAACGGGCACTTTAAAAGCTTTGAAATTACCTGGGAAACTGGCATTGTCTGAAACCGGAAGTGGCAAACCGGAAGTGACCTCCTTAAAACCGGAAGTGACATTAAAACACTTTTCTCCTTGACATTTTGGGCTTTAAAGTGTTGTTGTATCCGTTTTGGGGACTTTTGATCCCGTTTTGACACATTTTCTGCCTCCCTAAGCCTTTGGCCAAAGATGTGAACATTTTAAGGGCAAAACCCCCAAAATATGCAAAATTTAATTTTGGGACCATTTTACCTGTGTTTGCTTCCTTTTACCAAGAAATGACCAGAGAGATGAAAAATGACTGGATTTCAGTCTTAGGCTCGGTTCCCACTTGTGCGATGCGGGAACGCTGCCAATATGCAGCGTGTTACCGCATTGCATCCACACATCTGGCAGTTCCCACTGCCATATGCGATACGCAGGGGGTGTCAATTAAACGTTAACGACACCCCCAGTTTGATTGCATTTTGCAGTGCGATCTGAGAGTACGCACAGAATCGCATCGCACAAGTGTGAACCACTGTGCGATTTGATTTTGATGCGGCTCAAAAAATGCCTCCTGTGCGTCTTTGGTGCGGATGCAGTGCGAATTCAGCCATACAAAGTGTATGGCTGAAATTCGCACCGCGCATGAGATCGCATGTAATCAAGGAGCAGTGCGCTCCGAATTAAATGCGATCTCCGCAGCCGCACAAGTGTGAACCAGCACTTAAAAAGCTTTGAAATTACCTGGGAAACTGGCATTTTCTGAACCCGTAAGTGGCAAACCGGAAGTGACCTCCTTAAAACCGGAAGTGGCATTAAAACACTTTTCTCCTTGACATTTTGGGCTTTAAAGTGTTGTTGTATCCGTTTTGGGGACTTTTGATCCCGTTTTGACACATTTTCTGCCTCCCTAAGCCTTTGGCCAAAGATGTGAACATTTTAAGGGCAAAACCCCCAAAATATGCAAAATTTAATTTTGGGACCATTTTACCTGTGTTTTCTTCCTTTTACCAAGAAATGACCAGAGAGATGAAAAATGACTGGATTTCAGTCTTAGGCTCGGTTCACACTTGTGCAATGCGGGAACGCTGCCAATATGCAGCGTGTTACCGCATCGCATCAACGCATCTAGCAGTTCCCACTGCCATATGCTATACGCAGGGGGTGTCAATTAAAAGTTAACGACACCCCCAGTTTGATTGCATATCGCAGTGCGATCTGCAAGTAAGCACAGAATCGGATCGCACAAGTGTGAGCCACTGTGCGATTTGATTTTGATGCGACTCAAAAAATGCCTCCTGTGCGTCTTTGGTGCGGATGCAGTGCGAATTTAGCCATACAAAGTGTATGGCTGAAATTCGCACCGCACATGAGATCGCATGTAATGAAGGAGCAGTGCGCTCCGAATTAAATGCGATCTCCGCAGCCGCATGAGTGTGAACGGGCACTTAAAAAGCTTTGAAATTACCTGGGAAACTGGCATTGTCTGAAACCGGAAATGGCAAACCGGAAGTGACCTCCTTAAAACCGGAAGTGGCATTAAAACACTTTTCTCCTTGACATTTTGGGCTTTAAATTGTTGTTGTATCCGTTTTGGGGACTTTTGATCCCGTTTTGACACATTTTCTGCCTCCCTAAGCTTTTGGCCAAAGATGTGAACATTTTAAGGGCAAAACCCCCAAAATATGCAAAATTTAATTTTGGGACCATTTTACCTGTGTTTGCTTCCTTTTACCAAGAAATGACCAGAGAGATGAAAAATGACTGGATTTCAGTCTTAGGCTCGGTTCACACTTGTGCGATGCGGGAACGCTGCCAATATGCAGCGTGTTACCGCATCGCATCCACACATCTGGCAGTTCCCCCTGCCATATGCGATACGCAGGGGGTGTCAATTAAACGTTAACGACACCCCCAGTTTTATTGCATATCGCAGTGCGATCTGCAAGTACGCACAGAATCGCATCGCACAAGTGTGAACCACTGTGCGATTTGATTTTGATGCGGCTCAAAAAATGCCTCCTGTGCGTCTTTGGTGCGGATGCAGTGCGAATTCAGCCATACAAAGTGTATGGCTGAAATTCGCACCGCGCATGAGATCGCATGTAATCAAGGAGCAGTGCGCTCCGAATTAAATGCGATCTCCGCAGCCGCACAAGTGTGAACCAGCACTTAAAAAGCTTTGAAATTACCTGGGAAACTGGCATTTTCTGAACCCGTAAGTGGCAAACCGGAAGTGACCTCCTTAAAACCGGAAGTGGCATTAAAACACTTTTCTCCTTGACATTTTGGGCTTTAAAGTGTTGTTGTATCCGTTTTGGGGACTTTTGATCCCGTTTTGACACATTTTCTGCCTCCCTAAGCCTTTGGCCAAAGATGTGAACATTTTAAGGGCAAAACCCCCAAAATATGCAAAATTTAATTTTGGGACCATTTTACCTGTGTTTTCTTCCTTTTACCAAGAAATGACCAGAGAGATGAAAAATGACTGGATTTCAGTCTTAGGCTCGGTTCACACTTGTGCAATGCGGGAACGCTGCCAATATGCAGCGTGTTACCGCATCGCATCAACGCATCTAGCAGTTCCCACTGCCATATGCTATACGCAGGGGGTGTCAATTAAAAGTTAACGACACCCCCAGTTTGATTGCATATCGCAGTGCGATCTGCAAGTAAGCACAGAATCGGATCGCACAAGTGTGAGCCACTGTGCGATTTGATTTTGATGCGACTCAAAAAATGCCTCCTGTGCGTCTTTGGTGCGGATGCAGTGCGAATTTAGCCATACAAAGTGTATGGCTGAAATTCGCACCGCACATGAGATCGCATGTAATGAAGGAGCAGTGCGCTCCGAATTAAATGCGATCTCCGCAGCCGCATGAGTGTGAACGGGCACTTAAAAAGCTTTGAAATTACCTGGGAAACTGGCATTGTCTGAAACCGGAAATGGCAAACCGGAAGTGACCTCCTTAAAACCGGAAGTGGCATTAAAACACTTTTCTCCTTGACATTTTGGGCTTTAAATTGTTGTTGTATCCGTTTTGGGGACTTTTGATCCCGTTTTGACACATTTTCTGCCTCCCTAAGCCTTTGGCCAAAGATGTGAACATTTTAAGGGCAAAACCCCCAAAATATGCAAAATTTAATTTTGGGACCATTTTACCTGTGTTTGCTTCCTTTTACCAAGAAATGACCAGAGAGATGAAAAATGACTGGATTTCAGTCTTAGGCTCGGTTCACACTTGTGCGATGCGGGAACGCTGCCAATATGCAGCGTGTTACCGCATCGCATCCACACATCTGGCAGTTCCCACTGCCATATGCGATACGCAGGGGGTGTCAATTAAACGTTAACGACACCCCCAGTTTGATTGCATATCGCAGTGCGATCTGCAAGTACGCACAGAATCGCATCGCACAAGTGTGAACCACTGTGCGATTTGATTTTGATGCGACTCAAAAAATGCCTCCTGTGCGTCTTTGGTGCGGATGCAGTGCGAATTTAGCCATAGAAAGTGTATGGCTGAAATTCGCACCGCACATGAGATCGCATGTAACGAAGGAGCAGTGTGCTCCGAATTAAATGCGATCTCCGCAGCCGCACGAGTGTGAACGGGCACTTTAAAAGCTTTGAAATTACCTGGGAAACTGGCATTGTCTGAAACCGGAAGTGGCAAACCGGAAGTGACCTCCTTAAAACCGGAAGTGACATTAAAACACTTTTCTCCTTGACATTTTGGGCTTTAAAGTGTTGTTGTATCCGTTTTGGGGACTTTTGATCCCGTTTTGACACATTTTCTGCCTCCCTAAGCCTTTGGCCAAAGATGTGAACATTTTAAGGGCAAGACCCCCAAAATATGCAAAATTTAATTTTGGGACCATTTTACCTGTGTTTTCTTCCTTTTACCAAGAAATGACCAGAGAGATGAAAAATGACTGGATTTCAGTCTTAGGCTCGGTTCACACTTGTGCAATGCGGGAACGCTGCCAATATGCAGCGTGTTACCGCATCGCATCAACGCATCTAGCAGTTCCCACTGCCATATGCGATACGCAGGGGGTGTCAATTAAAAGTTAACGACACCCCCAGTTTGATTGCATATCGCAGTGCGATCTGCAAGTAAGCACAGAATCGGATCGCACAAGTGTGAGCCACTGTGCGATTTGATTTTGATGCGACTCAAAAAATGCCTCCTGTGCGTCTTTGGTGCGGATGCAGTGCGAATTTAGCCATACAAAGTGTATGGCTGAAATTCGCACCGCACATGAGATCGCATGTAATGAAGGAGCAGTGCGCTCCGAATTAAATGCGATCTCCGCAGCCGCATGAGTGTGAACGGGCACTTAAAAAGCTTTGAAATTACCTGGGAAACTGGCATTGTCTGAAACCGGAAATGGCAAACCGGAAGTGACCTCCTTAAAACCGGAAGTGGCATTAAAACACTTTTCTCCTTGACATTTTGGGCTTTAAATTGTTGTTGTATCCGTTTTGGGGACTTTTGATCCCGTTTTGACACATTTTCTGCCTCCCTAAGCCTTTGGCCAAAGATGTGAACATTTTAAGGGCAAAACCCCCAAAATATGCAAAATTTAATTTTGGGACCATTTTACCTGTGTTTGCTTCCTTTTACCAAGAAATGACCAGAGAGATGAAAAATGACTGGATTTCAGTCTTAGGCTCGGTTCACACTTGTGCGATGCGGGAACGCTGCCAATATGCAGCGTGTTACCGCATCGCATCCACACATCTGGCAGTTCCCACTGCCATATGCGATACGCAGGGGGTGTCAATTAAACGTTAACGACACCCCCAGTTTGATTGCATATCGCAGTGCGATCTGCAAGTACGCACAGAATCGCATCGCACAAGTGTGAACCACTGTGCGATTTGATTTTGATGCGACTCAAAAAATGCCTCCTGTGCGTCTTTGGTGCGGATGCAGTGCGAATTTAGCCATAGAAAGTGTATGGCTGAAATTCGCACCGCACATGAGATCGCATGTAACGAAGGAGCAGTGTGCTCCGAATTAAATGCGATCTCCGCAGCCGCACGAGTGTGAACGGGCACTTTAAAAGCTTTGAAATTACCTGGGAAACTGGCATTGTCTGAAACCGGAAGTGGCAAACCGGAAGTGACCTCCTTAAAACCGGAAGTGACATTAAAACACTTTTCTCCTTGACATTTTGGGCTTTAAAGTGTTGTTGTATCCGTTTTGGGGACTTTTGATCCCGTTTTGACACATTTTCTGCCTCCCTAAGCCTTTGGCCAAAGATGTGAACATTTTAAGGGCAAGACCCCCAAAATATGCAAAATTTAATTTTGGGACCATTTTACCTGTGTTTTCTTCCTTTTACCAAGAAATGACCAGAGAGATGAAAAATGACTGGATTTCAGTCTTAGGCTCGGTTCACACTTGTGCAATGCGGGAACGCTGCCAATATGCAGCGTGTTACCGCATCGCATCAACGCATCTAGCAGTTCCCACTGCCATATGCGATACGCAGGGGGTGTCAATTAAAAGTTAACGACACCCCCAGTTTGATTGCATATCGCAGTGCGATCTGCAAGTAAGCACAGAATCGGATCGCACAAGTGTGAGCCACTGTGCGATTTGATTTTGATGCGACTCAAAAAATGCCTCCTGTGCGTCTTTGGTGCGGATGCAGTGCGAATTTAGCCATACAAAGTGTATGGCTGAAATTCGCACCGCACATGAGATCGCATGTAATGAAGGAGCAGTGCGCTCCGAATTAAATGCGATCTCCGCAGCCGCATGAGTGTGAACGGGCACTTAAAAAGCTTTGAAATTACCTGGGAAACTGGCATTGTCTGAAACCGGAAATGGCAAACCGGAAGTGACCTCCTTAAAACCGGAAGTGGCATTAAAACACTTTTCTCCTTGACATTTTGGGCTTTAAATTGTTGTTGTATCCGTTTTGGGGACTTTTGATCCCGTTTTGACACATTTTCTGCCTCCCTAAGCCTTTGGCCAAAGATGTGAACATTTTAAGGGCAAAACCCCCAAAATATGCAAAATTTAATTTTGGGACCATTTTACCTGTGTTTGCTTCCTTTTACCAAGAAATGACCAGAGAGATGAAAAATGACTGGATTTCAGTCTTAGGCTCGGTTCACACTTGTGCGATGCGGGAACGCTGCCAATATGCAGCGTGTTACCGCATCGCATCCACACATCTGGCAGTTCCCACTGCCATATGCGATACGCAGGGGGTGTCAATTAAACGTTAACGACACCCCCAGTTTGATTGCATATCGCAGTGCGATCTGCAAGTACGCACAGAATCGCATCGCACAAGTGTGAACCACTGTGCGATTTGATTTTGATGCGACTCAAAAAATGCCTCCTGTGCGTCTTTGGTGCGGATGCAGTGCGAATTTAGCCATAGAAAGTGTATGGCTGAAATTCGCACCGCACATGAGATCGCATGTAACGAAGGAGCAGTGTGCTCCGAATTAAATGCGATCTCCGCAGCCGCACGAGTGTGAACGGGCACTTTAAAAGCTTTGAAATTACCTGGGAAACTGGCATTGTCTGAAACCGGAAGTGGCAAACCGGAAGTGACCTCCTTAAAACCGGAAGTGACATTAAAACACTTTTCTCCTTGACATTTTGGGCTTTAAAGTGTTGTTGTATCCGTTTTGGGGACTTTTGATCCCGTTTTGACACATTTTCTGCCTCCCTAAGCCTTTGGCCAAAGATGTGAACATTTTAAGGGCAAAACCCCCAAAATATGCAAAATTTAATTTTGGGACCATTTTACCTGTGTTTTCTTCCTTTTACCAAGAAATGACCAGAGAGATGAAAAATGACTGGATTTCAGTCTTAGGCTCGGTTCACACTTGTGCAATGCGGGAACGCTGCCAATATGCAGCGTGTTACCGCATCGCATCAACGCATCTAGCAGTTCCCACTGCCATATGCGATACGCAGGGGGTGTCAATTAAAAGTTAACGACACCCCCAGTTTGATTGCATATCGCAGTGCGATCTGCAAGTAAGCACAGAATCGGATCGCACAAGTGTGAGCCACTGTGCGATTTGATTTTGATGCGACTCAAAAAATGCCTCCTGTGCGTCTTTGGTGCGGATGCAGTGCGAATTTAGCCATACAAAGTGTATGGCTGAAATTCGCACCGCACATGAGATCGCATGTAATGAAGGAGCAGTGCGCTCCGAATTAAATGCGATCTCCGCAGCCGCATGAGTGTGAACGGGCACTTAAAAAGCTTTGAAATTACCTGGGAAACTGGCATTGTCTGAAACCGGAAATGGCAAACCGGAAGTGACCTCCTTAAAACCGGAAGTGACATTAAAACACTTTTCTCCTTGACATTTTGGGCTTTAAAGTGTTGTTGTATCCGTTTTGGGGACTTTTGATCCCGTTTTGACACATTTTCTGCCTCCCTAAGCTTTTGGCCAAAGATGTGAACATTTTAAGGGCAAAACCCCCAAAATATGCAAAATTTAATTTTGGGACCATTTTACCTGTGTTTGCTTCCTTTTACCAAGAAATGACCAGAGAGATGAAAAATGACTGGATTTCAGTCTTAGGCTCGGTTCACACTTGTGCGATGCGGGAACGCTGCGAATATGCAGCGTGTTACCGCATCGCATCCACACATCTGGCAGTTCCCACTGCCATATGCGATACGCAGGGGGTGTCAATTAAACGTTAACGACACCCCCAGTTTGATTGCATTTTGCAGTGCGATCTGAGAGTACGCACAGAATCGCATCGCACAAGTGTGAACCACTGTGCGATTTGATTTTGATGCGGCTCAAAAAATGCCTCCTGTGCGTCTTTGGTGCGGATGCAGTGCGAATTCAGCCATACAAAGTGTATGGCTGAAATTCGCACCACACATGAGATCGCATGTAATGAAGGAGCAGTGCGCTCCGAATTAAATGCGATCTCCGCAGCCGCACGAGTGTGAACGGGCACTTAAAAAGCTTTGAAATTACCTGGGAAACTGGCATTGTCTGAAACCGGAAATGGCAAACCGGAAGTGACCTCCTTAAAACCGGAAGTGACATTAAAACACTTTTCTCCTTGACATTTTGGGCTTTAAAGTGTTGTTGTATCCGTTTTGGGGACTTTTGATCCCGTTTTGACACATTTTCTGCCTCCCTAAGCTTTTGGCCAAAGATGTGAACATTTTAAGGGCAAAACCCCCAAAATATGCAAAATTTAATTTTGGGACCATTTTACCTGTGTTTGCTTCCTTTTACCAAGAAATGACCAGAGAGATGAAAAATGACTGGATTTCAGTCTTAGGCTCGGTTCACACTTGTGCGATGCGGGAACGCTGCCAATATGCAGCTTGTTACCGCATCGCATCCACACATCTGGCAGTTCCCCCTGCCATATGCGATACGCAGGGGGTGTCAATTAAACGTTAACGACACCCCCAGTTTGATTGCATATCGCAGTGCGATCTGCAAGTACGCACAGAATCGCATCGCACAAGTGTGAACCACTGTGCGATTTGATTTTGATGCGGCTCAAAAAATGCCTCCTGTGCGTCTTTGGTGCGGATGCAGTGCGAATTCAGCCATACAAAGTGTATGGCTGAAATTCGCACCGCACATGAGATCGCATGTAATGAAGGAGCAGTGCGCTCCGAATTAAATGTGATCTCCGCAGCCGCACGAGTGTGAACGGGCACTTAAAAAGCTTTGAAATCACCTGGGAAACTGGCATTGTCTGAGACCGGAAATGGCAAACCGGAAGTGACCTCCTTAAAACCGGAAGTGACATTAAAACACTTTTCTCCTTGACATTTTGGGCTTGAAAGTGTTGTTGTATCCGTTTTGGGGACTTTTGTTCCCGTTTTGACACATTTTCTGCCTCCCTAAGCCTTTGGCCAAAGATGTGAACATTTTAAGTGCAAAACCCCCAAAATATGCAAAATTTAATTTTGGGACCATTTTACCTGTGTTTGCTTCCTTTTACCAAGAAATGACCAGAGATGAAAAATGACTGGATTTCAGTCTTAGGCTCGGTTCCCACTTGTGCGATGCGGGAACGCTGCGAATATGCAGCGTGTTACCGCATCCACACATCAGGCAGTTCCCACTGCCATATGCGATACGCAGGGGGTGTCAATTAAACGTTAACGACACCCCCAGTTTGATTGCATTTTGCAGTGCGATCTGAGAGTACGCACAGAATCGCATCGCACAAGTGTGAACCACTGTGCGATTTGATTTTGATGCGGCTCAAAAAATGCCTCCTGTGCGTCTTTGGTGCGGATGCAGTGCGAATTCAGCCATACAAAGTGTATGGCTGAAATTCGCACCACACATGAGATCGCATGTAATGAAGGAGCAGTGCGCTCCGAATTAAATGCGATCTCCGCAGCCGCACGAGTGTGAACGGGCACTTAAAAAGCTTTGAAATTACCTGGGAAACTGGCATTGTCTGAAACCGGAAATGGCAAACCGGAAGTGACCTCCTTAAAACCGGAAGTGACATTAAAACACTTTTCTCCTTGACATTTTGGGCTTTAAAGTGTTGTTGTATCCGTTTTGGGGACTTTTGATCCCGTTTTGACACATTTTCTGCCTCCCTAAGCTTTTGGCCAAAGATGTGAACATTTTAAGGGCAAAACCCCCAAAATATGCAAAATTTAATTTTGGGACCATTTTACCTGTGTTTGCTTCCTTTTACCAAGAAATGACCAGAGAGATGAAAAATGACTGGATTTCAGTCTTAGGCTCGGTTCACACTTGTGCAATGCGGGAACGCTGCCAATATGCAGCGTGTTACCGCATCGCATCAACGCATCTAGCAGTTCCCACTCTCATATGCGATACGCAGGGGGTGTCAATTAAACGTTAACGACACCCCCAGTTTGATTGCATATCGCAGTGCGATCTGCAAGTAAGCACAGAATCGGATCGCACAAGTGTGAGCCACTGTGCGATTTGATTTTGATGCGACTCAAAAAATGCCTCCTGTGCGTCTTTGGTGCGGATGCAGTGCGAATTTAGCCATACAAAGTGTATGGCTGAAATTCGCACCGCACATAAGATCGCATGTAATGAAGGAGCAGTGCGCTCCGAATTAAATGCGATCTCCGCAGCTGCACGAGTGTGAACGGCACTTAAAAAGCTTTGAAATTACCTGGGAAAGTGGCATTGTCTGAAACCGGAAATGGCAAACCGGAAGTGACCTCCTTAAAACCGGAAGTGGCATTAAAACACTTTTCTCCTTGACATTTTGGGCTTTAAATTGTTGTTGTATCCGTTTTGGGGACTTTTGATCCCGTTTTGACACATTTTCTGCCTCCCTAAGCCTTTGGCCAAAGATGTGAACATTTTAAGGGCAAAACCCCCAAAATATGCAAAATTTAATTTTGGGACCATTTTACCTGTGTTTGCTTCCTTTTACCAAGAAATGACCAGAGAGATGAAAAATGACTGGATTTCAGTCTTAGGCTCGGTTCACACTTGTGCGATGCGGGAACGCTGCCAATATGCAGCGTGTTACCGCATCGCATCCACACATCTGGCAGTTCCCACTGCCATATGCGATACGCAGGGGGTGTCAATTAAACGTTAACGACACCCCCAGTTTGATTGCATATCGCAGTGCGATCTGCAAGTACGCACAGAATCGCATCGCACAAGTGTGAACCACTGTGCGATTTGATTTTGATGCGACTCAAAAAATGCCTCCTGTGCGTCTTTGGTGCGGATGCAGTGCGAATTTAGCCATAGAAAGTGTATGGCTGAAATTCGCACCGCACATGAGATCGCATGTAACGAAGGAGCAGTGTGCTCCGAATTAAATGCGATCTCCGCAGCCGCACGAGTGTGAACGGGCACTTTAAAAGCTTTGAAATTACCTGGGAAACTGGCATTGTCTGAAACCGGAAGTGGCAAACCGGAAGTGACCTCCTTAAAACCGGAAGTGACATTAAAACACTTTTCTCCTTGACATTTTGGGCTTTAAAGTGTTGTTGTATCCGTTTTGGGGACTTTTGATCCCGTTTTGACACATTTTCTGCCTCCCTAAGCCTTTGGCCAAAGATGTGAACATTTTAAGGGCAAAACCCCCAAAATATGCAAAATTTAATTTTGGGACCATTTTACCTGTGTTTTCTTCCTTTTACCAAGAAATGACCAGAGAGATGAAAAATGACTGGATTTCAGTCTTAGGCTCGGTTCACACTTGTGCAATGCGGGAACGCTGCCAATATGCAGCGTGTTACCGCATCGCATCAACGCATCTAGCAGTTCCCACTGCCATATGCGATACGCAGGGGGTGTCAATTAAAAGTTAACGACACCCCCAGTTTGATTGCATATCGCAGTGCGATCTGCAAGTAAGCACAGAATCGGATCGCACAAGTGTGAGCCACTGTGCGATTTGATTTTGATGCGACTCAAAAAATGCCTCCTGTGCGTCTTTGGTGCGGATGCAGTGCGAATTTAGCCATACAAAGTGTATGGCTGAAATTCGCACCGCACATGATATCGCATGTAACGAAGGAGCAGTGTGCTCCGAATTAAATGCGATCTCCGCAGCCGCACGAGTGTGAACGGGCACTTTAAAAGCTTTGAAATTACCTGGGAAACTGGCATTGTCTGAAACCGGAAGTGGCAAACCGGAAGTGACCTCCTTAAAACCGGAAGTGACATTAAAACACTTTTCTCCTTGACATTTTGGGCTTTAAAGTGTTGTTGTTTCCGTTTTGGGGACTTTTGATCCCGTTTTGACACATGTTCTGCCTCCCTAAGCTTTTGGCCAAAGATGTGAACATTTTAAGGGCAAAACCCCCAAAATATGCAAAATTTTATTTTGGGACCATTTTACCTGTGTTTGCTTCCTTTTACCAAGAAATGACCAGAGAGATGAAAAATGACTGGATTTCAGTCTTAGGCTCGGTTCCCACTTGTGCGATGCGGGAACGCTGCGAATATGCAGCGTGTTACCGCATCGCATCCACACATCTGGCAGTTCCCACTGCCATATGCGATACGCAGGGGGTGTCAATTAAACGTTAACGACACCCCCAGTTTGATTGCATTTTGCAGTGCGATCTGCAAGTACGCACAGAATCGCATCGCACAAGTGTGAACCACTGTGCGATTTGATATTGATGCGGCTCAAAAAATGCCTCCTGTGCGTCTTTGGTGCGGATGCAGTGCGAATTCAGCCATAGAAAGTGTATGGCTGAAATTCGCACCGCACATGAGATCGCATGTAACGAAGGAGCAGTGTGCTCCGAATTAAATGCGATCTCCGCAGCCGCACGAGTGTGAACGGGCACTTAAAAAGCTTTGAAATTACCTGGGAAACTGGCATTGTCTGAAACCGGAAATGGCAAACCGGAAGTGACCTCCTTAAAACCGGAAGTGACATTAAAACACTTTTCTCCTTGACATTTTGGGCTTTAAAGTGTTGTTGTATCCGTTTTGGGGACTTTTGATCCCGTTTTGACACATTTTCTGCCTCCCTAAGCTTTTGGTCAAAGATGTGAACATTTTAAGGGCAAAACCCCCAAAATATGCAAAATTTAATTTTGGGACCATTTTACCTGTGTTTGCTTCCTTTTACCAAGAAATGACCAGAGAGATGAAAAATGACTGGATTTCAGTCTTAGGCTCGGTTCACACTTGTGCGATGCGGGAACGCTGCCAATATGCAGCTTGTTACCGCATCGCATCCACACATCTGGCAGTTCCCCCTGCCATATGCGATACGCAGGGGGTGTCAATTAAACGTTAACGACACCCCCAGTTTGATTGCATATCGCAGTGCGATCTGCAAGTACGCACAGAATCGCATCGCACAAGTGTGAACCACTGTGCGATTTGATTTTGATGCGGCTCAAAAAATGCCCCTGTGCGTCTTTGGTGCGGATGCAGTGCGAATTTAGCCATAGAAAGTGTATGGCTGAAATTCACACTGCACATGAGATCGCATGTAATGAAGGAGCAGTGCGCTCCGAATTAAATGCGATCTCCGCAGCCGCACGAGTGTGAAAGGGCACTTAAAAAGCTTTGAAATTACCTAGGAAACTGGCATTGTCTGAAACCAGAAGTGGCAAACCGGAAGTGACCTCCTTAAAACCGGAAGTGACATTAAAACACTTTTCTCCTTGACATTTTGGGCTTTAAAGTGTTGTTGTATCCGTTTTGGGGACTTTTGATCCCGTTTTGACACATTTTCTGCCTCCCTAAGCCTTTGGCCAAAGATGTGAACATTTTAAGGGCAAAACCCCCAAAATATGCAAAATTTAATTTTGGGACCATTTTACCTGTGTTTGCTTCCTTTTACCAAGAAATGACCAGAGAGATGAAAAATGACTAGATTTCAGTCTTAGGCTCGGTTCACATTTGTGCGATGCGGGAACGCTGCCAATATGCAGCGTGTTACCGCATCGCATCCACACATCTGGCAGTTCCCACTGCCATATGCGATACGCAGGGGGTGTCAATTAAACGTTAACGACACCCCCAGTTTGATTGCATATCGCAGTGCGATCTGCAAGTACGCACAGAATCGCATTGCACAAGTGTGAACCACTGTGCGATTTGATTTTGATGCGGCTCAAAAAATGCCTCCTGTGCGTCTTTGGTGCGTAAGCAGTGCGAATTTAGCCATAGAAAGTGTATGGCTGAAATTCGCACCGCACATGAGATCGCATGTAACGAAGGAGCAGTGTGCTCCGAATTAAATGCGATCTCCGCAGCCGCACGAGTGTGAACGGGCACTTTAAAAGCTTTGAAATTACCTGGGAAACTGGCATTGTCTGAAACCGGAAGTGGCAAACCGGAAGTGACCTCCTTAAAACCGGAAGTGGCATTAAAACACTTTTCTCCTTGACATTTTGGGCTTTAAAGTGTTGTTGTATCCGTTTTGGGGACTTTTGATCCCGTTTTGACACATTTTCTGCCTCCCTAAGCCTTTGGCTAAAGATGTGAACATTTTAAGGGCAAAACCCCCAAAATATGCAAAATTTAATTTTGGGACCATTTTACCTGTGTTTGCTTCCTTTTACCAAGAAATGACCAGAGAGATGAAAAATGACTAAATTTCAGTCTTAGGCTCGGTTCACACTTGTGCGATGCGGGAACGCTGCCAATATGCAGCGTGTTACCGCATCGCATCCACACATCTGGCAGTTCCCACTGCCATATGCGATACGCAGGGGGTGTCAATTAAACGTTAACGACACCCCCAGTTTGATTGCATATCGCAGTGCGATCTGCAAGTACGCACAGAATCGCATCGCACAAGTGTGAACCACTGTGCGATTTGATTTTGATGCGGCTCAAAAAATGCTTCCTGTGCGTCTTTGGTGCAGATGCAGTGTGAATTCAGCCATACAGAGTGTATGGCTGAAATTCACACTGCACATGAGATCGCATGTAATGAAGGAGCAGTGCGCTCCGAATTAAATGCGATCTCCGCAGCCGCACGAGTGTGAAAGGGCACTTAAAAAGCTTTGAAATTACCTAGGAAACTGGCATTGTCTGAAACCGGAAGTGGCAAACCGGAAGTGACCTCCTTAAAACCGGAAGTGACATTAAAACACTTTTCTCCTTGACATTTTGGGCTTTAAAGTGTTGTTGTATCCGTTTTGGGGACTTTTGATCCCGTTTTGACACATTTTCTGCCTCCCTAAGCCTTTGGCCAAAGATGTGAACATTTTAAGGGCAAAACCCCCAAAATATGCAAAATTTAATTTTGGGACCATTTTACCTGTGTTTGCTTCCTTTTACCAAGAAATGACCAGAGAGATGAAAAATGACTAGATTTCAGTCTTAGGCTTGGTTCACACTTGTGCGATGCGGGAACGCTGCCAATATGCAGCGTGTTACCGCATCGCATCCACACATCTGGCAGTTCCCACTGCCATATGCGATACGCAGGGGGTGTCAATTAAACGTTAACGACACCCCCAGTTTGATTGCATATCGCAGTGCGATCTGCAAGTACGCACAGAATCGCATCGCACAAGTGTGAACCACTGTGCGATTTGATTTTGATGCGGCTCAAAAAATGCATCCTGTGCGTCTTTGGTGCAGATGCAGTGTGAATTCAGCCATACAGAGTGTATGGCTGAAATTCACACTGCACATGAGATCGCATGTAATGAAGGAGCAGTGCGCTCCGAATTAAATGCGATCTCCGCAGCCGCACGAGTGTGAAAGGGCACTTAAAAAGCTTTGAAATTACCTAGGAAACTGGCATTGTCTGAAACCGGAAGTGGCAAACCGGAAGTGACCTCCTTAAAACCGGAAGTGACATTAAAACACTTTTCTCCTTGACATTTTGGGCTTTAAAGTGTTGTTGTATCCGTTTTGGGGACTTTTGATCCCGTTTTGACACATTTTCTGCCTCCCTAAGCCTTTGGCCAAAGATGTGAACATTTTAAGGGCAAAACCCCCAAAATATGCAAAATTTAATTTTGGGACCATTTTACCTGTGTTTGCTTCCTTTTACCAAGAAATGACCAGAGAGATGAAAAATGACTAGATTTCAGTCTTAGGCTCGGTTCACACTTGTGCGATGCGGGAACGCTGCCAATATGCAGCGTGTTACCGCATCGCATCCACACATCTGGCAGTTCCCACTGCCATATGCGATACGCAGGGGGTGTCAATTAAACGTTAACGACACCCCCAGTTTGATTGCATATCGCAGTGCGATCTGCAAGTACGCACAGAATCGCATCGCACAAGTGTGAACCACTGTGCGATTTGATTTTGATGCGGCTCAAAAAATGCCCCTGTGCGTCTTTGGTGCGGATGCAGTGCGAATTTAGCCATAGAAAGTGTATGGCTGAAATTCACACTGCACATGAGATCGCATGTAATGAAGGAGCAGTGCGCTCCGAATTAAATGCGATCTCCGCAGCCGCACGAGTGTGAAAGGGCACTTAAAAAGCTTTGAAATTACCTAGGAAACTGGCATTGTCTGAAACCGGAAGTGGCAAACCGGAAGTGACCTCCTTAAAACCGGAAGTGACATTAAAACACTTTTCTCCTTGACATTTTGGGCTTTAAAGTGTTGTTGTATCCGTTTTGGGGACTTTTGATCCCGTTTTGACACATTTTCTGCCTCCCTAAGCCTTTGGCCAAAGATGTGAACATTTTAAGGGCAAAACCCCCAAAATATGCAAAATTTAATTTTGGGACCATTTTACCTGTGTTTGCTTCCTTTTACCAAGAAATGACCAGAGAGATGAAAAATGACTAGATTTCAGTCTTAGGCTCGGTTCACACTTGTGCGATGCGGGAACGCTGCCAATATGCAGCGTGTTACCGCATCGCATCCACACATCTGGCAGTTCCCACTGCCATATGCGATACGCAGGGGGTGTCAATTAAACGTTAACGACACCCCCAGTTTGATTGCATATCGCAGTGCGATCTGCAAGTACGCACAGAATCGCATTGCACAAGTGTGAACCACTGTGCGATTTGATTTTGATGCGGCTCAAAAAATGCCTCCTGTGCGTCTTTGGTGCGTAAGCAGTGCGAATTTAGCCATAGAAAGTGTATGGCTGAAATTCGCACCGCACATGAGATCGCATGTAACGAAGGAGCAGTGTGCTCCGAATTAAATGCGATCTCCGCAGCCGCACGAGTGTGAACGGGCACTTTAAAAGCTTTGAAATTACCTGGGAAACTGGCATTGTCTGAAACCGGAAGTGGCAAACCGGAAGTGACCTCCTTAAAACCGGAAGTGGCATTAAAACACTTTTCTCCTTGACATTTTGGGCTTTAAAGTGTTGTTGTATCCGTTTTGGGGACTTTTGATCCCGTTTTGACACATTTTCTGCCTCCCTAAGCCTTTGGCTAAAGATGTGAACATTTTAAGGGCAAAACCCCCAAAATATGCAAAATTTAATTTTGGGACCATTTTACCTGTGTTTGCTTCCTTTTACCAAGAAATGACCAGAGAGATGAAAAATGACTAAATTTCAGTCTTAGGCTCGGTTCACACTTGTGCGATGCGGGAACGCTACCAATATGCAGCGTGTTACCGCATCGCATCCACACATCTGGCAGTTCCCACTGCCATATGCGATACGCAGGGGGTGTCAATTAAACGTTAACGACACCCCCAGTTTGATTGCATATCGCAGTGCGATCTGCAAGTACGCACAGAATCGCATTGCACAAGTGTGAACCACTGTGCGATTTGATTTTGATGCGACTCAAAAAATGCCTCCTGTGCGTCTTTGGTGCGGATGCAGTGCGAATTTAGCCATACAAAGTGTATGGCTGAAATTCGCACCGCACATGAGATCGCATGTAATGAAGGAGCAGTGCGCTCCGAATTAAATGCGATCTCCGCAGCCGCACGAGTGTGAACGGGCACTTTAAAAGCTTTGAAATTACCTGGGAAACTGGCATTGTCTGAAACCGGAAGTGGCAAACCGGAAGTTACCTCCTTAAAACCGGAAGTGACATTAAAACACTTTTCTCCTTGACATTTTGGGCTTTAAAGTGTTGTTGTATCCGTTTTGGGGACTTTTGATCCCGTTTTGACACATTTTCTGCCTCCCTAAGCCTTTGGCCAAAGATGTGAACATTTTAAGTGCAAAACCCCCAAAATATGCAAAATTTAATTTTGGGACCATTTTACCTGTGTTTGCTTCCTTTTACCAAGAAATGACCAGAGATGAAAAATGACTGGATTTCAGTCTTAGGCTCGGTTCCCACTTGTGCGATGCGGGAACGCTGCGAATATGCAGCGTGTTACCGCATCGCATCCACACATCTGGCAGTTCCCACTGCCATATGCGATACGCAGGGGGTGTCAATTAAACGTTAACGACACCCCCAGTTTGATTGCATTTTGCAGTGCGATCTGAGAGTACGCACAGAATCGCATCGCACAAGTGTGAACCACTGTGCGATTTGATTTTGATGCGGCTCAAAAAATGCCTCCTGTGCGTCTTTGGTGCGGATGCAGTGCGAATTCAGCCATACAAAGTGTATGGCTGAAATTCGCACCGCACATGAGATCGCATGTAATGAAGGAGCAGTGCGCTCCAAATTAAATGCGATCTCCGCAGCCGCACAAGTGTGAACCAGCACTTAAAAAGCTTTGAAATTACCTGGGAAACTGGCATTGTCTGAAACCGGAAGTGGCAAACCGGAAGTGACCTCCTTAAAACCGGAAGTGGCATTAAAACACTTTTCTCCTTGACATTTTGGGCTTTAAAGTGTTGTTGTATCCGTTTTGGGGACTTTTGATCCCGTTTTGACACATTTTCTGCCTCCCTAAGCCTTTGGCCAAAGATGTGAACATTTTAAGGGCAAAACCCCCAAAATATGCAACATTTTATTTTGGGACCATTTTACCTGTGTTTGCTTCCTTTTACCAAGAAATGACCAGAGAGATGAAAAATGACTGGATTTCAGTCTTAGGCTCGGTTCCCACTTGTGCGATGCGGGAACGCTGCCAATATGCAGCGTGTTACCGCATCGCATCCACACATCTGGCAGTTCCCACTGCCATATGCGATACGCAGGGGGTGTCAATTAAACGTTAACGACACCCCCAGTTTGATTGCATTTTGCAGTGCGATCTGCAAGTACGCACATAATCGCATCGCACAAGTGTGAACCACTGTGCGATTTGATATTGATGCGGCTCAAAAAATGCCTCCTGTGCGTCTTTGGTGCGGATGCAGTGCGAATTCAGCCATACAAAGTGTATGGCTGAAATTCGCACCGCACATGAGATCGCATGTAATGAAGGAGCAGTGCGCTCCAAATTAAATGCGATCTCCGCAGCCGCACAAGTGTGAACCGGCACATAAAAAGCTTTGAAATTACCTGGGAAACTGGCATTGTCTGAAACCGGAAGTGGCAAACCGGAAGTGACCTCCTTAAAACCGGAAGTGGCATTAAAACACTTTTCTCCTTGACATTTTGGGCTTTAAAGTGTTGTTGTATCCGTTTTGGGGACTTTTGATCCCGTTTTGACACATTTTCTGCCTCCCTAAGCCTTTGGCCAAAGATGTGAACATTTTAAGGGCAAAACCCCCAAAATATGCAAAATTTAATTTTGGGACCATTTTACCTGTGTTTGCTTCCTTTTACCAAGAAATGACCAGAGAGATGAAAAATGACTGGATTTCAGTCTTAGGCTCGGTTCACACTTGTGCGATGCGGGAACGCTGCCAATATGCAGCGTGTTACCGCATCGCATCCACACATCTGGCAGTTCCCACTGCCATATGCGATACGCAGGGGGTGTCAATTAAAAGTTAACGACACCCCCAGTTTGATTGCATATCGCAGTGCGATCTGCAAGTAAGCACAGAATCGGATCGCACAAGTGTGAGCCACTGTGCGATTTGATTTTGATGCGACTCAAAAAATGCCTCCTGTGCGTCTTTGGTGCGGATGCAGTGCGAATTTAGCCATACAAAGTGTATGGCTGAAATTCGCACCGCACATGAGATCGCATGTAATGAAGGAGCAGTGCGCTCCGAATTAAATGCGATCTCCGCAGCCGCATGAGTGTGAACGGGCACTTAAAAAGCTTTGAAATTACCTGGGAAACTGGCATTGTCTGAAACCGGAAATGGCAAACCGGAAGTGACCTCCTTAAAACCGGAAGTGACATTAAAACACTTTTCTCCTTGACATTTTGGGCTTTAAAGTGTTGTTGTTTCCGTTTTGGGGACTTTTGATCCCGTTTTGACACATGTTCTGCCTCCCTAAGCTTTTGGCCAAAGATGTGAACATTTTAAGGGCAAAACCCCCAAAATATGCAAAATTTTATTTTGGGACCATTTTACCTGTGTTTGCTTCCTTATACCAAGAAATGACCAGAGAGATGAAAAATGACTGGATTTCAGTCTTAGGCTCGGTTCCCACTTGTGCGATGCGGGAACGCTGCGAATATGCAGCGTGTTACCGCATCGCATCCACACATCTGGCAGTTCCCACTGCCATATGCGATACGCAGGGGGTGTCAATTAAACGTTAACGACACCCCCAGTTTGATTGCATTTTGCAGTGCGATCTGCAAGTACGCACAGAATCGCATCGCACAAGTGTGAACCACTGTGCGATTTGATATTGATGCGGCTCAAAAAATGCCTCCTGTGCGTCTTTGGTGCGGATGCAGTGCGAATTCAGCCATAGAAAGTGTATGGCTGAAATTCGCACCGCACATGAGATCGCATGTAACGAAGGAGCAGTGTGCTCCGAATTAAATGCGATCCCCGCAGCCGCACGAGTGTGAACGGGCACTTTAAAAGCTTTGAAATTACCTGGGAAACTGGCATTGTCGGAAACCGGAAGTGGCAAACCGGAAGTGACCTCCTTAAAAACCGGAAGTGACATTAAAACACTTTTCTCCTTGACATTTTGGGCTTTAAAGTGTTGTTGTATCCGTTTTGGGGACTTTTGATCCCGTTTTGACACATTTTCTGCCTCCCTAAGCCTTTGGCCAAAGATGTGAACATTTTAAGTGCAAAACCCCCAAAATATGCAAAATTTAATTTTGGGACCATTTTACCTGTGTTTGCTTCCTTTTACCAAGAAATGACCAGAGAGATGAAAAATGACTGGATTTCAGTCTTAGGCTCGGTTCACACTTGTGCGATGCGGGAACGCTGCCAATATGCAGCTTGTTACCGCATCGCATCCACACATCTGGCAGTTCCCCCTGCCATATGCGATACGCAGGGGGTGTCAATTAAACGTTAACGACACCCCCAGTTTGATTGCATATCGCAGTGCGATCTGCAAGTACGCACAGAATCGCATCGCACAAGTGTGAACCACTGTGCGATTTGATTTTGATGCGGCTCAAAAAATGCCTCCTGTGCATCTTTGGTGCGGATGCAGTGCGAATTCAGCCATACAAAGTGTATGGCTGAAATTCGCACCGCACATGAGATCGCATGTAATGAAGGAGCAGTGCGCTCCGAATTAAATGCGATCTCCGCAGCCGCACAAGTGTGAACCAGCACTTAAAAAGCTTTGAAATTACCTGGGAAACTGGCATTGTCTGAAACCGGAAGTGGCAAACCGGAAGTGACCTCCTTAAAACCGGAAGTGGCATTAAAACACTTTTCTCCTTGACATTTTGGGCTTTAAAGTGTTGTTGTATCCGTTTTGGGGACTTTTGATCCCGTTTTGACACATTTTCTGCCTCCCTAAGCCTTTGGCCAAAGATGTGAACATTTTAAGGGCAAAACCCCCAAAATATGCAAAATTTAATTTTGGGACCATTTTACCTGTGTTTGCTTCCTTTTACCAAGAAATGACCAGAGAGATGAAAAATGACTGGATTTCAGTCTTAGGCTCGGTTCACACTTGTGCGATGCGGGAACGCTGCCAATATGCAGCGTGTTACCGCATCGCATCCACACATCTGGCAGTTCCCACTGCCATATGCGATACGCAGGGGGTGTCAATTAAACGTTAACGACACCCCCAGTTTGATTGCATATCGCAGTGCGATCTGCAAGTACGCACAGAATCGCATCGCACAAGTGTGAACCACTGTGCGATTTGATTTTGATGCGACTCAAAAAATGCCTCCTGTGCGTCTTTGGTGCGGATGCAATGCGAATTTAGCCATAGAAAGTGTATGGCTGAAATTCGCACCGCACATGAGATCACATGTAACGAAGGAGCAGTGTGCTCCGAATTAAATGCGATCTCCGCAGCCGCACGAGTGTGAACGGGCACTTTAAAAGCTTTGAAATTACCTGGGAAACTGGCATTGTCTGAAACCGGAAGTGGCAAACCGGAAGTTACCTCCTTAAAACCGGAAGTGACATTAAAACACTTTTCTCCTTGACATTTTGGGCTTTAAAGTGTTGTTGTATCCGTTTTGGGGACTTTTGATCCCGTTTTGACACATTTTCTGCCTCCCTAAGCCTTTGGCCAAAGATGTGAACATTTTAAGTGCAAAACCCCCAAAATATGCAAAATTTAATTTTGGGACCATTTTACCTGTGTTTGCTTCCTTTTACCAAGAAATGACCAGAGAGATGAAAAATGACTGGATTTCAGTCTTAGGCTCGGTTCACACTTGTGCGATGCGGGAACGCTGCCAATATGCAGCGTGTTACCGCATCGCATCCACACATCTGGCAGTTCCCACTGCCATATGCGATACGCAGGGGGTGTCAATTAAACGTTAACGACACCCCTAGTTTGATTGCATTTTGCAGTGCGATCTGCAAGTACACACAGAATCGCATCGCACAAGTGTGAACCACTGTGCGATTTGATATTGATGCGGCTCAAAAAATGCCTCCTGTGCGTCTTTGGTGCGGATGCAGTGCGAATTCAGCCATACAAAGTGTATGGCTGAAATTCGCACCGCACATGAGATCGCATGTAATGAAGGAGCAGTGCGCTCCAAATTAAATGCGATCTCCGCAGCCGCACAAGTGTGAACCGGCACATAAAAAGCTTTGAAATTACCTGGGAAACTGGCATTGTCTGAAACCGGAAGTGGCAAACCGGAAGTGACCTCCTTAAAACCGGAAGTGACATTAAAACACTTTTCTCCTTGACATTTTGGGCTTTAAAGTGTTGTTGTATCCGTTTTGGGGACTTTTGATCCAGTTTTGACACATGTTCTGCCTCCCTAAGCTTTTGGCCAAAGATGTGAACATTTTAAGGGCAAAACCCCCAAAATATGCAACATTTTATTTTGGGACCATTTTACCTGTGTTTGCTTCCTTTTACCAAGAAATGACCAGAGAGATGAAAAATGACTGGATTTCAGTCTTAGGCTCGGTTCCCACTTGTGCGATGCGGGAACGCTGCGAATATGCAGCGTGTTACCGCATCGCATCCACACATCTGGCAGTTCCCACTGCCATATGCGATACGCAGGGGGTGTCAATTAAACGTTAACGACACCCCCAGTTTGATTGCATTTTGCAGTGCGATCTGAGAGTACGCACAGAATCGCATCGCACAGTGTGAACCACTGTGCGATTTGATTTTGATGCGGCTCAAAAAATGCCTCCTGTGCGTCTTTGGTGCGGATGCAGTGCGAATTCAGCCATACAAAGTGTATGGCTGAAATTCGCACCACACATGAGATCGCATGTAATGAAGGAGCAGTGCGCTCCAAATTAAATGCGATCTCCGCAGCCGCACGAGTGTGAACGGGCACTTAAAAAGCTTTGAAATTACCTGGGAAACTGGCATTGTCTGAAACCGGAAATGGCAAACCGGAAGTGACCTCCTTAAAACCGGAAGTGACATTAAAACACTTTTCTCCTTGACATTTTGGGCTTTAAAGTGTTGTTGTATCCGTTTTGGGGACTTTTGATCCCGTTTTGACACATTTTCTGCCTCCCTAAGCTTTTGGCCAAAGATGTGAACATTTTAAGGGCAAAACCCCCAAAATATGCAAAATTTAATTTTGGGACCATTTTACCTGTGTTTGCTTCCTTTTACCAAGAAATGACCAGAGATGAAAAATGACTGGATTTCAGTCTTAGGCTCGGTTCCCACTTGTGCGATGCGGGAACGCTGCGAATATGCAGCGTGTTACCGCATCGCATCCACACATCTGGCAGTTCCCACTGCCATATGCGATACGCAGGGGGTGTCAATTAAACGTTAACGACACCCCCAGTTTGATTGCATTTTGCAGTGCGATCTGAGAGTACGCACAGAATCGCATCGCACAAGTGTGAACCACTGTGCGATTTGATTTTGATGCGGCTCAAAAAATGCCTCCTGTGCGTCTTTGGTGCGGATGCAGTGCGAATTCAGCCATACAAAGTGTATGGCTGAAATTCGCACCGCACATGAGATCGCATGTAATGAAGGAGCAGTGCGCTCCGAATTAAATGCGATCTCCGCAGCCGCACAAGTGTGAACCAGCACTTAAAAAGCTTTGAAATTACCTGGGAAACTGGCATTGTCTGAAACCGGAAGTGGCAAACCGGAAGTGACCTCCTTAAAACCGGAAGTGGCATTAAAACACTTTTCTCCTTGACATTTTGGGCTTTAAAGTGTTGTTGTATCCGTTTTGGGGACTTTTGATCCCGTTTTGACACATTTTCTGCCTCCCTAAGCCTTTGGCCAAAGATGTGAACATTTTAAGGGCAAAACCCCCAAAATATGCAACATTTTATTTTGGGACCATTTTACCTGTGTTTGCTTCCTTTTACCAAGAAATGACCAGAGAGATGAAAAATGACTGGATTTCAGTCTTAGGCTCGGTTCCCACTTGTGCGATGCGGGAACGCTGCCAATATGCAGCGTGTTACCGCATCGCATCCACACATCTGGCAGTTCCCACTGCCATATGCGATACGCAGGGGGTGTCAATTAAACGTTAACGACACCCCCAGTTTGATTGCATTTTGCAGTGCGATCTGCAAGTACGCACATAATCGCATCGCACAAGTGTGAACCACTGTGCGATTTGATATTGATGCGGCTCAAAAAATGCCTCCTGTGCGTCTTTGGTGCGGATGCAGTGCGAATTCAGCCATACAAAGTGTATGGCTGAAATTCGCACCGCACATGAGATCGCATGTAATGAAGGAGCAGTGCGCTCCAAATTAAATGCGATCTCCGCAGCCGCACAAGTGTGAACCGGCACATAAAAAGCTTTGAAATTACCTGGGAAACTGGCATTGTCTGAAACCGGAAGTGGCAAACCGGAAGTGACCTCCTTAAAACCGGAAGTGGCATTAAAACACTTTTCTCCTTGACATTTTGGGCTTTAAAGTGTTGTTGTATCCGTTTTGGGGACTTTTGATCCCGTTTTGACACATTTTCTGCCTCCCTAAGCCTTTGGCCAAAGATGTGAACATTTTAAGGGCAAAACCCCCAAAATATGCAAAATTTAATTTTGGGACCATTTTACCTGTGTTTGCTTCCTTTTACCAAGAAATGACCAGAGAGATGAAAAATGACTGGATTTCAGTCTTAGGCTCGGTTCACACTTGTGCGATGCGGGAACGCTGCCAATATGCAGCGTGTTACCGCATCGCATCCACACATCTGGCAGTTCCCACTGCCATATGCGATACGCAGGGGGTGTCAATTAAAAGTTAACGACACCCCCAGTTTGATTGCATATCGCAGTGCGATCTGCAAGTAAGCACAGAATCGGATCGCACAAGTGTGAGCCACTGTGCGATTTGATTTTGATGCGACTCAAAAAATGCCTCCTGTGCGTCTTTGGTGCGGATGCAGTGCGAATTTAGCCATACAAAGTGTATGGCTGAAATTCGCACCGCACATGAGATCGCATGTAATGAAGGAGCAGTGCGCTCCGAATTAAATGCGATCTCCGCAGCCGCATGAGTGTGAACGGGCACTTAAAAAGCTTTGAAATTACCTGGGAAACTGGCATTGTCTGAAACCGGAAATGGCAAACCGGAAGTGACCTCCTTAAAACCGGAAGTGACATTAAAACACTTTTCTCCTTGACATTTTGGGCTTTAAAGTGTTGTTGTTTCCGTTTTGGGGACTTTTGATCCCGTTTTGACACATGTTCTGCCTCCCTAAGCTTTTGGCCAAAGATGTGAACATTTTAAGGGCAAAACCCCCAAAATATGCAAAATTTTATTTTGGGACCATTTTACCTGTGTTTGCTTCCTTATACCAAGAAATGACCAGAGAGATGAAAAATGACTGGATTTCAGTCTTAGGCTCGGTTCCCACTTGTGCGATGCGGGAACGCTGCGAATATGCAGCGTGTTACCGCATCGCATCCACACATCTGGCAGTTCCCACTGCCATATGCGATACGCAGGGGGTGTCAATTAAACGTTAACGACACCCCCAGTTTGATTGCATTTTGCAGTGCGATCTGCAAGTACGCACAGAATCGCATCGCACAAGTGTGAACCACTGTGCGATTTGATATTGATGCGGCTCAAAAAATGCCTCCTGTGCGTCTTTGGTGCGGATGCAGTGCGAATTCAGCCATAGAAAGTGTATGGCTGAAATTCGCACCGCACATGAGATCGCATGTAACGAAGGAGCAGTGTGCTCCGAATTAAATGCGATCCCCGCAGCCGCACGAGTGTGAACGGGCACTTTAAAAGCTTTGAAATTACCTGGGAAACTGGCATTGTCGGAAACCGGAAGTGGCAAACCGTAAGTGACCTCCTTAAAAACCGGAAGTGACATTAAAACACTTTTCTCCTTGACATTTTGGGCTTTAAAGTGTTGTTGTATCCGTTTTGGGGACTTTTGATCCCGTTTTGACACATTTTCTGCCTCCCTAAGCCTTTGGCCAAAGATGTGAACATTTTAAGTGCAAAACCCCCAAAATATGCAAAATTTAATTTTGGGACCATTTTACCTGTGTTTGCTTCCTTTTACCAAGAAATGACCAGAGAGATGAAAAATGACTGGATTTCAGTCTTAGGCTCGGTTCACACTTGTGCGATGCGGGAACGCTGCCAATATGCAGCGTGTTACCACATCGCATCCACACATCTGGCAGTTCCCACTGCCATATGCGATACGCAGGGGGTGTCAATTAAACGTTAACGACACCCCCAGTTTGATTGCATATCGCAGTGCGATCTGCAAGTACGCACAGAATCGCATCGCACAAGTGTGAACCACTGTGCGATTTGATTTTGATGCGACTCAAAAAATGCCTCCTGTGCGTCTTTGGTGCGGATGCAGTGCGAATTTAGCCATAGAAAGTGTATGGCTGAAATTCGCACCGCACATGAGATCGCATGTAACGAAGGAGCAGTGTGCTCCGAATTAAATGCGATCTCCGCAGCCGCACGAGTGTGAACGGGCACTTTAAAAGCTTTGAAATTACCTGGGAAACTGGCATTGTCTGAAACCGGAAGTGGCAAACCGGAAGTTACCTCCTTAAAACCGGAAGTGACATTAAAACACTTTTCTCCTTGACATTTTGGGCTTTAAAGTGTTGTTGTATCCGTTTTGGGGACTTTTGATCCCGTTTTGACACATTTTCTGCCTCCCTAAGCCTTTGGCCAAAGATGTGAACATTTTAAGTGCAAAACCCCCAAAATATGCAAAATTTAATTTTGGGACCATTTTACCTGTGTTTGCTTCCTTTTACCAAGAAATGACCAGAGATGAAAAATGACTGGATTTCAGTCTTAGGCTCGGTTCCCACTTGTGCGATGCGGGAACGCTGCGAATATGCAGCGTGTTACCGCATCGCATCCACACATCTGGCAGTTCCCACTGCCATATGCGATACGCAGGGGGTGTCAATTAAACGTTAACGACACCCCCAGTTTGATTGCATTTTGCAGTGCGATCTGAGAGTACGCACAGAATCGCATCGCACAAGTGTGAACCACTGTGCGATTTGATTTTGATGCGGCTCAAAAAATGCCTCCTGTGCGTCTTTGGTGCGGATGCAGTGCGAATTCAGCCATACAAAGTGTATGGCTGAAATTCGCACCGCACATGAGATCGCATGTAATGAAGGAGCAGTGCGCTCCAAATTAAATGCGATCTCCGCAGCCGCACAAGTGTGAACCAGCACTTAAAAAGCTTTGAAATTACCTGGGAAACTGGCATTGTCTGAAACCGGAAGTGGCAAACCGGAAGTGACCTCCTTAAAACCGGAAGTGGCATTAAAACACTTTTCTCCTTGACATTTTGGGCTTTAAAGTGTTGTTGTATCCGTTTTGGGGACTTTTGATCCCGTTTTGACACATTTTCTGCCTCCCTAAGCCTTTGGCCAAAGATGTGAACATTTTAAGGGCAAAACCCCCAAAATATGCAACATTTTATTTTGGGACCATTTTACCTGTGTTTGCTTCCTTTTACCAAGAAATGACCAGAGAGATGAAAAATGACTGGATTTCAGTCTTAGGCTCGGTTCCCACTTGTGCGATGCGGGAACGCTGCCAATATGCAGCGTGTTACCGCATCGCATCCACACATCTGGCAGTTCCCACTGCCATATGCGATACGCAGGGGGTGTCAATTAAACGTTAACGACACCCCCAGTTTGATTGCATTTTGCAGTGCGATCTGCAAGTACGCACATAATCGCATCGCACAAGTGTGAACCACTGTGCGATTTGATATTGATGCGGCTCAAAAAATGCCTCCTGTGCGTCTTTGGTGCGGATGCAGTGCGAATTCAGCCATACAAAGTGTATGGCTGAAATTCGCACCGCACATGAGATCGCATGTAATGAAGGAGCAGTGCGCTCCAAATTAAATGCGATCTCCGCAGCCGCACAAGTGTGAACCGGCACATAAAAAGCTTTGAAATTACCTGGGAAACTGGCATTGTCTGAAACCGGAAGTGGCAAACCGGAAGTGACCTCCTTAAAACCGGAAGTGGCATTAAAACACTTTTCTCCTTGACATTTTGGGCTTTAAAGTGTTGTTGTATCCGTTTTGGGGACTTTTGATCCCGTTTTGACACATTTTCTGCCTCCCTAAGCCTTTGGCCAAAGATGTGAACATTTTAAGGGCAAAACCCCCAAAATATGCAAAATTTAATTTTGGGACCATTTTACCTGTGTTTGCTTCCTTTTACCAAGAAATGACCAGAGAGATGAAAAATGACTGGATTTCAGTCTTAGGCTCGGTTCACACTTGTGCAATGCGGGAACGCTGCCAATATGCAGCGTGTTACCGCATCGCATCAACGCATCTAGCAGTTCCCACTGCCATATGCGATACGCAGGGGGTGTCAATTAAAAGTTAACGACACCCCCAGTTTGATTGCATATCGCAGTGCGATCTGCAAGTAAGCACAGAATCGGATCGCACAAGTGTGAGCCACTGTGCGATTTGATTTTGATGCGACTCAAAAAATGCCTCCTGTGCGTCTTTGGTGCGGATGCAGTGCGAATTTAGCCATACAAAGTGTATGGCTGAAATTCGCACCGCACATGAGATCGCATGTAATGAAGGAGCAGTGCGCTCCGAATTAAATGCGATCTCCGCAGCCGCATGAGTGTGAACGGGCACTTAAAAAGCTTTGAAATTACCTGGGAAACTGGCATTGTCTGAAACCGGAAATGGCAAACCGGAAGTGACCTCCTTAAAACCGGAAGTGACATTAAAACACTTTTCTCCTTGACATTTTGGGCTTTAAAGTGTTGTTGTTTCCGTTTTGGGGACTTTTGATCCCGTTTTGACACATGTTCTGCCTCCCTAAGCTTTTGGCCAAAGATGTGAACATTTTAAGGGCAAAACCCCCAAAATATGCAAAATTTTATTTTGGGACCATTTTACCTGTGTTTGCTTCCTTATACCAAGAAATGACCAGAGAGATGAAAAATGACTGGATTTCAGTCTTAGGCTCGGTTCCCACTTGTGCGATGCGGGAACGCTGCGAATATGCAGCGTGTTACCGCATCGCATCCACACATCTGGCAGTTCCCACTGCCATATGCGATACGCAGGGGGTGTCAATTAAACGTTAACGACACCCCCAGTTTGATTGCATTTTGCAGTGCGATCTGCAAGTACGCACAGAATCGCATCGCACAAGTGTGAACCACTGTGCGATTTGATATTGATGCGGCTCAAAAAATGCCTCCTGTGCGTCTTTGGTGCGGATGCAGTGCGAATTCAGCCATAGAAAGTGTATGGCTGAAATTCGCACCGCACATGAGATCGCATGTAACGAAGGAGCAGTGTGCTCCGAATTAAATGCGATCCCCGCAGCCGCACGAGTGTGAACGGGCACTTTAAAAGCTTTGAAATTACCTGGGAAACTGGCATTGTCGGAAACCGGAAGTGGCAAACCGGAAGTGACCTCCTTAAAAACCGGAAGTGACATTAAAACACTTTTCTCCTTGACATTTTGGGCTTTAAAGTGTTGTTGTATCCGTTTTGGGGACTTTTGATCCCGTTTTGACACATTTTCTGCCTCCCTAAGCTTTTGGCCAAAGATGTGAACATTTTAAGGGCAAAACCCCCAAAATATGCAAAATTTAATTTTGGGACCATTTTACCTGTGTTTGCTTCCTTTTACCAAGAAATGACCAGAGAGATGAAAAATGACTGGATTTCAGTCTTAGGCTCGGTTCACACTTGTGCGATGCGGGAACGCTGCCAATATGCAGCTTGTTACCGCATCGCATCCACACATCTGGCAGTTCCCCCTGCCATATGCGATACGCAGGGGGTGTCAATTAAACGTTAACGACACCCCCAGTTTGATTGCATATCGCAGTGCGATCTGCAAGTACGCACAGAATCGCATCGCACAAGTGTGAACCACTGTGCAATTTGATTTTGATGCGGCTCAAAAAATGCCTCCTGTGCGTCTTTGGTGCGGATGCAGTGCGAATTCAGCCATACAAAGTGTATGGCTGAAATTCGCACCGCACATGAGATCGCATGTAATGAAGGAGCAGTGCGCTCCGAATTAAATGCGATCTCCGCAGCCGCACAAGTGTGAACCAGCACTTAAAAAGCTTTGAAATTACCTGGGAAACTGGCATTGTCTGAAACCGGAAGTGGCAAACCGGAAGTGACCTCCTTAAAACCGGAAGTGGCATTAAAACACTTTTCTCCTTGACATTTTGGGCTTTAAAGTGTTGTTGTTTCCGTTTTGGGGACTTTTGATCCCGTTTTGACACATGTTCTGCCTCCCTAAGCTTTTGGCCAAAGATGTGAACATTTTAAGGGCAAAACCCCCAAAATATGCAAAATTTTATTTTGGGACCATTTTACCTGTGTTTGCTTCCTTTTACCAAGAAATGACCAGAGAGATGAAAAATGACTGGATTTCAGTCTTAGGCTCGTTACCCACTTGTGCGATGCGGGAACGCTGCCAATATGCAGCGTGTTACCGCATCGCATCCACACATCTGGCAGTTCCCACTGCCATATGCGATACGCAGGGGGTGTCAATTAAACGTTAACGACACCCCCAGTTTGATTGCATTTTGCAGTGCGATCTGCAAGTACGCACAGAATCGCATCGCACAAGTGTGAACCACTGTGCGATTTGATATTGATGCGGCTCAAAAAATGCCTCCTGTGCGTCTTTGGTGCGGATGCAATGCGAATTTAGCCATAGAAAGTGTATGGCTGAAATTCGCACCGCACATGAGATCACATGTAACGAAGGAGCAGTGTGCTCCGAATTAAATGCGATCTCCGCAGCCGCACGAGTGTGAACGGGCACTTTAAAAGCTTTGAAATTACCTGGGAAACTGGCATTGTCTGAAACCGGAAGTGGCAAACCGGAAGTTACCTCCTTAAAACCGGAAGTGACATTAAAACACTTTTCTCCTTGACATTTTGGGCTTTAAAGTGTTGTTGTATCCGTTTTGGGGACTTTTGATCCCGTTTTGACACATTTTCTGCCTCCCTAAGCTTTTGGCCAAAGATGTGAACATTTTAAGGGCAAAACCCCCAAAATATGCAAAATTTAATTTTGGGACCATTTTACCTGTGTTTGCTTCCTTTTACCAAGAAATGACCAGAGAGATGAAAAATGACTGGATTTCAGTCTTAGGCTCGGTTCACACTTGTGCGATGCGGGAACGCTGCCAATATGCAGCTTGTTACCGCATCGCATCCACACATCTGGCAGTTCCCCCTGCCATATGCGATACGCAGGGGGTGTCAATTAAACGTTAACGACACCCCCAGTTTGATTGCATATCGCAGTGCGATCTGCAAGTACGCACAGAATCGCATCGCACAAGTGTGAACCACTGTGCGATTTGATTTTGATGCGGCTCAAAAAATGCCTCCTGTGCGTCTTTGGTGCGGATGCAGTGCGAATTCAGCCATACAAAGTGTATGGCTGAAATTCGCACCGCACATGAGATCGCATGTAATGAAGGAGCAGTGCGCTCCGAATTAAATGCGATCTCCGCAGCCGCACAAGTGTGAACCAGCACTTAAAAAGCTTTGAAATTACCTGGGAAACTGGCATTGTCTGAAACCGGAAGTGGCAAACCGGAAGTGACCTCCTTAAAACCGGAAGTGGCATTAAAACACTTTTCTCCTTGACATTTTGGGCTTTAAAGTGTTGTTGTTTCCGTTTTGGGGACTTTTGATCCCGTTTTGACACATGTTCTGCCTCCCTAAGCCTTTGGCCAAAGATGTGAACATTTTAAGGGCAAAACCCCCAAAATATGCAACATTTTATTTTGGGACCATTTTACCTGTGTTTGCTTCCTTTTACCAAGAAATGACCAGAGAGATGAAAAATGACTGGATTTCAGTCTTAGGCTCGGTTCCCACTTGTGCGATGCGGGAACGCTGCGAATATGCAGCGTGTTACCGCATCGCATCCACACATCTGGCAGTTCCCACTGCCATATGCGATACGCAGGGGGTGTCAATTAAACGTTAACGACACCCCCAGTTTGATTGCATTTTGCAGTGCGATCTGAGAGTACGCACAGAATCGCATCGCACAAGTGTGAACCACTGTGCGATTTGATTTTGATGCGGCTCAAAAAATGCCTCCTGTGCGTCTTTGGTGCGGATGCAGTGCGAATTCAGCCATACAAAGTGTATGGCTGAAATTCGCACCGCACATGAGATCGCATGTAATGAAGGAGCAGTGCGCTCCGAATTAAATGCGATCTCCGCAGCCGCATGAGTGTGAACGGGCACTTAAAAAGCTTTGAAATTACCTGGGAAACTGGCATTGTCTGAAACCGGAAGTGGCAAACCGGAAGTGACCTCCTTAAAACCGGAAGTGACATTAAAACACTTTTCTCCTTGACATTTTGGGCTTTAAAGTGTTGTTGTATCCGTTTTGGGGACTTTTGATCCCGTTTTGACACATGTTCTGCCTCCCTAAGCTTTTGGCCAAAGATGTGAACATTTTAAGGGCAAAACCCCAAAATATGCAAAATTTTATTTTGGGACCATTTTACCTGTGTTTGCTTCCTTTTACCAAGAAATGACCAGAGAGATGAAAAATGACTGGATTTCAGTCTTAGGCTCGGTTCCCACTTGTGCGATGCGGGAACGCTGCGAATATGCAGCGTGTTACCGCATCGCATCCACACATCTGGCAGTTCCCACTGCCATATGCGATACGCAGGGGGTGTCAATTAAACGTTAATGACACCCCCAGTTTGATTGCATTTTGCAGTGCGATCTGCAAGTACGCACAGAATCGCATCGCACAAGTGTGAACCACTGTGCGATTTGATATTGATGCGGCTCAAAAAATGCCTCCTGTGCGTCTTTGGTGCGGATGCAGTGCGAATTCAGCCATAGAAAGTGTATGGCTGAAATTCGCACCGCACATGAGATCGCATGTAACGAAGGAGCAGTGTGCTCCGAATTAAATGCGATCTCCGCAGCCGCACGAGTGTGAACGGGCACTTTAAAAGCTTTGAAATTACCTGGGAAACTGGCATTGTCTGAAACCGGAAGTGGCAAACCGGAAGTGACCTCCTTAAAACCGGAAGTGACATTAAAACACTTTTCTCCTTGACATTTTGGGCTTTAAAGTGTTGTTGTATCCGTTTTGGGGACTTTTGATCCCGTTTTGACACATTTTCTGCCTCCCTAAGCCTTTGGCCAAAGATGTGAACATTTTAAGGGCAAAACCCCCAAAATATGCAAAATTTAATTTTGGGACCATTTTACCTGTGTTTGCTTCCTTTTACCAAGAAATGACCAGAGAGATGAAAAATGACTGGATTTCAGTCTTAGGCTCGGTTCACACTTGTGCGATGCGGGAACGCTGCCAATATGCAGCGTGTTACCACATCGCATCCACACATCTGGCAGTTCCCACTGCCATATGCGATACGCAGGGGGTGTCAATTAAACGTTAACGACACCCCCAGTTTGATTGCATATCGCAGTGCGATCTGCAAGTACGCACAGAATCGCATCGCACAAGTGTGAACCACTGTGCGATTTGATTTTGATGCGACTCAAAAAATGCCTCCTGTGCGTCTTTGGTGCGGATGCAGTGCGAATTTAGCCATAGAAAGTGTATGGCTGAAATTCGCACCGCACATGAGATCGCATGTAACGAAGGAGCAGTGTGCTCCGAATTAAATGCGATCTCCGCAGCCGCACGAGTGTGAACGGGCACTTTAAAAGCTTTGAAATTACCTGGGAAACTGGCATTGTCTGAAACCGGAAGTGGCAAACCGGAAGTTACCTCCTTAAAACCGGAAGTGACATTAAAACACTTTTCTCCTTGACATTTTGGGCTTTAAAGTGTTGTTGTATCCGTTTTGGGGACTTTTGATCCCGTTTTGACACATTTTCTGCCTCCCTAAGCCTTTGGCCAAAGATGTGAACATTTTAAGTGCAAAACCCCCAAAATATGCAAAATTTAATTTTGGGACCATTTTACCTGTGTTTGCTTCCTTTTACCAAGAAATGACCAGAGATGAAAAATGACTGGATTTCAGTCTTAGGCTCGGTTCCCACTTGTGCGATGCGGGAACGCTGCGAATATGCAGCGTGTTACCGCATCGCATCCACACATCTGGCAGTTCCCACTGCCATATGCGATACGCAGGGGGTGTCAATTAAACGTTAACGACACCCCCAGTTTGATTGCATTTTGCAGTGCGATCTGAGAGTACGCACAGAATCGCATCGCACAAGTGTGAACCACTGTGCGATTTGATTTTGATGCGGCTCAAAAAATGCCTCCTGTGCGTCTTTGGTGCGGATGCAGTGCGAATTCAGCCATACAAAGTGTATGGCTGAAATTCGCACCGCACATGAGATCGCATGTAATGAAGGAGCAGTGCGCTCCAAATTAAATGCGATCTCCGCAGCCGCACAAGTGTGAACCAGCACTTAAAAAGCTTTGAAATTACCTGGGAAACTGGCATTGTCTGAAACCGGAAGTGGCAAACCGGAAGTGACCTCCTTAAAACCGGAAGTGGCATTAAAACACTTTTCTCCTTGACATTTTGGGCTTTAAAGTGTTGTTGTATCCGTTTTGGGGACTTTTGATCCCGTTTTGACACATTTTCTGCCTCCCTAAGCCTTTGGCCAAAGATGTGAACATTTTAAGGGCAAAACCCCCAAAATATGCAACATTTTATTTTGGGACCATTTTACCTGTGTTTGCTTCCTTTTACCAAGAAATGACCAGAGAGATGAAAAATGACTGGATTTCAGTCTTAGGCTCGGTTCCCACTTGTGCGATGCGGGAACGCTGCCAATATGCAGCGTGTTACCGCATCGCATCCACACATCTGGCAGTTCCCACTGCCATATGCGATACGCAGGGGGTGTCAATTAAACGTTAACGACACCCCCAGTTTGATTGCATTTTGCAGTGCGATCTGCAAGTACGCACATAATCGCATCGCACAAGTGTGAACCACTGTGCGATTTGATATTGATGCGGCTCAAAAAATGCCTCCTGTGCGTCTTTGGTGCGGATGCAGTGCGAATTCAGCCATACAAAGTGTATGGCTGAAATTCGCACCGCACATGAGATCGCATGTAATGAAGGAGCAGTGCGCTCCAAATTAAATGCGATCTCCGCAGCCGCACAAGTGTGAACCGGCACATAAAAAGCTTTGAAATTACCTGGGAAACTGGCATTGTCTGAAACCGGAAGTGGCAAACCGGAAGTGACCTCCTTAAAACCGGAAGTGGCATTAAAACACTTTTCTCCTTGACATTTTGGGCTTTAAAGTGTTGTTGTATCCGTTTTGGGGACTTTTGATCCCGTTTTGACACATTTTCTGCCTCCCTAAGCCTTTGGCCAAAGATGTGAACATTTTAAGGGCAAAACCCCCAAAATATGCAAAATTTAATTTTGGGACCATTTTACCTGTGTTTGCTTCCTTTTACCAAGAAATGACCAGAGAGATGAAAAATGACTGGATTTCAGTCTTAGGCTCGGTTCACACTTGTGCGATGCGGGAACGCTGCCAATATGCAGCGTGTTACCGCATCGCATCCACACATCTGGCAGTTCCCACTGCCATATGCGATACGCAGGGGGTGTCAATTAAAAGTTAACGACACCCCCAGTTTGATTGCATATCGCAGTGCGATCTGCAAGTAAGCACAGAATCGGATCGCACAAGTGTGAGCCACTGTGCGATTTGATTTTGATGCGACTCAAAAAATGCCTCCTGTGCGTCTTTGGTGCGGATGCAGTGCGAATTTAGCCATACAAAGTGTATGGCTGAAATTCGCACCGCACATGAGATCGCATGTAATGAAGGAGCAGTGCGCTCCGAATTAAATGCGATCTCCGCAGCCGCATGAGTGTGAACGGGCACTTAAAAAGCTTTGAAATTACCTGGGAAACTGGCATTGTCTGAAACCGGAAATGGCAAACCGGAAGTGACCTCCTTAAAACCGGAAGTGACATTAAAACACTTTTCTCCTTGACATTTTGGGCTTTAAAGTGTTGTTGTTTCCGTTTTGGGGACTTTTGATCCCGTTTTGACACATGTTCTGCCTCCCTAAGCTTTTGGCCAAAGATGTGAACATTTTAAGGGCAAAACCCCCAAAATATGCAAAATTTTATTTTGGGACCATTTTACCTGTGTTTGCTTCCTTATACCAAGAAATGACCAGAGAGATGAAAAATGACTGGATTTCAGTCTTAGGCTCGGTTCCCACTTGTGCGATGCGGGAACGCTGCGAATATGCAGCGTGTTACCGCATCGCATCCACACATCTGGCAGTTCCCACTGCCATATGCGATACGCAGGGGGTGTCAATTAAACGTTAACGACACCCCCAGTTTGATTGCATTTTGCAGTGCGATCTGCAAGTACGCACAGAATCGCATCGCACAAGTGTGAACCACTGTGCGATTTGATATTGATGCGGCTCAAAAAATGCCTCCTGTGCGTCTTTGGTGCGGATGCAGTGCGAATTCAGCCATAGAAAGTGTATGGCTGAAATTCGCACCGCACATGAGATCGCATGTAACGAAGGAGCAGTGTGCTCCGAATTAAATGCGATCCCCGCAGCCGCACGAGTGTGAACGGGCACTTTAAAAGCTTTGAAATTACCTGGGAAACTGGCATTGTCGGAAACCGGAAGTGGCAAACCGGAAGTGACCTCCTTAAAAACCGGAAGTGACATTAAAACACTTTTCTCCTTGACATTTTGGGCTTTAAAGTGTTGTTGTATCCGTTTTGGGGACTTTTGATCCCGTTTTGACACATTTTCTGCCTCCCTAAGCCTTTGGCCAAAGATGTGAACATTTTAAGTGCAAAACCCCCAAAATATGCAAAATTTAATTTTGGGACCATTTTACCTGTGTTTGCTTCCTTTTACCAAGAAATGACCAGAGAGATGAAAAATGACTGGATTTCAGTCTTAGGCTCGGTTCACACTTGTGCGATGCGGGAACGCTGCCAATATGCAGCTTGTTACCGCATCGCATCCACACATCTGGCAGTTCCCCCTGCCATATGCGATACGCAGGGGGTGTCAATTAAACGTTAACGACACCCCCAGTTTGATTGCATATCGCAGTGCGATCTGCAAGTACGCACAGAATCGCATCGCACAAGTGTGAACCACTGTGCGATTTGATTTTGATGCGGCTCAAAAAATGCCTCCTGTGCATCTTTGGTGCGGATGCAGTGCGAATTCAGCCATACAAAGTGTATGGCTGAAATTCGCACCGCACATGAGATCGCATGTAATGAAGGAGCAGTGCGCTCCGAATTAAATGCGATCTCCGCAGCCGCACAAGTGTGAACCAGCACTTAAAAAGCTTTGAAATTACCTGGGAAACTGGCATTGTCTGAAACCGGAAGTGGCAAACCGGAAGTGACCTCCTTAAAACCGGAAGTGGCATTAAAACACTTTTCTCCTTGACATTTTGGGCTTTAAAGTGTTGTTGTATCCGTTTTGGGGACTTTTGATCCCGTTTTGACACATTTTCTGCCTCCCTAAGCCTTTGGCCAAAGATGTGAACATTTTAAGGGCAAAACCCCCAAAATATGCAAAATTTAATTTTGGGACCATTTTACCTGTGTTTGCTTCCTTTTACCAAGAAATGACCAGAGAGATGAAAAATGACTGGATTTCAGTCTTAGGCTCGGTTCACACTTGTGCGATGCGGGAACGCTGCCAATATGCAGCGTGTTACCGCATCGCATCCACACATCTGGCAGTTCCCACTGCCATATGCGATACGCAGGGGGTGTCAATTAAACGTTAACGACACCCCCAGTTTGATTGCATATCGCAGTGCGATCTGCAAGTACGCACAGAATCGCATCGCACAAGTGTGAACCACTGTGCGATTTGATTTTGATGCGACTCAAAAAATGCCTCCTGTGCGTCTTTGGTGCGGATGCAATGCGAATTTAGCCATAGAAAGTGTATGGCTGAAATTCGCACCGCACATGAGATCACATGTAACGAAGGAGCAGTGTGCTCCGAATTAAATGCGATCTCCGCAGCCGCACGAGTGTGAACGGGCACTTTAAAAGCTTTGAAATTACCTGGGAAACTGGCATTGTCTGAAACCGGAAGTGGCAAACCGGAAGTTACCTCCTTAAAACCGGAAGTGACATTAAAACACTTTTCTCCTTGACATTTTGGGCTTTAAAGTGTTGTTGTATCCGTTTTGGGGACTTTTGATCCCGTTTTGACACATTTTCTGCCTCCCTAAGCCTTTGGCCAAAGATGTGAACATTTTAAGTGCAAAACCCCCAAAATATGCAAAATTTAATTTTGGGACCATTTTACCTGTGTTTGCTTCCTTTTACCAAGAAATGACCAGAGAGATGAAAAATGACTGGATTTCAGTCTTAGGCTCGGTTCACACTTGTGCGATGCGGGAACGCTGCCAATATGCAGCGTGTTACCGCATCGCATCCACACATCTGGCAGTTCCCACTGCCATATGCGATACGCAGGGGGTGTCAATTAAACGTTAACGACACCCCTAGTTTGATTGCATTTTGCAGTGCGATCTGCAAGTACACACAGAATCGCATCGCACAAGTGTGAACCACTGTGCGATTTGATATTGATGCGGCTCAAAAAATGCCTCCTGTGCGTCTTTGGTGCGGATGCAGTGCGAATTCAGCCATACAAAGTGTATGGCTGAAATTCGCACCGCACATGAGATCGCATGTAATGAAGGAGCAGTGCGCTCCAAATTAAATGCGATCTCCGCAGCCGCACAAGTGTGAACCGGCACATAAAAAGCTTTGAAATTACCTGGGAAACTGGCATTGTCTGAAACCGGAAGTGGCAAACCGGAAGTGACCTCCTTAAAACCGGAAGTGACATTAAAACACTTTTCTCCTTGACATTTTGGGCTTTAAAGTGTTGTTGTATCCGTTTTGGGGACTTTTGATCCAGTTTTGACACATGTTCTGCCTCCCTAAGCTTTTGGCCAAAGATGTGAACATTTTAAGGGCAAAACCCCCAAAATATGCAACATTTTATTTTGGGACCATTTTACCTGTGTTTGCTTCCTTTTACCAAGAAATGACCAGAGAGATGAAAAATGACTGGATTTCAGTCTTAGGCTCGGTTCCCACTTGTGCGATGCGGGAACGCTGCGAATATGCAGCGTGTTACCGCATCGCATCCACACATCTGGCAGTTCCCACTGCCATATGCGATACGCAGGGGGTGTCAATTAAACGTTAACGACACCCCCAGTTTGATTGCATTTTGCAGTGCGATCTGAGAGTACGCACAGAATCGCATCGCACAGTGTGAACCACTGTGCGATTTGATTTTGATGCGGCTCAAAAAATGCCTCCTGTGCGTCTTTGGTGCGGATGCAGTGCGAATTCAGCCATACAAAGTGTATGGCTGAAATTCGCACCACACATGAGATCGCATGTAATGAAGGAGCAGTGCGCTCCAAATTAAATGCGATCTCCACAGCCGCACGAGTGTGAACGGGCACTTAAAAAGCTTTGAAATTACCTGGGAAACTGGCATTGTCTGAAACCGGAAATGGCAAACCGGAAGTGACCTCCTTAAAACCGGAAGTGACATTAAAACACTTTTCTCCTTGACATTTTGGGCTTTAAAGTGTTGTTGTATCCGTTTTGGGGACTTTTGATCCCGTTTTGACACATTTTCTGCCTCCCTAAGCTTTTGGCCAAAGATGTGAACATTTTAAGGGCAAAACCCCCAAAATATGCAAAATTTAATTTTGGGACCATTTTACCTGTGTTTGCTTCCTTTTACCAAGAAATGACCAGAGAGATGAAAAATGACTGGATTTCAGTCTTAGGCTCGGTTCACACTTGTGCGATGCGGGAACGCTGCCAATATGCAGCTTGTTACCGCATCGCATCCACACATCTGGCAGTTCCCCCTGCCATATGCGATACGCAGGGGGTGTCAATTAAACGTTAACGACACCCCCAGTTTGATTGCATATCGCAGTGCGATCTGCAAGTACGCACAGAATCGCATCGCACAAGTGTGAACCACTGTGCGATTTGATTTTGATGCGGCTCAAAAAATGCCTCCTGTGCGTCTTTGGTGCGGATGCAGTGCGAATTCAGCCATACAAAGTGTATGGCTGAAATTCGCACCGCACATGAGATCGCATGTAATGAAGGAGCAGTGCGCTCCGAATTAAATGCGATCTCCGCAGCCGCACAAGTGTGAACCAGCACTTAAAAAGCTTTGAAATTACCTGGGAAACTGGCATTGTCTGAAACCGGAAGTGGCAAACCGGAAGTGACCTCCTTAAAACCGGAAGTGGCATTAAAACACTTTTCTCCTTGACATTTTGGGCTTTAAAGTGTTGTTGTTTCCGTTTTGGGGACTTTTGATCCCGTTTTGACACATGTTCTGCCTCCCTAAGCTTTTGGCCAAAGATGTGAACATTTTAAGGGCAAAACCCCCAAAATATGCAAAATTTTATTTTGGGACCATTTTACCTGTGTTTGCTTCCTTTTACCAAGAAATGACCAGAGAGATGAAAAATGACTGGATTTCAGTCTTAGGCTCGTTACCCACTTGTGCGATGCGGGAACGCTGCCAATATGCAGCGTGTTACCGCATCGCATCCACACATCTGGCAGTTCCCACTGCCATATGCGATACGCAGGGGGTGTCAATTAAACGTTAACGACACCCCCAGTTTGATTGCATTTTGCAGTGCGATCTGCAAGTACGCACAGAATCGCATCGCACAAGTGTGAACCACTGTGCGATTTGATATTGATGCGGCTCAAAAAATGCCTCCTGTGCGTCTTTGGTGCGGATGCAATGCGAATTTAGCCATAGAAAGTGTATGGCTGAAATTCGCACCGCACATGAGATCACATGTAACGAAGGAGCAGTGTGCTCCGAATTAAATGCGATCTCCGCAGCCGCACGAGTGTGAACGGGCACTTTAAAAGCTTTGAAATTACCTGGGAAACTGGCATTGTCTGAAACCGGAAGTGGCAAACCGGAAGTTACCTCCTTAAAACCGGAAGTGACATTAAAACACTTTTCTCCTTGACATTTTGGGCTTTAAAGTGTTGTTGTATCCGTTTTGGGGACTTTTGATCCCGTTTTGACACATTTTCTGCCTCCCTAAGCTTTTGGCCAAAGATGTGAACATTTTAAGGGCAAAACCCCCAAAATATGCAAAATTTAATTTTGGGACCATTTTACCTGTGTTTGCTTCCTTTTACCAAGAAATGACCAGAGAGATGAAAAATGACTGGATTTCAGTCTTAGGCTCGGTTCACACTTGTGCGATGCGGGAACGCTGCCAATATGCAGCTTGTTACCGCATCGCATCCACACATCTGGCAGTTCCCCCTGCCATATGCGATACGCAGGGGGTGTCAATTAAACGTTAACGACACCCCCAGTTTGATTGCATATCGCAGTGCGATCTGCAAGTACGCACAGAATCGCATCGCACAAGTGTGAACCACTGTGCGATTTGATTTTGATGCGGCTCAAAAAATGCCTCCTGTGCGTCTTTGGTGCGGATGCAGTGCGAATTCAGCCATACAAAGTGTATGGCTGAAATTCGCACCGCACATGAGATCGCATGTAATGAAGGAGCAGTGCGCTCCAAATTAAATGCGATCTCCGCAGCCGCACAAGTGTGAACCGGCACATAAAAAGCTTTGAAATTACCTGGGAAACTGGCATTGTCTGAAACCGGAAGTGGCAAACCGGAAGTGACCTCCTTAAAACCGGAAGTGGCATTAAAACACTTTTCTCCTTGACATTTTGGGCTTTAAAGTGTTGTTGTATCCGTTTTGGGGACTTTTGATCCCGTTTTGACACATTTTCTGCCTCCCTAAGCCTTTGGCCAAAGATGTGAACATTTTAAGGGCAAAACCCCCAAAATATGCAAAATTTAATTTTGGGACCATTTTACCTGTGTTTGCTTCCTTTTACCAAGAAATGACCAGAGAGATGAAAAATGACTGGATTTCAGTCTTAGGCTCGGTTCACACTTGTGCGATGCGGGAACGCTGCCAATATGCAGCGTGTTACCGCATCGCATCCACACATCTGGCAGTTCCCACTGCCATATGCGATACGCAGGGGGTGTCAATTAAACGTTAACGACACCCCCAGTTTGATTGCATATCGCAGTGCGATCTGCAAGTACGCACAGAATCGCATCGCACAAGTGTGAACCACTGTGCGATTTGATTTTGATGCGACTCAAAAAATGCCTCCTGTGCGTCTTTGGTGCGGATGCAGTGCGAATTTAGCCATAGAAAGTGTATGGCTGAAATTCGCACCGCACATGAGATCGCATGTAACGAAGGAGCAGTGTGCTCCGATTTAAATGCGATCTCCGCAGCCGCACGAGTGTGAACGGGCACTTTAAAAGCTTTGAAATTACCTGGGAAACTGGCATTGTCTGAAACCGGAAGTGGCAAACCGGAAGTTACCTCCTTAAAACCGGAAGTGACATTAAAACACTTTTCTCCTTGACATTTTGGGCTTTAAAGTGTTGTTGTATCCGTTTTGGGGACTTTTGATCCCGTTTTGACACATTTTCTGCCTCCCTAAGCCTTTGGCCAAAGATGTGAACATTTTAAGTGCAAAACCCCCAAAATATGCAAAATTTAATTTTGGGACCATTTTACCTGTGTTTGCTTCCTTTTACCAAGAAATGACCAGAGATGAAAAATGACTGGATTTCAGTCTTAGGCTCGGTTCCCACTTGTGCGATGCGGGAACGCTGCGAATATGCAGCGTGTTACCGCATCGCATCCACACATCTGGCAGTTCCCACTGCCATATGCGATACGCAGGGGGTGTCAATTAAACGTTAACGACACCCCCAGTTTGATTGCATTTTGCAGTGCGATCTGAGAGTACGCACAGAATCGCATCGCACAAGTGTGAACCACTGTGCGATTTGATTTTGATGCGGCTCAAAAAATGCCTCCTGTGCGTCTTTGGTGCGGATGCAGTGCGAATTCAGCCATACAAAGTGTATGGCTGAAATTAGCACCGCACATGAGATCGCATGTAATGAAGGAGCAGTGCGCTCCGAATTAAATGCGATCTCCGCAGCCGCACGAGTGTGAACGGGCACTTAAAAAGCTTTGAAATTACCTGGGAAACTGGCATTGTCTGAAACCGGAAATGGCAAACCGGAAGTGACCTCCTTAAAACCGGAAGTGACATTAAAACACTTTTCTCCTTGACATTTTGGGCTTTAAAGTGTTGTTGTATCCGTTTTGGGGACTTTTGATCCCGTTTTGACACATTTTCTGCCTCCCTAAGCTTTTGGCCAAAGATGTGAATATTTTAAGGGCAAAACCACCAAAATATGCAAAATTTAATTTTGGGACCATTTTACCTGTGTTTGCTTCCTTTTACCAAGAAATGACCAGAGAGATGAAAAATGACTGGATTTCAGTCTTAGGCTCGGTTCACACTTGTGCGATGCGGGAACGCTGCCAATATGCAGCGTGTTACCGCATCGCATCCACACATCTGGCAGTTCCCCCTGCCATATGCGATACGCAGGGGGTGTCAATTAAACGTTAACGACACCCCCAGTTTGATTGCATATCGCAGTGCGATCTGCAAGTACGCACAGAATCGCATCGCACAAGTGTGAACCACTGTGCGATTTGATTTTGATGCGGCTCAAAAAATGCCTCCTGTGCGTCTTTGGTGCGGATGCAGTGCGAATTCAGCCATACAAAGTGTATGGCTGAAATTCGCACCGCACATGAGATCGCATGTAATGAAGGAGCAGTGCGCTCCGAATTAAATGCGATCTCCGCAGCCGCACAAGTGTGAACCAGCACTTAAAAAGCTTTGAAATTACCTGGGAAACTGGCATTGTCTGAAACCGGAAGTGGCAAACCGGAAGTGACCTCCTTAAAACCGGAAGTGGCATTAAAACACTTTTCTCCTTGACATTTTGGGCTTTAAAGTGTTGTTGTATCCGTTTTGGGGACTTTTGATCCCGTTTTGACACATTTTCTGCCTCCCTAAGCCTTTGGCCAAAGATGTGAACATTTTAAGGGCAAAACCCCCAAAATATGCAAAATTTAATTTTGGGACCATTTTACCTGTGTTTGCTTCCTTTTACCAAGAAATGACCAGAGAGATGAAAAATGACTGGATTTCAGTCTTAGGCTCGGTTCACACTTGTGCGATGCGGGAACGCTGCCAATATGCAGCGTGTTACCGCATCGCATCCACACATCTGGCAGTTCCCACTGCCATATGCGATACGCAGGGGGTGTCAATTAAACGTTAACGACACCCCCAGTTTGATTGCATTTTGCAGTGCGATCTGAGAGTACGCACAGAATCGCATCGCACAGTGTGAACCACTGTGCGATTTGATTTTGATGCGGCTCAAAAAATGCCTCCTGTGCGTCTTTGGTGCGGATGCAGTGCGAATTCAGCCATACAAAGTGTATGGCTGAAATTCGCACCACACATGAGATCGCATGTAATGAAGGAGCAGTGCGCTCCAAATTAAATGCGATCTCCGCAGCCGCACGAGTGTGAACGGGCACTTAAAAAGCTTTGAAATTACCTGGGAAACTGGCATTGTCTGAAACCGGAAATGGCAAACCGGAAGTGACCTCCTTAAAACCGGAAGTGACATTAAAACACTTTTCTCCTTGACATTTTGGGCTTTAAAGTGTTGTTGTATCCGTTTTGGGGACTTTTGATCCCGTTTTGACACATTTTCTGCCTCCCTAAGCTTTTGGCCAAAGATGTGAACATTTTAAGGGCAAAACCCCCAAAATATGCAAAATTTAATTTTGGGACCATTTTACCTGTGTTTGCTTCCTTTTACCAAGAAATGACCAGAGAGATGAAAAATGACTGGATTTCAGTCTTAGGCTCGGTTCACACTTGTGCGATGCGGGAACGCTGCCAATATGCAGCTTGTTACCGCATCGCATCCACACATCTGGCAGTTCCCCCTGCCATATGCGATACGCAGGGGGTGTCAATTAAACGTTAACGACACCCCCAGTTTGATTGCATATCGCAGTGCGATCTGCAAGTACGCACAGAATCGCATCGCACAAGTGTGAACCACTGTGCGATTTGATTTTGATGCGGCTCAAAAAATGCCTCCTGTGCGTCTTTGGTGCGGATGCAGTGCGAATTCAGCCATACAAAGTGTATGGCTGAAATTCGCACCGCACATGAGATCGCATGTAATGAAGGAGCAGTGCGCTCCGAATTAAATGCGATCTCCGCAGCCGCACAAGTGTGAACCAGCACTTAAAAAGCTTTGAAATTACCTGGGAAACTGGCATTGTCTGAAACCGGAAGTGGCAAACCGGAAGTGACCTCCTTAAAACCGGAAGTGGCATTAAAACACTTTTCTCCTTGACATTTTGGGCTTTAAAGTGTTGTTGTTTCCGTTTTGGGGACTTTTGATCCCGTTTTGACACATGTTCTGCCTCCCTAAGCTTTTGGCCAAAGATGTGAACATTTTAAGGGCAAAACCCCCAAAATATGCAAAATTTTATTTTGGGACCATTTTACCTGTGTTTGCTTCCTTTTACCAAGAAATGACCAGAGAGATGAAAAATGACTGGATTTCAGTCTTAGGCTCGTTACCCACTTGTGCGATGCGGGAACGCTGCCAATATGCAGCGTGTTACCGCATCGCATCCACACATCTGGCAGTTCCCACTGCCATATGCGATACGCAGGGGGTGTCAATTAAACGTTAACGACACCCCCAGTTTGATTGCATTTTGCAGTGCGATCTGCAAGTACGCACAGAATCGCATCGCACAAGTGTGAACCACTGTGCGATTTGATATTGATGCGGCTCAAAAAATGCCTCCTGTGCGTCTTTGGTGCGGATGCAATGCGAATTTAGCCATAGAAAGTGTATGGCTGAAATTCGCACCGCACATGAGATCACATGTAACGAAGGAGCAGTGTGCTCCGAATTAAATGCGATCTCCGCAGCCGCACGAGTGTGAACGGGCACTTTAAAAGCTTTGAAATTACCTGGGAAACTGGCATTGTCTGAAACCGGAAGTGGCAAACCGGAAGTTACCTCCTTAAAACCGGAAGTGACATTAAAACACTTTTCTCCTTGACATTTTGGGCTTTAAAGTGTTGTTGTATCCGTTTTGGGGACTTTTGATCCCGTTTTGACACATTTTCTGCCTCCCTAAGCTTTTGGCCAAAGATGTGAACATTTTAAGGGCAAAACCCCCAAAATATGCAAAATTTAATTTTGGGACCATTTTACCTGTGTTTGCTTCCTTTTACCAAGAAATGACCAGAGAGATGAAAAATGACTGGATTTCAGTCTTAGGCTCGGTTCACACTTGTGCGATGCGGGAACGCTGCCAATATGCAGCTTGTTACCGCATCGCATCCACACATCTGGCAGTTCCCCCTGCCATATGCGATACGCAGGGGGTGTCAATTAAACGTTAACGACACCCCCAGTTTGATTGCATATCGCAGTGCGATCTGCAAGTACGCACAGAATCGCATCGCACAAGTGTGAACCACTGTGCGATTTGATTTTGATGCGGCTCAAAAAATGCCTCCTGTGCGTCTTTGGTGCGGATGCAGTGCGAATTCAGCCATACAAAGTGTATGGCTGAAATTCGCACCGCACATGAGATCGCATGTAATGAAGGAGCAGTGCGCTCCGAATTAAATGCGATCTCCGCAGCCGCACAAGTGTGAACCGGCACATAAAAAGCTTTGAAATTACCTGGGAAACTGGCATTGTCTGAAACCGGAAGTGGCAAACCGGAAGTGACCTCCTTAAAACCGGAAGTGGCATTAAAACACTTTTCTCCTTGACATTTTGGGCTTTAAAGTGTTGTTGTATCCGTTTTGGGGACTTTTGATCCCGTTTTGACACATTTTCTGCCTCCCTAAGCCTTTGGCCAAAGATGTGAACATTTTAAGGGCAAAACCCCCAAAATATGCAAAATTTAATTTTGGGACCATTTTACCTGTGTTTGCTTCCTTTTACCAAGAAATGACCAGAGAGATGAAAAATGACTGGATTTCAGTCTTAGGCTCGGTTCACACTTGTGCGATGCGGGAACGCTGCCAATATGCAGCGTGTTACCGCATCGCATCCACACATCTGGCAGTTCCCACTGCCATATGCGATACGCAGGGGGTGTCAATTAAAAGTTAACGACACCCCCAGTTTGATTGCATATCGCAGTGCGATCTGCAAGTAAGCACAGAATCGGATCGCACAAGTGTGAGCCACTGTGCGATTTGATTTTGATGCGACTCAAAAAATGCCTCCTGTGCGTCTTTGGTGCGGATGCAGTGCGAATTTAGCCATACAAAGTGTATGGCTGAAATTCGCACCGCACATGAGATCGCATGTAATGAAGGAGCAGTGCGCTCCGAATTAAATGCGATCTCCGCAGCCGCATGAGTGTGAACGGGCACTTAAAAAGCTTTGAAATTACCTGGGAAACTGGCATTGTCTGAAACCGGAAATGGCAAACCGGAAGTGACCTCCTTAAAACCGGAAGTGACATTAAAACACTTTTCTCCTTGACATTTTGGGCTTTAAAGTGTTGTTGTTTCCGTTTTGGGGACTTTTGATCCCGTTTTGACACATGTTCTGCCTCCCTAAGCTTTTGGCCAAAGATGTGAACATTTTAAGGGCAAAACCCCCAAAATATGCAAAATTTTATTTTGGGACCATTTTACCTGTGTTTGCTTCCTTATACCAAGAAATGACCAGAGAGATGAAAAATGACTGGATTTCAGTCTTAGGCTCGGTTCCCACTTGTGCGATGCGGGAACGCTGCGAATATGCAGCGTGTTACCGCATCGCATCCACACATCTGGCAGTTCCCACTGCCATATGCGATACGCAGGGGGTGTCAATTAAACGTTAACGACACCCCCAGTTTGATTGCATTTTGCAGTGCGATCTGCAAGTACGCACAGAATCGCATCGCACAAGTGTGAACCACTGTGCGATTTGATATTGATGCGGCTCAAAAAATGCCTCCTGTGCGTCTTTGGTGCGGATGCAGTGCGAATTCAGCCATAGAAAGTGTATGGCTGAAATTCGCACCGCACATGAGATCGCATGTAACGAAGGAGCAGTGTGCTCCGAATTAAATGCGATCCCCGCAGCCGCACGAGTGTGAACGGGCACTTTAAAAGCTTTGAAATTACCTGGGAAACTGGCATTGTCGGAAACCGGAAGTGGCAAACCGGAAGTGACCTCCTTAAAAACCGGAAGTGACATTAAAACACTTTTCTCCTTGACATTTTGGGCTTTAAAGTGTTGTTGTATCCGTTTTGGGGACTTTTGATCCCGTTTTGACACATTTTCTGCCTCCCTAAGCCTTTGGCCAAAGATGTGAACATTTTAAGTGCAAAACCCCCAAAATATGCAAAATTTAATTTTGGGACCATTTTACCTGTGTTTGCTTCCTTTTACCAAGAAATGACCAGAGAGATGAAAAATGACTGGATTTCAGTCTTAGGCTCGGTTCACACTTGTGCGATGCGGGAACGCTGCCAATATGCAGCTTGTTACCGCATCGCATCCACACATCTGGCAGTTCCCCCTGCCATATGCGATACGCAGGGGGTGTCAATTAAACGTTAACGACACCCCCAGTTTGATTGCATATCGCAGTGCGATCTGCAAGTACGCACAGAATCGCATCGCACAAGTGTGAACCACTGTGCGATTTGATTTTGATGCGGCTCAAAAAATGCCTCCTGTGCATCTTTGGTGCGGATGCAGTGCGAATTCAGCCATACAAAGTGTATGGCTGAAATTCGCACCGCACATGAGATCGCATGTAATGAAGGAGCAGTGCGCTCCGAATTAAATGCGATCTCCGCAGCCGCACAAGTGTGAACCAGCACTTAAAAAGCTTTGAAATTACCTGGGAAACTGGCATTGTCTGAAACCGGAAGTGGCAAACCGGAAGTGACCTCCTTAAAACCGGAAGTGGCATTAAAACACTTTTCTCCTTGACATTTTGGGCTTTAAAGTGTTGTTGTATCCGTTTTGGGGACTTTTGATCCCGTTTTGACACATTTTCTGCCTCCCTAAGCCTTTGGCCAAAGATGTGAACATTTTAAGGGCAAAACCCCCAAAATATGCAAAATTTAATTTTGGGACCATTTTACCTGTGTTTGCTTCCTTTTACCAAGAAATGACCAGAGAGATGAAAAATGACTGGATTTCAGTCTTAGGCTCGGTTCACACTTGTGCGATGCGGGAACGCTGCCAATATGCAGCGTGTTACCGCATCGCATCCACACATCTGGCAGTTCCCACTGCCATATGCGATACGCAGGGGGTGTCAATTAAACGTTAACGACACCCCCAGTTTGATTGCATATCGCAGTGCGATCTGCAAGTACGCACAGAATCGCATCGCACAAGTGTGAACCACTGTGCGATTTGATTTTGATGCGACTCAAAAAATGCCTCCTGTGCGTCTTTGGTGCGGATGCAATGCGAATTTAGCCATAGAAAGTGTATGGCTGAAATTCGCACCGCACATGAGATCACATGTAACGAAGGAGCAGTGTGCTCCGAATTAAATGCGATCTCCGCAGCCGCACGAGTGTGAACGGGCACTTTAAAAGCTTTGAAATTACCTGGGAAACTGGCATTGTCTGAAACCGGAAGTGGCAAACCGGAAGTTACCTCCTTAAAACCGGAAGTGACATTAAAACACTTTTCTCCTTGACATTTTGGGCTTTAAAGTGTTGTTGTATCCGTTTTGGGGACTTTTGATCCCGTTTTGACACATTTTCTGCCTCCCTAAGCCTTTGGCCAAAGATGTGAACATTTTAAGTGCAAAACCCCCAAAATATGCAAAATTTAATTTTGGGACCATTTTACCTGTGTTTGCTTCCTTTTACCAAGAAATGACCAGAGAGATGAAAAATGACTGGATTTCAGTCTTAGGCTCGGTTCACACTTGTGCGATGCGGGAACGCTGCCAATATGCAGCGTGTTACCGCATCGCATCCACACATCTGGCAGTTCCCACTGCCATATGCGATACGCAGGGGGTGTCAATTAAACGTTAACGACACCCCTAGTTTGATTGCATTTTGCAGTGCGATCTGCAAGTACACACAGAATCGCATCGCACAAGTGTGAACCACTGTGCGATTTGATATTGATGCGGCTCAAAAAATGCCTCCTGTGCGTCTTTGGTGCGGATGCAGTGCGAATTCAGCCATACAAAGTGTATGGCTGAAATTCGCACCGCACATGAGATCGCATGTAATGAAGGAGCAGTGCGCTCCAAATTAAATGCGATCTCCGCAGCCGCACAAGTGTGAACCGGCACATAAAAAGCTTTGAAATTACCTGGGAAACTGGCATTGTCTGAAACCGGAAGTGGCAAACCGGAAGTGACCTCCTTAAAACCGGAAGTGACATTAAAACACTTTTCTCCTTGACATTTTGGGCTTTAAAGTGTTGTTGTATCCGTTTTGGGGACTTTTGATCCAGTTTTGACACATGTTCTGCCTCCCTAAGCTTTTGGCCAAAGATGTGAACATTTTAAGGGCAAAACCCCCAAAATATGCAACATTTTATTTTGGGACCATTTTACCTGTGTTTGCTTCCTTTTACCAAGAAATGACCAGAGAGATGAAAAATGACTGGATTTCAGTCTTAGGCTCGGTTCCCACTTGTGCGATGCGGGAACGCTGCGAATATGCAGCGTGTTACCGCATCGCATCCACACATCTGGCAGTTCCCACTGCCATATGCGATACGCAGGGGGTGTCAATTAAACGTTAACGACACCCCCAGTTTGATTGCATTTTGCAGTGCGATCTGAGAGTACGCACAGAATCGCATCGCACAGTGTGAACCACTGTGCGATTTGATTTTGATGCGGCTCAAAAAATGCCTCCTGTGCGTCTTTGGTGCGGATGCAGTGCGAATTCAGCCATACAAAGTGTATGGCTGAAATTCGCACCACACATGAGATCGCATGTAATGAAGGAGCAGTGCGCTCCAAATTAAATGCGATCTCCACAGCCGCACGAGTGTGAACGGGCACTTAAAAAGCTTTGAAATTACCTGGGAAACTGGCATTGTCTGAAACCGGAAATGGCAAACCGGAAGTGACCTCCTTAAAACCGGAAGTGACATTAAAACACTTTTCTCCTTGACATTTTGGGCTTTAAAGTGTTGTTGTATCCGTTTTGGGGACTTTTGATCCCGTTTTGACACATTTTCTGCCTCCCTAAGCTTTTGGCCAAAGATGTGAACATTTTAAGGGCAAAACCCCCAAAATATGCAAAATTTAATTTTGGGACCATTTTACCTGTGTTTGCTTCCTTTTACCAAGAAATGACCAGAGAGATGAAAAATGACTGGATTTCAGTCTTAGGCTCGGTTCACACTTGTGCGATGCGGGAACGCTGCCAATATGCAGCTTGTTACCGCATCGCATCCACACATCTGGCAGTTCCCCCTGCCATATGCGATACGCAGGGGGTGTCAATTAAACGTTAACGACACCCCCAGTTTGATTGCATATCGCAGTGCGATCTGCAAGTACGCACAGAATCGCATCGCACAAGTGTGAACCACTGTGCGATTTGATTTTGATGCGGCTCAAAAAATGCCTCCTGTGCGTCTTTGGTGCGGATGCAGTGCGAATTCAGCCATACAAAGTGTATGGCTGAAATTCGCACCGCACATGAGATCGCATGTAATGAAGGAGCAGTGCGCTCCGAATTAAATGCGATCTCCGCAGCCGCACAAGTGTGAACCAGCACTTAAAAAGCTTTGAAATTACCTGGGAAACTGGCATTGTCTGAAACCGGAAGTGGCAAACCGGAAGTGACCTCCTTAAAACCGGAAGTGGCATTAAAACACTTTTCTCCTTGACATTTTGGGCTTTAAAGTGTTGTTGTTTCCGTTTTGGGGACTTTTGATCCCGTTTTGACACATGTTCTGCCTCCCTAAGCTTTTGGCCAAAGATGTGAACATTTTAAGGGCAAAACCCCCAAAATATGCAAAATTTTATTTTGGGACCATTTTACCTGTGTTTGCTTCCTTTTACCAAGAAATGACCAGAGAGATGAAAAATGACTGGATTTCAGTCTTAGGCTCGTTACCCACTTGTGCGATGCGGGAACGCTGCCAATATGCAGCGTGTTACCGCATCGCATCCACACATCTGGCAGTTCCCACTGCCATATGCGATACGCAGGGGGTGTCAATTAAACGTTAACGACACCCCCAGTTTGATTGCATTTTGCAGTGCGATCTGCAAGTACGCACAGAATCGCATCGCACAAGTGTGAACCACTGTGCGATTTGATATTGATGCGGCTCAAAAAATGCCTCCTGTGCGTCTTTGGTGCGGATGCAATGCGAATTTAGCCATAGAAAGTGTATGGCTGAAATTCGCACCGCACATGAGATCACATGTAACGAAGGAGCAGTGTGCTCCGAATTAAATGCGATCTCCGCAGCCGCACGAGTGTGAACGGGCACTTTAAAAGCTTTGAAATTACCTGGGAAACTGGCATTGTCTGAAACCGGAAGTGGCAAACCGGAAGTTACCTCCTTAAAACCGGAAGTGACATTAAAACACTTTTCTCCTTGACATTTTGGGCTTTAAAGTGTTGTTGTATCCGTTTTGGGGACTTTTGATCCCGTTTTGACACATTTTCTGCCTCCCTAAGCTTTTGGCCAAAGATGTGAACATTTTAAGGGCAAAACCCCCAAAATATGCAAAATTTAATTTTGGGACCATTTTACCTGTGTTTGCTTCCTTTTACCAAGAAATGACCAGAGAGATGAAAAATGACTGGATTTCAGTCTTAGGCTCGGTTCACACTTGTGCGATGCGGGAACGCTGCCAATATGCAGCTTGTTACCGCATCGCATCCACACATCTGGCAGTTCCCCCTGCCATATGCGATACGCAGGGGGTGTCAATTAAACGTTAACGACACCCCCAGTTTGATTGCATATCGCAGTGCGATCTGCAAGTACGCACAGAATCGCATCGCACAAGTGTGAACCACTGTGCGATTTGATTTTGATGCGGCTCAAAAAATGCCTCCTGTGCGTCTTTGGTGCGGATGCAGTGCGAATTCAGCCATACAAAGTGTATGGCTGAAATTCGCACCGCACATGAGATCGCATGTAATGAAGGAGCAGTGCGCTCCAAATTAAATGCGATCTCCGCAGCCGCACAAGTGTGAACCGGCACATAAAAAGCTTTGAAATTACCTGGGAAACTGGCATTGTCTGAAACCGGAAGTGGCAAACCGGAAGTGACCTCCTTAAAACCGGAAGTGGCATTAAAACACTTTTCTCCTTGACATTTTGGGCTTTAAAGTGTTGTTGTATCCGTTTTGGGGACTTTTGATCCCGTTTTGACACATTTTCTGCCTCCCTAAGCCTTTGGCCAAAGATGTGAACATTTTAAGGGCAAAACCCCCAAAATATGCAAAATTTAATTTTGGGACCATTTTACCTGTGTTTGCTTCCTTTTACCAAGAAATGACCAGAGAGATGAAAAATGACTGGATTTCAGTCTTAGGCTCGGTTCACACTTGTGCGATGCGGGAACGCTGCCAATATGCAGCGTGTTACCGCATCGCATCCACACATCTGGCAGTTCCCACTGCCATATGCGATACGCAGGGGGTGTCAATTAAACGTTAACGACACCCCCAGTTTGATTGCATATCGCAGTGCGATCTGCAAGTACGCACAGAATCGCATCGCACAAGTGTGAACCACTGTGCGATTTGATTTTGATGCGACTCAAAAAATGCCTCCTGTGCGTCTTTGGTGCGGATGCAGTGCGAATTTAGCCATAGAAAGTGTATGGCTGAAATTCGCACCGCACATGAGATCGCATGTAACGAAGGAGCAGTGTGCTCCGATTTAAATGCGATCTCCGCAGCCGCACGAGTGTGAACGGGCACTTTAAAAGCTTTGAAATTACCTGGGAAACTGGCATTGTCTGAAACCGGAAGTGGCAAACCGGAAGTTACCTCCTTAAAACCGGAAGTGACATTAAAACACTTTTCTCCTTGACATTTTGGGCTTTAAAGTGTTGTTGTATCCGTTTTGGGGACTTTTGATCCCGTTTTGACACATTTTCTGCCTCCCTAAGCCTTTGGCCAAAGATGTGAACATTTTAAGTGCAAAACCCCCAAAATATGCAAAATTTAATTTTGGGACCATTTTACCTGTGTTTGCTTCCTTTTACCAAGAAATGACCAGAGATGAAAAATGACTGGATTTCAGTCTTAGGCTCGGTTCCCACTTGTGCGATGCGGGAACGCTGCGAATATGCAGCGTGTTACCGCATCGCATCCACACATCTGGCAGTTCCCACTGCCATATGCGATACGCAGGGGGTGTCAATTAAACGTTAACGACACCCCCAGTTTGATTGCATTTTGCAGTGCGATCTGAGAGTACGCACAGAATCGCATCGCACAAGTGTGAACCACTGTGCGATTTGATTTTGATGCGGCTCAAAAAATGCCTCCTGTGCGTCTTTGGTGCGGATGCAGTGCGAATTCAGCCATACAAAGTGTATGGCTGAAATTAGCACCGCACATGAGATCGCATGTAATGAAGGAGCAGTGCGCTCCGAATTAAATGCGATCTCCGCAGCCGCACGAGTGTGAACGGGCACTTAAAAAGCTTTGAAATTACCTGGGAAACTGGCATTGTCTGAAACCGGAAATGGCAAACCGGAAGTGACCTCCTTAAAACCGGAAGTGACATTAAAACACTTTTCTCCTTGACATTTTGGGCTTTAAAGTGTTGTTGTATCCGTTTTGGGGACTTTTGATCCCGTTTTGACACATTTTCTGCCTCCCTAAGCTTTTGGCCAAAGATGTGAATATTTTAAGGGCAAAACCACCAAAATATGCAAAATTTAATTTTGGGACCATTTTACCTGTGTTTGCTTCCTTTTACCAAGAAATGACCAGAGAGATGAAAAATGACTGGATTTCAGTCTTAGGCTCGGTTCACACTTGTGCGATGCGGGAACGCTGCCAATATGCAGCGTGTTACCGCATCGCATCCACACATCTGGCAGTTCCCCCTGCCATATGCGATACGCAGGGGGTGTCAATTAAACGTTAACGACACCCCCAGTTTGATTGCATATCGCAGTGCGATCTGCAAGTACGCACAGAATCGCATCGCACAAGTGTGAACCACTGTGCGATTTGATTTTGATGCGGCTCAAAAAATGCCTCCTGTGCGTCTTTGGTGCGGATGCAGTGCGAATTCAGCCATACAAAGTGTATGGCTGAAATTCGCACCGCACATGAGATCGCATGTAATGAAGGAGCAGTGCGCTCCGAATTAAATGCGATCTCCGCAGCCGCACAAGTGTGAACCAGCACTTAAAAAGCTTTGAAATTACCTGGGAAACTGGCATTGTCTGAAACCGGAAGTGGCAAACCGGAAGTGACCTCCTTAAAACCGGAAGTGGCATTAAAACACTTTTCTCCTTGACATTTTGGGCTTTAAAGTGTTGTTGTATCCGTTTTGGGGACTTTTGATCCCGTTTTGACACATTTTCTGCCTCCCTAAGCCTTTGGCCAAAGATGTGAACATTTTAAGGGCAAAACCCCCAAAATATGCAAAATTTAATTTTGGGACCATTTTACCTGTGTTTGCTTCCTTTTACCAAGAAATGACCAGAGAGATGAAAAATGACTGGATTTCAGTCTTAGGCTCGGTTCACACTTGTGCGATGCGGGAACGCTGCCAATATGCAGCGTGTTACCGCATCGCATCCACACATCTGGCAGTTCCCACTGCCATATGCGATACGCAGGGGGTGTCAATTAAACGTTAACGACACCCCCAGTTTGATTGCATTTTGCAGTGCGATCTGAGAGTACGCACAGAATCGCATCGCACAGTGTGAACCACTGTGCGATTTGATTTTGATGCGGCTCAAAAAATGCCTCCTGTGCGTCTTTGGTGCGGATGCAGTGCGAATTCAGCCATACAAAGTGTATGGCTGAAATTCGCACCACACATGAGATCGCATGTAATGAAGGAGCAGTGCGCTCCAAATTAAATGCGATCTCCGCAGCCGCACGAGTGTGAACGGGCACTTAAAAAGCTTTGAAATTACCTGGGAAACTGGCATTGTCTGAAACCGGAAATGGCAAACCGGAAGTGACCTCCTTAAAACCGGAAGTGACATTAAAACACTTTTCTCCTTGACATTTTGGGCTTTAAAGTGTTGTTGTATCCGTTTTGGGGACTTTTGATCCCGTTTTGACACATTTTCTGCCTCCCTAAGCTTTTGGCCAAAGATGTGAACATTTTAAGGGCAAAACCCCCAAAATATGCAAAATTTAATTTTGGGACCATTTTACCTGTGTTTGCTTCCTTTTACCAAGAAATGACCAGAGAGATGAAAAATGACTGGATTTCAGTCTTAGGCTCGGTTCACACTTGTGCGATGCGGGAACGCTGCCAATATGCAGCTTGTTACCGCATCGCATCCACACATCTGGCAGTTCCCCCTGCCATATGCGATACGCAGGGGGTGTCAATTAAACGTTAACGACACCCCCAGTTTGATTGCATATCGCAGTGCGATCTGCAAGTACGCACAGAATCGCATCGCACAAGTGTGAACCACTGTGCGATTTGATTTTGATGCGGCTCAAAAAATGCCTCCTGTGCGTCTTTGGTGCGGATGCAGTGCGAATTCAGCCATACAAAGTGTATGGCTGAAATTCGCACCGCACATGAGATCGCATGTAATGAAGGAGCAGTGCGCTCCGAATTAAATGCGATCTCCGCAGCCGCACAAGTGTGAACCAGCACTTAAAAAGCTTTGAAATTACCTGGGAAACTGGCATTGTCTGAAACCGGAAGTGGCAAACCGGAAGTGACCTCCTTAAAACCGGAAGTGGCATTAAAACACTTTTCTCCTTGACATTTTGGGCTTTAAAGTGTTGTTGTTTCCGTTTTGGGGACTTTTGATCCCGTTTTGACACATGTTCTGCCTCCCTAAGCTTTTGGCCAAAGATGTGAACATTTTAAGGGCAAAACCCCCAAAATATGCAAAATTTTATTTTGGGACCATTTTACCTGTGTTTGCTTCCTTTTACCAAGAAATGACCAGAGAGATGAAAAATGACTGGATTTCAGTCTTAGGCTCGTTACCCACTTGTGCGATGCGGGAACGCTGCCAATATGCAGCGTGTTACCGCATCGCATCCACACATCTGGCAGTTCCCACTGCCATATGCGATACGCAGGGGGTGTCAATTAAACGTTAACGACACCCCCAGTTTGATTGCATTTTGCAGTGCGATCTGCAAGTACGCACAGAATCGCATCGCACAAGTGTGAACCACTGTGCGATTTGATATTGATGCGGCTCAAAAAATGCCTCCTGTGCGTCTTTGGTGCGGATGCAATGCGAATTTAGCCATAGAAAGTGTATGGCTGAAATTCGCACCGCACATGAGATCACATGTAACGAAGGAGCAGTGTGCTCCGAATTAAATGCGATCTCCGCAGCCGCACGAGTGTGAACGGGCACTTTAAAAGCTTTGAAATTACCTGGGAAACTGGCATTGTCTGAAACCGGAAGTGGCAAACCGGAAGTTACCTCCTTAAAACCGGAAGTGACATTAAAACACTTTTCTCCTTGACATTTTGGGCTTTAAAGTGTTGTTGTATCCGTTTTGGGGACTTTTGATCCCGTTTTGACACATTTTCTGCCTCCCTAAGCTTTTGGCCAAAGATGTGAACATTTTAAGGGCAAAACCCCCAAAATATGCAAAATTTAATTTTGGGACCATTTTACCTGTGTTTGCTTCCTTTTACCAAGAAATGACCAGAGAGATGAAAAATGACTGGATTTCAGTCTTAGGCTCGGTTCACACTTGTGCGATGCGGGAACGCTGCCAATATGCAGCTTGTTACCGCATCGCATCCACACATCTGGCAGTTCCCCCTGCCATATGCGATACGCAGGGGGTGTCAATTAAACGTTAACGACACCCCCAGTTTGATTGCATATCGCAGTGCGATCTGCAAGTACGCACAGAATCGCATCGCACAAGTGTGAACCACTGTGCGATTTGATTTTGATGCGGCTCAAAAAATGCCTCCTGTGCGTCTTTGGTGCGGATGCAGTGCGAATTCAGCCATACAAAGTGTATGGCTGAAATTCGCACCGCACATGAGATCGCATGTAATGAAGGAGCAGTGCGCTCCGAATTAAATGCGATCTCCGCAGCCGCACAAGTGTGAACCAGCACTTAAAAAGCTTTGAAATTACCTGGGAAACTGGCATTGTCTGAAACCGGAAGTGGCAAACCGGAAGTGACCTCCTTAAAACCGGAAGTGGCATTAAAACACTTTTCTCCTTGACATTTTGGGCTTTAAAGTGTTGTTGTTTCCGTTTTGGGGACTTTTGATCCCGTTTTGACACATGTTCTGCCTCCCTAAGCCTTTGGCCAAAGATGTGAACATTTTAAGGGCAAAACCCCCAAAATATGCAACATTTTATTTTGGGACCATTTTACCTGTGTTTGCTTCCTTTTACCAAGAAATGACCAGAGAGATGAAAAATGACTGGATTTCAGTCTTAGGCTCGGTTCCCACTTGTGCGATGCGGGAACGCTGCGAATATGCAGCGTGTTACCGCATCGCATCCACACATCTGGCAGTTCCCACTGCCATATGCGATACGCAGGGGGTGTCAATTAAACGTTAACGACACCCCCAGTTTGATTGCATTTTGCAGTGCGATCTGAGAGTACGCACAGAATCGCATCGCACAAGTGTGAACCACTGTGCGATTTGATTTTGATGCGGCTCAAAAAATGCCTCCTGTGCGTCTTTGGTGCGGATGCAGTGCGAATTCAGCCATACAAAGTGTATGGCTGAAATTCGCACCGCACATGAGATCGCATGTAATGAAGGAGCAGTGCGCTCCGAATTAAATGCGATCTCCGCAGCCGCACGAGTGTGAACCGGCACTTAAAAAGCTTTGAAATTACCTGGGAAACTGGCATTGTCTGAAACCGGAAATGGCAAACCGGAAGTGACCTCCTTAAAACCGGAAGTGACATTAAAACACTTTTCTCCTTGACATTTTGGGCTTTAAAGTGTTGTTGTATCCGTTTTGGGGACTTTTGATCCCGTTTTGACACATTTTCTGCCTCCCTAAGCTTTTGGCCAAAGATGTGAACATTTTAAGGGCAAAACCCCCAAAATATGCAAAATTTAATTTTGGGACCATTTTACCTGTGTTTGCTTCCTTTTACCAAGAAATGACCAGAGAGATGAAAAATGACTGGATTTCAGTCTTAGGCTCGGTTCACACTTGTGCGATGCGGGAACGCTGCCAATATGCAGCTTGTTACCGCATCGCATCCACACATCTGGCAGTTCCCCCTGCCATATGCGATACGCAGGGGGTGTCAATTAAACGTTAACGACACCCCCAGTTTGATTGCATATCGCAGTGCGATCTGCAAGTACGCACAGAATCGCATCGCACAAGTGTGAACCACTGTGCGATTTGATTTTGATGCGGCTCAAAAAATGCCTCCTGTGCGTCTTTGGTGCGGATGCAGTGCGAATTCAGCCATACAAAGTGTATGGCTGAAATTCGCACCGCACATGAGATCGCATGTAATGAAGGAGCAGTGCGCTCCGAATTAAATGCGATCTCCGCAGCCGCACGAGTGTGAACCGGCACTTAAAAAGCTTTGAAATTACCTGGGAAACTGGCATTGTCTGAAACCGGAAATGGCAAACCGGAAGTGACCTCCTTAAAACCGGAAGTGGCATTAAAACACTTTTCTCCTTGACATTTTGGGCTTTAAAGTGTTGTTGTTTCCGTTTTGGGGACTTTTGATCCCGTTTTGACACATGTTCTGCCTCCCTAAGCTTTTGGCCAAAGATGTGAACATTTTAAGGGCAAAACCCCCAAAATATGCAAAATTTTATTTTGGGACCATTTTACCTGTGTTTGCTTCCTTTTACCAAGAAATGACCAGAGAGATGAAAAATGACTGGATTTCAGTCTTAGGCTCGGTTCCCACTTGTGCGATGCGGGAACGCTGCCAATATGCAGCGTGTTACCGCATCGCATCCACACATCTGGCAGTTCCCACTGCCATATGCGATACGCAGGGGGTGTCAATTAAACGTTAACGACACCCCCAGTTTGATTGCATTTTGCAGTGCGATCTGCAAGTACGCACAGAATCGCATCGCACAAGTGTGAACCACTGTGCGATTTGATATTGATGCGGCTCAAAAAATGCCTCCTGTGCGTCTTTGGTGCAGATGCAGTGCGAATTCAGCCATACAAAGTGTATGGCTGAAATTCGCACCGCACATGAGATCGCATGTAATGAAGGAGCAGTGCGCTCCAAATTAAATGCGATCTCCGCAGCCGCACAAGTGTGAACCGGCACATAAAAAGCTTTGAAATTACCTGGGAAACTGGCATTGTCTGAAACCGGAAGTGGCAAACCGGAAGTGACCTCCTTAAAACCGGAAGTGACATTAAAACACTTTTCTCCTTGACATTTTGGGCTTTAAAGTGTTGTTGTATCCGTTTTGGGGACTTTTGATCCCGTTTTGACACATTTTCTGCCTCCCTAAGCCTTTGGCCAAAGATGTGAACATTTTAAGGGCAAAACCCCCAAAATATGCAAAATTTAATTTTGGGACCATTTTACCTGTGTTTGCTTCCTTTTACCAAGAAATGACCAGAGAGATGAAAAATTACTGGATTTCAGTGTTAGGCTCGGTTCACACTTGTGCGATGCGGGAACGCTGCCAATATGCAGCATGTTACCGCATCGCAACCACGCATCTAGCAGTTCCCACTGCCATATGCGATACGCAAGGGGGGTCAATTAAAAGTTAACGACACCCCCAGTTTGATTGCATATCGCAGTGCGATCTGCAAGTAAGCATAGAATCGGATCGCACAAGTGTGAGCCACTGTGCGATTTGATTTTGATGCGACTCAAAAAATGCTTCCTGTGCGTCTTTGGTGCGGATGCAGTGCGAATTCAGCCATACAAAGTGTATGGCTGAAATTCACACCGCACATAAGATCGCATGTAATGAAGGAGCAGTGCGATCCGAATTAAATGCGATCTCCGCAGCCGCACAAGTGTGAACCGGCACTTAAAAAGCTTTGAAATTACCTGGGAAACTGGCATTGTCTGAAACCGGAAGTGGCAAACCGGAAGTGACCTCCTTAAAACCGGAAGTGGCATTAAAACACTTTTCTCCTTGACATTTTGGGCTTTAAAGTGTTGTTGTATCCGTTTTGGGGACTTTTGATCCCGTTTTGACACATTTTCTGCCTCCCTAAGCCTTTGGCCAAAGATGTGAACATTTTAAGGGCAAACCCCCAAAATATGCAAAATTTAATTTTGGGACAATTTTACCTGTGTTTGCTTCCTTTTACCAAGAAATGACCAGAGAGATGAAAAATGACTGGATTTCAGTCTTAGGCTCGGTTCCCACTTGTGCGATGCGGGAACGCTGCGAATATGCAGCATGTTACCGCATCACATCCACACATCTGGCAGTTCCCACTGCCATATGCGATACGCAGGGGGTGTCAATTAAACGTTAACGACACCCCCAGTTTGATTGCATATCGCAGTGCGATCTGCAAGTACGCACAGAATCGCATCGCACAAGTGTGAACCACTGTGCGATTTGATTTTGATGCGACTCAAAAAATGCCTCCTGTGCGTCTTTGGTGCGGATGCAGTGCGAATTTAGCCATAAAAAAGTGTATGGCTGAAATTCGCACCGCACATGAGATCGCATGTAATGAAGGAGCAGTGCGCTCCGAATTAAATGCGATCTCCGCAGCAGCACGAGTGTGAAAGGGCACTTAAAAAGCTTTGAAATTACCTGGGAAACTGGCATTGTCTGAAACCCGGAAGTGGCAAACCGGAAGTGACCTCCTTAAAACCGGAAGTGGCATTAAAACACTTTTCTCCTTGACATTTTGGGCTTTAAAGTGTTGTTGTATCCGTTTTGGGGACTTTTGATCCCGTTTTGACACATTTTCTGCCTCCCTAAGCCTTTGGCCAAAGATGTGAACATTTTAAGGGCAAAACCCCCAAAATATGCAAAATTTAATTTTGGGACCATTTTACCTGCGTTTGCTTCCTTTTACCAAGAAATGACCAGAGAGATGAAAAATTACTGGATTTCAGTGTTAGGCTCGGTTCACACTTGTGCGATGCGGGAACGCTGCCAATATGCAGCGTGTTACCGCATCGCATCCACGCATCTAGCAGTTCCCACTGCCATATGCGATACGCAAGGGGGGTCAATTAAAAGTTAACGACACCCCCAGTTTGATTGCATATCGCAGTGCGATCTGCAAGTAAGCATAGAATCGGATCGCACAAGTGTGAGCCACTGTGCGATTTGATTTTGATGCGACTCAAAAAATGCTTCCTGTGCGTCTTTGGTGCGGATGCAGTGCGAATTCAGCCATACAAAGTGTATGGCTGAAATTCACACCGCACATGAGATCGCATGTAATGAAGGAGCAGTGTGCTCCGAATTAAATGCGATCTCCGCAGCCGCACGAGTGTGAACCGTCACTTAAAAAGCTTTGAAATTACCTGGGAAACTGGCATTGTCTGAAACCGGAAGTGGCAAACCGGAAGTGACCTCCTTAAAACCGGAAGTGACATTAAAACACTTTTCTCCTTGACATTTTGGGCTTTAAAGTGTTGTTGTATCCGTTTTGGGGACTTTTGATCCCGTTTTGACACATTTTCTGCCTCCCTAAGCCTTTGGCCAAAGATGTGAACATTTTAAGGGCAAAACCCCCAAAATATGCAAAATTTAATTTTGGGACCATTTTACCTGTGTTTGCTTCCTTTTACCAAGAAATGACCAGAGAGATGAAAAATGACTGGATTTCAGTCTTAGGCTCGGTTCCCACTTGTGCGATGCGGGAACGCTGCGAATATGCAGCATGTTACCGCATCGCATCCACACATCTGGCAGTTCCCACTGCCATATGCGATACGCAGGGGGTGTCAATTAAACGTTAACGACACCCCCAGTTTGATTGCATATCGCAGTGCGATCTGCAAGTACGCACAGAATTGCATCGCACAAGTGTGAACCACTGTGCGATTTGATTTTGATGCGGCTCAAAAAATGCCTCCTGTGCGTCTTTGGTGCGGATGCAGTGCGAATTCAGCCATACAAAGTGTATGGCTGAAATTCGCACCGCACATGAGATCGCATGTAATGGAGCAGTGCGCTGAGAATTAAATGCGATCTCTGCAGCAGCACGAGTGTGAATGGGCACTTAAAAAGCTTTGAAATTACCTGGGAAACTGGCATTGTCTGAAACCGGAAGTGGCAAACCGGAAGTGACCTCCTTAAAACCGGAAGTGACATTAAAACACTTTTCTCCTTGACATTTTGGGCTTTAAAGTGTTGTTGTATCCGTTTTGGGGACTTTTGTTCCCGTTTTGACACATTTTCTGCCTCCCTAAGCCTTTGGCCAAAGATGTGAACATTTTAAGGGCAAAACCCCCAAAATATGCAAAATTTAATTTTGGGACCATTTTACCTGTGTTTGCTTCCTTTTACCAAGAAATGACCAGAGAGATGAAAAATGACTAGATTTCAGTCTTAGGCTCGGTTCACACTTGTGCGATGCGGGAACGCTGCCAATATGCAGCGTGTTACCGCATCGCATCCACACATCTGGCAGTTCCCACTGCCATATGCGATACGCAGGGGGTGTCAATTAAACGTTAACGACACCCCCAGTTTGATTGCATATCGCAGTGCGATCTGCAAGTACGCACAGAATCGCATCGCACAAGTGTGAACCACTGTGCGATTTGATTTTGATGCGACTCAAAAAATGCCTCCTGTGCGTCTTTGGTGCGGATGCAGTGCGAATTTAGCCATAAAAAAGTGTATGGCTGAAATTCGCACCGCACATGAGATCGCATGTAATGAAGGAGCAGTGCGCTCCGAATTAAATGCGATCTCCGCAGCAGCACGAGTGTGAAAGGGCACTTAAAAAGCTTTGAAATTACCTGGGAAACTGGCATTGTCTGATACCCGGAAGTGGCAAACCGGAAGTGACCTCCTTAAAACCGGAAGTGGCATTAAAACACTTTTCTCCTTGACATTTTGGGCTTTAAAGTGTTGTTGTATCCGTTTTGGGGACTTTTGATCCCGTTTTGACACATTTTCTGCCTCCCTAAGCCTTTGGCCAAAGATGTGAACATTTTAAGGGCAAAACCCCCAAAATATGCAAAATTTAATTTTGGGACCATTTTACCTGCGTTTGCTTCCTTTTACCAAGAAATGACCAGAGAGATGAAAAATTACTGGATTTCAGTGTTAGGCTCGGTTCACACTTGTGCGATGCGGGAACGCTGCCAATATGCAGCGTGTTACCGCATCGCATCCACGCATCTAGCAGTTCCCACTGCCATATGCGATACGCAAGGGGGGTCAATTAAAAGTTAACGACACCCCCAGTTTGATTGCATATCGCAGTGCGATCTGCAAGTAAGCATAGAATCGGATCGCACAAGTGTGAGCCACTGTGCGATTTGATTTTGATGCGACTCAAAAAATGCTTCCTGTGCGTCTTTGGTGCGGATGCAGTGCGAATTCAGCCATACAAAGTGTATGGCTGAAATTCACACCGCACATGAGATCGCATGTAATGAAGGAGCAGTGCGATCCGAATTAAATGCGATCTCCGCAGCCGCACAAGTGTGAACCGGCACTTAAAAAGCTTTGAAATTACCTGGGAAACTGGCATTGTCTGAAACCGGAAGTGGCAAACCGGAAGTGACCTCCTTAAAACCGGAAGTGGCATTAAAACACTTTTCTCCTTGACATTTTGGGCTTTAAAGTGTTGTTGTATCCGTTTTGGGGACTTTTGATCCCGTTTTGACACATTTTCTGCCTCCCTAAGCCTTTGGCCAAAGATGTGAACATTTTAAGGGCAAAACCCCCAAAATAAGCAAAATTTAATTTTGGGACCATTTTACCTGTGTTTGCTTCCTTTTACCAAGAAATGACCGGAGAGATGAAAAATGACTGGATTTCAGTCTTAGGCTCGGTTCACACTTGTGCGATGCGGGAACGCTGCCAATATGCAGCGTGTTACCGCATCGCATCCACACATCTGGCAGTTCCCACTGCCATATGCGATACGCAGGGGGTGTCAATTAAACGTTAACGACACCCCCAGTTTGATTGCATATCGCAGTGCGATCTGCAAGTACGCACAGAATCGCATCGCACAAGTGTGAACCACTGTGCGATTTGATTTTGATGCGACTCAAAAAATGCCTCCTGTGCGTCTTTGGTGCGGATGCAGTGCGAATTTAGCCATAGAAAGTATATGGCTGAAATTCGCACCGCACATGAGATCGCATGTAATGAAGGAGCAGTGTGCTCCGAATTAAATGCGATCTCCGCAGCCGCACGAGTGTGAACCGTCACTTAAAAAGCTTTGAAATTACCTGGGAAACTGGCATTGTCTGAAACCGGAAGTGGCAAACCGGAAGTGACCTCCTTAAAACCGGAAGTGACATTAAAACACTTTTCTCCTTGACATTTTGGGCTTTAAAGTGTTGTTGTATCCGTTTTGGGGACTTTTGATCCCGTTTTGACACATTTTCTGCCTCCCTAAGCTTTTGGCCAAAGATGTGAACATTTTAAGGGCAAAACCCCCAAAATATGCAAAATTTAATTTTGGGACCATTTTACCTGTGTTTGCTTCCTTTTACCAAGAAATGACCAGAGAGATGAAAAATGACTGGATTTCAGTCTTAGGCTCGGTTCACACTTGTGCGATGCGGGAACGCTGCCAATATGCAGCTTGTTACCGCATCGCATCCACACATCTGGCAGTTCCCCCTGCCATATGCGATACGCAGGGGGTGTCAATTAAACGTTAACGACACCCCCAGTTTGATTGCATATCGCAGTGCGATCTGCAAGTACGCACAGAATCGCATCGCACAAGTGTGAACCACTGTGCGATTTGATTTTGATGCGGCTCAAAAAATGCCTCCTGTGCGTCTTTGGTGCGGATGCAGTGCGAATTCAGCCATACAAAGTGTATGGCTGAAATTCGCACCGCACATGAGATCGCATGTAATGAAGGAGCAGTGCGCTCCGAATTAAATGCGATCTCCGCAGCCGCACAAGTGTGAACCAGCACTTAAAAAGCTTTGAAATTACCTGGGAAACTGGCATTGTCTGAAACCGGAAGTGGCAAACCGGAAGTGACCTCCTTAAAACCGGAAGTGGCATTAAAACACTTTTCTCCTTGACATTTTGGGCTTTAAAGTGTTGTTGTTTCCGTTTTGGGGACTTTTGATCCCGTTTTGACACATGTTCTGCCTCCCTAAGCTTTTGGCCAAAGATGTGAACATTTTAAGGGCAAAACCCCCAAAATATGCAAAATTTTATTTTGGGACCATTTTACCTGTGTTTGCTTCCTTTTACCAAGAAATGACCAGAGAGATGAAAAATGACTGGATTTCAGTCTTAGGCTCGTTACCCACTTGTGCGATGCGGGAACGCTGCCAATATGCAGCGTGTTACCGCATCGCATCCACACATCTGGCAGTTCCCACTGCCATATGCGATACGCAGGGGGTGTCAATTAAACGTTAACGACACCCCCAGTTTGATTGCATTTTGCAGTGCGATCTGCAAGTACGCACAGAATCGCATCGCACAAGTGTGAACCACTGTGCGATTTGATATTGATGCGGCTCAAAAAATGCCTCCTGTGCGTCTTTGGTGCGGATGCAATGCGAATTTAGCCATAGAAAGTGTATGGCTGAAATTCGCACCGCACATGAGATCACATGTAACGAAGGAGCAGTGTGCTCCGAATTAAATGCGATCTCCGCAGCCGCACGAGTGTGAACGGGCACTTTAAAAGCTTTGAAATTACCTGGGAAACTGGCATTGTCTGAAACCGGAAGTGGCAAACCGGAAGTTACCTCCTTAAAACCGGAAGTGACATTAAAACACTTTTCTCCTTGACATTTTGGGCTTTAAAGTGTTGTTGTATCCGTTTTGGGGACTTTTGATCCCGTTTTGACACATTTTCTGCCTCCCTAAGCTTTTGGCCAAAGATGTGAACATTTTAAGGGCAAAACCCCCAAAATATGCAAAATTTAATTTTGGGACCATTTTACCTGTGTTTGCTTCCTTTTACCAAGAAATGACCAGAGAGATGAAAAATGACTGGATTTCAGTCTTAGGCTCGGTTCACACTTGTGCGATGCGGGAACGCTGCCAATATGCAGCTTGTTACCGCATCGCATCCACACATCTGGCAGTTCCCCCTGCCATATGCGATACGCAGGGGGTGTCAATTAAACGTTAACGACACCCCCAGTTTGATTGCATATCGCAGTGCGATCTGCAAGTACGCACAGAATCGCATCGCACAAGTGTGAACCACTGTGCGATTTGATTTTGATGCGGCTCAAAAAATGCCTCCTGTGCGTCTTTGGTGCGGATGCAGTGCGAATTCAGCCATACAAAGTGTATGGCTGAAATTCGCACCGCACATGAGATCGCATGTAATGAAGGAGCAGTGCGCTCCGAATTAAATGCGATCTCCGCAGCCGCACAAGTGTGAACCAGCACTTAAAAAGCTTTGAAATTACCTGGGAAACTGGCATTGTCTGAAACCGGAAGTGGCAAACCGGAAGTGACCTCCTTAAAACCGGAAGTGGCATTAAAACACTTTTCTCCTTGACATTTTGGGCTTTAAAGTGTTGTTGTTTCCGTTTTGGGGACTTTTGATCCCGTTTTGACACATGTTCTGCCTCCCTAAGCCTTTGGCCAAAGATGTGAACATTTTAAGGGCAAAACCCCCAAAATATGCAACATTTTATTTTGGGACCATTTTACCTGTGTTTGCTTCCTTTTACCAAGAAATGACCAGAGAGATGAAAAATGACTGGATTTCAGTCTTAGGCTCGGTTCCCACTTGTGCGATGCGGGAACGCTGCGAATATGCAGCGTGTTACCGCATCGCATCCACACATCTGGCAGTTCCCACTGCCATATGCGATACGCAGGGGGTGTCAATTAAACGTTAACGACACCCCCAGTTTGATTGCATTTTGCAGTGCGATCTGAGAGTACGCACAGAATCGCATCGCACAAGTGTGAACCACTGTGCGATTTGATTTTGATGCGGCTCAAAAAATGCCTCCTGTGCGTCTTTGGTGCGGATGCAGTGCGAATTCAGCCATACAAAGTGTATGGCTGAAATTCGCACCGCACATGAGATCGCATGTAATGAAGGAGCAGTGCGCTCCGAATTAAATGCGATCTCCGCAGCCGCACGAGTGTGAACCGGCACTTAAAAAGCTTTGAAATTACCTGGGAAACTGGCATTGTCTGAAACCGGAAATGGCAAACCGGAAGTGACCTCCTTAAAACCGGAAGTGACATTAAAACACTTTTCTCCTTGACATTTTGGGCTTTAAAGTGTTGTTGTATCCGTTTTGGGGACTTTTGATCCCGTTTTGACACATTTTCTGCCTCCCTAAGCTTTTGGCCAAAGATGTGAACATTTTAAGGGCAAAACCCCCAAAATATGCAAAATTTAATTTTGGGACCATTTTACCTGTGTTTGCTTCCTTTTACCAAGAAATGACCAGAGAGATGAAAAATGACTGGATTTCAGTCTTAGGCTCGGTTCACACTTGTGCGATGCGGGAACGCTGCCAATATGCAGCTTGTTACCGCATCGCATCCACACATCTGGCAGTTCCCCCTGCCATATGCGATACGCAGGGGGTGTCAATTAAACGTTAACGACACCCCCAGTTTGATTGCATATCGCAGTGCGATCTGCAAGTACGCACAGAATCGCATCGCACAAGTGTGAACCACTGTGCGATTTGATTTTGATGCGGCTCAAAAAATGCCTCCTGTGCGTCTTTGGTGCGGATGCAGTGCGAATTCAGCCATACAAAGTGTATGGCTGAAATTCGCACCGCACATGAGATCGCATGTAATGAAGGAGCAGTGCGCTCCGAATTAAATGCGATCTCCGCAGCCGCACGAGTGTGAACCGGCACTTAAAAAGCTTTGAAATTACCTGGGAAACTGGCATTGTCTGAAACCGGAAATGGCAAACCGGAAGTGACCTCCTTAAAACCGGAAGTGGCATTAAAACACTTTTCTCCTTGACATTTTGGGCTTTAAAGTGTTGTTGTTTCCGTTTTGGGGACTTTTGATCCCGTTTTGACACATGTTCTGCCTCCCTAAGCTTTTGGCCAAAGATGTGAACATTTTAAGGGCAAAACCCCCAAAATATGCAAAATTTTATTTTGGGACCATTTTACCTGTGTTTGCTTCCTTTTACCAAGAAATGACCAGAGAGATGAAAAATGACTGGATTTCAGTCTTAGGCTCGGTTCCCACTTGTGCGATGCGGGAACGCTGCCAATATGCAGCGTGTTACCGCATCGCATCCACACATCTGGCAGTTCCCACTGCCATATGCGATACGCAGGGGGTGTCAATTAAACGTTAACGACACCCCCAGTTTGATTGCATTTTGCAGTGCGATCTGCAAGTACGCACAGAATCGCATCGCACAAGTGTGAACCACTGTGCGATTTGATATTGATGCGGCTCAAAAAATGCCTCCTGTGCGTCTTTGGTGCAGATGCAGTGCGAATTCAGCCATACAAAGTGTATGGCTGAAATTCGCACCGCACATGAGATCGCATGTAATGAAGGAGCAGTGCGCTCCAAATTAAATGCGATCTCCGCAGCCGCACAAGTGTGAACCGGCACATAAAAAGCTTTGAAATTACCTGGGAAACTGGCATTGTCTGAAACCGGAAGTGGCAAACCGGAAGTGACCTCCTTAAAACCGGAAGTGACATTAAAACACTTTTCTCCTTGACATTTTGGGCTTTAAAGTGTTGTTGTATCCGTTTTGGGGACTTTTGATCCCGTTTTGACACATTTTCTGCCTCCCTAAGCCTTTGGCCAAAGATGTGAACATTTTAAGGGCAAAACCCCCAAAATATGCAAAATTTAATTTTGGGACCATTTTACCTGTGTTTGCTTCCTTTTACCAAGAAATGACCAGAGAGATGAAAAATTACTGGATTTCAGTGTTAGGCTCGGTTCACACTTGTGCGATGCGGGAACGCTGCCAATATGCAGCATGTTACCGCATCGCAACCACGCATCTAGCAGTTCCCACTGCCATATGCGATACGCAAGGGGGGTCAATTAAAAGTTAACGACACCCCCAGTTTGATTGCATATCGCAGTGCGATCTGCAAGTAAGCATAGAATCGGATCGCACAAGTGTGAGCCACTGTGCGATTTGATTTTGATGCGACTCAAAAAATGCTTCCTGTGCGTCTTTGGTGCGGATGCAGTGCGAATTCAGCCATACAAAGTGTATGGCTGAAATTCACACCGCACATAAGATCGCATGTAATGAAGGAGCAGTGCGATCCGAATTAAATGCGATCTCCGCAGCCGCACAAGTGTGAACCGGCACTTAAAAAGCTTTGAAATTACCTGGGAAACTGGCATTGTCTGAAACCGGAAGTGGCAAACCGGAAGTGACCTCCTTAAAACCGGAAGTGGCATTAAAACACTTTTCTCCTTGACATTTTGGGCTTTAAAGTGTTGTTGTATCCGTTTTGGGGACTTTTGATCCCGTTTTGACACATTTTCTGCCTCCCTAAGCCTTTGGCCAAAGATGTGAACATTTTAAGGGCAAACCCCCAAAATATGCAAAATTTAATTTTGGGACAATTTTACCTGTGTTTGCTTCCTTTTACCAAGAAATGACCAGAGAGATGAAAAATGACTGGATTTCAGTCTTAGGCTCGGTTCCCACTTGTGCGATGCGGGAACGCTGCGAATATGCAGCATGTTACCGCATCACATCCACACATCTGGCAGTTCCCACTGCCATATGCGATACGCAGGGGGTGTCAATTAAACGTTAACGACACCCCCAGTTTGATTGCATATCGCAGTGCGATCTGCAAGTACGCACAGAATCGCATCGCACAAGTGTGAACCACTGTGCGATTTGATTTTGATGCGACTCAAAAAATGCCTCCTGTGCGTCTTTGGTGCGGATGCAGTGCGAATTTAGCCATAAAAAAGTGTATGGCTGAAATTCGCACCGCACATGAGATCGCATGTAATGAAGGAGCAGTGCGCTCCGAATTAAATGCGATCTCCGCAGCAGCACGAGTGTGAAAGGGCACTTAAAAAGCTTTGAAATTACCTGGGAAACTGGCATTGTCTGAAACCCGGAAGTGGCAAACCGGAAGTGACCTCCTTAAAACCGGAAGTGGCATTAAAACACTTTTCTCCTTGACATTTTGGGCTTTAAAGTGTTGTTGTATCCGTTTTGGGGACTTTTGATCCCGTTTTGACACATTTTCTGCCTCCCTAAGCCTTTGGCCAAAGATGTGAACATTTTAAGGGCAAAACCCCCAAAATATGCAAAATTTAATTTTGGGACCATTTTACCTGCGTTTGCTTCCTTTTACCAAGAAATGACCAGAGAGATGAAAAATTACTGGATTTCAGTGTTAGGCTCGGTTCACACTTGTGCGATGCGGGAACGCTGCCAATATGCAGCGTGTTACCGCATCGCATCCACGCATCTAGCAGTTCCCACTGCCATATGCGATACGCAAGGGGGGTCAATTAAAAGTTAACGACACCCCCAGTTTGATTGCATATCGCAGTGCGATCTGCAAGTAAGCATAGAATCGGATCGCACAAGTGTGAGCCACTGTGCGATTTGATTTTGATGCGACTCAAAAAATGCTTCCTGTGCGTCTTTGGTGCGGATGCAGTGCGAATTCAGCCATACAAAGTGTATGGCTGAAATTCACACCGCACATGAGATCGCATGTAATGAAGGAGCAGTGTGCTCCGAATTAAATGCGATCTCCGCAGCCGCACGAGTGTGAACCGTCACTTAAAAAGCTTTGAAATTACCTGGGAAACTGGCATTGTCTGAAACCGGAAGTGGCAAACCGGAAGTGACCTCCTTAAAACCGGAAGTGACATTAAAACACTTTTCTCCTTGACATTTTGGGCTTTAAAGTGTTGTTGTATCCGTTTTGGGGACTTTTGATCCCGTTTTGACACATTTTCTGCCTCCCTAAGCCTTTGGCCAAAGATGTGAACATTTTAAGGGCAAAACCCCCAAAATATGCAAAATTTAATTTTGGGACCATTTTACCTGTGTTTGCTTCCTTTTACCAAGAAATGACCAGAGAGATGAAAAATGACTGGATTTCAGTCTTAGGCTCGGTTCCCACTTGTGCGATGCGGGAACGCTGCGAATATGCAGCATGTTACCGCATCGCATCCACACATCTGGCAGTTCCCACTGCCATATGCGATACGCAGGGGGTGTCAATTAAACGTTAACGACACCCCCAGTTTGATTGCATATCGCAGTGCGATCTGCAAGTACGCACAGAATTGCATCGCACAAGTGTGAACCACTGTGCGATTTGATTTTGATGCGGCTCAAAAAATGCCTCCTGTGCGTCTTTGGTGCGGATGCAGTGCGAATTCAGCCATACAAAGTGTATGGCTGAAATTCGCACCGCACATGAGATCGCATGTAATGGAGCAGTGCGCTGAGAATTAAATGCGATCTCCGCAGCAGCACGAGTGTGAATGGGCACTTAAAAAGCTTTGAAATTACCTGGGAAACTGGCATTGTCTGAAACCGGAAGTGGCAAACCGGAAGTGACCTCCTTAAAACCGGAAGTGACATTAAAACACTTTTCTCCTTGACATTTTGGGCTTTAAAGTGTTGTTGTATCCGTTTTGGGGACTTTTGTTCCCGTTTTGACACATTTTCTGCCTCCCTAAGCCTTTGGCCAAAGATGTGAACATTTTAAGGGCAAAACCCCCAAAATATGCAAAATTTAATTTTGGGACCATTTTACCTGTGTTTGCTTCCTTTTACCAAGAAATGACCAGAGAGATGAAAAATGACTAGATTTCAGTCTTAGGCTCGGTTCACACTTGTGCGATGCGGGAACGCTGCCAATATGCAGCGTGTTACCGCATCGCATCCACACATCTGGCAGTTCCCACTGCCATATGCGATACGCAGGGGGTGTCAATTAAACGTTAACGACACCCCCAGTTTGATTGCATATCGCAGTGCGATCTGCAAGTACGCACAGAATCGCATCGCACAAGTGTGAACCACTGTGCGATTTGATTTTGATGCGACTCAAAAAATGCCTCCTGTGCGTCTTTGGTGCGGATGCAGTGCGAATTTAGCCATAAAAAAGTGTATGGCTGAAATTCGCACCGCACATGAGATCGCATGTAATGAAGGAGCAGTGCGCTCCGAATTAAATGCGATCTCCGCAGCAGCACGAGTGTGAAAGGGCACTTAAAAAGCTTTGAAATTACCTGGGAAACTGGCATTGTCTGATACCCGGAAGTGGCAAACCGGAAGTGACCTCCTTAAAACCGGAAGTGGCATTAAAACACTTTTCTCCTTGACATTTTGGGCTTTAAAGTGTTGTTGTATCCGTTTTGGGGACTTTTGATCCCGTTTTGACACATTTTCTGCCTCCCTAAGCCTTTGGCCAAAGATGTGAACATTTTAAGGGCAAAACCCCCAAAATATGCAAAATTTAATTTTGGGACCATTTTACCTGCGTTTGCTTCCTTTTACCAAGAAATGACCAGAGAGATGAAAAATTACTGGATTTCAGTGTTAGGCTCGGTTCACACTTGTGCGATGCGGGAACGCTGCCAATATGCAGCGTGTTACCGCATCGCATCCACGCATCTAGCAGTTCCCACTGCCATATGCGATACGCAAGGGGGGTCAATTAAAAGTTAACGACACCCCCAGTTTGATTGCATATCGCAGTGCGATCTGCAAGTAAGCATAGAATCGGATCGCACAAGTGTGAGCCACTGTGCGATTTGATTTTGATGCGACTCAAAAAATGCTTCCTGTGCGTCTTTGGTGCGGATGCAGTGCGAATTCAGCCATACAAAGTGTATGGCTGAAATTCACACCGCACATGAGATCGCATGTAATGAAGGAGCAGTGCGATCCGAATTAAATGCGATCTCCGCAGCCGCACAAGTGTGAACCGGCACTTAAAAAGCTTTGAAATTACCTGGGAAACTGGCATTGTCTGAAACCGGAAGTGGCAAACCGGAAGTGACCTCCTTAAAACCGGAAGTGGCATTAAAACACTTTTCTCCTTGACATTTTGGGCTTTAAAGTGTTGTTGTATCCGTTTTGGGGACTTTTGATCCCGTTTTGACACATTTTCTGCCTCCCTAAGCCTTTGGCCAAAGATGTGAACATTTTAAGGGCAAAACCCCCAAAATAAGCAAAATTTAATTTTGGGACCATTTTACCTGTGTTTGCTTCCTTTTACCAAGAAATGACCGGAGAGATGAAAAATGACTGGATTTCAGTCTTAGGCTCGGTTCACACTTGTGCGATGCGGGAACGCTGCCAATATGCAGCGTGTTACCGCATCGCATCCACACATCTGGCAGTTCCCACTGCCATATGCGATACGCAGGGGGTGTCAATTAAACGTTAACGACACCCCCAGTTTGATTGCATATCGCAGTGCGATCTGCAAGTACGCACAGAATCGCATCGCACAAGTGTGAACCACTGTGCGATTTGATTTTGATGCGACTCAAAAAATGCCTCCTGTGCGTCTTTGGTGCGGATGCAGTGCGAATTTAGCCATAGAAAGTATATGGCTGAAATTCGCACCGCACATGAGATCGCATGTAATGAAGGAGCAGTGTGCTCCGAATTAAATGCGATCTCCGCAGCCGCACGAGTGTGAACCGTCACTTAAAAAGCTTTGAAATTACCTGGGAAACTGGCATTGTCTGAAACCGGAAGTGGCAAACCGGAAGTGACCTCCTTAAAACCGGAAGTGACATTAAAACACTTTTCTCCTTGACATTTTGGGCTTTAAAGTGTTGTTGTATCCGTTTTGGGGACTTTTGATCCCGTTTTGACACATTTTCTGCCTCCCTAAGCTTTTGGCCAAAGATGTGAACATTTTAAGGGCAAAACCCCCAAAATATGCAAAATTTAATTTTGGGACCATTTTACCTGTGTTTGCTTCCTTTTACCAAGAAATGACCAGAGAGATGAAAAATGACTGGATTTCAGTCTTAGGCTCGGTTCACACTTGTGCGATGCGGGAACGCTGCCAATATGCAGCTTGTTACCGCATCGCATCCACACATCTGGCAGTTCCCCCTGCCATATGCGATACGCAGGGGGTGTCAATTAAACGTTAACGACACCCCCAGTTTGATTGCATATCGCAGTGCGATCTGCAAGTACGCACAGAATCGCATCGCACAAGTGTGAACCACTGTGCGATTTGATTTTGATGCGGCTCAAAAAATGCCTCCTGTGCGTCTTTGGTGCGGATGCAGTGCGAATTCAGCCATACAAAGTGTATGGCTGAAATTCGCACCGCACATGAGATCGCATGTAATGAAGGAGCAGTGCGCTCCGAATTAAATGCGATCTCCGCAGCCGCACAAGTGTGAACCAGCACTTAAAAAGCTTTGAAATTACCTGGGAAACTGGCATTGTCTGAAACCGGAAGTGGCAAACCGGAAGTGACCTCCTTAAAACCGGAAGTGGCATTAAAACACTTTTCTCCTTGACATTTTGGGCTTTAAAGTGTTGTTGTTTCCGTTTTGGGGACTTTTGATCCCGTTTTGACACATGTTCTGCCTCCCTAAGCTTTTGGCCAAAGATGTGAACATTTTAAGGGCAAAACCCCCAAAATATGCAAAATTTTATTTTGGGACCATTTTACCTGTGTTTGCTTCCTTTTACCAAGAAATGACCAGAGAGATGAAAAATGACTGGATTTCAGTCTTAGGCTCGTTACCCACTTGTGCGATGCGGGAACGCTGCCAATATGCAGCGTGTTACCGCATCGCATCCACACATCTGGCAGTTCCCACTGCCATATGCGATACGCAGGGGGTGTCAATTAAACGTTAACGACACCCCCAGTTTGATTGCATTTTGCAGTGCGATCTGCAAGTACGCACAGAATCGCATCGCACAAGTGTGAACCACTGTGCGATTTGATATTGATGCGGCTCAAAAAATGCCTCCTGTGCGTCTTTGGTGCGGATGCAATGCGAATTTAGCCATAGAAAGTGTATGGCTGAAATTCGCACCGCACATGAGATCACATGTAACGAAGGAGCAGTGTGCTCCGAATTAAATGCGATCTCCGCAGCCGCACGAGTGTGAACGGGCACTTTAAAAGCTTTGAAATTACCTGGGAAACTGGCATTGTCTGAAACCGGAAGTGGCAAACCGGAAGTTACCTCCTTAAAACCGGAAGTGACATTAAAACACTTTTCTCCTTGACATTTTGGGCTTTAAAGTGTTGTTGTATCCGTTTTGGGGACTTTTGATCCCGTTTTGACACATTTTCTGCCTCCCTAAGCTTTTGGCCAAAGATGTGAACATTTTAAGGGCAAAACCCCCAAAATATGCAAAATTTAATTTTGGGACCATTTTACCTGTGTTTGCTTCCTTTTACCAAGAAATGACCAGAGAGATGAAAAATGACTGGATTTCAGTCTTAGGCTCGGTTCACACTTGTGCGATGCGGGAACGCTGCCAATATGCAGCTTGTTACCGCATCGCATCCACACATCTGGCAGTTCCCCCTGCCATATGCGATACGCAGGGGGTGTCAATTAAACGTTAACGACACCCCCAGTTTGATTGCATATCGCAGTGCGATCTGCAAGTACGCACAGAATCGCATCGCACAAGTGTGAACCACTGTGCGATTTGATTTTGATGCGGCTCAAAAAATGCCTCCTGTGCGTCTTTGGTGCGGATGCAGTGCGAATTCAGCCATACAAAGTGTATGGCTGAAATTCGCACCGCACATGAGATCGCATGTAATGAAGGAGCAGTGCGCTCCGAATTAAATGCGATCTCCGCAGCCGCACAAGTGTGAACCAGCACTTAAAAAGCTTTGAAATTACCTGGGAAACTGGCATTGTCTGAAACCGGAAGTGGCAAACCGGAAGTGACCTCCTTAAAACCGGAAGTGGCATTAAAACACTTTTCTCCTTGACATTTTGGGCTTTAAAGTGTTGTTGTTTCCGTTTTGGGGACTTTTGATCCCGTTTTGACACATGTTCTGCCTCCCTAAGCCTTTGGCCAAAGATGTGAACATTTTAAGGGCAAAACCCCCAAAATATGCAACATTTTATTTTGGGACCATTTTACCTGTGTTTGCTTCCTTTTACCAAGAAATGACCAGAGAGATGAAAAATGACTGGATTTCAGTCTTAGGCTCGGTTCCCACTTGTGCGATGCGGGAACGCTGCGAATATGCAGCGTGTTACCGCATCGCATCCACACATCTGGCAGTTCCCACTGCCATATGCGATACGCAGGGGGTGTCAATTAAACGTTAACGACACCCCCAGTTTGATTGCATTTTGCAGTGCGATCTGAGAGTACGCACAGAATCGCATCGCACAAGTGTGAACCACTGTGCGATTTGATTTTGATGCGGCTCAAAAAATGCCTCCTGTGCGTCTTTGGTGCGGATGCAGTGCGAATTCAGCCATACAAAGTGTATGGCTGAAATTCGCACCGCACATGAGATCGCATGTAATGAAGGAGCAGTGCGCTCCGAATTAAATGCGATCTCCGCAGCCGCACGAGTGTGAACCGGCACTTAAAAAGCTTTGAAATTACCTGGGAAACTGGCATTGTCTGAAACCGGAAATGGCAAACCGGAAGTGACCTCCTTAAAACCGGAAGTGACATTAAAACACTTTTCTCCTTGACATTTTGGGCTTTAAAGTGTTGTTGTATCCGTTTTGGGGACTTTTGATCCCGTTTTGACACATTTTCTGCCTCCCTAAGCTTTTGGCCAAAGATGTGAACATTTTAAGGGCAAAACCCCCAAAATATGCAAAATTTAATTTTGGGACCATTTTACCTGTGTTTGCTTCCTTTTACCAAGAAATGACCAGAGAGATGAAAAATGACTGGATTTCAGTCTTAGGCTCGGTTCACACTTGTGCGATGCGGGAACGCTGCCAATATGCAGCTTGTTACCGCATCGCATCCACACATCTGGCAGTTCCCCCTGCCATATGCGATACGCAGGGGGTGTCAATTAAACGTTAACGACACCCCCAGTTTGATTGCATATCGCAGTGCGATCTGCAAGTACGCACAGAATCGCATCGCACAAGTGTGAACCACTGTGCGATTTGATTTTGATGCGGCTCAAAAAATGCCTCCTGTGCGTCTTTGGTGCGGATGCAGTGCGAATTCAGCCATACAAAGTGTATGGCTGAAATTCGCACCGCACATGAGATCGCATGTAATGAAGGAGCAGTGCGCTCCGAATTAAATGCGATCTCCGCAGCCGCACGAGTGTGAACCGGCACTTAAAAAGCTTTGAAATTACCTGGGAAACTGGCATTGTCTGAAACCGGAAATGGCAAACCGGAAGTGACCTCCTTAAAACCGGAAGTGGCATTAAAACACTTTTCTCCTTGACATTTTGGGCTTTAAAGTGTTGTTGTTTCCGTTTTGGGGACTTTTGATCCCGTTTTGACACATGTTCTGCCTCCCTAAGCTTTTGGCCAAAGATGTGAACATTTTAAGGGCAAAACCCCCAAAATATGCAAAATTTTATTTTGGGACCATTTTACCTGTGTTTGCTTCCTTTTACCAAGAAATGACCAGAGAGATGAAAAATGACTGGATTTCAGTCTTAGGCTCGGTTCCCACTTGTGCGATGCGGGAACGCTGCCAATATGCAGCGTGTTACCGCATCGCATCCACACATCTGGCAGTTCCCACTGCCATATGCGATACGCAGGGGGTGTCAATTAAACGTTAACGACACCCCCAGTTTGATTGCATTTTGCAGTGCGATCTGCAAGTACGCACAGAATCGCATCGCACAAGTGTGAACCACTGTGCGATTTGATATTGATGCGGCTCAAAAAATGCCTCCTGTGCGTCTTTGGTGCAGATGCAGTGCGAATTCAGCCATACAAAGTGTATGGCTGAAATTCGCACCGCACATGAGATCGCATGTAATGAAGGAGCAGTGCGCTCCAAATTAAATGCGATCTCCGCAGCCGCACAAGTGTGAACCGGCACATAAAAAGCTTTGAAATTACCTGGGAAACTGGCATTGTCTGAAACCGGAAGTGGCAAACCGGAAGTGACCTCCTTAAAACCGGAAGTGACATTAAAACACTTTTCTCCTTGACATTTTGGGCTTTAAAGTGTTGTTGTATCCGTTTTGGGGACTTTTGATCCCGTTTTGACACATTTTCTGCCTCCCTAAGCCTTTGGCCAAAGATGTGAACATTTTAAGGGCAAAACCCCCAAAATATGCAAAATTTAATTTTGGGACCATTTTACCTGTGTTTGCTTCCTTTTACCAAGAAATGACCAGAGAGATGAAAAATTACTGGATTTCAGTGTTAGGCTCGGTTCACACTTGTGCGATGCGGGAACGCTGCCAATATGCAGCATGTTACCGCATCGCAACCACGCATCTAGCAGTTCCCACTGCCATATGCGATACGCAAGGGGGGTCAATTAAAAGTTAACGACACCCCCAGTTTGATTGCATATCGCAGTGCGATCTGCAAGTAAGCATAGAATCGGATCGCACAAGTGTGAGCCACTGTGCGATTTGATTTTGATGCGACTCAAAAAATGCTTCCTGTGCGTCTTTGGTGCGGATGCAGTGCGAATTCAGCCATACAAAGTGTATGGCTGAAATTCACACCGCACATAAGATCGCATGTAATGAAGGAGCAGTGCGATCCGAATTAAATGCGATCTCCGCAGCCGCACAAGTGTGAACCGGCACTTAAAAAGCTTTGAAATTACCTGGGAAACTGGCATTGTCTGAAACCGGAAGTGGCAAACCGGAAGTGACCTCCTTAAAACCGGAAGTGGCATTAAAACACTTTTCTCCTTGACATTTTGGGCTTTAAAGTGTTGTTGTATCCGTTTTGGGGACTTTTGATCCCGTTTTGACACATTTTCTGCCTCCCTAAGCCTTTGGCCAAAGATGTGAACATTTTAAGGGCAAACCCCCAAAATATGCAAAATTTAATTTTGGGACAATTTTACCTGTGTTTGCTTCCTTTTACCAAGAAATGACCAGAGAGATGAAAAATGACTGGATTTCAGTCTTAGGCTCGGTTCCCACTTGTGCGATGCGGGAACGCTGCGAATATGCAGCATGTTACCGCATCACATCCACACATCTGGCAGTTCCCACTGCCATATGCGATACGCAGGGGGTGTCAATTAAACGTTAACGACACCCCCAGTTTGATTGCATATCGCAGTGCGATCTGCAAGTACGCACAGAATCGCATCGCACAAGTGTGAACCACTGTGCGATTTGATTTTGATGCGACTCAAAAAATGCCTCCTGTGCGTCTTTGGTGCGGATGCAGTGCGAATTTAGCCATAAAAAAGTGTATGGCTGAAATTCGCACCGCACATGAGATCGCATGTAATGAAGGAGCAGTGCGCTCCGAATTAAATGCGATCTCCGCAGCAGCACGAGTGTGAAAGGGCACTTAAAAAGCTTTGAAATTACCTGGGAAACTGGCATTGTCTGAAACCCGGAAGTGGCAAACCGGAAGTGACCTCCTTAAAACCGGAAGTGGCATTAAAACACTTTTCTCCTTGACATTTTGGGCTTTAAAGTGTTGTTGTATCCGTTTTGGGGACTTTTGATCCCGTTTTGACACATTTTCTGCCTCCCTAAGCCTTTGGCCAAAGATGTGAACATTTTAAGGGCAAAACCCCCAAAATATGCAAAATTTAATTTTGGGACCATTTTACCTGCGTTTGCTTCCTTTTACCAAGAAATGACCAGAGAGATGAAAAATTACTGGATTTCAGTGTTAGGCTCGGTTCACACTTGTGCGATGCGGGAACGCTGCCAATATGCAGCGTGTTACCGCATCGCATCCACGCATCTAGCAGTTCCCACTGCCATATGCGATACGCAAGGGGGGTCAATTAAAAGTTAACGACACCCCCAGTTTGATTGCATATCGCAGTGCGATCTGCAAGTAAGCATAGAATCGGATCGCACAAGTGTGAGCCACTGTGCGATTTGATTTTGATGCGACTCAAAAAATGCTTCCTGTGCGTCTTTGGTGCGGATGCAGTGCGAATTCAGCCATACAAAGTGTATGGCTGAAATTCACACCGCACATGAGATCGCATGTAATGAAGGAGCAGTGTGCTCCGAATTAAATGCGATCTCCGCAGCCGCACGAGTGTGAACCGTCACTTAAAAAGCTTTGAAATTACCTGGGAAACTGGCATTGTCTGAAACCGGAAGTGGCAAACCGGAAGTGACCTCCTTAAAACCGGAAGTGACATTAAAACACTTTTCTCCTTGACATTTTGGGCTTTAAAGTGTTGTTGTATCCGTTTTGGGGACTTTTGATCCCGTTTTGACACATTTTCTGCCTCCCTAAGCCTTTGGCCAAAGATGTGAACATTTTAAGGGCAAAACCCCCAAAATATGCAAAATTTAATTTTGGGACCATTTTACCTGTGTTTGCTTCCTTTTACCAAGAAATGACCAGAGAGATGAAAAATGACTGGATTTCAGTCTTAGGCTCGGTTCCCACTTGTGCGATGCGGGAACGCTGCGAATATGCAGCATGTTACCGCATCGCATCCACACATCTGGCAGTTCCCACTGCCATATGCGATACGCAGGGGGTGTCAATTAAACGTTAACGACACCCCCAGTTTGATTGCATATCGCAGTGCGATCTGCAAGTACGCACAGAATTGCATCGCACAAGTGTGAACCACTGTGCGATTTGATTTTGATGCGGCTCAAAAAATGCCTCCTGTGCGTCTTTGGTGCGGATGCAGTGCGAATTCAGCCATACAAAGTGTATGGCTGAAATTCGCACCGCACATGAGATCGCATGTAATGGAGCAGTGCGCTGAGAATTAAATGCGATCTCCGCAGCAGCACGAGTGTGAATGGGCACTTAAAAAGCTTTGAAATTACCTGGGAAACTGGCATTGTCTGAAACCGGAAGTGGCAAACCGGAAGTGACCTCCTTAAAACCGGAAGTGACATTAAAACACTTTTCTCCTTGACATTTTGGGCTTTAAAGTGTTGTTGTATCCGTTTTGGGGACTTTTGTTCCCGTTTTGACACATTTTCTGCCTCCCTAAGCCTTTGGCCAAAGATGTGAACATTTTAAGGGCAAAACCCCCAAAATATGCAAAATTTAATTTTGGGACCATTTTACCTGTGTTTGCTTCCTTTTACCAAGAAATGACCAGAGAGATGAAAAATGACTAGATTTCAGTCTTAGGCTCGGTTCACACTTGTGCGATGCGGGAACGCTGCCAATATGCAGCGTGTTACCGCATCGCATCCACACATCTGGCAGTTCCCACTGCCATATGCGATACGCAGGGGGTGTCAATTAAACGTTAACGACACCCCCAGTTTGATTGCATATCGCAGTGCGATCTGCAAGTACGCACAGAATCGCATCGCACAAGTGTGAACCACTGTGCGATTTGATTTTGATGCGACTCAAAAAATGCCTCCTGTGCGTCTTTGGTGCGGATGCAGTGCGAATTTAGCCATAAAAAAGTGTATGGCTGAAATTCGCACCGCACATGAGATCGCATGTAATGAAGGAGCAGTGCGCTCCGAATTAAATGCGATCTCCGCAGCAGCACGAGTGTGAAAGGGCACTTAAAAAGCTTTGAAATTACCTGGGAAACTGGCATTGTCTGATACCCGGAAGTGGCAAACCGGAAGTGACCTCCTTAAAACCGGAAGTGGCATTAAAACACTTTTCTCCTTGACATTTTGGGCTTTAAAGTGTTGTTGTATCCGTTTTGGGGACTTTTGATCCCGTTTTGACACATTTTCTGCCTCCCTAAGCCTTTGGCCAAAGATGTGAACATTTTAAGGGCAAAACCCCCAAAATATGCAAAATTTAATTTTGGGACCATTTTACCTGCGTTTGCTTCCTTTTACCAAGAAATGACCAGAGAGATGAAAAATTACTGGATTTCAGTGTTAGGCTCGGTTCACACTTGTGCGATGCGGGAACGCTGCCAATATGCAGCGTGTTACCGCATCGCATCCACGCATCTAGCAGTTCCCACTGCCATATGCGATACGCAAGGGGGGTCAATTAAAAGTTAACGACACCCCCAGTTTGATTGCATATCGCAGTGCGATCTGCAAGTAAGCATAGAATCGGATCGCACAAGTGTGAGCCACTGTGCGATTTGATTTTGATGCGACTCAAAAAATGCTTCCTGTGCGTCTTTGGTGCGGATGCAGTGCGAATTCAGCCATACAAAGTGTATGGCTGAAATTCACACCGCACATGAGATCGCATGTAATGAAGGAGCAGTGCGATCCGAATTAAATGCGATCTCCGCAGCCGCACAAGTGTGAACCGGCACTTAAAAAGCTTTGAAATTACCTGGGAAACTGGCATTGTCTGAAACCGGAAGTGGCAAACCGGAAGTGACCTCCTTAAAACCGGAAGTGGCATTAAAACACTTTTCTCCTTGACATTTTGGGCTTTAAAGTGTTGTTGTATCCGTTTTGGGGACTTTTGATCCCGTTTTGACACATTTTCTGCCTCCCTAAGCCTTTGGCCAAAGATGTGAACATTTTAAGGGCAAAACCCCCAAAATAAGCAAAATTTAATTTTGGGACCATTTTACCTGTGTTTGCTTCCTTTTACCAAGAAATGACCGGAGAGATGAAAAATGACTGGATTTCAGTCTTAGGCTCGGTTCACACTTGTGCGATGCGGGAACGCTGCCAATATGCAGCGTGTTACCGCATCGCATCCACACATCTGGCAGTTCCCACTGCCATATGCGATACGCAGGGGGTGTCAATTAAACGTTAACGACACCCCCAGTTTGATTGCATATCGCAGTGCGATCTGCAAGTACGCACAGAATCGCATCGCACAAGTGTGAACCACTGTGCGATTTGATTTTGATGCGACTCAAAAAATGCCTCCTGTGCGTCTTTGGTGCGGATGCAGTGCGAATTTAGCCATAGAAAGTATATGGCTGAAATTCGCACCGCACATGAGATCGCATGTAATGAAGGAGCAGTGTGCTCCGAATTAAATGCGATCTCCGCAGCCGCACGAGTGTGAACCGTCACTTAAAAAGCTTTGAAATTACCTGGGAAACTGGCATTGTCTGAAACCGGAAGTGGCAAACCGGAAGTGACCTCCTTAAAACCGGAAGTGACATTAAAACACTTTTCTCCTTGACATTTTGGGCTTTAAAGTGTTGTTGTATCCGTTTTGGGGACTTTTGTTCCCGTTTTGACACATTTTCTGCCTCCCTAAGCCTTTGGCCAAAGATGTGAACATTTTAAGGGCAAAACCCCCAAAATATGCAAAATTTAATTTTGGGACCATTTTACCTGTGTTTGCTTCCTTTTACCAAGAAATGACCAGAGAGATGAAAAATGACTAGATTTCAGTCTTAGGCTCGGTTCACACTTGTGCGATGCGGGAACGCTGCCAATATGCAGCGTGTTACCGCATCGCATCCACACATCTGGCAGTTCCCACTGCCATATGCGATACGCAGGGGGTGTCAATTAAACGTTAACGACACCCCCAGTTTGATTGCATATCGCAGTGCGATCTGCAAGTACGCACAGAATCGCATCGCACAAGTGTGAACCACTGTGCGATTTGATTTTGATGCGACTCAAAAAATGCCTCCTGTGCGTCTTTGGTGCGGATGCAGTGCGAATTTAGCCATAGAAAGTGTATGGCTGAAATTCGCACCGCACATGAGATCGCATGTAATGAAGGAGCAGTGTGCTCCGAATTAAATGCGATCTCCGCAGCCGCACGAGTTTGAACGGGCACTTAAAAAGCTTTGAAATTACCTGGGAAACTGGCATTGTCTGAAACCGGAAGTGGCAAACCGGAAGTGACCTCCCTAAAACCGGAAGTGACATTAAAACACTTTTCTCCTTGTCTCCTTGACATTTTGGGCTTTAAAGTGTTGTTGTATCCGTTTTGGGGACTTTTGATCCCGTTTTGACACATTTTCTGCCTCCCTAAGCCTTTGGCCAAAGATGTGAACATTTTAAGGGCAAAACCCCCAAAATATGCAAAATTTAATTTTGGGACCATTTTACCTGTGTTTGCTTCCTTTTACCAAGAAATGACCAGAGAGATGAAAAATGACTGGATTTCAGTCTTAGGCTCGGTTCCCACTTGTGCGATGCGGGAACGCTGCGAATATGCAGAATGTTACCGCATCGCATCCACACATCTGGCAGTTCCCACTGCCATATGCGATACGCAGGGGGTGTCAATTAAACGTTAACGACACCCCCAGTTTGATTGCATATCGCAGTGCGATCTGCAAGTACGCACAGAATCGCATCGCACAAGTGTGAACCACTGTGCGATTTGATTTTGATGCGGCTCAAAAAATGCCTCCTGTGCGTCTTTGGTGCGGATGCAGTGCGAATTCAGCCATACAAAGTGTATGGCTGAAATTCGCACCGCACATGAGATCGCATGTAATGGAGCAGTGCGCTGAGAATTAAATGCGATCTCCGCAGCAGCACGAGTGTGAATGGGCACTTAAAAAGCTTTGAAATTACCTGGGAAACTGGCATTGTCTGAAACCGGAAGTGGCAAACCGGAAGTGACCTCCTTAAAACCGGAAGTGACATTAAAACACTTTTCTCCTTGACATTTTGGGCTTTAAAGTGTTGTTGTATCCGTTTTGGGGACTTTTGATCCCGTTTTGACACATTTTCTGCCTCCCTAAGCCTTTGGCCAAAGATGTGAACATTTTAAGTGCAAAACCCCCAAAATATGCAAAATTTAATTTTGGGACCATTTTACCTGTGTTTGCTTCCTTTTACCAAGAAATGACCAGAGAGATGAAAAATGACTGGATTTCAGTCTTAGGCTCGGTTCCCACTTGTGCGATGCGGGAACGCTGCCAATATGCAGCGTGTTACCGCATCGCATCCACACATCTGGCAGTTCCCACTGCCATATGCGATACGCAGGGGGTGTCAATTAAACGTTAACGACACCCCCAGTTTGATTGCATTTTGCAGTGCGATCTGCAAGTACGCACAGAATCGCATCGCACAAGTGTGAACCACTGTGCGATTTGATATTGATGCGGCTCAAAAAATGCCTCCTGTGCGTCTTTGGTGCGGATGCAGTGCGAATTCAGCCATACAAAGTGTATGGCTGAAATTCGCACCGCACATGAGATCGCATGTAATGAAGGAGCAGTGCGCTCCAAATTAAATGCGATCTCCGCAGCCGCACAAGTGTGAACCGGCACATAAAAAGCTTTGAAATTACCTGGGAAACTGGCATTGTCTGAAACCGGAAGTGGCAAACCGGAAGTGACCTCCTTAAAACCGGAAGTGACATTAAAACACTTTTCTCCTTGACATTTTGGGCTTTAAAGTGTTGTTGTTTCCGTTTTGGGGACTTTTGATCCCGTTTTGACACATGTTCTGCCTCCCTAAGCTTTTGGCCAAAGATGTGAACATTTTAAGGGCAAAACCCCCAAAATATGCAAAATTTTATTTTGGGACCATTTTACCTGTGTTTGCTTCCTTATACCAAGAAATGACCAGAGAGATGAAAAATGACTGGATTTCAGTCTTAGGCTCGGTTCCCACTTGTGCGATGCGGGAACGCTGCGAATATGCAGCGTGTTACCGCATCGCATCCACACATCTGGCAGTTCCCACTGCCATATGCGATACGCAGGGGGTGTCAATTAAACGTTAACGACACCCCCAGTTTGATTGCATTTTGCAGTGCGATCTGCAAGTACGCACAGAATCGCATCGCACAAGTGTGAACCACTGTGCGATTTGATTTTGATGCGGCTCAAAAAATGCCTCCTGTGCGTCTTTGGTGCGGATGCAGTGCGAATTCAGCCATACAAAGTGTATGGCTGAAATTCGCACCGCACATGAGATCGCATGTAATGAAGGAGCAGTGCGCTCCGAATTAAATGCGATCTCCGCAGCCGCACAAGTGTGAACCAGCACTTAAAAAGCTTTGAAATTACCTGGGAAACTGGCATTGTCTGAAACCGGAAGTGGCAAACCGGAAGTGACCTCCTTAAAACCGGAAGTGGCATTAAAACACTTTTCTCCTTGACATTTTGGGCTTTAAAGTGTTGTTGTATCCGTTTTGGGGACTTTTGATCCCGTTTTGACACATTTTCTGCCTCCCTAAGCCTTTGGCCAAAGATGTGAACATTTTAAGGGCAAAACCCCCAAAATATGCAAAATTTAATTTTGGGACCATTTTACCTGTGTTTGCTTCCTTTTACCAAGAAATGACCAGAGAGATGAAAAATGACTGGATTTCAGTCTTAGGCTCGGTTCACACTTGTGCGATGCGGGAACGCTGCCAATATGCAGCGTGTTACCGCATCGCATCCACACATCTGGCAGTTCCCACTGCCATATGCGATACGCAGGGGGTGTCAATTAAACGTTAACGACACCCCCAGTTTGATTGCATTTTGCAGTGCGATCTGAGAGTACGCACAGAATCGCATCGCACAGTGTGAACCACTGTGCGATTTGATTTTGATGCGGCTCAAAAAATGCCTCCTGTGCGTCTTTGGTGCGGATGCAGTGCGAATTCAGCCATACAAAGTGTATGGCTGAAATTCGCACCACACATGAGATCGCATGTAATGAAGGAGCAGTGCGCTCCAAATTAAATGCGATCTCCGCAGCCGCACGAGTGTGAACGGGCACTTAAAAAGCTTTGAAATTACCTGGGAAACTGGCATTGTCTGAAACCGGAAATGGCAAACCGGAAGTGACCTCCTTAAAACCGGAAGTGACATTAAAACACTTTTCTCCTTGACATTTTGGGCTTTAAAGTGTTGTTGTATCCGTTTTGGGGACTTTTGATCCCGTTTTGACACATTTTCTGCCTCCCTAAGCTTTTGGCCAAAGATGTGAACATTTTAAGGGCAAAACCCCCAAAATATGCAAAATTTAATTTTGGGACCATTTTACCTGTGTTTGCTTCCTTTTACCAAGAAATGACCAGAGAGATGAAAAATGACTGGATTTCAGTCTTAGGCTCGGTTCACACTTGTGCGATGCGGGAACGCTGCCAATATGCAGCTTGTTACCGCATCGCATCCACACATCTGGCAGTTCCCCCTGCCATATGCGATACGCAGGGGGTGTCAATTAAACGTTAACGACACCCCCAGTTTGATTGCATATCGCAGTGCGATCTGCAAGTACGCACAGAATCGCATCGCACAAGTGTGAACCACTGTGCGATTTGATTTTGATGCGGCTCAAAAAATGCCTCCTGTGCGTCTTTGGTGCGGATGCAGTGCGAATTCAGCCATACAAAGTGTATGGCTGAAATTCGCACCGCACATGAGATCGCATGTAATGAAGGAGCAGTGCGCTCCGAATTAAATGCGATCTCCGCAGCCGCACAAGTGTGAACCAGCACTTAAAAAGCTTTGAAATTACCTGGGAAACTGGCATTGTCTGAAACCGGAAGTGGCAAACCGGAAGTGACCTCCTTAAAACCGGAAGTGGCATTAAAACACTTTTCTCCTTGACATTTTGGGCTTTAAAGTGTTGTTGTTTCCGTTTTGGGGACTTTTGATCCCGTTTTGACACATGTTCTGCCTCCCTAAGCTTTTGGCCAAAGATGTGAACATTTTAAGGGCAAAACCCCCAAAATATGCAAAATTTTATTTTGGGACCATTTTACCTGTGTTTGCTTCCTTTTACCAAGAAATGACCAGAGAGATGAAAAATGACTGGATTTCAGTCTTAGGCTCGTTACCCACTTGTGCGATGCGGGAACGCTGCCAATATGCAGCGTGTTACCGCATCGCATCCACACATCTGGCAGTTCCCACTGCCATATGCGATACGCAGGGGGTGTCAATTAAACGTTAACGACACCCCCAGTTTGATTGCATTTTGCAGTGCGATCTGCAAGTACGCACAGAATCGCATCGCACAAGTGTGAACCACTGTGCGATTTGATATTGATGCGGCTCAAAAAATGCCTCCTGTGCGTCTTTGGTGCGGATGCAATGCGAATTTAGCCATAGAAAGTGTATGGCTGAAATTCGCACCGCACATGAGATCACATGTAACGAAGGAGCAGTGTGCTCCGAATTAAATGCGATCTCCGCAGCCGCACGAGTGTGAACGGGCACTTTAAAAGCTTTGAAATTACCTGGGAAACTGGCATTGTCTGAAACCGGAAGTGGCAAACCGGAAGTTACCTCCTTAAAACCGGAAGTGACATTAAAACACTTTTCTCCTTGACATTTTGGGCTTTAAAGTGTTGTTGTATCCGTTTTGGGGACTTTTGATCCCGTTTTGACACATTTTCTGCCTCCCTAAGCTTTTGGCCAAAGATGTGAACATTTTAAGGGCAAAACCCCCAAAATATGCAAAATTTAATTTTGGGACCATTTTACCTGTGTTTGCTTCCTTTTACCAAGAAATGACCAGAGAGATGAAAAATGACTGGATTTCAGTCTTAGGCTCGGTTCACACTTGTGCGATGCGGGAACGCTGCCAATATGCAGCTTGTTACCGCATCGCATCCACACATCTGGCAGTTCCCCCTGCCATATGCGATACGCAGGGGGTGTCAATTAAACGTTAACGACACCCCCAGTTTGATTGCATATCGCAGTGCGATCTGCAAGTACGCACAGAATCGCATCGCACAAGTGTGAACCACTGTGCGATTTGATTTTGATGCGGCTCAAAAAATGCCTCCTGTGCGTCTTTGGTGCGGATGCAGTGCGAATTCAGCCATACAAAGTGTATGGCTGAAATTCGCACCGCACATGAGATCGCATGTAATGAAGGAGCAGTGCGCTCCGAATTAAATGCGATCTCCGCAGCCGCACAAGTGTGAACCAGCACTTAAAAAGCTTTGAAATTACCTGGGAAACTGGCATTGTCTGAAACCGGAAGTGGCAAACCGGAAGTGACCTCCTTAAAACCGGAAGTGGCATTAAAACACTTTTCTCCTTGACATTTTGGGCTTTAAAGTGTTGTTGTTTCCGTTTTGGGGACTTTTGATCCCGTTTTGACACATGTTCTGCCTCCCTAAGCCTTTGGCCAAAGATGTGAACATTTTAAGGGCAAAACCCCCAAAATATGCAACATTTTATTTTGGGACCATTTTACCTGTGTTTGCTTCCTTTTACCAAGAAATGACCAGAGAGATGAAAAATGACTGGATTTCAGTCTTAGGCTCGGTTCCCACTTGTGCGATGCGGGAACGCTGCGAATATGCAGCGTGTTACCGCATCGCATCCACACATCTGGCAGTTCCCACTGCCATATGCGATACGCAGGGGGTGTCAATTAAACGTTAACGACACCCCCAGTTTGATTGCATTTTGCAGTGCGATCTGAGAGTACGCACAGAATCGCATCGCACAAGTGTGAACCACTGTGCGATTTGATTTTGATGCGGCTCAAAAAATGCCTCCTGTGCGTCTTTGGTGCGGATGCAGTGCGAATTCAGCCATACAAAGTGTATGGCTGAAATTCGCACCGCACATGAGATCGCATGTAATGAAGGAGCAGTGCGCTCCGAATTAAATGCGATCTCCGCAGCCGCACGAGTGTGAACCGGCACTTAAAAAGCTTTGAAATTACCTGGGAAACTGGCATTGTCTGAAACCGGAAATGGCAAACCGGAAGTGACCTCCTTAAAACCGGAAGTGACATTAAAACACTTTTCTCCTTGACATTTTGGGCTTTAAAGTGTTGTTGTATCCGTTTTGGGGACTTTTGATCCCGTTTTGACACATTTTCTGCCTCCCTAAGCTTTTGGCCAAAGATGTGAACATTTTAAGGGCAAAACCCCCAAAATATGCAAAATTTAATTTTGGGACCATTTTACCTGTGTTTGCTTCCTTTTACCAAGAAATGACCAGAGAGATGAAAAATGACTGGATTTCAGTCTTAGGCTCGGTTCACACTTGTGCGATGCGGGAACGCTGCCAATATGCAGCTTGTTACCGCATCGCATCCACACATCTGGCAGTTCCCCCTGCCATATGCGATACGCAGGGGGTGTCAATTAAACGTTAACGACACCCCCAGTTTGATTGCATATCGCAGTGCGATCTGCAAGTACGCACAGAATCGCATCGCACAAGTGTGAACCACTGTGCGATTTGATTTTGATGCGGCTCAAAAAATGCCTCCTGTGCGTCTTTGGTGCGGATGCAGTGCGAATTCAGCCATACAAAGTGTATGGCTGAAATTCGCACCGCACATGAGATCGCATGTAATGAAGGAGCAGTGCGCTCCGAATTAAATGCGATCTCCGCAGCCGCACAAGTGTGAACCAGCACTTAAAAAGCTTTGAAATTACCTGGGAAACTGGCATTGTCTGAAACCGGAAGTGGCAAACCGGAAGTGACCTCCTTAAAACCGGAAGTGGCATTAAAACACTTTTCTCCTTGACATTTTGGGCTTTAAAGTGTTGTTGTTTCCGTTTTGGGGACTTTTGATCCCGTTTTGACACATGTTCTGCCTCCCTAAGCTTTTGGCCAAAGATGTGAACATTTTAAGGGCAAAACCCCCAAAATATGCAAAATTTTATTTTGGGACCATTTTACCTGTGTTTGCTTCCTTTTACCAAGAAATGACCAGAGAGATGAAAAATGACTGGATTTCAGTCTTAGGCTCGGTTCCCACTTGTGCGATGCGGGAACGCTGCCAATATGCAGCGTGTTACCGCATCGCATCCACACATCTGGCAGTTCCCACTGCCATATGCGATACGCAGGGGGTGTCAATTAAACGTTAACGACACCCCCAGTTTGATTGCATTTTGCAGTGCGATCTGCAAGTACGCACAGAATCGCATCGCACAAGTGTGAACCACTGTGCGATTTGATATTGATGCGGCTCAAAAAATGCCTCCTGTGCGTCTTTGGTGCAGATGCAGTGCGAATTCAGCCATACAAAGTGTATGGCTGAAATTCGCACCGCACATGAGATCGCATGTAATGAAGGAGCAGTGCGCTCCAAATTAAATGCGATCTCCGCAGCCGCACAAGTGTGAACCGGCACATAAAAAGCTTTGAAATTACCTGGGAAACTGGCATTGTCTGAAACCGGAAGTGGCAAACCGGAAGTGACCTCCTTAAAACCGGAAGTGACATTAAAACACTTTTCTCCTTGACATTTTGGGCTTTAAAGTGTTGTTGTATCCGTTTTGGGGACTTTTGATCCCGTTTTGACACATTTTCTGCCTCCCTAAGCCTTTGGCCAAAGATGTGAACATTTTAAGGGCAAAACCCCCAAAATATGCAAAATTTAATTTTGGGACCATTTTACCTGTGTTTGCTTCCTTTTACCAAGAAATGACCAGAGAGATGAAAAATTACTGGATTTCAGTGTTAGGCTCGGTTCACACTTGTGCGATGCGGGAACGCTGCCAATATGCAGCATGTTACCGCATCGCAACCACGCATCTAGCAGTTCCCACTGCCATATGCGATACGCAAGGGGGGTCAATTAAAAGTTAACGACACCCCCAGTTTGATTGCATATCGCAGTGCGATCTGCAAGTAAGCATAGAATCGGATCGCACAAGTGTGAGCCACTGTGCGATTTGATTTTGATGCGACTCAAAAAATGCTTCCTGTGCGTCTTTGGTGCGGATGCAGTGCGAATTCAGCCATACAAAGTGTATGGCTGAAATTCACACCGCACATAAGATCGCATGTAATGAAGGAGCAGTGCGATCCGAATTAAATGCGATCTCCGCAGCCGCACAAGTGTGAACCGGCACTTAAAAAGCTTTGAAATTACCTGGGAAACTGGCATTGTCTGAAACCGGAAGTGGCAAACCGGAAGTGACCTCCTTAAAACCGGAAGTGGCATTAAAACACTTTTCTCCTTGACATTTTGGGCTTTAAAGTGTTGTTGTATCCGTTTTGGGGACTTTTGATCCCGTTTTGACACATTTTCTGCCTCCCTAAGCCTTTGGCCAAAGATGTGAACATTTTAAGGGCAAACCCCCAAAATATGCAAAATTTAATTTTGGGACAATTTTACCTGTGTTTGCTTCCTTTTACCAAGAAATGACCAGAGAGATGAAAAATGACTGGATTTCAGTCTTAGGCTCGGTTCCCACTTGTGCGATGCGGGAACGCTGCGAATATGCAGCATGTTACCGCATCACATCCACACATCTGGCAGTTCCCACTGCCATATGCGATACGCAGGGGGTGTCAATTAAACGTTAACGACACCCCCAGTTTGATTGCATATCGCAGTGCGATCTGCAAGTACGCACAGAATCGCATCGCACAAGTGTGAACCACTGTGCGATTTGATTTTGATGCGACTCAAAAAATGCCTCCTGTGCGTCTTTGGTGCGGATGCAGTGCGAATTTAGCCATAAAAAAGTGTATGGCTGAAATTCGCACCGCACATGAGATCGCATGTAATGAAGGAGCAGTGCGCTCCGAATTAAATGCGATCTCCGCAGCAGCACGAGTGTGAAAGGGCACTTAAAAAGCTTTGAAATTACCTGGGAAACTGGCATTGTCTGAAACCCGGAAGTGGCAAACCGGAAGTGACCTCCTTAAAACCGGAAGTGGCATTAAAACACTTTTCTCCTTGACATTTTGGGCTTTAAAGTGTTGTTGTATCCGTTTTGGGGACTTTTGATCCCGTTTTGACACATTTTCTGCCTCCCTAAGCCTTTGGCCAAAGATGTGAACATTTTAAGGGCAAAACCCCCAAAATATGCAAAATTTAATTTTGGGACCATTTTACCTGCGTTTGCTTCCTTTTACCAAGAAATGACCAGAGAGATGAAAAATTACTGGATTTCAGTGTTAGGCTCGGTTCACACTTGTGCGATGCGGGAACGCTGCCAATATGCAGCGTGTTACCGCATCGCATCCACGCATCTAGCAGTTCCCACTGCCATATGCGATACGCAAGGGGGGTCAATTAAAAGTTAACGACACCCCCAGTTTGATTGCATATCGCAGTGCGATCTGCAAGTAAGCATAGAATCGGATCGCACAAGTGTGAGCCACTGTGCGATTTGATTTTGATGCGACTCAAAAAATGCTTCCTGTGCGTCTTTGGTGCGGATGCAGTGCGAATTCAGCCATACAAAGTGTATGGCTGAAATTCACACCGCACATGAGATCGCATGTAATGAAGGAGCAGTGCGATCCGAATTAAATGCGATCTCCGCAGCCGCACAAGTGTGAACCGGCACTTAAAAAGCTTTGAAATTACCTGGGAAACTGGCATTGTCTGAAACCGGAAGTGGCAAACCGGAAGTGACCTCCTTAAAACCGGAAGTGGCATTAAAACACTTTTCTCCTTGACATTTTGGGCTTTAAAGTGTTGTTGTATCCGTTTTGGGGACTTTTGATCCCGTTTTGACACATTTTCTGCCTCCCTAAGCCTTTGGCCAAAGATGTGAACATTTTAAGGGCAAAACCCCCAAAATAAGCAAAATTTAATTTTGGGACCATTTTACCTGTGTTTGCTTCCTTTTACCAAGAAATGACCGGAGAGATGAAAAATGACTGGATTTCAGTCTTAGGCTCGGTTCACACTTGTGCGATGCGGGAACGCTGCCAATATGCAGCGTGTTACCGCATCGCATCCACACATCTGGCAGTTCCCACTGCCATATGCGATACGCAGGGGGTGTCAATTAAACGTTAACGACACCCCCAGTTTGATTGCATATCGCAGTGCGATCTGCAAGTACGCACAGAATCGCATCGCACAAGTGTGAACCACTGTGCGATTTGATTTTGATGCGACTCAAAAAATGCCTCCTGTGCGTCTTTGGTGCGGATGCAGTGCGAATTTAGCCATAGAAAGTATATGGCTGAAATTCGCACCGCACATGAGATCGCATGTAATGAAGGAGCAGTGTGCTCCGAATTAAATGCGATCTCCGCAGCCGCACGAGTGTGAACCGTCACTTAAAAAGCTTTGAAATTACCTGGGAAACTGGCATTGTCTGAAACCGGAAGTGGCAAACCGGAAGTGACCTCCTTAAAACCGGAAGTGACATTAAAACACTTTTCTCCTTGACATTTTGGGCTTTAAAGTGTTGTTGTATCCGTTTTGGGGACTTTTGATCCCGTTTTGACACATTTTCTGCCTCCCTAAGCCTTTGGCCAAAGATGTGAACATTTTAAGGGCAAAACCCCCAAAATATGCAAAATTTAATTTTGGGACCATTTTACCTGTGTTTGCTTCCTTTTACCAAGAAATGACCAGAGAGATGAAAAATGACTGGATTTCAGTCTTAGGCTCGGTTCCCACTTGTGCGATGCGGGAACGCTGCGAATATGCAGCATGTTACCGCATCGCATCCACACATCTGGCAGTTCCCACTGCCATATGCGATACGCAGGGGGTGTCAATTAAACGTTAACGACACCCCCAGTTTGATTGCATATCGCAGTGCGATCTGCAAGTACGCACAGAATTGCATCGCACAAGTGTGAACCACTGTGCGATTTGATTTTGATGCGGCTCAAAAAATGCCTCCTGTGCGTCTTTGGTGCGGATGCAGTGCGAATTCAGCCATACAGAGTGTATGGCTGAAATTCGCACCGCACATGAGATCGCATGTAATGGAGCAGTGCGCTGAGAATTAAATGCGATCTCCGCAGCAGCACGAGTGTGAATGGGCACTTAAAAAGCTTTGAAATTACCTGGGAAACTGGCATTGTCTGAAACCGGAAGTGGCAAACCGGAAGTGACCTCCTTAAAACCGGAAGTGACATTAAAACACTTTTCTCCTTGACATTTTGGGCTTTAAAGTGTTGTTGTATCCGTTTTGGGGACTTTTGTTCCCGTTTTGACACATTTTCTGCCTCCCTAAGCCTTTGGCCAAAGATGTGAACATTTTAAGGGCAAAACCCCCAAAATATGCAAAATTTAATTTTGGGACCATTTTACCTGTGTTTGCTTCCTTTTACCAAGAAATGACCAGAGAGATGAAAAATGACTAGATTTCAGTCTTAGGCTCGGTTCACACTTGTGCGATGCGGGAACGCTGCCAATATGCAGCGTGTTACCGCATCGCATCCACACATCTGGCAGTTCCCACTGCCATATGCGATACGCAGGGGGTGTCAATTAAACGTTAACGACACCCCCAGTTTGATTGCATATCGCAGTGCGATCTGCAAGTACGCACAGAATCGCATCGCACAAGTGTGAACCACTGTGCGATTTGATTTTGATGCGACTCAAAAAATGCCTCCTGTGCGTCTTTGGTGCGGATGCAGTGCGAATTTAGCCATAAAAAAGTGTATGGCTGAAATTCGCACCGCACATGAGATCGCATGTAATGAAGGAGCAGTGCGCTCCGAATTAAATGCGATCTCCGCAGCAGCACGAGTGTGAAAGGGCACTTAAAAAGCTTTGAAATTACCTGGGAAACTGGCATTGTCTGATACCCGGAAGTGGCAAACCGGAAGTGACCTCCTTAAAACCGGAAGTGGCATTAAAACACTTTTCTCCTTGACATTTTGGGCTTTAAAGTGTTGTTGTATCCGTTTTGGGGACTTTTGATCCCGTTTTGACACATTTTCTGCCTGCCTAAGCCTTTGGCCAAAGATGTGAACATTTTAAGGGCAAAACCCCCAAAATATGCAAAATTTAATTTTGGGACCATTTTACCTGCGTTTGCTTCCTTTTACCAAGAAATGACCAGAGAGATGAAAAATTACTGGATTTCAGTGTTAGGCTCGGTTCACACTTGTGCGATGCGGGAACGCTGCCAATATGCAGCGTGTTACCGCATCGCATCCACGCATCTAGCAGTTCCCACTGCCATATGCGATACGCAAGGGGGGTCAATTAAAAGTTAACGACACCCCCAGTTTGATTGCATATCGCAGTGCGATCTGCAAGTAAGCATAGAATCGGATCGCACAAGTGTGAGCCACTGTGCGATTTGATTTTGATGCGACTCAAAAAATGCTTCCTGTGCGTCTTTGGTGCGGATGCAGTGCGAATTCAGCCATACAAAGTGTATGGCTGAAATTCACACCGCACATGAGATCGCATGTAATGAAGGAGCAGTGCGATCCGAATTAAATGCGATCTCCGCAGCCGCACAAGTGTGAACCGGCACTTAAAAAGCTTTGAAATTACCTGGGAAACTGGCATTGTCTGAAACCGGAAGTGGCAAACCGGAAGTGACCTCCTTAAAACCGGAAGTGGCATTAAAACACTTTTCTCCTTGACATTTTGGGCTTTAAAGTGTTGTTGTATCCGTTTTGGGGACTTTTGATCCCGTTTTGACACATTTTCTGCCTCCCTAAGCCTTTGGCCAAAGATGTGAACATTTTAAGGGCAAAACCCCCAAAATAAGCAAAATTTAATTTTGGGACCATTTTACCTGTGTTTGCTTCCTTTTACCAAGAAATGACCGGAGAGATGAAAAATGACTGGATTTCAGTCTTAGGCTCGGTTCACACTTGTGCGATGCGGGAACGCTGCCAATATGCAGCGTGTTACCGCATCGCATCCACACATCTGGCAGTTCCCACTGCCATATGCGATACGCAGGGGGTGTCAATTAAACGTTAACGACACCCCCAGTTTGATTGCATATCGCAGTGCGATCTGCAAGTACGCACAGAATCGCATCGCACAAGTGTGAACCACTGTGCGATTTGATTTTGATGCGACTCAAAAAATGCCTCCTGTGCGTCTTTGGTGCGGATGCAGTGCGAATTTAGCCATAGAAAGTATATGGCTGAAATTCGCACCGCACATGAGATCGCATGTAATGAAGGAGCAGTGTGCTCCGAATTAAATGCGATCTCCGCAGCCGCACGAGTGTGAACCGTCACTTAAAAAGCTTTGAAATTACCTGGGAAACTGGCATTGTCTGAAACCGGAAGTGGCAAACCGGAAGTGACCTCCTTAAAACCGGAAGTGACATTAAAACACTTTTCTCCTTGACATTTTGGGCTTTAAAGTGTTGTTGTATCCGTTTTGGGGACTTTTGTTCCCGTTTTGACACATTTTCTGCCTCCCTAAGCCTTTGGCCAAAGATGTGAACATTTTAAGGGCAAAACCCCCAAAATATGCAAAATTTAATTTTGGGACCATTTTACCTGTGTTTGCTTCCTTTTACCAAGAAATGACCAGAGAGATGAAAAATGACTAGATTTCAGTCTTAGGCTCGGTTCACACTTGTGCGATGCGGGAACGCTGCCAATATGCAGCGTGTTACCGCATCGCATCCACACATCTGGCAGTTCCCACTGCCATATGCGATACGCAGGGGGTGTCAATTAAACGTTAACGACACCCCCAGTTTGATTGCATATCGCAGTGCGATCTGCAAGTACGCACAGAATCGCATCGCACAAGTGTGAACCACTGTGCGATTTGATTTTGATGCGACTCAAAAAATGCCTCCTGTGCGTCTTTGGTGCGGATGCAGTGCGAATTTAGCCATAGAAAGTGTATGGCTGAAATTCGCACCGCACATGAGATCGCATGTAATGAAGGAGCAGTGTGCTCCGAATTAAATGCGATCTCCGCAGCCGCACGAGTTTGAACGGGCACTTAAAAAGCTTTGAAATTACCTGGGAAACTGGCATTGTCTGAAACCGGAAGTGGCAAACCGGAAGTGACCTCCCTAAAACCGGAAGTGACATTAAAACACTTTTCTCCTTGTCTCCTTGACATTTTGGGCTTTAAAGTGTTGTTGTATCCGTTTTGGGGACTTTTGATCCCGTTTTGACACATTTTCTGCCTCCCTAAGCCTTTGGCCAAAGATGTGAACATTTTAAGGGCAAAACCCCCAAAATATGCAAAATTTAATTTTGGGACCATTTTACCTGTGTTTGCTTCCTTTTACCAAGAAATGACCAGAGAGATGAAAAATGACTGGATTTCAGTCTTAGGCTCGGTTCCCACTTGTGCGATGCGGGAACGCTGCGAATATGCAGAATGTTACCGCATCGCATCCACACATCTGGCAGTTCCCACTGCCATATGCGATACGCAGGGGGTGTCAATTAAACGTTAACGACACCCCCAGTTTGATTGCATATCGCAGTGCGATCTGCAAGTACGCACAGAATCGCATCGCACAAGTGTGAACCACTGTGCGATTTGATTTTGATGCGGCTCAAAAAATGCCTCCTGTGCGTCTTTGGTGCGGATGCAGTGCGAATTCAGCCATACAAAGTGTATGGCTGAAATTCGCACCGCACATGAGATCGCATGTAATGGAGCAGTGCGCTGAGAATTAAATGCGATCTCCGCAGCAGCACGAGTGTGAATGGGCACTTAAAAAGCTTTGAAATTACCTGGGAAACTGGCATTGTCTGAAACCGGAAGTGGCAAACCGGAAGTGACCTCCTTAAAACCGGAAGTGACATTAAAACACTTTTCTCCTTGACATTTTGGGCTTTAAAGTGTTGTTGTATCCGTTTTGGGGACTTTTGATCCCGTTTTGACACATTTTCTGCCTCCCTAAGCCTTTGGCCAAAGATGTGAACATTTTAAGTGCAAAACCCCCAAAATATGCAAAATTTAATTTTGGGACCATTTTACCTGTGTTTGCTTCCTTTTACCAAGAAATGACCAGAGAGATGAAAAATGACTGGATTTCAGTCTTAGGCTCGGTTCCCACTTGTGCGATGCGGGAACGCTGCCAATATGCAGCGTGTTACCGCATCGCATCCACACATCTGGCAGTTCCCACTGCCATATGCGATACGCAGGGGGTGTCAATTAAACGTTAACGACACCCCCAGTTTGATTGCATTTTGCAGTGCGATCTGCAAGTACGCACAGAATCGCATCGCACAAGTGTGAACCACTGTGCGATTTGATATTGATGCGGCTCAAAAAATGCCTCCTGTGCGTCTTTGGTGCGGATGCAGTGCGAATTCAGCCATACAAAGTGTATGGCTGAAATTCGCACCGCACATGAGATCGCATGTAATGAAGGAGCAGTGCGCTCCAAATTAAATGCGATCTCCGCAGCCGCACAAGTGTGAACCGGCACATAAAAAGCTTTGAAATTACCTGGGAAACTGGCATTGTCTGAAACCGGAAGTGGCAAACCGGAAGTGACCTCCTTAAAACCGGAAGTGGCATTAAAACACTTTTCTCCTTGACATTTTGGGCTTTAAAGTGTTGTTGTATCCGTTTTGGGGACTTTTGATCCCGTTTTGACACATTTTCTGCCTCCCTAAGCCTTTGGCCAAAGATGTGAACATTTTAAGGGCAAAACCCCCAAAATATGCAAAATTTAATTTTGGGACCATTTTACCTGTGTTTGCTTCCTTTTACCAAGAAATGACCAGAGAGATGAAAAATGACTGGATTTCAGTCTTAGGCTCGGTTCACACTTGTGCGATGCGGGAACGCTGCCAATATGCAGCGTGTTACCGCATCGCATCCACACATCTGGCAGTTCCCACTGCCATATGCGATACGCAGGGGGTGTCAATTAAACGTTAACGACACCCCTAGTTTGATTGCATTTTGCAGTGCGATCTGCAAGTACACACAGAATCGCATCGCACAAGTGTGAACCACTGTGCGATTTGATATTGATGCGGCTCAAAAAATGCCTCCTGTGCGTCTTTGGTGCGGATGCAGTGCGAATTCAGCCATACAAAGTGTATGGCTGAAATTCGCACCGCACATGAGATCGCATGTAATGAAGGAGCAGTGCGCTCCAAATTAAATGCGATCTCCGCAGCCGCACAAGTGTGAACCGGCACATAAAAAGCTTTGAAATTACCTGGGAAACTGGCATTGTCTGAAACCGGAAGTGGCAAACCGGAAGTGACCTCCTTAAAACCGGAAGTGACATTAAAACACTTTTCTCCTTGACATTTTGGGCTTTAAAGTGTTGTTGTATCCGTTTTGGGGACTTTTGATCCAGTTTTGACACATGTTCTGCCTCCCTAAGCTTTTGGCCAAAGATGTGAACATTTTAAGGGCAAAACCCCCAAAATATGCAACATTTTATTTTGGGACCATTTTACCTGTGTTTGCTTCCTTTTACCAAGAAATGACCAGAGAGATGAAAAATGACTGGATTTCAGTCTTAGGCTCGGTTCCCACTTGTGCGATGCGGGAACGCTGCGAATATGCAGCGTGTTACCGCATCGCATCCACACATCTGGCAGTTCCCACTGCCATATGCGATACGCAGGGGGTGTCAATTAAACGTTAACGACACCCCCAGTTTGATTGCATTTTGCAGTGCGATCTGAGAGTACGCACAGAATCGCATCGCACAAGTGTGAACCACTGTGCGATTTGATTTTGATGCGGCTCAAAAAATGCCTCCTGTGCGTCTTTGGTGCGGATGCAGTGCGAATTCAGCCATACAAAGTGTATGGCTGAAATTCGCACCACACATGAGATCGCATGTAATGAAGGAGCAGTGCGCTCCAAATTAAATGCGATCTCCGCAGCCGCACGAGTGTGAACGGGCACTTAAAAAGCTTTGAAATTACCTGGGAAACTGGCATTGTCTGAAACCGGAAATGGCAAACCGGAAGTGACCTCCTTAAAACCGGAAGTGACATTAAAACACTTTTCTCCTTGACATTTTGGGCTTTAAAGTGTTGTTGTATCCGTTTTGGGGACTTTTGATCCCGTTTTGACACATTTTCTGCCTCCCTAAGCTTTTGGCCAAAGATGTGAACATTTTAAGGGCAAAACCCCCAAAATATGCAAAATTTAATTTTGGGACCATTTTACCTGTGTTTGCTTCCTTTTACCAAGAAATGACCAGAGAGATGAAAAATGACTGGATTTCAGTCTTAGGCTCGGTTCACACTTGTGCGATGCGGGAACGCTGCCAATATGCAGCTTGTTACCGCATCGCATCCACACATCTGGCAGTTCCCCCTGCCATATGCGATACGCAGGGGGTGTCAATTAAACGTTAACGACACCCCCAGTTTGATTGCATATCGCAGTGCGATCTGCAAGTACGCACAGAATCGCATCGCACAAGTGTGAACCACTGTGCGATTTGATTTTGATGCGGCTCAAAAAATGCCTCCTGTGCGTCTTTGGTGCGGATGCAGTGCGAATTCAGCCATACAAAGTGTATGGCTGAAATTCGCACCGCACATGAGATCGCATGTAATGAAGGAGCAGTGCGCTCCGAATTAAATGCGATCTCCGCAGCCGCACAAGTGTGAACCAGCACTTAAAAAGCTTTGAAATTACCTGGGAAACTGGCATTGTCTGAAACCGGAAGTGGCAAACCGGAAGTGACCTCCTTAAAACCGGAAGTGGCATTAAAACACTTTTCTCCTTGACATTTTGGGCTTTAAAGTGTTGTTGTTTCCGTTTTGGGGACTTTTGATCCCGTTTTGACACATGTTCTGCCTCCCTAAGCTTTTGGCCAAAGATGTGAACATTTTAAGGGCAAAACCCCCAAAATATGCCAAATTTTATTTTGGGACCATTTTACCTGTGTTTGCTTCCTTTTACCAAGAAATGACCAGAGAGATGAAAAATGACTGGATTTCAGTCTTAGGCTCGTTACCCACTTGTGCGATGCGGGAACGCTGCCAATATGCAGCGTGTTACCGCATCGCATCCACACATCTGGCAGTTCCCACTGCCATATGCGATACGCAGGGGGTGTCAATTAAACGTTAACGACACCCCCAGTTTGATTGCATTTTGCAGTGCGATCTGCAAGTACGCACAGAATCGCATCGCACAAGTGTGAACCACTGTGCGATTTGATATTGATGCGGCTCAAAAAATGCCTCCTGTGCGTCTTTGGTGCGGATGCAATGCGAATTTAGCCATAGAAAGTGTATGGCTGAAATTCGCACCGCACATGAGATCACATGTAACGAAGGAGCAGTGTGCTCCGAATTAAATGCGATCTCCGCAGCCGCACGAGTGTGAACGGGCACTTTAAAAGCTTTGAAATTACCTGGGAAACTGGCATTGTCTGAAACCGGAAGTGGCAAACCGGAAGTTACCTCCTTAAAACCGGAAGTGACATTAAAACACTTTTCTCCTTGACATTTTGGGCTTTAAAGTGTTGTTGTATCCGTTTTGGGGACTTTTGATCCCGTTTTGACACATTTTCTGCCTCCCTAAGCCTTTGGCCAAAGATGTGAACATTTTAAGTGCAAAACCCCCAAAATATGCAAAATTTAATTTTGGGACCATTTTACCTGTGTTTGCTTCCTTTTACCAAGAAATGACCAGAGAGATGAAAAATGACTGGATTTCAGTCTTAGGCTCGGTTCCCACTTGTGCGATGCGGGAACGCTGCCAATATGCAGCGTGTTACCGCATCGCATCCACACATCTGGCAGTTCCCACTGCCATATGCGATACGCAGGGGGTGTCAATTAAACGTTAACGACACCCCCAGTTTGATTGCATTTTGCAGTGCGATCTGCAAGTACGCACAGAATCGCATCGCACAAGTGTGAACCACTGTGCGATTTGATATTGATGCGGCTCAAAAAATGCCTCCTGTGCGTCTTTGGTGCGGATGCAGTGCGAATTCAGCCATACAAAGTGTATGGCTGAAATTCGCACCGCACATGAGATCGCATGTAATGAAGGAGCAGTGTGCTCCGAATTAAATGCGATCTCCGCAGCCGCACGAGTGTGAACGGGCACTTTAAAAGCTTTGAAATTACCTGGGAAACTGGCATTGTCTGAAACCGGAAGTGGCAAACCGGAAGTGACCTCCTTAAAACCGGAAGTGACATTAAAACACTTTTCTCCTTGACATTTTGGGCTTTAAAGTGTTGTTGTATCCGTTTTGGGGACTTTTGATCCCGTTTTGACACATTTTCTGCCTCCCTAAGCCTTTGGCCAAAGATGTGAACATTTTAAGGGCAAAACCCCCAAAATATGCAAAATTTAATTTTGGGACCATTTTACCTGTGTTTGCTTCCTTTTACCAAGAAATGACCAGAGAGATGAAAAATTACTGGATTTCAGTGTTAGGCTCGGTTCACACTTGTGCGATGCGGGAACGCTGCCAATATGCAGCATGTTACCGCATCGCAACCACGCATCTAGCAGTTCCCACTGCCATATGCGATACGCAAGGGGGGTCAATTAAAAGTTAACGACACCCCCAGTTTGATTGCATATCGCAGTGCGATCTGCAAGTAAGCATAGAATCGGATCGCACAAGTGTGAGCCACTGTGCGATTTGATTTTGATGCGACTCAAAAAATGCTTCCTGTGCGTCTTTGGTGCGGATGCAGTGCGAATTCAGCCATACAAAGTGTATGGCTGAAATTCACACCGCACATAAGATCGCATGTAATGAAGGAGCAGTGCGATCCGAATTAAATGCGATCTCCGCAGCCGCACAAGTGTGAACCGGCACTTAAAAAGCTTTGAAATTACCTGGGAAACTGGCATTGTCTGAAACCGGAAGTGGCAAACCGGAAGTGACCTCCTTAAAACCGGAAGTGGCATTAAAACACTTTTCTCCTTGACATTTTGGGCTTTAAAGTGTTGTTGTATCCGTTTTGGGGACTTTTGATCCCGTTTTGACACATTTTCTGCCTCCCTAAGCCTTTGGCCAAAGATGTGAACATTTTAAGGGCAAACCCCCAAAATATGCAAAATTTAATTTTGGGACAATTTTACCTGTGTTTGCTTCCTTTTACCAAGAAATGACCAGAGAGATGAAAAATGACTGGATTTCAGTCTTAGGCTCGGTTCCCACTTGTGCGATGCGGGAACGCTGCGAATATGCAGCATGTTACCGCATCACATCCACACATCTGGCAGTTCCCACTGCCATATGCGATACGCAGGGGGTGTCAATTAAACGTTAACGACACCCCCAGTTTGATTGCATATCGCAGTGCGATCTGCAAGTACGCACAGAATCGCATCGCACAAGTGTGAACCACTGTGCGATTTGATTTTGATGCGACTCAAAAAATGCCTCCTGTGCGTCTTTGGTGCGGATGCAGTGCGAATTTAGCCATAAAAAAGTGTATGGCTGAAATTCGCACCGCACATGAGATCGCATGTAATGAAGGAGCAGTGCGCTCCGAATTAAATGCGATCTCCGCAGCAGCACGAGTGTGAAAGGGCACTTAAAAAGCTTTGAAATTACCTGGGAAACTGGCATTGTCTGATACCCGGAAGTGGCAAACCGGAAGTGACCTCCTTAAAACCGGAAGTGGCATTAAAACACTTTTCTCCTTGACATTTTGGGCTTTAAAGTGTTGTTGTATCCGTTTTGGGGACTTTTGATCCCGTTTTGACACATTTTCTGCCTCCCTAAGCCTTTGGCCAAAGATGTGAACATTTTAAGGGCAAAACCCCCAAAATATGCAAAATTTAATTTTGGGACCATTTTACCTGCGTTTGCTTCCTTTTACCAAGAAATGACCAGAGAGATGAAAAATTACTGGATTTCAGTGTTAGGCTCGGTTCACACTTGTGCGATGCGGGAACGCTGCCAATATGCAGCGTGTTACCGCATCGCATCCACGCATCTAGCAGTTCCCACTGCCATATGCGATACGCAAGGGGGGTCAATTAAAAGTTAACGACACCCCCAGTTTGATTGCATATCGCAGTGCGATCTGCAAGTACGCACAGAATCGCATCGCACAAGTGTGAACCACTGTGCGATTTGATTTTGATGCGACTCAAAAAATGCCTCCTGTGCGTCTTTGGTGCGGATGCAGTGCGAATTTAGCCATAGAAAGTATATGGCTGAAATTCGCACCGCACATGAGATCGCATGTAATGAAGGAGCAGTGTGCTCCGAATTAAATGCGATCTCCGCAGCCGCACGAGTGTGAACCGTCACTTAAAAAGCTTTGAAATTACCTGGGAAACTGGCATTGTCTGAAACCGGAAGTGGCAAACCGGAAGTGACCTCCTTAAAACCGGAAGTGACATTAAAACACTTTTCTCCTTGACATTTTGGGCTTTAAAGTGTTGTTGTATCCGTTTTGGGGACTTTTGTTCCCGTTTTGACACATTTTCTGCCTCCCTAAGCCTTTGGCCAAAGATGTGAACATTTTAAGGGCAAAACCCCCAAAATATGCAAAATTTAATTTTGGGACCATTTTACCTGTGTTTGCTTCCTTTTACCAAGAAATGACCAGAGAGATGAAAAATGACTAGATTTCAGTCTTAGGCTCGGTTCACACTTGTGCGATGCGGGAACGCTGCCAATATGCAGCGTGTTACCGCATCGCATCCACACATCTGGCAGTTCCCACTGCCATATGCGATACGCAGGGGGTGTCAATTAAACGTTAACGACACCCCCAGTTTGATTGCATATCGCAGTGCGATCTGCAAGTACGCACAGAATCGCATCGCACAAGTGTGAACCACTGTGCGATTTGATTTTGATGCGACTCAAAAAATGCCTCCTGTGCGTCTTTGGTGCGGATGCAGTGCGAATTTAGCCATAGAAAGTGTATGGCTGAAATTCGCACCGCACATGAGATCGCATGTAATGAAGGAGCAGTGTGCTCCGAATTAAATGCGATCTCCGCAGCCGCACGAGTTTGAACGGGCACTTAAAAAGCTTTGAAATTACCTGGGAAACTGGCATTGTCTGAAACCGGAAGTGGCAAACCGGAAGTGACCTCCCTAAAACCGGAAGTGACATTAAAACACTTTTCTCCTTGTCTCCTTGACATTTTGGGCTTTAAAGTGTTGTTGTATCCGTTTTGGGGACTTTTGATCCCGTTTTGACACATTTTCTGCCTCCCTAAGCCTTTGGCCAAAGATGTGAACATTTTAAGGGCAAAACCCCCAAAATAAGCAAAATTTAATTTTGGGACCATTTTACCTGTGTTTGCTTCCTTTTACCAAGAAATGACCGGAGAGATGAAAAATGACTGGATTTCAGTCTTAGGCTCGGTTCACACTTGTGCGATGCGGGAACGCTGCCAATATGCAGCGTGTTACCGCATCGCATCCACACATCTGGCAGTTCCCACTGCCATATGCGATACGCAGGGGGTGTCAATTAAACGTTAACGACACCCCCAGTTTGATTGCATATCGCAGTGCGATCTGCAAGTACGCACAGAATCGCATCGCACAAGTGTGAACCACTGTGCGATTTGATTTTGATGCGACTCAAAAAATGCCTCCTGTGCGTCTTTGGTGCGGATGCAGTGCGAATTTAGCCATAGAAAGTATATGGCTGAAATTCGCACCGCACATGAGATCGCATGTAATGAAGGAGCAGTGTGCTCCGAATTAAATGCGATCTCCGCAGCCGCACGAGTGTGAACCGTCACTTAAAAAGCTTTGAAATTACCTGGGAAACTGGCATTGTCTGAAACCGGAAGTGGCAAACCGGAAGTGACCTCCTTAAAACCGGAAGTGACATTAAAACACTTTTCTCCTTGACATTTTGGGCTTTAAAGTGTTGTTGTATCCGTTTTGGGGACTTTTGATCCCGTTTTGACACATTTTCTGCCTCCCTAAGCCTTTGGCCAAAGATGTGAACATTTTAAGGGCAAAACCCCCAAAATATGCAAAATTTAATTTTGGGACCATTTTACCTGTGTTTGCTTCCTTTTACCAAGAAATGACCAGAGAGATGAAAAATGACTGGATTTCAGTCTTAGGCTCGGTTCCCACTTGTGCGATGCGGGAACGCTGCGAATATGCAGCATGTTACCGCATCGCATCCACACATCTGGCAGTTCCCACTGCCATATGCGATACGCAGGGGGTGTCAATTAAACGTTAACGACACCCCCAGTTTGATTGCATATCGCAGTGCGATCTGCAAGTACGCACAGAATTGCATCGCACAAGTGTGAACCACTGTGCGATTTGATTTTGATGCGGCTCAAAAAATGCCTCCTGTGCGTCTTTGGTGCGGATGCAGTGCGAATTCAGCCATACAGAGTGTATGGCTGAAATTCGCACCGCACATGAGATCGCATGTAATGGAGCAGTGCGCTGAGAATTAAATGCGATCTCCGCAGCAGCACGAGTGTGAATGGGCACTTAAAAAGCTTTGAAATTACCTGGGAAACTGGCATTGTCTGAAACCGGAAGTGGCAAACCGGAAGTGACCTCCTTAAAACCGGAAGTGACATTAAAACACTTTTCTCCTTGACATTTTGGGCTTTAAAGTGTTGTTGTATCCGTTTTGGGGACTTTTGTTCCCGTTTTGACACATTTTCTGCCTCCCTAAGCCTTTGGCCAAAGATGTGAACATTTTAAGGGCAAAACCCCCAAAATATGCAAAATTTAATTTTGGGACCATTTTACCTGTGTTTGCTTCCTTTTACCAAGAAATGACCAGAGAGATGAAAAATGACTAGATTTCAGTCTTAGGCTCGGTTCACACTTGTGCGATGCGGGAACGCTGCCAATATGCAGCGTGTTACCGCATCGCATCCACACATCTGGCAGTTCCCACTGCCATATGCGATACGCAGGGGGTGTCAATTAAACGTTAACGACACCCCCAGTTTGATTGCATATCGCAGTGCGATCTGCAAGTACGCACAGAATCGCATCGCACAAGTGTGAACCACTGTGCGATTTGATTTTGATGCGACTCAAAAAATGCCTCCTGTGCGTCTTTGGTGCGGATGCAGTGCGAATTTAGCCATAAAAAAGTGTATGGCTGAAATTCGCACCGCACATGAGATCGCATGTAATGAAGGAGCAGTGCGCTCCGAATTAAATGCGATCTCCGCAGCAGCACGAGTGTGAAAGGGCACTTAAAAAGCTTTGAAATTACCTGGGAAACTGGCATTGTCTGATACCCGGAAGTGGCAAACCGGAAGTGACCTCCTTAAAACCGGAAGTGGCATTAAAACACTTTTCTCCTTGACATTTTGGGCTTTAAAGTGTTGTTGTATCCGTTTTGGGGACTTTTGATCCCGTTTTGACACATTTTCTGCCTCCCTAAGCCTTTGGCCAAAGATGTGAACATTTTAAGGGCAAAACCCCCAAAATATGCAAAATTTAATTTTGGGACCATTTTACCTGCGTTTGCTTCCTTTTACCAAGAAATGACCAGAGAGATGAAAAATTACTGGATTTCAGTGTTAGGCTCGGTTCACACTTGTGCGATGCGGGAACGCTGCCAATATGCAGCGTGTTACCGCATCGCATCCACGCATCTAGCAGTTCCCACTGCCATATGCGATACGCAAGGGGGGTCAATTAAAAGTTAACGACACCCCCAGTTTGATTGCATATCGCAGTGCGATCTGCAAGTAAGCATAGAATCGGATCGCACAAGTGTGAGCCACTGTGCGATTTGATTTTGATGCGACTCAAAAAATGCTTCCTGTGCGTCTTTGGTGCGGATGCAGTGCGAATTCAGCCATACAAAGTGTATGGCTGAAATTCACACCGCACATGAGATCGCATGTAATGAAGGAGCAGTGCGATCCGAATTAAATGCGATCTCCGCAGCCGCACAAGTGTGAACCGGCACTTAAAAAGCTTTGAAATTACCTGGGAAACTGGCATTGTCTGAAACCGGAAGTGGCAAACCGGAAGTGACCTCCTTAAAACCGGAAGTGGCATTAAAACACTTTTCTCCTTGACATTTTGGGCTTTAAAGTGTTGTTGTATCCGTTTTGGGGACTTTTGATCCCGTTTTGACACATTTTCTGCCTCCCTAAGCCTTTGGCCAAAGATGTGAACATTTTAAGGGCAAAACCCCCAAAATAAGCAAAATTTAATTTTGGGACCATTTTACCTGTGTTTGCTTCCTTTTACCAAGAAATGACCGGAGAGATGAAAAATGACTGGATTTCAGTCTTAGGCTCGGTTCACACTTGTGCGATGCGGGAACGCTGCCAATATGCAGCGTGTTACCGCATCGCATCCACACATCTGGCAGTTCCCACTGCCATATGCGATACGCAGGGGGTGTCAATTAAACGTTAACGACACCCCCAGTTTGATTGCATATCGCAGTGCGATCTGCAAGTACGCACAGAATCGCATCGCACAAGTGTGAACCACTGTGCGATTTGATTTTGATGCGACTCAAAAAATGCCTCCTGTGCGTCTTTGGTGCGGATGCAGTGCGAATTTAGCCATAGAAAGTATATGGCTGAAATTCGCACCGCACATGAGATCGCATGTAATGAAGGAGCAGTGTGCTCCGAATTAAATGCGATCTCCGCAGCCGCACGAGTGTGAACCGTCACTTAAAAAGCTTTGAAATTACCTGGGAAACTGGCATTGTCTGAAACCGGAAGTGGCAAACCGGAAGTGACCTCCTTAAAACCGGAAGTGACATTAAAACACTTTTCTCCTTGACATTTTGGGCTTTAAAGTGTTGTTGTATCCGTTTTGGGGACTTTTGTTCCCGTTTTGACACATTTTCTGCCTCCCTAAGCCTTTGGCCAAAGATGTGAACATTTTAAGGGCAAAACCCCCAAAATATGCAAAATTTAATTTTGGGACCATTTTACCTGTGTTTGCTTCCTTTTACCAAGAAATGACCAGAGAGATGAAAAATGACTAGATTTCAGTCTTAGGCTCGGTTCACACTTGTGCGATGCGGGAACGCTGCCAATATGCAGCGTGTTACCGCATCGCATCCACACATCTGGCAGTTCCCACTGCCATATGCGATACGCAGGGGGTGTCAATTAAACGTTAACGACACCCCCAGTTTGATTGCATATCGCAGTGCGATCTGCAAGTACGCACAGAATCGCATCGCACAAGTGTGAACCACTGTGCGATTTGATTTTGATGCGACTCAAAAAATGCCTCCTGTGCGTCTTTGGTGCGGATGCAGTGCGAATTTAGCCATAGAAAGTGTATGGCTGAAATTCGCACCGCACATGAGATCGCATGTAATGAAGGAGCAGTGTGCTCCGAATTAAATGCGATCTCCGCAGCCGCACGAGTTTGAACGGGCACTTAAAAAGCTTTGAAATTACCTGGGAAACTGGCATTGTCTGAAACCGGAAGTGGCAAACCGGAAGTGACCTCCCTAAAACCGGAAGTGACATTAAAACACTTTTCTCCTTGTCTCCTTGACATTTTGGGCTTTAAAGTGTTGTTGTATCCGTTTTGGGGACTTTTGATCCCGTTTTGACACATTTTCTGCCTCCCTAAGCCTTTGGCCAAAGATGTGAACATTTTAAGGGCAAAACCCCCAAAATATGCAAAATTTAATTTTGGGACCATTTTACCTGTGTTTGCTTCCTTTTACCAAGAAATGACCAGAGAGATGAAAAATGACTGGATTTCAGTCTTAGGCTCGGTTCCCACTTGTGCGATGCGGGAACGCTGCGAATATGCAGAATGTTACCGCATCGCATCCACACATCTGGCAGTTCCCACTGCCATATGCGATACGCAGGGGGTGTCAATTAAACGTTAACGACACCCCCAGTTTGATTGCATATCGCAGTGCGATCTGCAAGTACGCACAGAATCGCATCGCACAAGTGTGAACCACTGTGCGATTTGATTTTGATGCGGCTCAAAAAATGCCTCCTGTGCGTCTTTGGTGCGGATGCAGTGCGAATTCAGCCATACAAAGTGTATGGCTGAAATTCGCACCGCACATGAGATCGCATGTAATGGAGCAGTGCGCTGAGAATTAAATGCGATCTCCGCAGCAGCACGAGTGTGAATGGGCACTTAAAAAGCTTTGAAATTACCTGGGAAACTGGCATTGTCTGAAACCGGAAGTGGCAAACCGGAAGTGACCTCCTTAAAACCGGAAGTGACATTAAAACACTTTTCTCCTTGACATTTTGGGCTTTAAAGTGTTGTTGTATCCGTTTTGGGGACTTTTGATCCCGTTTTGACACATTTTCTGCCTCCCTAAGCCTTTGGCCAAAGATGTGAACATTTTAAGTGCAAAACCCCCAAAATATGCAAAATTTAATTTTGGGACCATTTTACCTGTGTTTGCTTCCTTTTACCAAGAAATGACCAGAGAGATGAAAAATGACTGGATTTCAGTCTTAGGCTCGGTTCCCACTTGTGCGATGCGGGAACGCTGCCAATATGCAGCGTGTTACCGCATCGCATCCACACATCTGGCAGTTCCCACTGCCATATGCGATACGCAGGGGGTGTCAATTAAACGTTAACGACACCCCCAGTTTGATTGCATTTTGCAGTGCGATCTGCAAGTACGCACAGAATCGCATCGCACAAGTGTGAACCACTGTGCGATTTGATATTGATGCGGCTCAAAAAATGCCTCCTGTGCGTCTTTGGTGCGGATGCAGTGCGAATTCAGCCATACAAAGTGTATGGCTGAAATTCGCACCGCACATGAGATCGCATGTAATGAAGGAGCAGTGCGCTCCAAATTAAATGCGATCTCCGCAGCCGCACAAGTGTGAACCGGCACATAAAAAGCTTTGAAATTACCTGGGAAACTGGCATTGTCTGAAACCGGAAGTGGCAAACCGGAAGTGACCTCCTTAAAACCGGAAGTGGCATTAAAACACTTTTCTCCTTGACATTTTGGGCTTTAAAGTGTTGTTGTATCCGTTTTGGGGACTTTTGATCCCGTTTTGACACATTTTCTGCCTCCCTAAGCCTTTGGCCAAAGATGTGAACATTTTAAGGGCAAAACCCCCAAAATATGCAAAATTTAATTTTGGGACCATTTTACCTGTGTTTGCTTCCTTTTACCAAGAAATGACCAGAGAGATGAAAAATGACTGGATTTCAGTCTTAGGCTCGGTTCACACTTGTGCGATGCGGGAACGCTGCCAATATGCAGCGTGTTACCGCATCGCATCCACACATCTGGCAGTTCCCACTGCCATATGCGATACGCAGGGGGTGTCAATTAAACGTTAACGACACCCCTAGTTTGATTGCATTTTGCAGTGCGATCTGCAAGTACACACAGAATCGCATCGCACAAGTGTGAACCACTGTGCGATTTGATATTGATGCGGCTCAAAAAATGCCTCCTGTGCGTCTTTGGTGCGGATGCAGTGCGAATTCAGCCATACAAAGTGTATGGCTGAAATTCGCACCGCACATGAGATCGCATGTAATGAAGGAGCAGTGCGCTCCAAATTAAATGCGATCTCCGCAGCCGCACAAGTGTGAACCGGCACATAAAAAGCTTTGAAATTACCTGGGAAACTGGCATTGTCTGAAACCGGAAGTGGCAAACCGGAAGTGACCTCCTTAAAACCGGAAGTGACATTAAAACACTTTTCTCCTTGACATTTTGGGCTTTAAAGTGTTGTTGTATCCGTTTTGGGGACTTTTGATCCAGTTTTGACACATGTTCTGCCTCCCTAAGCTTTTGGCCAAAGATGTGAACATTTTAAGGGCAAAACCCCCAAAATATGCAACATTTTATTTTGGGACCATTTTACCTGTGTTTGCTTCCTTTTACCAAGAAATGACCAGAGAGATGAAAAATGACTGGATTTCAGTCTTAGGCTCGGTTCCCACTTGTGCGATGCGGGAACGCTGCGAATATGCAGCGTGTTACCGCATCGCATCCACACATCTGGCAGTTCCCACTGCCATATGCGATACGCAGGGGGTGTCAATTAAACGTTAACGACACCCCCAGTTTGATTGCATTTTGCAGTGCGATCTGAGAGTACGCACAGAATCGCATCGCACAAGTGTGAACCACTGTGCGATTTGATTTTGATGCGGCTCAAAAAATGCCTCCTGTGCGTCTTTGGTGCGGATGCAGTGCGAATTCAGCCATACAAAGTGTATGGCTGAAATTCGCACCACACATGAGATCGCATGTAATGAAGGAGCAGTGCGCTCCAAATTAAATGCGATCTCCGCAGCCGCACGAGTGTGAACGGGCACTTAAAAAGCTTTGAAATTACCTGGGAAACTGGCATTGTCTGAAACCGGAAATGGCAAACCGGAAGTGACCTCCTTAAAACCGGAAGTGACATTAAAACACTTTTCTCCTTGACATTTTGGGCTTTAAAGTGTTGTTGTATCCGTTTTGGGGACTTTTGATCCCGTTTTGACACATTTTCTGCCTCCCTAAGCTTTTGGCCAAAGATGTGAACATTTTAAGGGCAAAACCCCCAAAATATGCAAAATTTAATTTTGGGACCATTTTACCTGTGTTTGCTTCCTTTTACCAAGAAATGACCAGAGAGATGAAAAATGACTGGATTTCAGTCTTAGGCTCGGTTCACACTTGTGCGATGCGGGAACGCTGCCAATATGCAGCTTGTTACCGCATCGCATCCACACATCTGGCAGTTCCCCCTGCCATATGCGATACGCAGGGGGTGTCAATTAAACGTTAACGACACCCCCAGTTTGATTGCATATCGCAGTGCGATCTGCAAGTACGCACAGAATCGCATCGCACAAGTGTGAACCACTGTGCGATTTGATTTTGATGCGGCTCAAAAAATGCCTCCTGTGCGTCTTTGGTGCGGATGCAGTGCGAATTCAGCCATACAAAGTGTATGGCTGAAATTCGCACCGCACATGAGATCGCATGTAATGAAGGAGCAGTGCGCTCCGAATTAAATGCGATCTCCGCAGCCGCACAAGTGTGAACCAGCACTTAAAAAGCTTTGAAATTACCTGGGAAACTGGCATTGTCTGAAACCGGAAGTGGCAAACCGGAAGTGACCTCCTTAAAACCGGAAGTGGCATTAAAACACTTTTCTCCTTGACATTTTGGGCTTTAAAGTGTTGTTGTTTCCGTTTTGGGGACTTTTGATCCCGTTTTGACACATGTTCTGCCTCCCTAAGCTTTTGGCCAAAGATGTGAACATTTTAAGGGCAAAACCCCCAAAATATGCCAAATTTTATTTTGGGACCATTTTACCTGTGTTTGCTTCCTTTTACCAAGAAATGACCAGAGAGATGAAAAATGACTGGATTTCAGTCTTAGGCTCGTTACCCACTTGTGCGATGCGGGAACGCTGCCAATATGCAGCGTGTTACCGCATCGCATCCACACATCTGGCAGTTCCCACTGCCATATGCGATACGCAGGGGGTGTCAATTAAACGTTAACGACACCCCCAGTTTGATTGCATTTTGCAGTGCGATCTGCAAGTACGCACAGAATCGCATCGCACAAGTGTGAACCACTGTGCGATTTGATATTGATGCGGCTCAAAAAATGCCTCCTGTGCGTCTTTGGTGCGGATGCAATGCGAATTTAGCCATAGAAAGTGTATGGCTGAAATTCGCACCGCACATGAGATCACATGTAACGAAGGAGCAGTGTGCTCCGAATTAAATGCGATCTCCGCAGCCGCACGAGTGTGAACGGGCACTTTAAAAGCTTTGAAATTACCTGGGAAACTGGCATTGTCTGAAACCGGAAGTGGCAAACCGGAAGTTACCTCCTTAAAACCGGAAGTGACATTAAAACACTTTTCTCCTTGACATTTTGGGCTTTAAAGTGTTGTTGTATCCGTTTTGGGGACTTTTGATCCCGTTTTGACACATTTTCTGCCTCCCTAAGCCTTTGGCCAAAGATGTGAACATTTTAAGTGCAAAACCCCCAAAATATGCAAAATTTAATTTTGGGACCATTTTACCTGTGTTTGCTTCCTTTTACCAAGAAATGACCAGAGAGATGAAAAATGACTGGATTTCAGTCTTAGGCTCGGTTCCCACTTGTGCGATGCGGGAACGCTGCCAATATGCAGCGTGTTACCGCATCGCATCCACACATCTGGCAGTTCCCACTGCCATATGCGATACGCAGGGGGTGTCAATTAAACGTTAACGACACCCCCAGTTTGATTGCATTTTGCAGTGCGATCTGCAAGTACGCACAGAATCGCATCGCACAAGTGTGAACCACTGTGCGATTTGATATTGATGCGGCTCAAAAAATGCCTCCTGTGCGTCTTTGGTGCGGATGCAGTGCGAATTCAGCCATACAAAGTGTATGGCTGAAATTCGCACCGCACATGAGATCGCATGTAATGAAGGAGCAGTGTGCTCCGAATTAAATGCGATCTCCGCAGCCGCACGAGTGTGAACGGGCACTTTAAAAGCTTTGAAATTACCTGGGAAACTGGCATTGTCTGAAACCGGAAGTGGCAAACCGGAAGTGACCTCCTTAAAACCGGAAGTGACATTAAAACACTTTTCTCCTTGACATTTTGGGCTTTAAAGTGTTGTTGTATCCGTTTTGGGGACTTTTGATCCCGTTTTGACACATTTTCTGCCTCCCTAAGCTTTTGGCCAAAGATGTGAACATTTTAAGGGCAAAACCCCCAAAATATGCAAAATTTAATTTTGGGACCATTTTACCTGTGTTTGCTTCCTTTTACCAAGAAATGACCAGAGAGATGAAAAATGACTGGATTTCAGTCTTAGGCTCGGTTCACACTTGTGCGATGCGGGAACGCTGCCAATATGCAGCTTGTTACCGCATCGCATCCACACATCTGGCAGTTCCCCCTGCCATATGCGATACGCAGGGGGTGTCAATTAAACGTTAACGACACCCCCAGTTTGATTGCATATCGCAGTGCGATCTGCAAGTACGCACAGAATCGCATCGCACAAGTGTGAACCACTGTGCGATTTGATTTTGATGCGGCTCAAAAAATGCCTCCTGTGCGTCTTTGGTGCGGATGCAGTGCGAATTCAGCCATACAAAGTGTATGGCTGAAATTCGCACCGCACATGAGATCGCATGTAATGAAGGAGCAGTGCGCTCCGAATTAAATGCGATCTCCGCAGCCGCACAAGTGTGAACCAGCACTTAAAAAGCTTTGAAATTACCTGGGAAACTGGCATTGTCTGAAACCGGAAGTGGCAAACCGGAAGTGACCTCCTTAAAACCGGAAGTGGCATTAAAACACTTTTCTCCTTGACATTTTGGGCTTTAAAGTGTTGTTGTATCCGTTTTGGGGACTTTTGATCCCGTTTTGACACATTTTCTGCCTCCCTAAGCCTTTGGCCAAAGATGTGAACATTTTAAGGGCAAAACCCCCAAAATATGCAACATTTTATTTTGGGACCATTTTACCTGTGTTTGCTTCCTTTTACCAAGAAATGACCAGAGAGATGAAAAATGACTGGATTTCAGTCTTAGGCTCGGTTCACACTTGTGCGATGCGGGAACGCTGCCAATATGCAGCGTGTTACCGCATCGCATCCACACATCTGGCAGTTCCCACTGCCATATGCGATACGCAGGGGGTGTCAATTAAACGTTAACGACACCCCCAGTTTGATTGCATTTTGCAGTGCGATCTGAGAGTACGCACAGAATCGCATCGCACAAGTGTGAACCACTGTGCGATTTGATTTTGATGCGGCTCAAAAAATGCCTCCTGTGCGTCTTTGGTGCGGATGCAGTGCGAATTCAGCCATACAAAGTGTATGGCTGAAATTCGCACCACACATGAGATCGCATGTAATGAAGGAGCAGTGCGCTCCAAATTAAATGCGATCTCCGCAGCCGCACGAGTGTGAACGGGCACTTAAAAAGCTTTGAAATTACCTGGGAAACTGGCATTGTCTGAAACCGGAAATGGCAAACCGGAAGTGACCTCCTTAAAACCGGAAGTGACATTAAAACACTTTTCTCCTTGACATTTTGGGCTTTAAAGTGTTGTTGTATCCGTTTTGGGGACTTTTGATCCCGTTTTGACACATTTTCTGCCTCCCTAAGCTTTTGGCCAAAGATGTGAACATTTTAAGGGCAAAACCCCCAAAATATGCAAAATTTAATTTTGGGACCATTTTACCTGTGTTTGCTTCCTTTTACCAAGAAATGACCAGAGAGATGAAAAATGACTGGATTTCAGTCTTAGGCTCGGTTCACACTTGTGCGATGCGGGAACGCTGCCAATATGCAGCTTGTTACCGCATCGCATCCACACATCTGGCAGTTCCCCCTGCCATATGCGATACGCAGGGGGTGTCAATTAAACGTTAACGACACCCCCAGTTTGATTGCATATCGCAGTGCGATCTGCAAGTACGCACAGAATCGCATCGCACAAGTGTGAACCACTGTGCGATTTGATATTGATGCGGCTCAAAAAATGCCTCCTGTGCGTCTTTGGTGCGGATGCAGTGCGAATTCAGCCATACAAAGTGTATGGCTGAAATTCGCACCGCACATGAGATCGCATGTAATGAAGGAGCAGTGCGCTCCAAATTAAATGCGATCTCCGCAGCCGCACAAGTGTGAACCGGCACATAAAAAGCTTTGAAATTACCTGGGAAACTGGCATTGTCTGAAACCGGAAGTGGCAAACCGGAAGTGACCTCCTTAAAACCGGAAGTGGCATTAAAACACTTTTCTCCTTGACATTTTGGGCTTTAAAGTGTTGTTGTATCCGTTTTGGGGACTTTTGATCCCGTTTTGACACATTTTCTGCCTCCCTAAGCCTTTGGCCAAAGATGTGAACATTTTAAGGGCAAAACCCCCAAAATATGCAAAATTTAATTTTGGGACCATTTTACCTGTGTTTGCTTCCTTTTACCAAGAAATGACCAGAGAGATGAAAAATGACTGGATTTCAGTCTTAGGCTCGGTTCACACTTGTGCGATGCGGGAACGCTGCCAATATGCAGCGTGTTACCGCATCGCATCCACACATCTGGCAGTTCCCACTGCCATATGCGATACGCAGGGGGTGTCAATTAAACGTTAACGACACCCCCAGTTTGATTGCATTTTGCAGTGCGATCTGCAAGTACGCACAGAATCGCATCGCACAAGTGTGAACCACTGTGCGATTTGATATTGATGCGGCTCAAAAAATGCCTCCTGTGCGTCTTTGGTGCGGATGCAGTGCGAATTCAGCCATACAAAGTGTATGGCTGAAATTCGCACCGCACATGAGATCGCATGTAATGAAGGAGCAGTGCGCTCCAAATTAAATGCGATCTCCGCAGCCGCACAAGTGTGAACCGGCACATAAAAAGCTTTGAAATTACCTGGGAAACTGGCATTGTCTGAAACCGGAAGTGGCAAACCGGAAGTGACCTCCTTAAAACCGGAAGTGACATTAAAACACTTTTCTCCTTGACATTTTGGGCTTTAAAGTGTTGTTGTATCCGTTTTGGGGACTTTTGATCCAGTTTTGACACATGTTCTGCCTCCCTAAGCTTTTGGCCAAAGATGTGAACATTTTAAGGGCAAAACCCCCAAAATATGCAACATTTTATTTTGGGACCATTTTACCTGTGTTTGCTTCCTTTTACCAAGAAATGACCAGAGAGATGAAAAATGACTGGATTTCAGTCTTAGGCTCGGTTCCCACTTGTGCGATGCGGGAACGCTGCGAATATGCAGCGTGTTACCGCATCGCATCCACACATCTGGCAGTTCCCACTGCCATATGCGATACGCAGGGGGTGTCAATTAAACGTTAATGACACCCCCAGTTTGATTGCATTTTGCAGTGCGATCTGCAAGTACGCACAGAATCGCATCGCACAAGTGTGAACCACTGTGCGATTTGATATTGATGCGGCTCAAAAAATGCCTCCTGTGCGTCTTTGGTGCGGATGCAGTGCGAATTCAGCCATAGAAAGTGTATGGCTGAAATTCGCACCGCACATGAGATCGCATGTAACGAAGGAGCAGTGTGCTCCGAATTAAATGCGATCTCCGCAGCCGCACGAGTGTGAACGGGCACTTTAAAAGCTTTGAAATTACCTGGGAAACTGGCATTGTCTGAAACCGGAAGTGGCAAACCGGAAGTGACCTCCTTAAAACCGGAAGTGACATTAAAACACTTTTCTCCTTGACATTTTGGGCTTTAAAGTGTTGTTGTATCCGTTTTGGGGACTTTTGATCCCGTTTTGACACATTTTCTGCCTCCCTAAGCCTTTGGCCAAAGATGTGAACATTTTAAGTGCAAAACCCCCAAAATATGCAAAATTTAATTTTGGGACCATTTTACCTGTGTTTGCTTCCTTTTACCAAGAAATGACCAGAGATGAAAAATGACTGGATTTCAGTCTTAGGCTCGGTTCCCACTTGTGCGATGCGGGAACGCTGCGAATATGCAGCGTGTTACCGCATCGCATCCACACATCTGGCAGTTCCCACTGCCATATGCGATACGCAGGGGGTGTCAATTAAACGTTAACGACACCCCCAGTTTGATTGCATTTTGCAGTGCGATCTGAGAGTACGCACAGAATCGCATCGCACAAGTGTGAACCACTGTGCGATTTGATTTTGATGCGGCTCAAAAAATGCCTCCTGTGCGTCTTTGGTGCGGATGCAGTGCGAATTCAGCCATACAAAGTGTATGGCTGAAATTCGCACCACACATGAGATCGCATGTAATGAAGGAGCAGTGCGCTCCAAATTAAATGCGATCTCCGCAGCCGCACGAGTGTGAACGGGCACTTAAAAAGCTTTGAAATTACCTGGGAAACTGGCATTGTCTGAAACCGGAAATGGCAAACCGGAAGTGACCTCCTTAAAACCGGAAGTGACATTAAAACACTTTTCTCCTTGACATTTTGGGCTTTAAAGTGTTGTTGTATCCGTTTTGGGGACTTTTGATCCCGTTTTGACACATTTTCTGCCTCCCTAAGCTTTTGGCCAAAGATGTGAACATTTTAAGGGCAAAACCCCCAAAATATGCAAAATTTAATTTTGGGACCATTTTACCTGTGTTTGCTTCCTTTTACCAAGAAATGACCAGAGAGATGAAAAATGACTGGATTTCAGTCTTAGGCTCGGTTCACACTTGTGCGATGCGGGAACGCTGCCAATATGCAGCTTGTTACCGCATCGCATCCACACATCTGGCAGTTCCCCCTGCCATATGCGATACGCAGGGGGTGTCAATTAAACGTTAACGACACCCCCAGTTTGATTGCATATCGCAGTGCGATCTGCAAGTACGCACAGAATCGCATCGCACAAGTGTGAACCACTGTGCGATTTGATTTTGATGCGGCTCAAAAAATGCCTCCTGTGCGTCTTTGGTGCGGATGCAGTGCGAATTCAGCCATACAAAGTGTATGGCTGAAATTCGCACCGCACATGAGATCGCATGTAATGAAGGAGCAGTGCGCTCCGAATTAAATGCGATCTCCGCAGCCGCACAAGTGTGAACCAGCACTTAAAAAGCTTTGAAATTACCTGGGAAACTGGCATTGTCTGAAACCGGAAGTGGCAAACCGGAAGTGACCTCCTTAAAACCGGAAGTGGCATTAAAACACTTTTCTCCTTGACATTTTGGGCTTTAAAGTGTTGTTGTATCCGTTTTGGGGACTTTTGATCCCGTTTTGACACATTTTCTGCCTCCCTAAGCCTTTGGCCAAAGATGTGAACATTTTAAGGGCAAAACCCCCAAAATATGCAAAATTTAATTTTGGGACCATTTTACCTGTGTTTGCTTCCTTTTACCAAGAAATGACCAGAGATGAAAAATGACTGGATTTCAGTCTTAGGCTCGGTTCCCACTTGTGTGATGCGGGAACGCTGCGAATATGCAGCGTGTTACCGCATCGCATCCACACATCTGGCAGTTCCCACTGCCATATGCGATACGCAGGGGGTGTCAATTAAACGTTAACGACACCCCCAGTTTGATTGCATTTTGCAGTGCGATCTGAGAGTACGCACAGAATCGCATCGCACAAGTGTGAACCACTGTGCGATTTGATTTTGATGCGGCTCAAAAAATGCCTCCTGTGCGTCTTTGGTGCGGATGCAGTGCGAATTCAGCCATACAAAGTGTATGGCTGAAATTCGCACCACACATGAGATCGCATGTAATGAAGGAGCAGTGCGCTCCAAATTAAATGCGATCTCCGCAGCCGCACAAGTGTGAACCAGCACTTAAAAAGCTTTGAAATTACCTGGGAAACTGGCATTGTCTGAAACCGGAAGTGGCAAACCGGAAGTGACCTCCTTAAAACCGGAAGTGGCATTAAAACACTTTTCTCCTTGACATTTTGGGCTTTAAAGTGTTGTTGTATCCGTTTTGGGGACTTTTGATCCCGTTTTGACACATTTTCTGCCTCCCTAAGCCTTTGGCCAAAGATGTGAACATTTTAAGGGCAAAACCCCCAAAATATGCAACATTTTATTTTGGGACCATTTTACCTGTGTTTGCTTCCTTTTACCAAGAAATGACCAGAGATGAAAAATGACTGGATTTCAGTCTTAGGCTCGGTTCCCACTTGTGCGATGCGGGAACGCTGCGAATATGCAGCGTGTTACCGCATCGCATCCACACATCTGGCAGTTCCCACTGCCATATGCGATACGCAGGGGGTGTCAATTAAACGTTAACGACACCCCCAGTTTGATTGCATTTTGCAGTGCGATCTGAGGGTACGCACAGAATCGCATCGCACAAGTGTGAACCACTGTGCGATTTGATTTTGATGCGGCTCAAAAAATGCCTCCTGTGCGTCTTTGGTGCGGATGCAGTGCGAATTCAGCCATACAAAGTGTATGGCTGAAATTCGCACCGCACATGAGATCGCATGTAATGAAGGAGCAGTGCGCTCCGAATTAAATGCGATCTCCGCAGCCGCACGAGTGTGAACGGGCACTTAAAAAGCTTTGAAATTACCTGGGAAACTGGCATTGTCTGAAACCGGAAATGGCAAACCGGAAGTGACCTCCTTAAAACCGGAAGTGACATTAAAACACTTTTCTCCTTGACATTTTGGGCTTTAAAGTGTTGTTGTATCCGTTTTGGGGACTTTTGATCCCGTTTTGACACATTTTCTGCCTCCCTAAGCTTTTGGCCAAAGATGTGAATATTTTAAGGGCAAAACCACCAAAATATGCAAAATTTAATTTTGGGACCATTTTACCTGTGTTTGCTTCCTTTTACCAAGAAATGACCAGAGAGATGAAAAATGACTGGATTTCAGTCTTAGGCTCGGTTCACACTTGTGCGATGCGGGAACGCTGCCAATATGCAGCGTGTTACCGCATCGCATCCACACATCTGGCAGTTCCCCCTGCCATATGCGAAACGCAGGGGGTGTCAATTAAACGTTAACGACACCCCCAGTTTGATTGCATATCGCAGTGCGATCTGCAAGTACGCACAGAATCGCATCGCACAAGTGTGAACCACTGTGCGATTTGATTTTGATGCGGCTCAAAAAATGCCTCCTGTGCGTCTTTGGTGCGGATGCAGTGTGAATTCAGCCATACAAAGTGTATGGCTGAAATTCGCACCGCACATGAGATCGCATGTAATGAAGGAGCAGTGCGCTCCGAATTAAATGCGATCTCCGCAGCCGCACAAGTGTGAACCAGCACTTAAAAAGCTTTGAAATTACCTGGGAAACTGGCATTGTCTGAAACCGGAAGTGACCTCCTTAAAACCGGAAGTGGCATTAAAACACTTTTCTCCTTGACATTTTGGGCTTTAAAGTGTTGTTGTATCCGTTTTGGGGACTTTTGATCCCGTTTTGACACATTTTCTGCCTCCCTAAGCCTTTGGCCAAAGATGTGAACATTTTAAGGGCAAAACCCCCAAAATAAGCAAAATTTAATTTTGGGACCATTTTACCTGTGTTTGCTTCCTTTTACCAAGAAATGACCGGAGAGATGAAAAATGACTGGATTTCAGTCTTAGGCTCGGTTCACACTTGTGCGATGCGGGAACGCTGCCAATATGCAGCGTGTTACCGCATCGCATCCACACATCTGGCAGTTCCCACTGCCATATGCGATACGCAGGGGGTGTCAATTAAACGTTAACGACACCCCCAGTTTGATTGCATATCGCAGTGCGATCTGCAAGTACGCACAGAATCGCATCGCACAAGTGTGAACCACTGTGCGATTTGATTTTGATGCGACTCAAAAAATGCCTCCTGTGCGTCTTTGGTGCGGATGCAGTGCGAATTTAGCCATAGAAAGTATATGGCTGAAATTCGCACCGCACATGAGATCGCATGTAATGAAGGAGCAGTGTGCTCCGAATTAAATGCGATCTCCGCAGCCGCACGAGTGTGAACCGTCACTTAAAAAGCTTTGAAATTACCTGGGAAACTGGCATTGTCTGAAACCGGAAGTGGCAAACCGGAAGTGACCTCCTTAAAACCGGAAGTGACATTAAAACACTTTTCTCCTTGACATTTTGGGCTTTAAAGTGTTGTTGTATCCGTTTTGGGGACTTTTGTTCCCGTTTTGACACATTTTCTGCCTCCCTAAGCCTTTGGCCAAAGATGTGAACATTTTAAGGGCAAAACCCCCAAAATATGCAAAATTTAATTTTGGGACCATTTTACCTGTGTTTGCTTCCTTTTACCAAGAAATGACCAGAGAGATGAAAAATGACTAGATTTCAGTCTTAGGCTCGGTTCACACTTGTGCGATGCGGGAACGCTGCCAATATGCAGCGTGTTACCGCATCGCATCCACACATCTGGCAGTTCCCACTGCCATATGCGATACGCAGGGGGTGTCAATTAAACGTTAACGACACCCCCAGTTTGATTGCATATCGCAGTGCGATCTGCAAGTACGCACAGAATCGCATCGCACAAGTGTGAACCACTGTGCGATTTGATTTTGATGCGACTCAAAAAATGCCTCCTGTGCGTCTTTGGTGCGGATGCAGTGCGAATTTAGCCATAGAAAGTGTATGGCTGAAATTCGCACCGCACATGAGATCGCATGTAATGAAGGAGCAGTGTGCTCCGAATTAAATGCGATCTCCGCAGCCGCACGAGTTTGAACGGGCACTTAAAAAGCTTTGAAATTACCTGGGAAACTGGCATTGTCTGAAACCGGAAGTGGCAAACCGGAAGTGACCTCCCTAAAACCGGAAGTGACATTAAAACACTTTTCTCCTTGTCTCCTTGACATTTTGGGCTTTAAAGTGTTGTTGTATCCGTTTTGGGGACTTTTGATCCCGTTTTGACACATTTTCTGCCTCCCTAAGCCTTTGGCCAAAGATGTGAACATTTTAAGGGCAAAACCCCCAAAATATGCAAAATTTAATTTTGGGACCATTTTACCTGTGTTTGCTTCCTTTTACCAAGAAATGACCAGAGAGATGAAAAATGACTGGATTTCAGTCTTAGGCTCGGTTCCCACTTGTGCGATGCGGGAACGCTGCGAATATGCAGAATGTTACCGCATCGCATCCACACATCTGGCAGTTCCCACTGCCATATGCGATACGCAGGGGGTGTCAATTAAACGTTAACGACACCCCCAGTTTGATTGCATATCGCAGTGCGATCTGCAAGTACGCACAGAATCGCATCGCACAAGTGTGAACCACTGTGCGATTTGATTTTGATGCGGCTCAAAAAATGCCTCCTGTGCGTCTTTGGTGCGGATGCAGTGCGAATTCAGCCATACAAAGTGTATGGCTGAAATTCGCACCGCACATGAGATCGCATGTAATGGAGCAGTGCGCTGAGAATTAAATGCGATCTCCGCAGCAGCACGAGTGTGAATGGGCACTTAAAAAGCTTTGAAATTACCTGGGAAACTGGCATTGTCTGAAACCGGAAGTGGCAAACCGGAAGTGACCTCCTTAAAACCGGAAGTGACATTAAAACACTTTTCTCCTTGACATTTTGGGCTTTAAAGTGTTGTTGTATCCGTTTTGGGGACTTTTGATCCCGTTTTGACACATTTTCTGCCTCCCTAAGCCTTTGGCCAAAGATGTGAACATTTTAAGTGCAAAACCCCCAAAATATGCAAAATTTAATTTTGGGACCATTTTACCTGTGTTTGCTTCCTTTTACCAAGAAATGACCAGAGAGATGAAAAATGACTGGATTTCAGTCTTAGGCTCGGTTCCCACTTGTGCGATGCGGGAACGCTGCCAATATGCAGCGTGTTACCGCATCGCATCCACACATCTGGCAGTTCCCACTGCCATATGCGATACGCAGGGGGTGTCAATTAAACGTTAACGACACCCCCAGTTTGATTGCATTTTGCAGTGCGATCTGCAAGTACGCACAGAATCGCATCGCACAAGTGTGAACCACTGTGCGATTTGATATTGATGCGGCTCAAAAAATGCCTCCTGTGCGTCTTTGGTGCGGATGCAGTGCGAATTCAGCCATACAAAGTGTATGGCTGAAATTCGCACCGCACATGAGATCGCATGTAATGAAGGAGCAGTGCGCTCCAAATTAAATGCGATCTCCGCAGCCGCACAAGTGTGAACCGGCACATAAAAAGCTTTGAAATTACCTGGGAAACTGGCATTGTCTGAAACCGGAAGTGGCAAACCGGAAGTGACCTCCTTAAAACCGGAAGTGGCATTAAAACACTTTTCTCCTTGACATTTTGGGCTTTAAAGTGTTGTTGTATCCGTTTTGGGGACTTTTGATCCCGTTTTGACACATTTTCTGCCTCCCTAAGCCTTTGGCCAAAGATGTGAACATTTTAAGGGCAAAACCCCCAAAATATGCAAAATTTAATTTTGGGACCATTTTACCTGTGTTTGCTTCCTTTTACCAAGAAATGACCAGAGAGATGAAAAATGACTGGATTTCAGTCTTAGGCTCGGTTCACACTTGTGCGATGCGGGAACGCTGCCAATATGCAGCGTGTTACCGCATCGCATCCACACATCTGGCAGTTCCCACTGCCATATGCGATACGCAGGGGGTGTCAATTAAACGTTAACGACACCCCTAGTTTGATTGCATTTTGCAGTGCGATCTGCAAGTACACACAGAATCGCATCGCACAAGTGTGAACCACTGTGCGATTTGATATTGATGCGGCTCAAAAAATGCCTCCTGTGCGTCTTTGGTGCGGATGCAGTGCGAATTCAGCCATACAAAGTGTATGGCTGAAATTCGCACCGCACATGAGATCGCATGTAATGAAGGAGCAGTGCGCTCCAAATTAAATGCGATCTCCGCAGCCGCACAAGTGTGAACCGGCACATAAAAAGCTTTGAAATTACCTGGGAAACTGGCATTGTCTGAAACCGGAAGTGGCAAACCGGAAGTGACCTCCTTAAAACCGGAAGTGACATTAAAACACTTTTCTCCTTGACATTTTGGGCTTTAAAGTGTTGTTGTATCCGTTTTGGGGACTTTTGATCCAGTTTTGACACATGTTCTGCCTCCCTAAGCTTTTGGCCAAAGATGTGAACATTTTAAGGGCAAAACCCCCAAAATATGCAACATTTTATTTTGGGACCATTTTACCTGTGTTTGCTTCCTTTTACCAAGAAATGACCAGAGAGATGAAAAATGACTGGATTTCAGTCTTAGGCTCGGTTCCCACTTGTGCGATGCGGGAACGCTGCGAATATGCAGCGTGTTACCGCATCGCATCCACACATCTGGCAGTTCCCACTGCCATATGCGATACGCAGGGGGTGTCAATTAAACGTTAACGACACCCCCAGTTTGATTGCATTTTGCAGTGCGATCTGAGAGTACGCACAGAATCGCATCGCACAAGTGTGAACCACTGTGCGATTTGATTTTGATGCGGCTCAAAAAATGCCTCCTGTGCGTCTTTGGTGCGGATGCAGTGCGAATTCAGCCATACAAAGTGTATGGCTGAAATTCGCACCACACATGAGATCGCATGTAATGAAGGAGCAGTGCGCTCCAAATTAAATGCGATCTCCGCAGCCGCACGAGTGTGAACGGGCACTTAAAAAGCTTTGAAATTACCTGGGAAACTGGCATTGTCTGAAACCGGAAATGGCAAACCGGAAGTGACCTCCTTAAAACCGGAAGTGACATTAAAACACTTTTCTCCTTGACATTTTGGGCTTTAAAGTGTTGTTGTATCCGTTTTGGGGACTTTTGATCCCGTTTTGACACATTTTCTGCCTCCCTAAGCTTTTGGCCAAAGATGTGAACATTTTAAGGGCAAAACCCCCAAAATATGCAAAATTTAATTTTGGGACCATTTTACCTGTGTTTGCTTCCTTTTACCAAGAAATGACCAGAGAGATGAAAAATGACTGGATTTCAGTCTTAGGCTCGGTTCACACTTGTGCGATGCGGGAACGCTGCCAATATGCAGCTTGTTACCGCATCGCATCCACACATCTGGCAGTTCCCCCTGCCATATGCGATACGCAGGGGGTGTCAATTAAACGTTAACGACACCCCCAGTTTGATTGCATATCGCAGTGCGATCTGCAAGTACGCACAGAATCGCATCGCACAAGTGTGAACCACTGTGCGATTTGATTTTGATGCGGCTCAAAAAATGCCTCCTGTGCGTCTTTGGTGCGGATGCAGTGCGAATTCAGCCATACAAAGTGTATGGCTGAAATTCGCACCGCACATGAGATCGCATGTAATGAAGGAGCAGTGCGCTCCGAATTAAATGCGATCTCCGCAGCCGCACAAGTGTGAACCAGCACTTAAAAAGCTTTGAAATTACCTGGGAAACTGGCATTGTCTGAAACCGGAAGTGGCAAACCGGAAGTGACCTCCTTAAAACCGGAAGTGGCATTAAAACACTTTTCTCCTTGACATTTTGGGCTTTAAAGTGTTGTTGTTTCCGTTTTGGGGACTTTTGATCCCGTTTTGACACATGTTCTGCCTCCCTAAGCTTTTGGCCAAAGATGTGAACATTTTAAGGGCAAAACCCCCAAAATATGCCAAATTTTATTTTGGGACCATTTTACCTGTGTTTGCTTCCTTTTACCAAGAAATGACCAGAGAGATGAAAAATGACTGGATTTCAGTCTTAGGCTCGTTACCCACTTGTGCGATGCGGGAACGCTGCCAATATGCAGCGTGTTACCGCATCGCATCCACACATCTGGCAGTTCCCACTGCCATATGCGATACGCAGGGGGTGTCAATTAAACGTTAACGACACCCCCAGTTTGATTGCATTTTGCAGTGCGATCTGCAAGTACGCACAGAATCGCATCGCACAAGTGTGAACCACTGTGCGATTTGATATTGATGCGGCTCAAAAAATGCCTCCTGTGCGTCTTTGGTGCGGATGCAATGCGAATTTAGCCATAGAAAGTGTATGGCTGAAATTCGCACCGCACATGAGATCACATGTAACGAAGGAGCAGTGTGCTCCGAATTAAATGCGATCTCCGCAGCCGCACGAGTGTGAACGGGCACTTTAAAAGCTTTGAAATTACCTGGGAAACTGGCATTGTCTGAAACCGGAAGTGGCAAACCGGAAGTTACCTCCTTAAAACCGGAAGTGACATTAAAACACTTTTCTCCTTGACATTTTGGGCTTTAAAGTGTTGTTGTATCCGTTTTGGGGACTTTTGATCCCGTTTTGACACATTTTCTGCCTCCCTAAGCCTTTGGCCAAAGATGTGAACATTTTAAGTGCAAAACCCCCAAAATATGCAAAATTTAATTTTGGGACCATTTTACCTGTGTTTGCTTCCTTTTACCAAGAAATGACCAGAGAGATGAAAAATGACTGGATTTCAGTCTTAGGCTCGGTTCCCACTTGTGCGATGCGGGAACGCTGCCAATATGCAGCGTGTTACCGCATCGCATCCACACATCTGGCAGTTCCCACTGCCATATGCGATACGCAGGGGGTGTCAATTAAACGTTAACGACACCCCCAGTTTGATTGCATTTTGCAGTGCGATCTGCAAGTACGCACAGAATCGCATCGCACAAGTGTGAACCACTGTGCGATTTGATATTGATGCGGCTCAAAAAATGCCTCCTGTGCGTCTTTGGTGCGGATGCAGTGCGAATTCAGCCATACAAAGTGTATGGCTGAAATTCGCACCGCACATGAGATCGCATGTAATGAAGGAGCAGTGTGCTCCGAATTAAATGCGATCTCCGCAGCCGCACGAGTGTGAACGGGCACTTTAAAAGCTTTGAAATTACCTGGGAAACTGGCATTGTCTGAAACCGGAAGTGGCAAACCGGAAGTGACCTCCTTAAAACCGGAAGTGACATTAAAACACTTTTCTCCTTGACATTTTGGGCTTTAAAGTGTTGTTGTATCCGTTTTGGGGACTTTTGATCCCGTTTTGACACATTTTCTGCCTCCCTAAGCTTTTGGCCAAAGATGTGAACATTTTAAGGGCAAAACCCCCAAAATATGCAAAATTTAATTTTGGGACCATTTTACCTGTGTTTGCTTCCTTTTACCAAGAAATGACCAGAGAGATGAAAAATGACTGGATTTCAGTCTTAGGCTCGGTTCACACTTGTGCGATGCGGGAACGCTGCCAATATGCAGCTTGTTACCGCATCGCATCCACACATCTGGCAGTTCCCCCTGCCATATGCGATACGCAGGGGGTGTCAATTAAACGTTAACGACACCCCCAGTTTGATTGCATATCGCAGTGCGATCTGCAAGTACGCACAGAATCGCATCGCACAAGTGTGAACCACTGTGCGATTTGATTTTGATGCGGCTCAAAAAATGCCTCCTGTGCGTCTTTGGTGCGGATGCAGTGCGAATTCAGCCATACAAAGTGTATGGCTGAAATTCGCACCGCACATGAGATCGCATGTAATGAAGGAGCAGTGCGCTCCGAATTAAATGCGATCTCCGCAGCCGCACAAGTGTGAACCAGCACTTAAAAAGCTTTGAAATTACCTGGGAAACTGGCATTGTCTGAAACCGGAAGTGGCAAACCGGAAGTGACCTCCTTAAAACCGGAAGTGGCATTAAAACACTTTTCTCCTTGACATTTTGGGCTTTAAAGTGTTGTTGTTTCCGTTTTGGGGACTTTTGATCCCGTTTTGACACATGTTCTGCCTCCCTAAGCCTTTGGCCAAAGATGTGAACATTTTAAGGGCAAAACCCCCAAAATATGAAACATTTTATTTTGGGACCATTTTACCTGTGTTTGCTTCCTTTTACCAAGAAATGACCAGAGAGATGAAAAATGACTGGATTTCAGTCTTAGGCTCGGTTCCCACTTGTGCGATGCGGGAACGCTGCCAATATGCAGCGTGTTACCGCATCGCATCCACACATCTGGCAGTTCCCACTGCCATATGCGATACGCAGGGGGTGTCAATTAAACGTTAACGACACCCCCAGTTTGATTGCATTTTGCAGTGCGATCTGCAAGTACGCACAGAATCGCATCGCACAAGTGTGAACCACTGTGCGATTTGATTTTGATGCGGCTCAAAAAATGCCTCCTGTGCGTCTTTGGTGCGGATGCAGTGCGAATTCAGCCATACAAAGTGTATGGCTGAAATTCGCACCGCACATGAGATCGCATGTAATGAAGGAGCAGTGCGCTCCGAATTAAATGCGATCTCCGCAGCCGCACAAGTGTGAACCAGCACTTAAAAAGCTTTGAAATTACCTGGGAAACTGGCATTGTCTGAAACCGGAAGTGGCAAACCGGAAGTGACCTCCTTAAAACCGGAAGTGGCATTAAAACACTTTTCTCCTTGACATTTTGGGCTTTAAAGTGTTGTTGTATCCGTTTTGGGGACTTTTGATCCCGTTTTGACACATTTTCTGCCTCCCTAAGCCTTTGGCCAAAGATGTGAACATTTTAAGGGCAAAACCCCCAAAATATGCAACATTTTATTTTGGGACCATTTTACCTGTGTTTGCTTCCTTTTACCAAGAAATGACCAGAGAGATGAAAAATGACTGGATTTCAGTCTTAGGCTCGGTTCACACTTGTGCGATGCGGGAACGCTGCCAATATGCAGCGTGTTACCGCATCGCATCCACACATCTGGCAGTTCCCACTGCCATATGCGATACGCAGGGGGTGTCAATTAAACGTTAACGACACCCCCAGTTTGATTGCATTTTGCAGTGCGATCTGAGAGTACGCACAGAATCGCATCGCACAAGTGTGAACCACTGTGCGATTTGATTTTGATGCGGCTCAAAAAATGCCTCCTGTGCGTCTTTGGTGCGGATGCAGTGCGAATTCAGCCATACAAAGTGTATGGCTGAAATTCGCACCACACATGAGATCGCATGTAATGAAGGAGCAGTGCGCTCCAAATTAAATGCGATCTCCGCAGCCGCACGAGTGTGAACGGGCACTTAAAAAGCTTTGAAATTACCTGGGAAACTGGCATTGTCTGAAACCGGAAATGGCAAACCGGAAGTGACCTCCTTAAAACCGGAAGTGACATTAAAACACTTTTCTCCTTGACATTTTGGGCTTTAAAGTGTTGTTGTATCCGTTTTGGGGACTTTTGATCCCGTTTTGACACATTTTCTGCCTCCCTAAGCTTTTGGCCAAAGATGTGAACATTTTAAGGGCAAAACCCCCAAAATATGCAAAATTTAATTTTGGGACCATTTTACCTGTGTTTGCTTCCTTTTACCAAGAAATGACCAGAGAGATGAAAAATGACTGGATTTCAGTCTTAGGCTCGGTTCACACTTGTGCGATGCGGGAACGCTGCCAATATGCAGCTTGTTACCGCATCGCATCCACACATCTGGCAGTTCCCCCTGCCATATGCGATACGCAGGGGGTGTCAATTAAACGTTAACGACACCCCCAGTTTGATTGCATATCGCAGTGCGATCTGCAAGTACGCACAGAATCGCATCGCACAAGTGTGAACCACTGTGCGATTTGATATTGATGCGGCTCAAAAAATGCCTCCTGTGCGTCTTTGGTGCGGATGCAGTGCGAATTCAGCCATACAAAGTGTATGGCTGAAATTCGCACCGCACATGAGATCGCATGTAATGAAGGAGCAGTGCGCTCCAAATTAAATGCGATCTCCGCAGCCGCACAAGTGTGAACCGGCACATAAAAAGCTTTGAAATTACCTGGGAAACTGGCATTGTCTGAAACCGGAAGTGGCAAACCGGAAGTGACCTCCTTAAAACCGGAAGTGGCATTAAAACACTTTTCTCCTTGACATTTTGGGCTTTAAAGTGTTGTTGTATCCGTTTTGGGGACTTTTGATCCCGTTTTGACACATTTTCTGCCTCCCTAAGCCTTTGGCCAAAGATGTGAACATTTTAAGGGCAAAACCCCCAAAATATGCAAAATTTAATTTTGGGACCATTTTACCTGTGTTTGCTTCCTTTTACCAAGAAATGACCAGAGAGATGAAAAATGACTGGATTTCAGTCTTAGGCTCGGTTCACACTTGTGCGATGCGGGAACGCTGCCAATATGCAGCGTGTTACCGCATCGCATCCACACATCTGGCAGTTCCCACTGCCATATGCGATACGCAGGGGGTGTCAATTAAACGTTAACGACACCCCCAGTTTGATTGCATTTTGCAGTGCGATCTGCAAGTACGCACAGAATCGCATCGCACAAGTGTGAACCACTGTGCGATTTGATATTGATGCGGCTCAAAAAATGCCTCCTGTGCGTCTTTGGTGCGGATGCAGTGCGAATTCAGCCATACAAAGTGTATGGCTGAAATTCGCACCGCACATGAGATCGCATGTAATGAAGGAGCAGTGCGCTCCAAATTAAATGCGATCTCCGCAGCCGCACAAGTGTGAACCGGCACATAAAAAGCTTTGAAATTACCTGGGAAACTGGCATTGTCTGAAACCGGAAGTGGCAAACCGGAAGTGACCTCCTTAAAACCGGAAGTGACATTAAAACACTTTTCTCCTTGACATTTTGGGCTTTAAAGTGTTGTTGTATCCGTTTTGGGGACTTTTGATCCAGTTTTGACACATGTTCTGCCTCCCTAAGCTTTTGGCCAAAGATGTGAACATTTTAAGGGCAAAACCCCCAAAATATGCAACATTTTATTTTGGGACCATTTTACCTGTGTTTGCTTCCTTTTACCAAGAAATGACCAGAGAGATGAAAAATGACTGGATTTCAGTCTTAGGCTCGGTTCCCACTTGTGCGATGCGGGAACGCTGCGAATATGCAGCGTGTTACCGCATCGCATCCACACATCTGGCAGTTCCCACTGCCATATGCGATACGCAGGGGGTGTCAATTAAACGTTAATGACACCCCCAGTTTGATTGCATTTTGCAGTGCGATCTGCAAGTACGCACAGAATCGCATCGCACAAGTGTGAACCACTGTGCGATTTGATATTGATGCGGCTCAAAAAATGCCTCCTGTGCGTCTTTGGTGCGGATGCAGTGCGAATTCAGCCATAGAAAGTGTATGGCTGAAATTCGCACCGCACATGAGATCGCATGTAACGAAGGAGCAGTGTGCTCCGAATTAAATGCGATCTCCGCAGCCGCACGAGTGTGAACGGGCACTTTAAAAGCTTTGAAATTACCTGGGAAACTGGCATTGTCTGAAACCGGAAGTGGCAAACCGGAAGTGACCTCCTTAAAACCGGAAGTGACATTAAAACACTTTTCTCCTTGACATTTTGGGCTTTAAAGTGTTGTTGTATCCGTTTTGGGGACTTTTGATCCCGTTTTGACACATTTTCTGCCTCCCTAAGCCTTTGGCCAAAGATGTGAACATTTTAAGTGCAAAACCCCCAAAATATGCAAAATTTAATTTTGGGACCATTTTACCTGTGTTTGCTTCCTTTTACCAAGAAATGACCAGAGATGAAAAATGACTGGATTTCAGTCTTAGGCTCGGTTCCCACTTGTGCGATGCGGGAACGCTGCGAATATGCAGCGTGTTACCGCATCGCATCCACACATCTGGCAGTTCCCACTGCCATATGCGATACGCAGGGGGTGTCAATTAAACGTTAACGACACCCCCAGTTTGATTGCATTTTGCAGTGCGATCTGAGAGTACGCACAGAATCGCATCGCACAAGTGTGAACCACTGTGCGATTTGATTTTGATGCGGCTCAAAAAATGCCTCCTGTGCGTCTTTGGTGCGGATGCAGTGCGAATTCAGCCATACAAAGTGTATGGCTGAAATTCGCACCACACATGAGATCGCATGTAATGAAGGAGCAGTGCGCTCCAAATTAAATGCGATCTCCGCAGCCGCACGAGTGTGAACGGGCACTTAAAAAGCTTTGAAATTACCTGGGAAACTGGCATTGTCTGAAACCGGAAATGGCAAACCGGAAGTGACCTCCTTAAAACCGGAAGTGACATTAAAACACTTTTCTCCTTGACATTTTGGGCTTTAAAGTGTTGTTGTATCCGTTTTGGGGACTTTTGATCCCGTTTTGACACATTTTCTGCCTCCCTAAGCTTTTGGCCAAAGATGTGAACATTTTAAGGGCAAAACCCCCAAAATATGCAAAATTTAATTTTGGGACCATTTTACCTGTGTTTGCTTCCTTTTACCAAGAAATGACCAGAGAGATGAAAAATGACTGGATTTCAGTCTTAGGCTCGGTTCACACTTGTGCGATGCGGGAACGCTGCCAATATGCAGCTTGTTACCGCATCGCATCCACACATCTGGCAGTTCCCCCTGCCATATGCGATACGCAGGGGGTGTCAATTAAACGTTAACGACACCCCCAGTTTGATTGCATATCGCAGTGCGATCTGCAAGTACGCACAGAATCGCATCGCACAAGTGTGAACCACTGTGCGATTTGATTTTGATGCGGCTCAAAAAATGCCTCCTGTGCGTCTTTGGTGCGGATGCAGTGCGAATTCAGCCATACAAAGTGTATGGCTGAAATTCGCACCGCACATGAGATCGCATGTAATGAAGGAGCAGTGCGCTCCGAATTAAATGCGATCTCCGCAGCCGCACAAGTGTGAACCAGCACTTAAAAAGCTTTGAAATTACCTGGGAAACTGGCATTGTCTGAAACCGGAAGTGGCAAACCGGAAGTGACCTCCTTAAAACCGGAAGTGGCATTAAAACACTTTTCTCCTTGACATTTTGGGCTTTAAAGTGTTGTTGTATCCGTTTTGGGGACTTTTGATCCCGTTTTGACACATTTTCTGCCTCCCTAAGCCTTTGGCCAAAGATGTGAACATTTTAAGGGCAAAACCCCCAAAATATGCAAAATTTAATTTTGGGACCATTTTACCTGTGTTTGCTTCCTTTTACCAAGAAATGACCAGAGATGAAAAATGACTGGATTTCAGTCTTAGGCTCGGTTCCCACTTGTGTGATGCGGGAACGCTGCGAATATGCAGCGTGTTACCGCATCGCATCCACACATCTGGCAGTTCCCACTGCCATATGCGATACGCAGGGGGTGTCAATTAAACGTTAACGACACCCCCAGTTTGATTGCATTTTGCAGTGCGATCTGAGAGTACGCACAGAATCGCATCGCACAAGTGTGAACCACTGTGCGATTTGATTTTGATGCGGCTCAAAAAATGCCTCCTGTGCGTCTTTGGTGCGGATGCAGTGCGAATTCAGCCATACAAAGTGTATGGCTGAAATTCGCACCACACATGAGATCGCATGTAATGAAGGAGCAGTGCGCTCCAAATTAAATGCGATCTCCGCAGCCGCACAAGTGTGAACCAGCACTTAAAAAGCTTTGAAATTACCTGGGAAACTGGCATTGTCTGAAACCGGAAGTGGCAAACCGGAAGTGACCTCCTTAAAACCGGAAGTGGCATTAAAACACTTTTCTCCTTGACATTTTGGGCTTTAAAGTGTTGTTGTATCCGTTTTGGGGACTTTTGATCCCGTTTTGACACATTTTCTGCCTCCCTAAGCCTTTGGCCAAAGATGTGAACATTTTAAGGGCAAAACCCCCAAAATATGCAACATTTTATTTTGGGACCATTTTACCTGTGTTTGCTTCCTTTTACCAAGAAATGACCAGAGATGAAAAATGACTGGATTTCAGTCTTAGGCTCGGTTCCCACTTGTGCGATGCGGGAACGCTGCGAATATGCAGCGTGTTACCGCATCGCATCCACACATCTGGCAGTTCCCACTGCCATATGCGATACGCAGGGGGTGTCAATTAAACGTTAACGACACCCCCAGTTTGATTGCATTTTGCAGTGCGATCTGAGGGTACGCACAGAATCGCATCGCACAAGTGTGAACCACTGTGCGATTTGATTTTGATGCGGCTCAAAAAATGCCTCCTGTGCGTCTTTGGTGCGGATGCAGTGCGAATTCAGCCATACAAAGTGTATGGCTGAAATTCGCACCGCACATGAGATCGCATGTAATGAAGGAGCAGTGCGCTCCGAATTAAATGCGATCTCCGCAGCCGCACGAGTGTGAACGGGCACTTAAAAAGCTTTGAAATTACCTGGGAAACTGGCATTGTCTGAAACCGGAAATGGCAAACCGGAAGTGACCTCCTTAAAACCGGAAGTGACATTAAAACACTTTTCTCCTTGACATTTTGGGCTTTAAAGTGTTGTTGTATCCGTTTTGGGGACTTTTGATCCCGTTTTGACACATTTTCTGCCTCCCTAAGCTTTTGGCCAAAGATGTGAATATTTTAAGGGCAAAACCACCAAAATATGCAAAATTTAATTTTGGGACCATTTTACCTGTGTTTGCTTCCTTTTACCAAGAAATGACCAGAGAGATGAAAAATGACTGGATTTCAGTCTTAGGCTCGGTTCACACTTGTGCGATGCGGGAACGCTGCCAATATGCAGCGTGTTACCGCATCGCATCCACACATCTGGCAGTTCCCCCTGCCATATGCGATACGCAGGGGGTGTCAATTAAACGTTAACGACACCCCCAGTTTGATTGCATATCGCAGTGCGATCTGCAAGTACGCACAGAATCGCATCGCACAAGTGTGAACCACTGTGCGATTTGATTTTGATGCGGCTCAAAAAATGCCTCCTGTGCGTCTTTGGTGCGGATGCAGTGTGAATTCAGCCATACAAAGTGTATGGCTGAAATTCGCACCGCACATGAGATCGCATGTAATGAAGGAGCAGTGCGCTCCGAATTAAATGCGATCTCCGCAGCCGCACAAGTGTGAACCAGCACTTAAAAAGCTTTGAAATTACCTGGGAAACTGGCATTGTCTGAAACCGGAAGTGACCTCCTTAAAACCGGAAGTGGCATTAAAACACTTTTCTCCTTGACATTTTGGGCTTTAAAGTGTTGTTGTATCCGTTTTGGGGACTTTTGATCCCGTTTTGACACATTTTCTGCCTCCCTAAGCCTTTGGCCAAAGATGTGAACATTTTAAGGGCAAAACCCCCAAAATATGCAAAATTTAATTTTGGGACCATTTTACCTGTGTTTTCTTCCTTTTACCAAGAAATGACCAGAGAGATGAAAAATGACTGGATTTCAGTCTTAGGCTCGGTTCACACTTGTGCGATGCGGGAACGCTGCCAATATGCAGCGTGTTACCGCATCGCATCCACACATCTGGCAGTTCCCCCTGCCATATGCGATACGCAGGGGGTGTCAATTAAACGTTAACGACACCCCCAGTTTGATTGCATATCGCAGTGCGATCTGCAAGTACGCACAGAATCGCATCGCACAAGTGTGAACCACTGTGCGATTTGATTTTGATGCGGCTCAAAAAATGCCTCCTGTGCGTCTTTGGTGCGGATGCAGTGTGAATTCAGCCATACAAAGTGTATGGCTGAAATTCGCACCGCACATGAGATCGCATGTAATGAAGGAGCAGTGCGCTCCGAATTAAATGCGATCTCCGCAGCCGCACAAGTGTGAACCAGCACTTAAAAAGCTTTGAAATTACCTGGGAAACTGGCATTGTCTGAAACCGGAAGTGACCTCCTTAAAACCGGAAGTGGCATTAAAACACTTTTCTCCTTGACATTTTGGGCTTTAAAGTGTTGTTGTATCCGTTTTGGGGACTTTTGATCCCGTTTTGACACATTTTCTGCCTCCCTAAGCCTTTGGCCAAAGATGTGAACATTTTAAGGGCAAAACCCCCAAAATATGCAAAATTTAATTTTGGGACCATTTTACCTGTGTTTTCTTCCTTTTACCAAGAAATGACCAGAGAGATGAAAAATGACTGGATTTCAGTCTTAGGCTCGGTTCACACTTGTGCAATGCGGGAACGCTGCCAATATGCAGCGTGTTACCGCATCGCATCAACGCATCTAGCAGTTCCCACTGCCATATGCGATACGCAGGGGGTGTCAATTAAAAGTTAACGACACCCCCAGTTTGATTGCATATCGCAGTGCGATCTGCAAGTAAGCACAGAATCGGATCGCACAAGTGTGAGCCACTGTGCGATTTGATTTTGATGCGACTCAAAAAATGCCTCCTGTGCGTCTTTGGTGCGGATGCAGTGCGAATTTAGCCATACAAAGTGTATGGCTGAAATTCGCACCGCACATGAGATCGCATGTAATGAAGGAGCAGTGCGCTCCGAATTAAATGCGATCTCCGCAGCCGCATGAGTGTGAACGGGCACTTAAAAAGCTTTGAAATTACCTGGGAAACTGGCATTGTCTGAAACCGGAAATGGCAAACCGGAAGTGACCTCCTTAAAACCGGAAGTGACATTAAAACACTTTTCTCCTTGACATTTTGGGCTTTAAAGTGTTGTTGTATCCGTTTTGGGGACTTTTGATCCCGTTTTGACACATTTTCTGCCTCCCTAAGCTTTTGGCCAAAGATGTGAACATTTTAAGGGCAAAACCCCCAAAATATGCAAAATTTAATTTTGGGACCATTTTACCTGTGTTTGCTTCCTTTTACCAAGAAATGACCAGAGAGATGAAAAATGACTGGATTTCAGTCTTAGGCTCGGTTCACACTTGTGCGATGCGGGAACGCTGCCAATATGCAGCGTGTTACCGCATCGCATCCACACATCTGGCAGTTCCCACTGCCATATGCGATACGCAGGGGGTGTCAATTAAACGTTAACGACACCCCCAGTTTGATTGCATATCGCAGTGCGATCTGCAAGTACGCACAGAATCGCATCGCACAAGTGTGAACCACTGTGCGATTTGATTTTGATGCGACTCAAAAAATGCCTCCTGTGCGTCTTTGGTGCGGATGCAGTGCGAATTTAGCCATAGAAAGTGTATGGCTGAAATTCGCACCGCACATGAGATCGCATGTAACGAAGGAGCAGTGTGCTCCGAATTAAATGCGATCTCCGCAGCCGCACGAGTGTGAACGGGCACTTTAAAAGCTTTGAAATTACCTGGGAAACTGGCATTGTCTGAAACCGGAAGTGGCAAACCGGAAGTTACCTCCTTAAAACCGGAAGTGACATTAAAACACTTTTCTCCTTGACATTTTGGGCTTTAAAGTGTTGTTGTATCCGTTTTGGGGACTTTTGATCCCGTTTTGACACATTTTCTGCCTCCCTAAGCCTTTGGCCAAAGATGTGAACATTTTAAGGGCAAAACCCCCAAAATATGCAACATTTTATTTTGGGACCATTTTACCTGTGTTTGCTTCCTTTTACCAAGAAATGACCAGAGAGATGAAAAATGACTGGATTTCAGTCTTAGGCTCGGTTCCCACTTGTGCAATGCGGGAACGCTGCCAATATGCAGCGTGTTACCGCATCGCATCCACACATTTGGCAGTTCCCACTGCCATATGCGATACGCAGGGGGTGTCAATTAAACGTTAACGACACCCCCAGTTTGATTGCATTTTGCAGTGCGATCTGCAAGTACGCACAGAATCGCATCGCACAAGTGTGAACCACTGTGCGATTTGATATTGATGCGGCTCAAAAAATGCCTCCTGTGCGTCTTTGGTGCGGATGCAGTGCGAATTCAGCCATACAAAGTGTATGGCTGAAATTCGCACCGCACATGAGATCGCATGTAATGAAGGAGCAGTGCGCTCCAAATTAAATGCGATCTCCGCAGCCGCACAAGTGTGAACCGGCACATAAAAAGCTTTGAAATTACCTGGGAAACTGGCATTGTCTGAAACCGGAAGTGGCAAACCGGAAGTGACCTCCTTAAAACCGGAAGTGACATTAAAACACTTTTCTCCTTGACATTTTGGGCTTTAAAGTGTTGTTGTATCCGTTTTGGGGACTTTTGATCCCGTTTTGACACATTTTCTGCCTCCCTAAGCCTTTGGCCAAAGATGTGAACATTTTAAGTGCAAAACCCCCAAAATATGCAAAATTTAATTTTGGGACCATTTTACCTGTGTTTGCTTCCTTTTACCAAGAAATGACCAGAGATGAAAAATGACTGGATTTCAGTCTTAGGCTCGGTTCCCACTTGTGCGATGCGGGAACGCTGCGAATATGCAGCGTGTTACCGCATCGCATCCACACATCTGGCAGTTCCCACTGCCATATGCGATACGCAGGGGGTGTCAATTAAACGTTAACGACACCCCCAGTTTGATTGCATTTTGCAGTGCGATCTGAGAGTACGCACAGAATCGCATCGCACAAGTGTGAACCACTGTGCGATTTGATTTTGATGCGGCTCAAAAAATGCCTCCTGTGCGTCTTTGGTGCGGATGCAGTGCGAATTCAGCCATACAAAGTGTATGGCTGAAATTCGCACCGCACATGAGATCGCATGTAATGAAGGAGCAGTGCGCTCCGAATTAAATGCGATCTCCGCAGCCGCACGAGTGTGAACGGGCACTTAAAAAGCTTTGAAATTACCTGGGAAACTGGCATTGTCTGAAACCGGAAATGGCAAACCGGAAGTGACCTCCTTAAAACCGGAAGTGACATTAAAACACTTTTCTCCTTGACATTTTGGGCTTTAAAGTGTTGTTGTATCCGTTTTGGGGACTTTTGATCCCGTTTTGACACATTTTCTGCCTCCCTAAGCCTTTGGCCAAAGATGTGAACATTTTAAGGGCAAAACCCCCAAAATATGCAAAATTTAATTTTGGGACCATTTTACCTGTGTTTTCTTCCTTTTACCAAGAAATGACCAGAGAGATGAAAAATGACTGGATTTCAGTCTTAGGCTCGGTTCACACTTGTGCAATGCGGGAACGCTGCCAATATGCAGCGTGTTACCGCATCGCATCAACGCATCTAGCAGTTCCCACTGCCATATGCGATACGCAGGGGGTGTCAATTAAACGTTAACGACACCCCCAGTTTGATTGCATATCGCAGTGCGATCTGCAAGGAAGCACAGAATCGGATCGCACAAGTGTGAGCCACTGTGCGATTTGATTTTGATGCGACTCAAAAAATGCCTCCTGTGCGTCTTTGGTGCGGATGCAGTGCAAATTAAGCCATACAAAGTGTATGGCTGAAATTCGCACCGCACATGAGATCGCATGTAATGAAGGAGCAGTGCGCTCCGAATTAAATGCGATCTCCGCAGCCGCACGAGTGTGAACGGGCACTTAAAAAGCTTTGAAATTACCTGGGAAACTGGCATTGTCTGAAACCGGAAATGGCAAACCGGAAGTGACCTCCTTAAAACCGGAAGTGACATTAAAACACTTTTCTCCTTGACATTTTGGGCTTTAAAGTGTTGTTGTTTCCGTTTTGGGGACTTTTGATCCCGTTTTGACACATGTTCTGCCTCCCTAAGCTTTTGGCCAAAGATGTGAACATTTTAAGGGCAAAACCCCCAAAATATGCAAAATTTAATTTTGGGACCATTTTACCTGTGTTTGCTTCCTTTTACCAAGAAATGACCAGAGAGATGAAAAATGACTGGATTTCAGTCTTTGGCTCGGTTCACACTTGTGCAATGCGGGAACGCTGCCAATATGCAGCGTGTTACCGCATCGCATCAACGCATCTAGCAGTTCCCACTGCCATATGCGATACGCAGGGGGTGTCAATTAAACGTTAACGACACCCCCAGTTTGATTGCATATCGCAGTGCGATCTGCAAGTAAGCACAGAATCGGATCGCACAAGTGTGAGCCACTGTGCGATTTGATTTTGATGCGACTCAAAAAATGCCTCCTGTGCGTCTTTGGTGCGGATGCAGTGCGAATTTAGCCATACAAAGTGTATGGCTGAAATTCGCACCGCACATAAGATCGCATGTAACGAAGGAGCAGTGTGCTCCGAATTAAATGCGATCTCCGCAGCCGCACGAGTGTGAACGGGCACTTTAAAAGCTTTGAAATTACCTGGGAAACTGGCATTGTCTGAAACCGGAAATGGCAAACCGGAAGTGACCTCCTTAAAACCGGAAGTGGCATTAAAACACTTTTCTCCTTGACATTTTGGGCTTTAAAGTGTTGTTGTATCCGTTTTGGGGACTTTTGATCCCGTTTTGACACATTTTCTGCCTCCCTAAGCCTTTGGCCAAAGATGTGAACATTTTAAGTGCAAAACCCCCAAAATATGCAAAATTTAATTTTGGGACCATTTTACCTGTGTTTGCTTCCTTTTACCAAGAAATGACCAGAGATGAAAAATGACTGGATTTCAGTCTTAGGCTCGGTTCCCACTTGTGCGATGCGGGAACGCTGCGAATATGCAGCGTGTTACCGCATCGCATCCACACATCTGGCAGTTCCCACTGCCATATGCGATACGCAGGGGGTGTCAATTAAACGTTAACGACACCCCCTAGTTTGATTGCATTTTGCAGTGCGATCTGAGAGTACGCACAGAATCGCATCGCACAAGTGTGAACCACTGTGCGATTTGATTTTGATGCGGCTCAAAAAATGCCTCCTGTGCGTCTTTGGTGCGGATGCAGTGCGAATTCAGCCATAGAAAGTGTATGGCTGAAATTCGCACCGCACATGAGATCGCATGTAACGAAGGAGCAGTGTGCTCCGAATTAAATGCGATCTCCGCAGCCGCACGAGTGTGAACGGGCACTTTAAAAGCTTTGAAATTACCTGGGAAACTGGCATTGTCTGAAACCGGAAGTGGCAAACCGGAAGTGACCTCCTTAAAACCGGAAGTGACATTAAAACACTTTTCTCCTTGACATTTTGGGCTTTAAAGTGTTGTTGTATCCGTTTTGGGGACTTTTGATCCCGTTTTGACACATTTTCTGCCTCCCTAAGCCTTTGGCCAAAGATGTGAACATTTTAAGTGCAAAACCCCCAAAATATGCAAAATTTAATTTTGGGACCATTTTACCTGTGTTTGCTTCCTTTTACCAAGAAATGACCAGAGATGAAAAATGACTGGATTTCAGTCTTAGGCTCGGTTCCCACTTGTGCGATGCGGGAACGCTGCGAATATGCAGCGTGTTACCGCATCACATCCACACATCTGGCAGTTCCCACTGCCATATGCGATACGCAGGGGGTGTCAATTAAACGTTAACGACACCCCCAGTTTGATTGCATTTTGCAGTGCGATCTGAGAGTACGCACAGAATCGCATCGCACAAGTGTGAACCACTGTGCGATTTGATTTTGATGCGGCTCAAAAAATGCCTCCTGTGCGTCTTTGGTGCGGATGCAGTGCGAATTCAGCCATACAAAGTGTATGGCTGAAATTCGCACCACACATGAGATCGCATGTAATGAAGGAGCAGTGCGCTCCGAATTAAATGCGATCTCCGCAGCCGCACGAGTGTGAACGGGCACTTAAAAAGCTTTGAAATTACCTGGGAAACTGGCATTGTCTGAAACCGGAAATGGCAAACCGGAAGTGACCTCCTTGAAACCGGAAGTGACATTAAAACACTTTTCTCCTTGACATTTTGGGCTTTAAAGTGTTGTTGTATCCGTTTTGGGGACTTTTGATCCCGTTTTGACACATTTTCTGCCTCCCTAAGCTTTTGGCCAAAGATGTGAACATTTTAAGGGCAAAACCCCCAAAATATGCAAAATTTAATTTTGGGACCATTTTACCTGTGTTTGCTTCCTTTTACCAAGAAATGACCAGAGAGATGAAAAATGACTGGATTTCAGTCTTAGGCTCGGTTCACACTTGTGCGATGCGGGAACGCTGCCAATATGCAGCTTGTTACCGCATCGCATCCACACATCTGGCAGTTCCCCCTGCCATATGCGATACGCAGGGGGTGTCAATTAAACGTTAACGACACCCCCAGTTTGATTGCATATCGCAGTGCGATCTGCAAGTACGCACAGAATCGCATCGCACAAGTGTGAACCACTGTGCGATTTGATTTTGATGCGGCTCAAAAAATGCCTCCTGTGCGTCTTTGGTGCGGATGCAGTGCGAATTCAGCCATACAAAGTGTATGGCTGAAATTCGCACCGCACATGAGATCGCATGTAATGAAGGAGCAGTGCGCTCCGAATTAAATGCGATCTCCGCAGCCGCACAAGTGTGAACCAGCACTTAAAAAGCTTTGAAATTACCTGGGAAACTGGCATTGTCTGAAACCGGAAGTGGCAAACCGGAAGTGACCTCCTTAAAACCGGAAGTGGCATTAAAACACTTTTCTCCTTGACATTTTGGGCTTTAAAGTGTTGTTGTTTCCGTTTTGGGGACTTTTGATCCCGTTTTGACACATGTTCTGCCTCCCTAAGCTTTTGGCCAAAGATGTGAACATTTTAAGGGCAAAACCCCCAAAATATGCAAAATTTTATTTTGGGACCATTTTACCTGTGTTTGCTTCCTTTTACCAAGAAATGACCAGAGAGATGAAAAGTGACTGGATTTCAGTCTTAGGCTCGTTACCCACTTGTGCGATGCGGGAACGCTGCCAATATGCAGCATGTTACCGCATCGCATCCACACATCTGGCAGTTCCCACTGCCATATGCGATACGCAGGGGGTGTCAATTAAACGTTAACGACACCCCCAGTTTGATTGCATTTTGCAGTGCGATCTGCAAGTACGCACAGAATCGCATCGCACAAGTGTGAACCACTGTGCGATTTGATATTGATGCGGCTCAAAAAATGCCTCCTGTGCGTCTTTGGTGCGGATGCAGTGCGAATTCAGCCATACAAAGTGTATGGCTGAAATTCGCACCGCACATGAGATCGCATGTAATGAAGGAGCAGTGCGCTCCAAATTAAATGCGATCTCCGCAGCCGCACAAGTGTGAACCGGCACATAAAAAGCTTTGAAATTACCTGGGAAACTGGCATTGTCTGAAACCGGAAGTGGCAAACCGGAAGTGACCTCCTTAAAACCGGAAGTGGCATTAAAACACTTTTCTCCTTGACATTTTGGGCTTTAAATTGTTGTTGTATCCGTTTTGGGGACTTTTGATCCCGTTTTGACACATTTTCTGCCTCCCTAAGCCTTTGGCCAAAGATGTGAACATTTTAAGGGCAAAACCCCCAAAATATGCAAAATTTAATTTTGGGACCATTTTACCTGTGTTTGCTTCCTTTTACCAAGAAATGACCAGAGAGATGAAAAATGACTGGATTTCAGTCTTAGGCTCGGTTCACACTTGTGCGATGCGGGAACGCTGCCAATATGCAGCGTGTTACCGCATCGCATCCACACATCTGGCAGTTCCCACTGCCATATGCGATACGCAGGGGGTGTCAATTAAACGTTAACGACACCCCCAGTTTGATTGCATATCGCAGTGCGATCTGCAAGTACGCACAGAATCGCATCGCACAAGTGTGAACCACTGTGCGATTTGATTTTGATGCGACTCAAAAAATGCCTCCTGTGCGTCTTTGGTGCGGATGCAGTGCGAATTTAGCCATAGAAAGTGTATGGCTGAAATTCGCACCGCACATGAGATCGCATGTAACGAAGGAGCAGTGTGCTCCGAATTAAATGCGATCTCCGCAGCCGCACGAGTGTGAACGGGCACTTTAAAAGCTTTGAAATTACCTGGGAAACTGGCATTGTCTGAAACCGGAAGTGGCAAACCGGAAGTTACCTCCTTAAAACCGGAAGTGACATTAAAACACTTTTCTCCTTGACATTTTGGGCTTTAAAGTGTTGTATCCGTTTTGGGGACTTTTGATCCCGTTTTGACACATTTTCTGCCTCCCTAAGCCTTTGGCCAAAGATGTGAACATTTTAAGGGCAAAACCCCCAAAATATGCAAAATTTAATTTTGGGACCATTTTACCTGTGTTTGCTTCCTTTTACCAAGAAATGACCAGAGAGATGAAAAATGACTGGATTTCAGTCTTAGGCTCGGTTCCCACTTGTGCGATGCGGGAACGCTGCCAATATGCAGCGTGTTACCGCATCGCATCCACACATCTGGCAGTTCCCACTGCCATATGCGATACGCAGGGGGTGTCAATTAAACGTTAACGACACCCCCAGTTTGATTGCATATCGCAGTGCGATCTGCAAGTACGCACAGAATCGCATCGCACAAGTGTGAACCACTGTGCGATTTGATTTTGATGCGACTCAAAAAATGCCTCCTGTGCGTCTTTGGTGCGGATGCAGTGCGAATTTAGCCATAGAAAGTGTATGGCTGAAATTCGCACCGCACATGAGATCGCATGTAACGAAGGAGCAGTGTGCTCCGAATTAAATGCGATCTCCGCAGCCGCACGAGTGTGAACGGGCACTTTAAAAGCTTTGAAATTACCTGGGAAACTGGCATTGTCTGAAACCGGAAGTGGCAAACCGGAAGTGACCTCCTTAAAACCGGAAGTGACATTAAAACACTTTTCTCCTTGACATTTTGGGCTTTAAAGTGTTGTTGTATCCGTTTTGGGGACTTTTGATCCCGTTTTGACACATTTTCTGCCTCCCTAAGCCTTTGGCCAAAGATGTGAACATTTTAAGTGCAAAACCCCCAAAATATGCAAAATTTAATTTTGGGACCATTTTACCTGTGTTTGCTTCCTTTTACCAAGAAATGACCAGAGATGAAAAATGACTGGATTTCAGTCTTAGGCTCGGTTCCCACTTGTGCGATGCGGGAACGCTGCGAATATGCAGCGTGTTACCGCATCGCATCCACACCTGGCAGTTCCCACTGCCATATGCGATACGCAGGGGGTGTCAATTAAACGTTAACGACACCCCCAGTTTGATTGCATTTTGCAGTGCGATCTGCAAGTACGCACAGAATCGCATCGCACAAGTGTGAACCACTGTGCTATTTGATATTGATGCGGCTCAAAAAATGCCTCCTGTGCGTCTTTGGTGCGGATGCAGTGCGAATTCAGCCATACAAAGTGTATGGCTGAAATTCGCACCGCACATGAGATCGCATGTAATGAAGGAGCAGTGCGCTCCAAATTAAATGCGATCTCCGCAGCCGCACAAGTGTGAACCGGCACATAAAAAGCTTTGAAATTACCTGGGAAACTGGCATTGTCTGAAACCGGAAGTGGCAAACCGGAAGTGACCTCCTTAAAACCGGAAGTGGCATTAAAACACTTTTCTCCTTGACATTTTGGGCTTTAAAGTGTTGTTGTATCCGTTTTGGGGACTTTTGATCCCGTTTTGACACATTTTCTGCCTCCCTAAGCCTTTGGCCAAAGATGTGAACATTTTAAGGGCAAAACCCCCAAAATATGCAAAATTTAATTTTGGGACCATTTTACCTGTGTTTTCTTCCTTTTACCAAGAAATGACCAGAGAGATGAAAAATGACTGGATTTCAGTCTTAGGCTCGGTTCACACTTGTGCGGTGCGGGAACGCTGCCAATATGCAGCGTGTTACTGCATCGCATCCACACATCTGGCAGTTCCCACTGCCATATGCGATACGCAGGGGGTGTCAATTAAACGTTAACGACACCCCCAGTTTGATTGCATATCGCAGTGCGATCTGCAAGTACGCACAGAATCGCATCGCACAAGTGTGAACCACTGTGCGATTTGATTTTGATGCGACTCAAAAAATGCCTCCTGTGCGTCTTTGGTGCGGATGCAGTGCGAATTTAGCCATAGAAAGTGTATGGCTGAAATTCGCACCGCACATGAGATCGCATGTAACGAAGGAGCAGTGTGCTCCGAATTAAATGCGATCTCCGCAGCCGCACGAGTGTGAACGGGCACTTTAAAAGCTTTGAAATTACCTGGGAAACTGGCATTGTCTGAAACCGGAAATGGCAAACCGGAAGTGACATTAAAACACTTTTCTCCTTGACATTTTGGGCTTTAAAGTGTTGTTGTTTCCGTTTTGGGGACTTTTGATCCCGTTTTGACACATTTTCTGCCTCCCTAAGCTTTTGGCCAAAGATGTGAACATTTTAAGGGCAAAACCCCCAAAATATGCAAAATTTAATTTTGGGACCATTTTACCTGTGTTTGCTTCCTTTTACCAAGAAATGACCAGAGAGATGAAAAATGACTGGATTTCAGTCTTAGGCTCGGTTCACACTTGTGCGATGCGGGAACGCTGCCAATATGCAGCGTGTTACCGCATCGCATCCACACATCTGGCAGTTCCCACTGCCATATGCGATACGCAGGGGGTGTCAATTAAACGTTAACGACACCCCCAGTTTGATTGCATATCGCAGTGCGATCTGCAAGTACGCACAGAATCGCATCGCACAAGTGTGAACCACTGTGCGATTTGATTTTGATGCAGCTCAAAAAATGCTTCCTGTGCGTCTTTGGTGCAGATGCAGTGTGAATTCAGCCATACAAAGTGTATGGCTGAAATTCACACCGCACATGAGATCGCATGTAATGAAGGAGCAGTGCGCTCCGAATTAAATGCGATCTCCGCAGCCGCACGAGTGTGAAAGGGCACTTAAAGAGCTTTGAAATTACCTAGGAAACTGGCATTGTCTGAAACCGGAAGTGGCAAACCGGAAGTGACCTCCTTAAAACAGGAAGTGACATTAAAACACTTTTTCTCTAGCGCTCATCGACAGACGTAGTCCTCGGTGATACACCACCTTCGGGTTATGTTACCTCCGCAGGAGCAGGACTAGACAGGAAATTAAAAAGCTCTGGGCACACCCTAGGGGCAGTCCCAGAGGGTATATCCTCTCTCTCTCTGCCTCAGCAAATCAGTTATTTTCTGTCTAGTTAGGAGTAAGGACCTAGACACCTTGCTGGGATCTTAGGTCCTGGCAAGAATTTTTTCTTAAAGGATTTTTTTTTAGACAGCTTTTTTCTCCAGTGTTCCTGTGAGATCTTCAAGCAAGAAAGCTGAACTGGGCGACGGGCTGGATGTTGAGATCCGGTGGTCACCCCAGTTCAGCCTACGAGCGCGTGCAGGCCATAGCTCCGCGCTGGGTCGGCCGCGACAAAGTCCCATTAAAGGACTGTCCACGCGAGTTAAATGTCTCGCCGAAACGCCAAAGACCATGAGTCACGGCGTCCGTATCGGTCGACAGCCCTCCCGCCCCGGTGGAGAGGGGTACTGTCAGGAGTTGGTGCCCGCCTGGTTCCGGTATGGTGAGTAGTATGTTCCCCCTTTCCCCCTGACGGGTGTTGTGGTGAACGCGGGCCCCTCTCTGTATGGTAAGATAGAGTCCCTTTCTATCCTACAACATGACACAGATCCTCCTATTTTGAGTGATTTTATGTGTGCAAAAAAGCCAGGAGGCTTGGTTTGGGAGCTAACAATCTAATTGTATACATGTCTTAAAGATGTAATCTGTGGCATTCTGGGAATCTTATGGGTTAAGAATAAGCTACCTACCAGTCAGAAGCCACGGACATGTAGACTGCCTTCCTAATCAGATCTCCAGCTATTAGCAGGCCTCCCGAACGGCCATGCGGTCCGCCAGGGCCGGTACCGCCAACCACGCCATATCCCCATGCAGTGAGAGTGTTGTGTGCCCTGCAGCACACCGCTATTCAGTACGGGCCGCCGCCATTTTTTTTGCTGGATCGCACGAGCCGCCATTTTGGCGGAGCCTCGTGTCTCCAGCATGGGGGCGGCCATGTTTGAGGTGATCCAAACACCTCGTGGAGCTTGGGGGAGGCGCCGGAAGGCGTACAGAGGGGCGGAGCCGCCTCCTTTCTTCCTGGGCAGCCAGCCAAAAGACTTCCTGTTTGTTAAGACAGCGCTGTAACCTGTTGCAGTTAAACTCTGAGCATCAAGTGGTGAGCCTGGGGGTCTATCTCTCTCTCGATCGATAGGGATCCCTAGCAGGTAACACTAAGGGGCTTTTGTGGCGCTGGGGGTCGAAAAAGAAAAAAAAAAAAAAAAAAAGTTTTATTTTTGAATTATATTATCCAGGAAGTAACTGGAGTTATCATGGACCCTGCCACACATATTCCCCCACCTGTTTCCCTCGAGGGGGCCACGGGACCCGCCGGTGCACAGAGTATAGAGTCATTTACAGCAATTTTGGAGTCTATGGTGGCTCGGGTGGAGGCGGCCTGTCAGGGACGGGGGTCAAGGAAGCGACCCCCGCCTACCCCTATACCATCTGACACCTCTGACTCAGATTCAGAGGTGGTCACGGCAGTTGCAGGTTCCTCTGCAAGGGCTGTTATCCCAGGTAAAGCCCCCTCAGACAGTGAGGAGGACGCTTCTTCTCCTGCTATTATTCAGGAAGAAGCATTGGTGGACGCACTAGTTGTGGCAGTGCAGGAAACCTTAAAACTTGAGGCTTTACCGGCAGAGGCAACTGAAACAGAGATTCCTTTTGGTACTAATAAGCCCATCAAGACGATGAAGGCTTTTCCTGTACCTAAATGTTTCGGTAATCAGATTAAAGGAGAATGGGAGCATTCTAAACGTACCTTTACTATTTCCAAGCGTATTGCTAGACGCTATCCGTTTGAGGAATCCATCATTAAGAAATGGACGGTACCACCAGTCGTGGATCCGCCTATTGCCAGGCTGAATAAAGCCACGGTTATTCCAGTGGAGGACACTTCGTCCTTTAAGGATCCGGTGGATCGAAAGATGGAAGCAGAGTCCCGCACCATCTTCTCTCTGATAGGGTCAGCATTTAGACCAGTAATTGTTATTGGTCTAGTTTCCCAGACACTTACGGAATGGGCGAAAATGGTACGCCAAGATCTTAGGGGAAAAGATATTCCCCAGGAGACATCTGATTTAATGGAACAGATTATACAAGGGCTACAGTTTATCTGTGACGCAGCCTTGGACACTACTCCCTTATTAGGGCATGCATCTAAGACAGCGGTGATCCTCAGACGTGTGCTGTGGTTAAAATGCTGGTCAGCTGACCTAGGTTCCAAGAAGACCTTGACAAATCTCCCCTTTCAGGGGAATCGTCTATTTGGGGCCAACCTAGATGAAATCATTAAGGATGCCACTGGGGGCAAGAGCACTTTTTTGCCACAGGCTGCTAAAGCTAAGGGACCTCGCAACAAGCGAGGACCTTTCTTTACCGCCCATAAAGGGCGCCTGGCTGGTACTAGCGGGAAAGGCAAGACTCCTCCAGGAGGGTTCAAGAAGGGCTGGTCGGACAAGCAAAGGACCAACCCAGCCAAACCCGAAGCAAAGGAGTACACAGCCTGAAGGTGCGCCCCCACCCGGTTTCAGGGTGGGGGGACGTTTTCACCGGTATTCAGGACATTAGATCGAGCATCAACCACTACTACCGGTGCGATTCTTCCCTTCCAACATTTAAGTACTACAGGAAGCGGTAATTACCGTTCCCTGAATAGATCTTTTCCTTTACCTTTTCCTAAGATTAGTCCCGATACCTCACAGGAATCGGATCTGGTTGACCAGATAGGCCAAGTAGCCTCTAGTCGGGTGACTTCGGTCCCTGAGGTGCAACCAGAAAAGATCACCTTTCCTGATAACTATCAGGTATCTGATAAATGTGTGGGAACAGAAAACGACCAGACTTTCTCGGATGGTCGGGGCCAGATACCTCTAGGGACGCCTGGTTCAGATCCAGTCAGCGCCAGTGGTCCTAGAAATTCTAGGCTGGCCTCCTCTAGCCGGCCTGGCCGACTTGGACATGTTAGTCGTAGACGTTCCGTGGGAACTTCGTCTCAGGGAGTGTCTGTGGTCTCAAGGACCAAATTACCATCATGCTTTACAGTCGCTGGGTTTAATGGCCTGGCCATTGAGACCCAAGTACTGAAGGACAGAGGTTTGTCAGCTTCAGTCATTCCTACCCTTATTAAAGCAAGGAAAGCGACTTCCAGCAAAGTCTATTATCACACATGGAAGACTTATATTGCGTGGTGCGAATCTTTAGGATTTCCTCCACGTACCTATTCGGTAACTCGAATATTGGCCTTTTTGCAACAAGGGGTTGAGCAGAAGCTAGCCTTGAGCACCATCAAGGGTCAAGTTTCAGCATTAGCAATCTTCTTTCAGAAGCCTTTAGCTACCAAATCCTTGGTGCGGAATTTCATCCAGGGGGTGCGGCACCTGGCTCCTCCAGTCCGCGCGCCCTTACCGCCCTGGGATCTTAATTTGGTTTTGTCGGTTCTACAGAAACCTCCCTTTGAAAACATCAGGGAGATTCCCTTGCTTACTTTATCCCAGAAGGTGGCCTTCTTGGTGGCTATTACTTCTGTTCGCAGGGTGTCAGAACTGGCTGCATTATCATGCCAGTCACCATACCTAGTGATTCATAGGGATAAGGTAGTACTTCATCCTAAACCATCTTTTCTTCCCAAGGTGGTTTCAGATTTTCATTTGAATGAAGATATTGTACTACCTTCCTTGTGTCCTCAGCCCAAGCATCATCGGGAACATGCGTTGCATTCCTTAGATGTGGTTCGGGCAATCAGGGTATACCTGAAAGCTACGGAATCATTCCGTAAGACGGATTCACTTTTTTGTGATCACGGATGGCCCCAGAAAGGGTTTGCCTGCATCTGCCGCGACCATTGCCAAATGGATTAGACAAACGGTGGTACAGGCTTATTCTATTAAGGGTCAGAGTCCTCCGTTCCCTGTTAGGGCGCACTCCACTCGAGCGCTCAGTACTTCCTGGGCCTTTCGCCATCAGGCGTCAGTGGTCCAGGTATGTAAGGCGGCCACCTGGTCGTCGGTACATACCTTTACAAAATTCTATAAAATTGATGTGACGGCATCGGCGGATGCCTCATTTGGCCGCAAGGTTTTGCAGGCCGCAATTTGAGGAGACCGGTGGTCTACCTCGAGGGTTTTTTTCTGTTTGAATATTTTTTTGTTGAGTCTCATCATTAAGGATGAGCATTGTAAACTTCTAGTTGGCACCGGTTGGGCCTTCTAGATTGGGATTTGATTTCCATTTTCCCACCCCTCAGTTGTGATACTGCTCTGGGACGTCCCGAAGGTGGTGTATCACCGAGGACTACGTCTGTCGATGAGCGCTAGAGAAAAATGGATTTTTGTAAAATCTTACCGTAAAATCCTTTTCTCTTAGCTCATCGACAGACGTAGTCCCCGCCCCTCTGTTTTGGAGTTGGGTTGGGTTAAATTCTCTAAGCACTGCTTTTTCACATAACTGATTTGCTGAGGCAGAGAGAGAGAGGATATACCCTCTGGGACTGCCCCTAGGGTGTGGCCAGAGCTTTTTAATTTCCTGTCTAGTCCTGCTCCTGCGGAGGTAACATAACCCGAAGGTGGTGTATCACCGAGGACTACGTCTGTCGATGAGCTAAGAGAAAAGGATTTTACGGTAAGATTTTACAAAAATCCATTTTTTCCTTGACATTTTGGGCTTTAAAGTGTTGTTGTATCCGTTTTGGGGACTTTTGATCCCGTTTTGACACATTTTCTGCCTCCCTAAGTCTTTGGCCAAAAATGTGAACATTTTAAGGGCAAAACCCCCAAAATATGCAAAATTTAATTTTGGGACCATTTTACCTGTGTTTGCTTCCTTTTACCAAGAAATGACCAGAGAGATGAAAAATGACTAGATTTCAGTCTTAGGCTCGGTTCACACTTGTGCGATGCGGGAACGCTGCCAATATGCAGCGTGTTACCGCATCGCATCCACACATCTGGCAGTTCCCACTGCCATATGCGATACGCAGGGGGTGTCAATTAAACGTTAACGACACCCCCAGTTTGATTTCATATCGCAGTGCGATCTGCAAGTACGCACAGAATCGGATCACACAAGTGTGAGCCACTGTGCGATTTGATTTTGATGCGACTCAAAAAATGCCTCCTGTGCGTCTTTGGTGCGGATGCAGTGCGAATTTAGCCATAGAAAGTGTATGGCTGAAATTCGCACCTGTTACGACACCCCAAAGTATGAAAGGGGTTACAGTCGTCTAGGATAATCCACTCCCAAACACCCGGACAGCTATCGACCACTCCAATCCGCCATACATGAAGCACATCAATAATTCCCCCCCAAGTACGAGACAAGGCTCTGTAGTGAGGTTTGATCGAGAGTAACTCTCTTCTCTTTTATTGCAAGAAACACAACACTTATATATACTTTGAGAATACCACATGAACAATGACTGTGTAATTACAGCCAGGTGAGCTCATTAACATGCTTATCAATAGTCTCAGACTCTATTAACATACTGTCCTATTTTAGACAAAAGCACTGAGTTAATCAGTAGACATTCTTTAGGAGGGGGCTGCTGGAAACAATCCCCCCCCCCTCAATCTGCAGCTAATACACATTGAATTTGCAGACATAGTGACAACCTCTTTAAAGGAATTTGGAGCGTAGCAGTTAAAACATAGGGGAACAAAGGGGGGGGGGCTGTACGGGCCATGGAACAGCCGAACAAACAGACGAAAGGAGGCAGCAACAATATAATACAAAGTCAGATGGTTCTGTCACATGGCTCCCTCCTTGTGGGACACTCCGGCAGACCCGGCTTGACCCTTGCGGGTCAACGTGGGGATGACCAGGACTAGGAAGCCGGAGTGATGTCTGTTTGTCGGGACAACCCATCAGCATTGCCATTGTACTTACCGGGTCTGTAAGTGATGGTAAAGTTATACGGTTGCAGGGCTAGACTCCAGCGTAGCAACCTGCCATTGTCCCCAGAGACCCGGTTAAGCCATACCAATGGGTTGTGATCAGTCACGAGGGAGAACTCCTGCCCGTACAGATAGGGACTCAACTTTTTCAGGGCCCAGACCAGGGCCAAACACTCCTTCTCCACTGCCGCATAACTCACTTCCCGGGGTAACAGCTTTCTGCTGAGATATGCGACAGGGTGCTCTCCTCCATCCTCCCCGACTTGGCTCAGCACAGCCCCCAGTCCATACATGGAAGCATCTGTGTGGACAAGAAAGCGTTTGTTAGGGACTGGGGCAGCCAAGACAGGGGCATTCACAAGAGCTTGTTTTAATGCCTGGAACGCGGCTTCACAAGCTGGAGACCACAGGACCTGCTTAGGGAGGTTCTTTTTAGTCAGGTCAGTCAGGGGTTTAGCAATAGTGCTGTAGTCAGGGACAAAACGTCGGTAGTACCCTGCTGTCCCCAAGAAGGCTAGCACCTGGGTCTTAGTGATAGGTGTGGGCCAGTTAGCCACTGCCTCTACCTTGGCTGGCTCTGGTCTCTGGCTCCCACACCCCACTCGGTGACCCAAGTACTGTACCTCTGCCATACCTAGATGGCACTTCTCTGGCTTCAATGTCAGGCCAGCGGCCCGAATCTTATCCAGCATTACCCCTACATGAACCAGGTGTTCCTCCCAGGACTCACTGAATATCGCAATGTCATCCAGGTATGCGCAAGCAAATTCCTGGAAGCCATCGAGGAGTTCATCCACCATCCGTTGGAAGGTAGCCGGGGCATTTTTCATCCCGAATGGCATGACCTTAAATTGGTACAGGCCAAACGGGGTGATAAATGCCGACTTGGGGATAGCATCCTCGGCCAGGGGAATCTGCCAGTAGCCTTTGCACAGGTCTATGGTGGTCAGATAACGTCCCCTAGCAATACGATCAAGTAAGTCGTCTACCCGGGGCATCGGATAGGCGTCAGTGGTGGTCCGCTCGTTGAGTCGCCTGTAGTCCACACAAAACCGTGTAGTTCCATCTTTCTTAGGCACTAGGACTACAGGCGAGGCCCAAGGACTATTGGAGGGCTCGATAACCCCAAGCTGGGTCATCTCCTGTATTTCCTTCCGCATTCCTTCTCGGACTGCTTCCGGGATGCGGTAGGGGGGCTGTCGTAGGGGGTTCTGTCCGGGGGTCTCTACCTTATGTACAGCTAGAGTAGTGTAACCCGGTTCTTGGGAGAACGTCGCCTGTTTCTCCCACAGAAGCTGTTGAGCCTGAGCCCTTTCTGTTGGGTTTAACCGGTCCCCCAGCGGTACTAAGGCAGTAAGGTCAGTCTGGGGGTCCCTTTCTAACAAGTCTGGTAGGGGTAGATTCTCTGGGTCATCTGCAGCAGGAACGCATACTGCAGCGACATCCTCTGGTCTCTCCTGATACTCCTTGAGCATGTTTACATGAAAGGATCGCTGAATCCTTTCATCTGCACAGCTGGCTATGACATAGGTAGTATCACACATCTGAGCTAACACTTTATACGGTCCCTGCCAAGCTGCTTGCATCTTATCTGTCTTCACAGGCTTGAGCACTAGCACTTTCTGCCCAACCTGGAAGACTCGCTGCCGGGCACCCCGATCGTACCATCTCTTCTGTCTCCCCTGGGCCGCCTGGAGGCTCTCCCTTACCATCAGAGACAGACTCTCCATGCGGTCCCGGAGTTCCAGAACATACGGCACTATGGGGGTCCCCTCCTGCTCTGTCTCTCCCTCCCAGTGTCCTCGTATGAGATCAAGAGGTCCACGGACCCTTCTCCCATAGAGTAAGTCAAAAGGAGAGAACCCAGTAGATTCCTGGGGCACCTCTCTGTACGCAAACAACAGATGGGGCAGGAACCTCTCTCAGTCCCTGCAAGCGTCAGTAAAGGTCCTCAGCATTTGCTTGAGGGTGCCGTTAAAGCGCTCGCAGAGACCGTTAGTCTGTGGGTGATAAGGTGAGCTAAGTAGCGGTTTGATGCCACACACCTTCCACAGCTGCTGGGTAAGCACAGCGGTAAACTGGGTCCCCTGATCGGAGAGAATCTCCTTGGGGAACCCCACTCTAGTGAAAACCTTAACCAGGGCATCAGCAACCGTCTCTGCCTCTATATTAGACAGCGCTACTGCCTCTGGATAGCGTGTGGCGTAGTCCACCACGGTAAGAATATATTTCTTACCGGATGGGCTAGCCCTGGCCAGTGGGCCCACTATGTCAACGGCTATGCGGGCAAAGGGCTCCCCAATGATAGGCATAGACATAAGCCTAGCTTTTGGGTGGTCCCCCCGCTTCCCTACCCGTTGACAAGTGTCACACGTATTACAATATACCCGCACAGCCTGATTAAGACTGGGCCAAAAGAAATTCTGTGTAATTCTATGGGCTGTGCGGCGGGACCCTAGATGTCCAGCTAACGGTACATCATGCCCAATTCGCAGAATCTCCTGACGGTACTTAGCAGGTACCACCAGTTGTCGATTCGGAGAAGGGGCCAAACTTTTCTGGGACGGTTTAGGGATCCTGTATAACCTATCCCCCACCCACTCATACCGCTCCCCATCTGGTCCTTCCTCTCTAGCATCTGCCTTAGCTCTATACTTCTGTAGGGTTGGATCTGCCCGGGTTTCCCTCCCAAACTCCTCTGGGGTATGCCAACTCAAAGGGGCCTGATCTGAGGGAATCGTTGGGGAACAAGGTCTTACCTGGGTCTCAGTAGCAGGTGGGTCGGTTCCGGCAGCGCGGGTCTGGGCATGAGTGGTCACAGCATTAACTTCATTGGGGCCCATGGGAGCATATGCAGAAACAAGGGGGCCAAGTCATTCCCAAGAAGAACATCCGCAGGCAAGTCTTTCATAACCCCCACATTAACATGTCTAGCCCCCACTCCCCAATCCAAGTGTACTCGGGCAACAGGTAGGCGAAAAACAGCACCCCCTGCTACCCTCACAGCCACAGCGTCTCCGGTGTGTTGATGTTCAGACACCAAATCTTTCTGCAGCAAAGTCATAGTGGCACCAGTGTCTCGTAACCCGCTGACTTCCCTTCCGTTCAGCTTAACCATCTGCCGGTGCTGCTGCCTGTTGTCTTGATGAGCGGCTTGGACCGGGTCTGCTTCATGGAGGACGCCCCAACATTCCTCCTGCTCAATGCAGTGAGCAGCAGGCGGGGAGTTGTGTGGATTTCCGCCGGCTGGCCGTCTCCATGACTGTGCATGGTTGGCTGTGTTCAACGGGCACTCCGGCCTTTTGTGCCCAAGCGGTTTGCATCCAAAGCACCGGATGGGTTGCAAATAATCCCTGGAGTTAAAACGGGGTGGCTGGGCATAGCTGTTGGTTGCAGGCAAAGTCAGGGTGCGGTGTGCTGGAGCCTGGTAAATAGTAGTACTGGTGGGTGTTGCTTGTCGGTACTCCACCCTGGCAGGGGCTTTGGGCACATTATCATCCAGCTTACGAGAGTCGGTATATTCATCTGCCAATCGAGCGGCTTCCGGGAAAGTGGAGGGTTTACGGTCCCGGACCCATTCTCTGACCCCGGCAGGTAACTTGTTGAAGCAATGTTCCAACAAAAACACTTGTAAGATCTCCTCCCCAGATACAGCTTGGCATCCTGCCATCCAGTGGGTTGCTGCACGGTGTACTCTGCATGCCCACTCCATATAGGAGTCACTCACTTGCTTGGGGGTCTCTCTGAACCTCCGCCGGTATACTTCTGGCGTTACTGCATACCTGGCCAACAGGGCATCTTTAACGGCCCGGTAATCTATAATTTCCTCCTCCGGGATGGCCCGAAAAGCATCACTGGCCCGGCCGGACAATTTCCCAGAGAGGATGGTGACCCATTCGTCCGTGGGCACCCTGTGTAAGGTACACTGCCTTTCAAAGTCTGCCAAGAATCCATCAATCTCCTCCTCAGATTCCACAAAAGTTTTAAACGCAGCAAAAGGTACCTTCTTTCTTCCCACATTATTATGGGGTACCTCCGCTGCTGCCGCTCCTCTTCCTTGCAGTTGGGCTGTTACCGCTGCTTGCACTCGTTCCACAATGTCAGCTGTAGGGTTGGGGCCAAAATGTGCCAGCCTTATTTGCACTGCCCGGTTAAATTGTATTTCCTCGGGTGTTAAATCCAAGATGCCGGTCACATTAGCTCTCTCCCTTTCTTGTGCTGCATCCATCTCCAACAATTGAGCAATAATCTCTCGTTTCTTTAAATTACCTGCTGGTCGTCCTCTACGTTGCAATAACTTTTTGAGGGTAATCCGTTTCAGCTCCTCATACTGCATCGGTAACTGTTCTGGGCGGTGGGACTCATCCCGTCGCTTGCCACCAATTGTTACGACACCCCAAAGTATGAAAGGGGTTACAGTCGTCTAGGATAATCCACTCCCAAACACCCGGACAGCTATCGACCACTCCAATCCGCCATACATGAAGCACATCAATAATTCCCCCCCAAGTACGAGACAAGGCTCTGTAGTGAGGTTTGATCGAGAGTAACTCTCTTCTCTTTTATTGCAAGAAACACAACACTTATATATACTTTGAGAATACCACATGAACAATGACTGTGTAATTACAGCCAGGTGAGCTCATTAACATGCTTATCAATAGTCTCAGACTCTATTAACATACTGTCCTATTTTAGACAAAAGCACTGAGTTAATCAGTAGACATTCTTTAGGAGGGGGCTGCTGGAAACAATCGCCCCCCTCAATCTGCAGCTAATACACATTGAATTTGCAGACATAGTGACAACCTCTTTAAAGGAATTTGGAGCGTAGCAGCTAAAACATAGGGGAACAAAGGGGGGGGGCTGTACGGGCCGTGGAACAGCCGAACAAACAGACGAAAGGAGGCAGCAACAATATAATACAAAGTCAGATGGTTCTGTCACAGCACCGCACATGAGATCGCATGTAACGAAGGAGCAGTGTGCTCCGAATTAAATGCGATCTCTGCAGCCGCACGAGTGTGAACGGGCACTTTAAAAGCTTTGAAATTACCTGGGAAACTGGCATTGTCTGAAACCGGAAGTGGCAAACCGTAAGTGACCTCCTTAAAACCGGAAGTGACATTTAAACACTTTTCTCCTTGACATTTTGGGCTTTAAAGTGTTGTTGTATCCGTTTTGGGGACTTTTGATCCCGTTTTGACACATTTTCTGCCTCCCTAAGCCTTTGGCCAAAGATGTGAACATTTTAAGTGCAAAACCCCCAAAATATGCAAAATTTAATTTTGGGACCATTTTACCTGTGTTTGCTTCCTTTTACCAAGAAATGACCAGAGATGAAAAATGACTGGATTTCAGTCTTAGGCTCGGTTCACACTTGTGCGATGCGGGAACTGTCACGGAACCATGAACCAGACGTACAACAACAGATAAGTGAAAATAAGACAGCTTTATTGAAAAACAAGCTATAAAGCAAAAGTCCAAACGGATGGCGAAACCGATGCAGAGTCTTTGCGAAGCCAGGGGTCAGGAACCGGCAGGGTAGTCAGACGAAGCCAGGATCAGGAACCAACAGGGTGGTCAGACGAAGCCAGGATCAGGAACCAACAGGGTAGTCAGACGAAGCCAGGATCAGGAACCAACAGGGTAGTCAGACGAAGCCAGGATCAGGAACCAGAAGTAGCAGCAGTCTTAGTAGCATGTGAACACAGGAGGACCAAGCAGGGAACTGAAGCCACAGACCTCCTATATATATGAGCTAGGCATCCAGCTCCTCCCAGTGGGAAGGAGGAGCCGCAGGGTGGGAGGCTACAAGAAACCCAGAAACCAAGATGGCCGCCAGCACATGTCAAACGAAGGAGAACAGCAAGAAGGTAAGACCATGACAGTACCTCCCCCTCAAGGGCCCCTCCTCCGCGGAGTAAAGAACGGTTTCTGAGGGAAGCGTGCGTGGAAGGCTCGGAGCAAGGCAGGAGCATGGACATCTGCGGAGGGAACCCAGGAACGCTCCTCTGGACCATAACCACGCCAATGAACCAAAAACTGCACCCGACCGCGGACCAGGCGTGAGTCCAGGATATTGCTCACCTCATACTCCTCACGATTGCCCACTCGGACCGGACGAGGCCGAGGAACCGAGGAAGTGAAACGATTACACACCAGAGGCTTCAACAGGGAGACATGAAACACGTTGGAGATCCGCATGCCAGGAGGAAGCGCAAGGGCATAGGCTACCGGGTTTACCCTGCGAAGCACTCGGAAGGGACCAACAAAGCGAGGCGCCAGCTTGGGAGTGGGCACTCGAAGGTTGAGGTTGCGGGTGGACAACCATACACGGTCTCCGGCCTGGTAGGAAGGAGCAGGCGTTCGTCTGCGATCAGCCTGGAGTCTCTGGCGCTGCGCAGAGACCTCAAGGGACTTCTGGATCTGTACCCAAGAAGCACGTAGGACGGAAAGGTGATCCTCCACAGCCGGAATATCCTGGGGAGAGAATACCTCCGGTAACACGGCAGGTTGGAACCCATAGTTGGCCATGAAGGGAGACGTCCCAGAGGAAGAGTTCACCGCCGTGTTCCTGGCAAACTCAGCCCAAGGCAGGAGGTCAACCCAATTGTCTTGGTGATCGGAGACATAGCAACGAAGGAATTGCTCCAAGGCCTGATTGGATCGTTCTGCGGCCCCATTGGACTGAGGGTGGTAGGCCGAGGAGAAGGAGAGATGAATCCCCAACTGGGAGCAAAAGGCGCGCCAGAACCTGGACACAAACTGACTCCCCCGATCCGACACAATCTCCTTGGGCAAACCGTGCAACCGGAAGACCTCCCTGGCAAAAATCGTGGCCAACTCCTGTGCAGAGGGTAACTTCTTGAGAGGAACACAGTGACACATTTTGGAAAACCGATCCACAATCATGAGAATGACCGTATGGCCTCGGGATGCAGGGAGGTCCACAATGAAATCCATCCCCAGGTGTGACCATGGGCGCTCCCCGGTGGCTAAGGGTTGCAGAAGGCCCAACGGAAGGTGCCGAGGGGACTTACTCTGGGCACAAACGGAGCATGCCGCTACATATGCGGCGATGTCGGAACGTAGGGAAGGCCACCAGAACAGACGTGAAACAGCCCAGGACAGCTGATTCTTTCCAGGATGCCCCGCGGTCTTGGAGTTATGGTAGGTTCGCAACAACCGAGTGCGCAACTCCTCAGGCACAAAACATCTGCCGTTGGGTCTCCCAGAGGGAGCACCAGATTGAGCCGCCAAAATCTGCTCACCCAGGGGAGAGGTCAGGCTGGTGCGAATGGCAGCCAGGATCTGATTCGGAGGTATGACCGAAGTCGGAATCGACTCCTCCCTGGACAGGTCGGAGTACTGCCGTGATAAGGCATCAGCCCTGATGTTCTTGGAACCGGGTAGGTAGGAGACCACGTAATTAAAACGTGACAAGAACAGAGCCCATCTGGCCTGACGTGGTGTCAATCTCTTGGCCTCAGAGAGGTAGGTCAGGTTCTTGTGGTCCGTCAGGATGAGGACCGGAACCACCGAACCCTCGAGCAAGTGCCTCCATTCTTTAAGAGCCTGCACGATGGCCAATAACTCCCTGTCACCAATCTGGTAGTTGCACTCCGCGGAAGACAGTTTCCGGGAGTAAAACCCACAAGGAAGCAGAGGACCCTCTGGTGTTCTACGCTGAGACAGAAGGGCGCCTACTCCCGTCTCAGACGCGTCCACCTCGAGGACAAAGGGCAACCCAGGGTTGGGATGCGACAGAATCGGAGCCGACACAAAGGCGGACTTTAGAGCCTCAAAAGCTCGGATGGCCTCGGGCGGCCAGACCTGGGAATTACTGCCCTTCCTGGTCAGATCCGTGAGAGGCTTGGCTAGCATGGAAAAGTCCCTGATGAACTTCCGATAATAATTGGCGAAGCCCAAAAAGCGCTGCAGGGAGCGAAGACCACTGGGCTGGGGCCACTGTAAGACAGCCGAAACCTTCTCAGGATCCATGGAGAACCCCTCAGCGGAAATGATGTAACCTAAGAAGGTTACCTGGGATCGGTGAAATTCGCATTTCTCAAGCTTACCGAACAGCTTGTTCTCTCGTAACCGTTGCAACACTCGTTTGACATCCAGAATGTGGGTCTCCATGGACTCAGAATAAACCAAGATGTCATCCAGGTAGACCACCACACACTGCTGCAACAGGTCACGGAAAACATTGTTGATGAATTCCTGAAAGACTGCGGGCGCATTGCACAGCCCAAAGGGCATAACCAAGGATTCATAATGACCGGTCCTGGTGTTAAACGCGGTCTTCCACTCATCGCCCGCCTTGATCCTTACGAGGTTATATGCCGCCCTCAGGTCGAGTTTGGTAAAGACCGTGGCCCCTTTAAGGCGATCGAACAGCTCGGAAATCAAGGGTATCGGGTAAGCGTTCTTGATCGTGATGCGATTGAGACCCCTGTAATCGATGCAAGGCCTCAACTCACCGCCCTTCTTTTTCACAAAGAAAAATCCAGCCCCTGCCGGGGACGAGGATTTGCGAATGTGTCCACGTGAAAGCGCCTCCCTCACGTACTCCTCCATGGCCTCATTCTCCGCTACCGACAGTGGATAGACTTTGCCACGAGGAGGAACGGCACCAGATTGTAACTCGATGGCACAATCGTATGGGAGGTGCGGAGGTAGGGCAACCGCGCGCACCTTATCGAATACATCCCGGTACTCCTCGTATTCAGGGGGCAACAGAGAGTCCGAGGAAGTACACAGCAACTTGACAGGCCCATGGATGCAACTAGTCCCACACTGCGGTGACCACGAGAGGATCTCGGCCGATCTCCAATCGAAAATCGGATTATGCTTCTGGAGCCAGGGGTACCCCAAGACCACCGAGTAGTGTGGAGACGAAATAACATGGAAGCAGACCGACTCTCTGTGGACGGCACCAATGGCTAACCCCACTGGAAGGGTCTCATGAGTCACGTGTGGCGGCAGAAGGGGTCTGCCGTCTATCGCTTCAAGAGCCAGAGGAGAACCTCGAGCCTGCAGAGGAATGGAATTGGCGGCAGCGAACACACTATCAATGAACAAACCACCAGCACCAGAGTCCACCAACGCCTGGGTCGTCACCGAGCCCCCGACCCAGGAAAGGACAACAGTGATCAGTGGTTTGTCAACACGGGAAACCGGGGACGAGGAGACTCCACCCAAGATCTGCCCCCGACAGGATCTCAGGTGCGAGCGTTTCCCTGGACGGTTCGGACATGCCAACCGAAAATGCCCACCGAGACCACAGTACATGCATCGGCCCTCGCGTCTCCGGAGTACCCTCTCCCCCTCGGACAGGCGAGCAAACCCCAGCTGCATGGGTTCACCCCCAGACAAGTCATCCCCAGGAGGCGTGGGAGGAGAGGGAGGCACGGGTGGGACAACAAAGGTAGGCGCCAATCTGTTAGGAGGCCTCCGCAGACTCTCCTTAAAGGAAGGTCTCTCCCTGAGTCTGGTGTCAATCAAAATCAGGAAAGAAATAAGAGACTCGAGCTCCACTGGTAGGTCCTTAGCTGCAACCTCATCCTTCAAGGCATCCGAGAGACCATGAGAGAAAGCAGCGACCAGAGCCTCATTATTCCAGCCCACCTCTGCTGCCAGGGTACGAAACTCAATGGCGTATTCAGCTACGGATCGTGAACCCTGTCTGATGGACATAAGGAGCTTCGCAGCAGAGGCAGCACGAGCCGGCACATCGAATACCTTCCGAAGAGAAGCAACAAAACCGGAAAACTCGGCAACCACCGGATTGTTGTTCTCCCATAAAGGGCTGGCCCAGGCCAAGGCCTTGTCCGAGAGCAGCGAGATTAAGAAGCCCACCTTTGATCTCTCAGTAGGAAAGGCATGTGGCAGCAACTCGAAATAAATGCCCACCTGGTTAAGGAAACCTCGGCACTGAGTTGGCTCTCCCCCAAAGCGCTGTGGAAGGGGGGCAGAACCGGACATACCCCGAAACACCGCGGGCGCAACAACAGGTGTCGGGGTAGACTCTGGCGCAACAACCGGAGCGGCAGTAGGAGCGGACCCAGGAGCGACAACCGACCCATCGGCAACGGGAGCGAAATGAACCGTGCGTTCAAGCAGGGTTTGCAACGCCACGGCGAACTGACCCAACAGGTGATCCTGCTGATCAAGTCTGGCAACCAGCGTGGGTAGTGAGGATGGCCCTGTACCGTCAGAATTCGTGGCCTGTGGTACCGTGCGTTCAAGCAGGGTTTGCAACGCCACGGCGAACCGACCCAACAGGTGATCCTGCTGATCAAGTCTGGCAACCAGCGTGGGTAGCGAGGATGGCCCTGTACCGTCATAATTCATGGCTTGGTCCTAATGTCACGGAACCATGAACCAGACGTACAACAACAGATAAGTGAAAATAAGACAGCTTTATTGAAAAACAAGCTATAAAGCAAAAGTCCAAACGGATGGCGAAACCGATGCAGAGTCTTTGCGAAGCCAGGGGTCAGGAACCGGCAGGGTAGTCAGACGAAGCCAGGATCAGGAACCAACAGGGTGGTCAGACGAAGCCAGGATCAGGAACCAACAGGGTAGTCAGACGAAGCCAGGATCAGGAACCAACAGGGTAGTCAGACGAAGCCAGGAACAGGAACCAGAAGTAGCAGCAGTCTTAGTAGCATGTGAACACAGGAGGACCAAGCAGGGAACTGAAGCCACAGACCTCCTATATATATGAGCTAGGCATCCAGCTCCTCCCAGTGGGAAGGAGGAGCCGCAGGGTGGGAGGCTACAAGAAACCCAGAAACCAAGATGGCCGCCAGCACATGTCAAACGAAGGAGAACAGCAAGAAGGTAAGACCATGACAGGAACGCTGCCAATATGCAGCGTGTTACCGCATCGCATCCACACATCTGGCAGTTCCCACTGCCATATGCGATACGCAGGGGGTGTCAATTAAAAGTTAACGACACCCCCAGTTTGATTGCATATCGCAGTGCGATCTGCAAGTAAGCACAGAGTCGGATCGCACAAGTGTGAGCCACTGTGCGATTTGATTTTGATGCGACTCAAAAAATGCCTCCTGTGCGTCTTTGGTGCGGATGCAGTGCGAATTTAGCCATACAAAGTGTATGGCTGAAATTTGCACCGCACATGAGATCGCATGTAATGAAGGAGCAGTGCGCTCCTAATTAAATGCGATCTCCGCAGCCGCACGAGTGTGAACGGGCACTTAAAAAGCTTTGAAATTACCTGGGAAACTGCCATTGTCTGAAACCGGAAATGGCAAACCGGAAGTGACCTCCTTAAAACCGGAAGTGACATTAAAACACTTTTCTCCTTGACATTTTGGGCTTTAAAGTGTTGTTGTATCCGTTTTGGGGACTTTTGATCCCGTTTTGACACATTTTCTGCCTCCCTAAGCTTTTGGCCAAAGATGTGAACATTTTAAGGGCAAAACCCCCAAAATATGCAAAATTTAATTTTGGGACCATTTTACCTGTGTTTGCTTCCTTTTACCAAGAAATGACCAGAGAGATGAAAAATGACTGGATTTCAGTCTAAGGCTGGCCATACACTATACAATTTTATTGTTCAACTTTCCTTTAGATTTACCAAAACCATGTAATATAGGGTCAAACCTAAACACTTTCAATTTGTATGCAGTCAGGCCGGCCCTTGCACTACATAGTTTAAGGTAAATCTAAAGGAAATTGAATAAGAAAATTGTATAGTGTATGGCCAGCCTTAGGCTCGGTTCACACTTGTGCGATGCGGGAACGCTGCCAATATGCAGCGTGTTACCGCATCGCATCCACACATCTGGCAGTTCCCACTGCCATATGCGATACGCAGGGGGTGTCAATTAAACGTTAACGACACCCCCAGTTTGATTGCATATAGCAGTGCGATCTGCAAGTACGCACAGAATCGCATCGCACAAGTGTGAACCACTGTGCAATTTGATTTTGATGCGGCTCAAAAAATGCTTCCTGTGCGTCTTTGGTGCAGATGCAGTGTGAATTCAGCCATACAAAGTGTATGGCTGAAATTCACACCGCACATGAGATCGCATGTAATGAAGGAGCAGTGTGCTCTGAATTAAATGCGATCTCTGCAGCCGCACGAGTGTGAAAGGGCACTTAAAAAGCTTTGAAATTACCTGGGAAACTGGCATTGTCTGAAACCCGGAAATGGCAAACCGGAAGTGACCTCCTTAAAACCGGAAGTGGCATTAAAACACTTTTCTCCTTGACATTTTGGGCTTTAAAGTGTTGTTGTATCTGTTTTGGGGACTTTTGTTCCCGTTTTGACACATTTTCTGCCTCCCTAAGCTTTTGGCCAAAGATGTGAACATTTTAAGGGCAAAACCCCCAAAATATGCAAAATTTAATTTTGGGACCATTTTACCTGTGTTTGCTTCCTTTTACCAAGAAATGACCAGAGAGATGAAAAATGACTGGATTTCAGTCTTAGCTCGGTTCACACTTGTGCGATGCGGGAACGCTGCCAATATGCAGCGTGTTACCGCATCGCATCCACACATCTGGCAGTTCCCACTGCCATATGCGATACGCAGGGGGTGTCAATTAAACGTTAACGACACCCCCAGTTTGATTGCATATCGCAGTGCGATCTGCAAGTACGCACAGAATCGCATTGCACAAGTGTGAACCACTGTGCGATTTGATTTTGATGCGGCTCAAAAAATGCCTCCTGTGCGTCTTTGGTGCGGATGCAGTGCGAATTCAGCCATACAAAGTGTATGGCTGAAATTCGCACCGCACATGAGATCGCATGTAATGAAGGAGCAGTGCGCTCCGAATTAAATGCGATCTTCGCAGCCGCACGAGTGTGAACGGGCACTTAAAAAGCTTTGAAATTACCTGGGAAACTGGCATTGTCTGAGACCGGAAATGGCAAACCGTAAGTGACCTCCTTAAAACCAGAAGTGACATTAAAACACTTTTCTCCTTGACATTTTGGGCTTTAAAGTGTTGTTGTATCCGTTTTGGGGACTTTTGATCCCGTTTTGACACATTTTCTGCCTCCCTAAGCCTTTGGCCAAAGATGTGAACATTTTAAGGGCAAAACCCCCAAAATATGCAAAATTTAATTTTGGGACCATTTTACCTGTGTTTGCTTCCTTTTACCAAGAAATGACCAGAGAGATGAAAAATGACTGGATTTCAGTCTTAGGCTCGGTTCACACTTGTGCAATGTGGGAACGCTGCCAATATGCAGCGTGTTACCGCATCGCATCAACGCATCTAGCAGTTCCCACTGCCATATGCGATACGCAGGGGGTGTCAATTAAAAGTTAACGACACCCCCAGTTTGATTGCATATCGCAGTGCGATCTGCAAGTAAGCACAGAATCGGATCGCACAAGTGTAAGCCACTGTGCGATTTGATTTTGATGCGACTCAAAAAATGCCTCCTGTGCGTCTTTGGTGCGGATGCAGTGCGAATTTAGCCATACAAAGTGTATGGCTGAAATTCGCACCGCACATGAGATCGCATGTAATGAAGGAGCAGTGCGCTCCGAATTAAATGCGATCTCCGCAGCCGCACGAGTGTGAACGGGCACTTAAAAAGCTTTGAAATTACCTGGGAAACTGGCATTGTCTGAGACCGGAAATGGCAAACCAGAAGTGACCTCCTTAAAACCGGAAGTGACATTAAAACACTTTTCTCCTTGACATTTTGGGCTTTAAAGTGTTGTTGTATCCGTTTTGGGAACTTTTGATCCCGTTTTGACACATTTTCTGCCTCCCTAAGCTTTTGGCCAAAGATGTGAACATTTTAAGGGCAAAACCCCCAAAATATGCAAAATTTAATTTTGGGACCATTTTACCTGTGTTTGCTTCCTTTTACCAAGAAATGACCAGAGAGATGAAAAATGACTGGATTTCAGTCTTAGGCTCGGTTCACACTTGTGCGATGCGGGAACGCTGCCAATATGCAGCGTGTTACCGCATCGCATCCACACATCTGGCAGTTCCCACTGCCATATGCGATATGCAGGGGGTGTCAATTAAACGTTAACGACACCCCCAGTTTGATTGCATATCGCAGTGCGATCTGCAAGTACGCACAGAATCGCATCGCACAAGTGTGAACCACTGTGCGATTTGATTTTGATGCGGCTCAAAAAATGCTTCCTGTGCGTCTTTGGTGCAGATGCAGTGTGAATTCAGCCATACAAAGTGTATGGCTGAAATTCGCACCGCACATGAGATCGCATGTAATGAAGGAGCAGTGTGCTCCGAATTAAATGCGATCTCCGCAGCCGCACGAGTGTGAAAGGGCACTTAAAAAGCTTTGAAATTACCTGGGAAACTGGCATTGTCTGAAACCCGGAAGTGGTAAACCGGAAGTGACCTCCTTAAAACCGGAAGTGGCATTAAAACACTTTTCTCCTTGACATTTTGGGCTTGAAAGTGTTGTTGTATCCGTTTTGGGGACTTTTGTTCCCGTTTTGACACATTTTCTGCCTCCCTAAGCCTTTGGCCAAAGATGTGAACATTTTAAGGGCAAAACCCCCAAAATATGCAAAATTTAATTTTGGGACCATTTTACCTGTGTTTGCTTCCTTTTACCAAGAAATGACCAGAGAGATGAAAAATGACTGGATTTCAGTCTTAGGCTCGGTTCCCACTTGTGCGATGTGGGATTGCTGCGAATATGCAGCGTGTTACCGCATTGCATCCACACATCTGGCAGTTCCCACTGCCATATGCGATACGCAGGGGGTGTCAATTAAACGTTAACGACACCCCCAGTTTGATTGCATATCGCAGTGCGATCTGCAAGTACGCACAGAATCGCATCGCACAAGTGTGAACCACTGTGCGATTTGATTTTGATGCGACTCAAAAAATGCCTCCTGTGCGTCTTTGGTGCGGATGCAGTGCGAATTTAGCCATAGAAAGTGTATGGCTGAAATTCGCACCGCACATGAGATCGCATGTAACGAAGGAGCAGTGTGCTCCGAATTAAATGCGATCTCCGCTGCCGCACGAGTGTGAAAGGGCACTTAAAAAGCTTTGAAATTACCTGGGAAACTGGCATTGTCTGAAACCCGGAGGTGGCAAACCGGAAGTGACCTCCTTAAAACCGGAAGTGGCATTAAAACACTTTTCTCCTTGACATTTTGGGCTTTAAAGTGTTGTTGTATCCGTTTTGGGGACTTTTGTTCCCGTTTTGACACATTTTCTGCCTCCCTAAGCCTTTGGCCAAAGATGTGAACATTTTAAGGGCAAAACCCCCAAAATATGCAAAATTTAATTTTGGGACCATTTTACCTGTGTTTGCTTCCTTTTACCAAGAAATGACCAGAGAGATGGAAAATGACTGGATTTCAGTCTTAGGCTCGGTTCACACTTGTGCAATGCGGGAACGCTGCCAATATGCAGTGTGTTACCGCATCGCATCCACACATCTGGCAGTTCCCACTGCCATATGCGATACGCAGGGGGTGTCAATTAAACGTTAACGACACCCCCAGTTTGATTGCATATCGCAGTGCGATCTGCAAGTACGCACAGAATCGCATCGCACAAGTGTGAACCACTGTGCGATTTTATTTTGATGCGGCTCAAAAAATGCCTCCTGTGCGTCTTTGGTGCAGATGCAGTGCGAATTCAGCCATACAAAGTGTATGGCTGAAATTCGCACCGCACATGAGATCGCATGTAATGAAGGAGCAGTGCGCTCCGAATTAAATGCGATCTCCGCAGCCGCACAAGTGTGAACCGGCACTTAAAAAGCTTTGAAATTACCTGGGAAACTGGCATTGTCTGAAACCGGAAGTGGCAAACCGGAAGTGACCTTCTTAAAACCGGAAGTGGCATTAAAACACTTTTCTCCTTGACATTTTGGGCTTTAAAGTGTTGTTGTATCCGTTTTGGGGACTTTTGATCCCGTTCTGACACATTTTCTGCCTCCCTAAGCCTTTGGCCAAAGATGTGAACATTATAAGTGCAAAACCCCCAAAATATGCAAAATAAATTTTGGGACCATTTTACCTGTGTTTGCTTCCTTTTACCAAGAAATGACCAGAGATGAAAAATGACTGGATTTCAGTCTTAGGCTCGGTTCACACTTGTGCGATGCGGGAACGCTGCCAATATGCAGCGTGTTACAGCATCGCATCCACACATCTGGCAGTTCCCACTGCCATATGCGATACGCAGGGGGTGTCAATTAAACATTAACGACACCCCCAGTTTGATTGCATATCGCAGTGCGATCTGCAAGTACGCACAGAATCGCATCGCACAAGTGTGAACCACTGTGCGATTTGATTTTGATGCGACTCAAAAAATGCCTCCTGTGCGTCTTTGGTGCAGATGCAGTGCGAATTTAGCCATAGAAAGTGTATGGCTGAAATTCGCACCGCACATGAGATCGCATGTAATGAAGGAGCAGTGTGCTCCGAATTAAATGCGATCTCCGCAGCCGCACGAGTGTGAAAGGGCACTTAAAAAGCTTTGAAATTACCTGGGAAACTGGCATTGTCTGAAACCCGGAAGTGGCAAACCGGAAGTGACCTCCTTAAAACCGGAAGTGGCATTAAAACACTTTTCTCCTTGACATTTTGGGCTTTAAAGTGTTGTTGTATCCGTTTTGGGGACTTTTGTTCCCGTTTTGACACATTTTCTGCCTCCCTAAGCCTTTGGCCAAAGATGTGATCATTTTAAGGGCAAAACCCCCAAAATATACAAAATTTAATTTTGGGACCATTTTACCTGTGTTTGCTTCCTTTTACCAAGAAATGACCAGAGAGATGAAAAATGACTGGATTTCAGTCTTAGGCTCGGTTCCCACTTGTGCGATGCGGGAACGCTGCGAATATGCAGCGTGTTACCGCATCGCATCCACACATCTGGCAGTTCCCACTGCCATATGTGATACGCAGGGGGTGTCAATTAAACGTTAACGACACCCCCAGTTTGATTGCATATCGCAGTGCGATCTGCAAGTACGCACAGAATCGCATCGCACAAGTGTGAGCCACTGTGCGATTTGATTTTGATGCGGCTCAAAAAATGCCTCCTGTGCGTCTTTGGTGCGGATGCAGTGCGAATTCAGCCATACAAAGTGTATGGCTGAAATTTGCACCGCACATGAGATCGCATGTAATGAAGGAGCAGTGCGCTCCAAATTAAATGCGATCTCCACAGCCGCATGAGTGTGAACGGGCACTTAAAAAGCTTTGAAATTACCTGGGAAACTGGCATTGTCTGAAACCGGAAATGGCAAACCGGAAGTGACCTCCTTAAAACTGGAAGTGACATTAAAACACTTTTCTCCTTGACATTTTGGGCTTTAAAGTGTTGTTGTTTCCGTTTTGGGGACTTTTGATCCCGTTTTGACACATTTTCTGCCTCCCTAAGCTTTTGGCCAAAGATGTGAACATTTTAAGGGCAAAACCCCCAAAATACGCAAAATTTAATTTTGGGACCATTTTACCTGTGTTTGCTTCCTTTTACCAAGAAATGACCAGAGAGATGAAAAATGACTGGATTTCAGTCTTAGGCTAGGTTCACACTTGTGCGATGCGGGAACGCTGCCAATATGCAGCGTGTTACCGCATCGCATCCACACATCTGGCAGTTCCCACTGCCATATGCGATACGCAGGGGGTGTCAATTAAACGTTAACGACACCCCCAGTTTGATTGCATATCGCAGTGCGATCTGCAAGTACGCACAGAATCGCATTGCACAAGTGTGAACCACTGTGCGATTTGATTTTGATGCGGCTCAAAAAATGCCTCCTGTGCGTCTTTGGTGCGGATGCAGTGCGAATTCAGCCATACAAAGTGTATGGCTGAAATTCGCACCGCACATGAGATCGCATGTAATGAAGGAGCAGTGCGCTCCGAATTAAATGCGATCTCTGCAGCCGCATGAGTGTGAACGGGCACTTAAAAAGCTTTGAAATTACCTGGGAAACTGGCATTGTCTGAGACCGGAAATGGCAAACCGGTGTTCCGTGAAAAATCCATACCCGTGAGAAAACCATACCCTCATCACTTCCGGTTCCGCTACGGAGGGTATGGATTTCTCACGGTAGTTAAACTTGCGGCGCTTACATTAAAACAGCTCATCTGAAACGTAAATCATCTCCGCTCTTCGCCCTGTCACTGCCCTCATCTCCGGTAATAAATATAAAAGCGGATCACGGAGCCACGATCGCCGTCACATTTACATCACATACACCCACCACCGCTTTTATATTTATTACCGGAGATGAGGGCAGTGACAGGGCGAAGAGCGGAGATGATTTACGTTTCAGATGAGCTGTTTTAATGTAAGCGCCGCAAGTTTTACATTAGACACAGTGCCGTGAGAATTTCATGCCCACCGAGCATGCGCACATGTCTAATTCTTTAATGTTCAATCACGTATCCGGGGCTTTGAGCATGCGCACTGCTGCGCTGCTCAGCTGTTTCAGCCCGGAAGTGACGAGGGTATGGTTTCTCCACGGGGTATGGTTTTTTAACGTTACACCGGAAGTGACCTCCTTAAAACCGGAAGTGACATTAAAACACTTTTCTCCTTGACATTTTGGGCTTTAAAGTGTTGTTGTATCCGTTTTGGGGACTTTTGATCCCGTTTTGACACATTTTCTGCCTCCCTAAGCCTTTGGCCAAAGATGTGAACATTTTAAGGGCAAAACCCCCAAAATATGCAAAATTTAATTTTGGGACCATTTTACCTGTGTTTGCTTCCTTTTACCAAGAAATGACCAGAGAGATGAAAAATGACTGGATTTCAGTCTTGGGCTCGGTTCACACTTGTGCAATGCGGGAACGCTGCCAATATGCAGCGTGTTACCGCATCGCATCCACACATCTGGCAGTTCCCGCTGCCATATGCGATACGCAGGGGGTGTCAATTAAACGTTAACGACACCCCCAGTTTGATTGCATATCGCAGTGCGATCTGCAAGTACGCACAGAATCGCATCGCACAAGTGTGAACCACTGTGCGATTTGATTTTGATGCGGCTCAAAAAATGCTTCCTGTGCGTCTTTGTTGCAGATGCAGTGTGAATTCAGCCATACAAAGTGTATGGCTGAAATTCACACCGCACATGAGATCGCATGTAATGAAGGAGCAGTGCGCTCCAAATTAAATGCGATCTCCGCAGCCGCACGAGTGTGAAAGGGCACTTAAAAAGCTTTGAAATTACCTAGGAAACTGGCATTGTCTGAAACCGGAAGTGGCAAACCGGAAGTGAACCCCTTAAAACAGAAAGTGACATTAAAACACTTTTTTCCTTGACATTTTGGGCTTTAAAGTGTTGTTGTATCCGTTTTGGGGACTTTTGATCCCGTTTTGACACATTTTCTGCCTCCCTAAGCCTTTGGCCAAAGATGTGAACATTTTAAGGGCAAAACCCCCAAAATATGCAAAATTTAATTTTGGGACCATTTTACCTGTGTTTGCTTCCTTTTACCAAGAAATGACCAGAGAGATGAAAAATGACTAGATTTCAGTCTTAGGCTCGGTTCACACTTGTGCGATGCGGGAACGCTGCCAATATGCAGCGTGTTACCGCATCGCATCCACACATCTGGCAGTTCCCACTGCCATATGCGATACGCAGGGGGTGTCAATTAAACGTTAACGACACCCCCAGTTTGATTGCATATCGCAGTGCGATCTGCAAGTACGCACAGAATCGCATTGCACAAGTGTGAACCACTGTGCGATTTGATTTTGATGCGGCTCAAAAAATGCCTTCTGTGCGTCTTTGGTGCGGATGCAGTGCGAATTCAGCCATACAAAGTGTATGGCTGAAATTCGCACCGCACATGAGATCGCATGTAATGAAGGAGCAGTGCGCTCCGAATTAAATGCGATCTCCGCAGCCGCATGAGTGTGAACGGGCACTTAAAAAGCTTTGAAATTACCTGGGAAACTGGCATTGTCTGAAACCGGAAGTGGCAAACCGGAAGTTACCTCCTTAAAACCGGAAGTGACATTAAAACACTTTTCTCCTTGACATTTTGGGCTTTAAAGTGTTGTTGTATCCGTTTTGGGGACTTTTGATCCCGTTTTGACACATTTTCTGCCTCCCTAAGCCTTTGGCCAAAGATGTGAACATTTTAAGGGCAAAACCCCCAAAATATGCAAAATTTAATTTTGGGACCATTTTACCTGTGTTTGCTTCCTTTTACCAAGAAATGACCAGAGAGATGAAAAATGACTGGATTTCAGTCTTGGGCTCGGTTCACACTTGTGCAATGCGGGAACGCTGCCAATATGCAGCGTGTTACCGCATCGCATCCACACATCTGGCAGTTCCCGCTGCCATATGCGATACGCAGGGGGTGTCAATTAAACGTTAACGACACCCCCAGTTTGATTGCATATCGCAGTGCGATCTGCAAGTACGCACAGAATCGCATCGCACAAGTGTGAACCACTGTGCGATTTGATTTTGATGCGGCTCAAAAAATGCTTCCTGTGCGTCTTTGTTGCAGATGCAGTGTGAATTCAGCCATACAAAGTGTATGGCTGAAATTCACACCGCACATGAGATCGCATGTAATGAAGGAGCAGTGCGCTCCAAATTAAATGCGATCTCCGCAGCCGCACGAGTGTGAAAGGGCACTTAAAAAGCTTTGAAATTACCTAGGAAACTGGCATTGTCTGAAACCGGAAGTGGCAAACCGGAAGTGAACCCCTTAAAACAGAAAGTGACATTAAAACACTTTTTTCCTTGACATTTTGGGCTTTAAAGTGTTGTTGTATCCGTTTTGGGGACTTTTGATCCCGTTTTGACACATTTTCTGCCTCCCTAAGCCTTTGGCCAAAGATGTGAACATTTTAAGGGCAAAACCCCCAAAATATGCAAAATTTAATTTTGGGACCATTTTACCTGTGTTTGCTTCCTTTTACCAAGAAATGACCAGAGAGATGAAAAATGACTAGATTTCAGTCTTAGGCTCGGTTCACACTTGTGCGATGCGGGAACGCTGCCAATATGCAGCGTGTTACCGCATCGCATCCACACATCTGGCAGTTCCCACTGCCATATGCGATACGCAGGGGGTGTCAATTAAACGTTAACGACACCCCCAGTTTGATTGCATATCGCAGTGCGATCTGCAAGTACACACAGAATCGCATTGCACAAGTGTGAACCACTGTGCGATTTGATTTTGATGCGGCTCAAAAAATGCCTCCTGTGCGTCTTTGGTGCGGATGCAGTGCGAATTCAGCCATACAAAGTGTATGGCTGAAATTCGCACCGCACATGAGATCGCATGTAATGAAGGAGCAGTGCGCTCCGAATTAAATGCGATCTCCGCATCCGCACGAGTGTGAACGGGCACTTAAAAAGCTTTGAAATTACCTAGGAAACTGGCATTGTCTGAAACCGGAAGTGGCAAACCGGAAGTGAACCCCTTAAAACAGAAAGTGACATTAAAACACTTTTTTCCTTGACATTTTGGGCTTTAAAGTGTTGTTGTATCCGTTTTGGGGACTTTTGATCCCGTTTTGACACATTTTCTGCCTCCCTAAGCCTTTGGCCAAAGATGTGAACATTTTAAGGGCAAAACCCCCAAAATATGCAAAATTTAATTTTGGGACCATTTTACCTGTGTTTGCTTCCTTTTACCAAGAAATGACCAGAGAGATGAAAAATGACTAGATTTCAGTCTTAGGCTCGGTTCACACTTGTGCGATGCGGGAACGCTGCCAATATGCAGCGTGTTACCGCATCGCATCCACACATCTGGCAGTTCCCACTGCCATATGCGATACGCAGGGGGTGTCAATTAAACGTTAACGACACCCCCAGTTTGATTGCATATCGCAGTGCGATCTGCAAGTACGCACAGAATCGCATCGCACAAGTGTGAACCACTGTGCGATTTGATTTTGATGCGGCTCAAAAAATGCTTCCTGTGCGTCTTTGGTGCAGATGCAGTGTGAATTCAGCCATACAAAGTGTATGGCTGAAATTCACACCGCACATGAGATCGCATGTAATGAAGGAGCAGTGCGCTCCGAATTAAATGCGATCTCCGCAGCCGCACGAGTGTGAAAGGGCACTTAAAAAGCTTTGAAATTACCTAGGAAACTGGCATTGTCTGAAACCGGAAGTGGCAAACCGGAAGTGACCTCCTTAAAACCGAAAGTGACATTAAAACACTTTTCTCCTTGACATTTTGGGCTTTAAAGTGTTGTTGTATCCGTTTTGGGGACTTTTGATCCCGTTTTGACACATTTTCTGCCTCCCTAAGCCTTTGGCCAAAGATGTGAACATTTTAAGGGCAAAACCCCCAAAATATGCAAAATTTAATTTTGGGACCATTTTACCTGTGTTTGCTTCCTTTTACCAAGAAATGACCAGAGAGATGAAAAATGACTAGATTTCAGTCTTAGGCTCGGTTCACACTTGTGCGATGCGGGAACGCTGCCAATATGCAGCGTGTTACCACATTGCATCCACACATCTGGCAGTTCCCACTGCCATATGCGATACGCAGGGGGTGTCAATTAAACGTTAACGACACCCCCAGTTTGATTGCATATCGCAGTGCGATCTGCAAGTACGCACAGAATCGCATCGCACAAGTGTGAGCCACTGTGCGATTTGATTTTGATGCGGCTCAAAAAATGCCTCCTGTGCGTCTTTGGTGCGGATGCAGTGCGGATTCAGCCATACAAAGTGTATGGCTGAAATTTGCACCGCACATGAGATCGCATGTAATGAAGGAGCAGTGCGCTCCAAATTAAATGCGATCTCCACAGCCGCATGAGTGTGAACGGGCACTTAAAAAGCTTTGAAATTACCTGGGAAACTGGCATTGTCTGAAACCGGAAATGGCAAACCGGAAGTGACCTCCTTAAAACCGGAAGTGACATTAAAACACTTTTCTCCTTGACATTTTGGGCTTTAAAGTGTTGTTGTTTCCGTTTTGGGGACTTTTGATCCCGTTTTGACACATTTTCTGCCTCCCTAAGCTTTTGGCCAAAGATGTGATCATTTTAAGGGCAAAACCCCCAAAATACGCAAAATTTAATTTTGGGTCCATTTTACCTGTGTTTGCTTCCTTTTACCAAGAAATGACCAGAGAGATGAAAAATGACTGGATTTCAGTCTTAGGCTAGGTTCACACTTGTGCGATGCGGGAACGCTGCCAATATGCAGCGTGTTACCGCATCGCATCCACACATCTGGCAGTTCCCACTGCCATATGCGATACGCAGGGGGTGTCAATTAAACGTTAACGACACCCCCAGTTTGATTGCATATCGCAGTGCGATCTGCAAGTACGCACAGAATCGCATTGCACAAGTGTGAACCACTGTGCGATTTGATTTTGATGCGGCTCAAAAAATGCCTTCTGTGCGTCTTTGGTGCGGATGCAGTGCGAATTCAGCCATACAAAGTGTATGGCTGAAATTCGCACCGCACATGAGATCGCATGTAATGAAGGAGCAGTGCGCTCCGAATTAAATGCGATCTCCGCAGCCGCACAAGTGTGAACCGGCACTTAAAAAGCTTTGAAATTACCTGGGAAACTGGCATTGTCTGAAACCGGAAGTGGCAAACCGGAAGTGACCTTCTTAAAACCGGAAGTGGCATTAAAACACTTTTCTCCTTGACATTTTGGGCTTTAAAGTGTTGTTGTATCCGTTTTGGGGACTTTTGATCCCGTTCTGACACATTTTCTGCCTCCCTAAGCCTTTGGCCAAAGATGTGAACATTTTAAGTGCAAAACCCCCAAAATATGCAAAATAAATTTTGGGACCATTTTACCTGTGTTTGCTTCCTTTTACCAAGAAATGACCAGAGATGAAAAATGACTGGATTTCAGTCTTAGGCTCGGTTCACACTTGTGCGATGCGGGAACGCTGCCAATATGCAGCGTGTTACAGCATCGCATCCACACATCTGGCAGTTCCCACTGCCATATGCGATACGCAGGGGGTGTCAATTAAACATTAACGACACCCCCAGTTTGATTGCATATCGCAGTGCGATCTGCAAGTACGCACAGAATCGCATCGCACAAGTGTGAACCACTGTGCGATTTGATTTTGATGCGACTCAAAAAATGCCTCCTGTGCGTCTTTGGTGCAGATGCAGTGCGAATTTAGCCATAGAAAGTGTATGGCTGAAATTCGCACCGCACATGAGATCGCATGTAATGAAGGAGCAGTGTGCTCCGAATTAAATGCGATCTCCGCAGCCGCACGAGTGTGAAAGGGCACTTAAAAAGCTTTGAAATTACCTGGGAAACTGGCATTGTCTGAAACCCGGAAGTGGCAAACCGGAAGTGACCTCCTTAAAACCGGAAGTGGCATTAAAACACTTTTCTCCTTGACATTTTGGGCTTTAAAGTGTTGTTGTATCCGTTTTGGGGACTTTTGTTCCCGTTTTGACACATTTTCTGCCTCCCTAAGCCTTTGGCCAAAGATGTGATCATTTTAAGGGCAAAACCCCCAAAATATACAAAATTTAATTTTGGGACCATTTTACCTGTGTTTGCTTCCTTTTACCAAGAAATGACCAGAGAGATGAAAAATGACTGGATTTCAGTCTTAGGCTCGGTTCCCACTTGTGCGATGCGGGAACGCTGCGAATATGCAGCGTGTTACCGCATCGCATCCACACATCTGGCAGTTCCCACTGCCATATGTGATACGCAGGGGGTGTCAATTAAACGTTAACGACACCCCCAGTTTGATTGCATATCGCAGTGCGATCTGCAAGTACGCACAGAATCGCATCGCACAAGTGTGAGCCACTGTGCGATTTGATTTTGATGCGGCTCAAAAAATGCCTCCTGTGCGTCTTTGGTGCGGATGCAGTGCGAATTCAGCCATACAAAGTGTATGGCTGAAATTTGCACCGCACATGAGATCGCATGTAATGAAGGAGCAGTGCGCTCCAAATTAAATGCGATCTCCACAGCCGCATGAGTGTGAACGGGCACTTAAAAAGCTTTGAAATTACCTGGGAAACTGGCATTGTCTGAAACCGGAAATGGCAAACCGGAAGTGACCTCCTTAAAACTGGAAGTGACATTAAAACACTTTTCTCCTTGACATTTTGGGCTTTAAAGTGTTGTTGTTTCCGTTTTGGGGACTTTTGATCCCGTTTTGACACATTTTCTGCCTCCCTAAGCTTTTGGCCAAAGATGTGAACATTTTAAGGGCAAAACCCCCAAAATACGCAAAATTTAATTTTGGGACCATTTTACCTGTGTTTGCTTCCTTTTACCAAGAAATGACCAGAGAGATGAAAAATGACTGGATTTCAGTCTTAGGCTAGGTTCACACTTGTGCGATGCGGGAACGCTGCCAATATGCAGCGTGTTACCGCATCGCATCCACACATCTGGCAGTTCCCACTGCCATATGCGATACGCAGGGGGTGTCAATTAAACGTTAACGACACCCCCAGTTTGATTGCATATCGCAGTGCGATCTGCAAGTACACACAGAATCGCATTGCACAAGTGTGAACCACTGTGCGATTTGATTTTGATGCGGCTCAAAAAATGCCTCCTGTGCGTCTTTGGTGCGGATGCAGTGCGAATTCAGCCATACAAAGTGTATGGCTGAAATTCGCACCGCACATGAGATCGCATGTAATGAAGGAGCAGTGCGCTCCGAATTAAATGCGATCTCCGCAGCCGCACGAGTGTGAACGGGCACTTAAAAAGCTTTGAAATTACCTGGGAAACTGGCATTGTCTGAGACCGGAAATGGCAAACCGGTGTTCCGTGAAAAATCCATACCCGTGAGAAAACCATACCCTCATCACTTCCGGTTCCGCTACGGAGGGTATGGATTTCTCACGGTAGTTAAACTTGCGGCGCTTACATTAAAACAGCTCATCTGAAACGTAAATCATCTCCGCTCTTCGCCCTGTCACTGCCCTCATCTCCGGTAATAAATATAAAAGCGGATCACGGAGCCACGATCGCCGTCACATTTACATCACATACACCCACCACCGCTTTTATATTTATTACCGGAGATGAGGGCAGTGACAGGGCGAAGAGCGGAGATGATTTACGTTTCAGATGAGCTGTTTTAATGTAAGCGCCGCAAGTTTTACATTAGACACAGTGCCGTGAGAATTTCATGCCCACCGAGCATGCGCACTTGTCTAATTCTTTAATGTTCAATCACGTATCCGGGGCTTTGAGCATGCGCACTGCTGCGCTGCTCAGCTGTTTCAGCCCGGAAGTGACGAGGGTATGGTTTCTCCACGGGGTATGGTTTTTTAACGTTACACCGGAAGTGACCTCCTTAAAACCGGAAGTGACATTAAAACACTTTTCTCCTTGACATTTTGGGCTTTAAAGTGTTGTTGTATCCGTTTTGGGGACTTTTGATCCCGTTTTGACACATTTTCTGCCTCCCTAAGCCTTTGGCCAAAGATGTGAACATTTTAAGGGCAAAACCCCCAAAATATGCAAAATTTAATTTTGGGACCATTTTACCTGTGTTTGCTTCCTTTTACCAAGAAATGACCAGAGAGATGAAAAATGACTGGATTTCAGTCTTGGGCTCGGTTCACACTTGTGCAATGCGGGAACGCTGCCAATATGCAGCGTGTTACCGCATCGCATCCACACATCTGGCAGTTCCCGCTGCCATATGCGATACGCAGGGGGTGTCAATTAAACGTTAACGACACCCCCAGTTTGATTGCATATCGCAGTGCGATCTGCAAGTACGCACAGAATCGCATCGCACAAGTGTGAACCACTGTGCGATTTGATTTTGATGCGGCTCAAAAAATGCTTCCTGTGCGTCTTTGTTGCAGATGCAGTGTGAATTCAGCCATACAAAGTGTATGGCTGAAATTCACACCGCACATGAGATCGCATGTAATGAAGGAGCAGTGCGCTCCAAATTAAATGCGATCTCCGCAGCCGCACGAGTGTGAAAGGGCACTTAAAAAGCTTTGAAATTACCTAGGAAACTGGCATTGTCTGAAACCGGAAGTGGCAAACCGGAAGTGAACCCCTTAAAACAGAAAGTGACATTAAAACACTTTTTTCCTTGACATTTTGGGCTTTAAAGTGTTGTTGTATCCGTTTTGGGGACTTTTGATCCCGTTTTGACACATTTTCTGCCTCCCTAAGCCTTTGGCCAAAGATGTGAACATTTTAAGGGCAAAACCCCCAAAATATGCAAAATTTAATTTTGGGACCATTTTACCTGTGTTTGCTTCCTTTTACCAAGAAATGACCAGAGAGATGAAAAATGACTAGATTTCAGTCTTAGGCTCGGTTCACACTTGTGCGATGCGGGAACGCTGCCAATATGCAGCGTGTTACCGCATCGCATCCACACATCTGGCAGTTCCCACTGCCATATGTGATACGCAGGGGGTGTCAATTAAACGTTAACGACACCCCCAGTTTGATTGCATATCGCAGTGCGATCTGCAAGTACGCACAGAATCGCATCGCACAAGTGTGAACCACTGTGCGATTTGATTTTGATGCGGCTCAAAAAATGCTTCCTGTGCGTCTTTGGTGCAGATGCAGTGTGAATTCAGCCATACAAAGTGTATGGCTGAAATTCACACCGCACATGAGATCGCATGTAATGAAGGAGCAGTGCGCTCCGAATTAAATGCGATCTCCGCAGCCGCATGAGTGTGAAAGGGCACTTAAAAAGCTTTGAAATTACCTAGGAAACTGGCATTGTCTGAAACCGGAAGTGGCAAACCGGAAGTGACCTCCTTAAAACCGAAAGTGACATTAAAACACTTTTCTCCTTGACATTTTGGGCTTTAAAGTGTTGTTGTATCCGTTTTGGGGACTTTTGATCCCGTTTTGACACATTTTCTGCCTCCCTAAGCCTTTGGCCAAAGATGTGAACATTTTAAGGGCAAAACCCCCAAAATATGCAAAATTTAATTTTGGGACCATTTTACCTGTGTTTGCTTCCTTTTACCAAGAAATGACCAGAGAGATGAAAAATGACTAGATTTCAGTCTTAGGCTCGGTTCACACTTGTGCGATGCGGGAACGCTGCCAATATGCAGCGTGTTACCACATTGCATCCACACATCTGGCAGTTCCCACTGCCATATGCGATACGCAGGGGGTGTCAATTAAACGTTAACGACACCCCCAGTTTGATTGCATATAGCAGTGTGATCTGCAAGTACGCACAGAATCGCATCGCACAAGTGTGAACCACTGTGCGATTTGATTTTGATGCGGCTCAAAAAATGCTTCCTGTGCGTCTTTGGTGCAGATGCAGTGTGAATTCAGCCATACAAAGTGTATGGCTGAAATTCACACCGCACATGAGATTGCATGTAATGAAGGAGCAGTGTGCTCCGAATTAAATGCGATCTCTGCAGCCGCACGAGTGTGAAAGGGCACTTAAAAAGCTTTGAAATTACCTGGGAAACTGGCATTGTCTGAAACCCGGAGGTGGCAAACCGGAAGTGACCTCCTTAAAACCGGAAGTGGCATTAAAACACTTTTCTCCTTGACATTTTGGGCTTTAAAGTGTTGTTGTATCCGTTTTGGGGACTTTTGATCCCGTTTTGACACATTTTCTGCCTCCCTAATCCTTTGGCCAAAGATGTGAACATTTTAAGGGCAAAACCCCCAAAATATGCAAAATTTGATTTTGGGACCATTTTACCTGTGTTTGCTTCCTTTTACCAAGAAATGACCAGAGAGATGAAAAATGACTGGATTTCAGTCTTTGGCTCGGTTCACACTTGTGCAATGCGGGAACGCTGCCAATATGCAGCGTGTTACCGCATCGCATCAACGCATCTAGCAGTTCCCACTCTCATATGCGATACGCAGGGGGTGTCAATTAAACGTTAACGACACCCCCAGTTTGATTGCATATCGCAGTGCGATCTGCAAGTAAGCACAGAATCGGATCGCACAAGTGTGAGCCACTGTGCGATTTGATTTTGATGCGACTCAAAAAATGCCTCCTGTGCGTCTTTGGTGCGGATGCAGTGCGAATTTAGCCATACAAAGTGTATGGCTGAAATTCGCACCGCACATAAGATCGCATGTAATGAAGGAGCAGTGCGCTCCGAATTAAATGCGATCTCCGCAGCTGCACGAGTGTGAACGGCACTTAAAAAGCTTTGAAATTACCTGGGAAAGTGGCATTGTCTGAAACCGGAAATGGCAAACCGGAAGTGACCTCCTTAAAACCGGAAGTGGCATTAAAACACTTTTCTCCTTGACATTTTGGGCTTTAAAGTGCTGTTGTATCCGTTTTGGGGACTTTTGATCCCGTTTTGACACATTTTCTGCCTCCCTAAGCTTTTGGCCAAAGATGTGAACATTTTAAGGGCAAAACCCCCAAAATATGCAAAATTTTATTTTAGGACCATTTTACCTGTGTTTGCTTCCTTTTACCAAGAAATGACCAGAGAGATGAAAAATGACTGGATTTCAGTCTTAGGCTCGGTTCACACTTGTGCGATGCGGGAACGCTGCCAATATGCAGCGTGTTACCGCATCGCATCCACACATCTGGCAGTTCCCACTGCCATATGCGATACGCAGGGGGTGTCAATTAAACGTTAACGACACCCCCAGTTTGATTGCATTTTGCAGTGCGATCTGAGAGTACGCACAGAATCGCATCGCACAAGTGTGAACCACTGTGCGATTTGATTTTGATGCGGCTCAAAAAATGCCTCCTGTGCGTCTTTGGTGCGGATGCAGTGCGAATTCAGCCATACAAAGTGTATGGCTGAAATTCGCACCACACATGAGATCGCATGTAATGAAGGAGCAGTGCGCTCCGAATTAAATGCGATCTCCGCAGCCGCACGAGTGTGAACGGGCACTTAAAAAGCTTTGAAATTGCCTGGGAAACTGGCATTGTCTGAAACCGGAAATGGCAAACCGGAAGTGACCTCCTTAAAACCGGAAGTGACATTAAAACACTTTTCTCCTTGACATTTTGGGCTTTAAAGTGTTGTTGTATCCGTTTTGGGGACTTTTGATCCCGTTTTGACACATTTTCTGCCTCCCTAAGCTTTTGGCCAAAGATGTGAACATTTTAAGGGCAAAACCCCCAAAATATGCAAAATTTAATTTTGGGACCATTTTACCTGTGTTTGCTTCCTTTTACCAAGAAATGACCAGAGAGATGAAAAATGACTGGATTTCAGTCTTAGGCTCGGTTCACACTTGTGCGATGCGGGAACGCTGCCAATATGCAGCGTGTTACCGCATCTCATCCACACATCTGGCAGTTCCCCCTGCCATATGCGATACGCAGGGGGTGTCAATTAAACGTTAACGACACCCCCAGTTTGATTGCATATCGCAGTGCGATCTGCAAGTACGCACAGAATCGCATCGCACAAGTGTGAACCACTGTGCGATTTGATTTTGATGCGGCTCAAAAAATGCCTCCTGTGCGTCTTTGGTGCGGATGCAGTGCGAATTCAGCCATACAAAGTGTATGGCTGAAATTCGCACCGCGCATGAGATCGCATGTAATCAAGGAGCAGTGCGCTCCGAATTAAATGCGATCTCCGCAGCCGCACAAGTGTGAACCAGCACTTAAAAAGCTTTGAAATTACCTGGGAAACTGGCATTTTCTGAACCCGTAAGTGGCAAACCGGAAGTGACCTCCTTAAAACCGGAAGTGGCATTAAAACACTTTTCTCCTTGACATTTTGGGCTTTAAAGTGTTGTTGTATCCGTTTTGGGGACTTTTGATCCCGTTTTGACACATTTTCTGCCTCCCTAAGCTTTTGGCCAAAGATGTGAACATTTTAAGGGCAAAACCCCCAAAATATGCAAAATTTAATTTTGGGACCATTTTACCTGTGTTTGCTTCCTTTTACCAAGAAATGACCAGAGAGATGAAAAATGACTGGATTTCAGTCTTAGGCTCGGTTCACACTTGTGCGATGCGGGAACGCTGCCAATATGCAGCGTGTTACCGCATCGCATCCACACATCTGGCAGTTCCCACTGCCATATGCGATACGCAGGGGGTGTCAATTAAACGTTAACGACACCCCCAGTTTGATTGCATATCGCAGTGCGATCTGCAAGTACGCACAGAATCGCATCGCACAAGTGTGAACCACTGTGCGATTTGATTTTGATGCAACTCAAAAAATGCCTCCTGTGCGTCTTTGGTGCGGATGCAGTGCGAATTTAGCCATACAAAGTGTATGGCTGAAATTCGCACCGCACATGAGATCGCATGTAACGAAGGAGCAGTGTGCTCCAAATTAAATGCGATCTCCGCAGCCGCACGAGTGTGAACGGGCACTTTAAAAGCTTTGAAATTACCTGGGAAACTGGCATTGTCTGAAACCGGAAGTGGCAAACCGGAAGTGACCTCCTTAAAACCGGAAGTGACATTAAAACACTTTTCTCCTTGACATTTTGGGCTTTAAAGTGTTGTTGTATCCGTTTTGGGGACTTTTGATCCCGTTTTGACACATTTTCTGCCTCCCTAAGCCTTTGGCCAAAGATGTGAACATTTTAAGTGCAAAACCCCCAAAATACGCAAAATTAAATTTTGGGACCATTTTACCTGTGTTTGCTTCCTTTTACCAAGAAATGTCCAGAGATGAAAAATGACTGGATTTCAGTCTTAGGCTCGGTTCACACTTGTGCGATGCGGGAACGCTGCCAATATGCAGCGTGTTACAGCATCGCATCCACACATCTGGCAGTTCCCACTGCCATATGCGATACGCAGGGGGTGTCAATTAAACATTAACGACACCCCCAGTTTGATTGCATATCGCAGTGCGATCTGCAAGTACGCACAGAATCGCATCGCACAAGTGTGAACCACTGTGCGATTTGATTTTGATGCGACTCAAAAAATGCCTCCTGTGCGTCTTTGGTGCGGATGCAGTGCGAATTTAGCCATAGAAAGTGTATGGCTGAAATTCGCACCGCACATGAGATCGCATGTAATGAAGGAGCAGTGTGCTCCGAATTAAATGCGATCTCCGCAGCCGCACGAGTGTGAAAGGGCACTTAAAAAGCTTTGAAATTACCTGGGAAACTGGCATTGTCTGAAACCCGGAAGTGGTAAACCGGAAGTGACCTCCTTAAAACCGGAAGTGGCATTAAAACACTTTTCTCCTTGACATTTTGGGCTTGAAAGTGTTGTATCCGTTTTGGGGACTTTTGTTCCCGTTTTGACACATTTTCTGCCTCCCTAAGCCTTTGGCCAAAGATGTGAACATTTTAAGGGCAAAACCCCCAAAATATGCAAAATTTAATTTTGGGACCATTTTACCTGTGTTTGCTTCCTTTTACCAAGAAATGACCAGAGAGATGAAAAATGACTGGATTTCAGTCTTAGGCTCGGTTCCCACTTGTGCGATGTGGGATTGCTGCGAATATGCAGCGTGTTACCGCATTGCATCCACACATCTGGCAGTTCCCACTGCCATATGCGATACGCAGGGGGTGTCAATTAAACGTTAACGACACCCCCAGTTTGATTGCATATCGCAGTGCGATCTGCAAGTACGCACAGAATCGCATCGCACAAGTGTGAACCACTGTGCGATTTGATTTTGATGCGACTCAAAAAATGCCTCCTGTGCGTCTTTGGTGCGGATGCAGTGCGAATTTAGCCATAGAAAGTGTATGGCTGAAATTCGCACCGCACATGAGATCGCATGTAACGAAGGAGCAGTGTGCTCCGAATTAAATGCGATCTCCGCTGCCGCACGAGTGTGAAAGGGCACTTAAAAAGCTTTGAAATTACCTGGGAAACTGGCATTGTCTGAAACCCGGAGGTGGCAAACCGGAAGTGACCTCCTTAAAACCGGAAGTGGCATTAAAACACTTTTCTCCTTGACATTTTGGGCTTTAAAGTGTTGTTGTATCCGTTTTGGGGACTTTTGTTCCCGTTTTGACACATTTTCTGCCTCCCTAAGCCTTTGGCCAAAGATGTGAACATTTTAAGGGCAAAACCCCCAAAATATGCAAAATTTAATTTTGGGACCATTTTACCTGTGTTTGCTTCCTTTTACCAAGAAATGACCAGAGAGATGGAAAATGACTGGATTTCAGTCTTAGGCTCGGTTCACACTTGTGCAATGCGGGAACGCTGCCAATATGCAGTGTGTTACCGCATCGCATCCACACATCTGGCAGTTCCCACTGCCATATGCGATACGCAGGGGGTGTCAATTAAACGTTAACGACACCCCCAGTTTGATTGCATATCGCAGTGCGATCTGCAAGTACGCACAGAATCGCATCGCACAAGTGTGAACCACTGTGCGATTTTATTTTGATGCGGCTCAAAAAATGCCTCCTGTGCGTCTTTGGTGCAGATGCAGTGCGAATTCAGCCATACAAAGTGTATGGCTGAAATTCGCACCGCACATGAGATCGCATGTAATGAAGGAGCAGTGCGCTCCGAATTAAATGCGATCTCCGCAGCCGCACAAGTGTGAACCGGCACTTAAAAAGCTTTGAAATTACCTGGGAAACTGGCATTGTCTGAAACCGGAAGTGGCAAACCGGAAGTCACCTTCTTAAAACCGGAAGTGGCATTAAAACACTTTTCTCCTTGACATTTTGGGCTTTAAAGTGTTGTTGTATCCGTTTTGGGGACTTTTGATCCCGTTCTGACACATTTTCTGCCTCCCTAAGCCTTTGGCCAAAGATGTGAACATTATAAGTGCAAAACCCCCAAAATATGCAAAATAAATTTTGGGACCATTTTACCTGTGTTTGCTTCCTTTTACCAAGAAATGACCAGAGATGAAAAATGACTGGATTTCAGTCTTAGGCTCGGTTCACACTTGTGCGATGCGGGAACGCTGCCAATATGCAGCGTGTTACAGCATCGCATCCACACATCTGGCAGTTCCCACTGCCATATGCGATACGCAGGGGGTGTCAATTAAACATTAACGACACCCCCAGTTTGATTGCATATCGCAGTGCGATCTGCAAGTACGCACAGAATCGCATCGCACAAGTGTGAACCACTGTGCGATTTGATTTTGATGCGACTCAAAAAATGCCTCCTGTGCGTCTTTGGTGCAGATGCAGTGCGAATTTAGCCATAGAAAGTGTATGGCTGAAATTCGCACCGCACATGAGATCGCATGTAATGAAGGAGCAGTGTGCTCCGAATTAAATGCGATCTCCGCAGCCGCACGAGTGTGAAAGGGCACTTAAAAAGCTTTGAAATTACCTGGGAAACTGGCATTGTCTGAAACCCGGAAGTGGCAAACCGGAAGTGACCTCCTTAAAACCGGAAGTGGCATTAAAACACTTTTCTCCTTGACATTTTGGGCTTTAAAGTGTTGTTGTATCCGTTTTGGGGACTTTTGTTCCCGTTTTGACACATTTTCTGCCTCCCTAAGCCTTTGGCCAAAGATGTGATCATTTTAAGGGCAAAACCCCCAAAATATACAAAATTTAATTTTGGGACCATTTTACCTGTGTTTGCTTCCTTTTACCAAGAAATGACCAGAGAGATGAAAAATGACTGGATTTCAGTCTTAGGCTCGGTTCCCACTTGTGCGATGCGGGAACGCTGCGAATATGCAGCGTGTTACCGCATCGCATCCACACATCTGGCAGTTCCCACTGCCATATGTGATACGCAGGGGGTGTCAATTAAACGTTAACGACACCCCCAGTTTGATTGCATATCGCAGTGCGATCTGCAAGTACGCACAGAATCGCATCGCACAAGTGTGAGCCACTGTGCGATTTGATTTTGATGCGGCTCAAAAAATGCCTCCTGTGCGTCTTTGGTGCGGATGCAGTGCGAATTCAGCCATACAAAGTGTATGGCTGAAATTTGCACCGCACATGAGATCGCATGTAATGAAGGAGCAGTGCGCTCCAAATTAAATGCGATCTCCACAGCCGCATGAGTGTGAACGGGCACTTAAAAAGCTTTGAAATTACCTGGGAAACTGGCATTGTCTGAAACCGGAAATGGCAAACCGGAAGTGACCTCCTTAAAACTGGAAGTGACATTAAAACACTTTTCTCCTTGACATTTTGGGCTTTAAAGTGTTGTTGTTTCCGTTTTGGGGACTTTTGATCCCGTTTTGACACATTTTCTGCCTCCCTAAGCTTTTGGCCAAAGATGTGAACATTTTAAGGGCAAAACCCCCAAAATACGCAAAATTTAATTTTGGGACCATTTTACCTGTGTTTGCTTCCTTTTACCAAGAAATGACCAGAGAGATGAAAAATGACTGGATTTCAGTCTTAGGCTAGGTTCACACTTGTGCGATGCGGGAACGCTGCCAATATGCAGCGTGTTACCGCATCGCATCCACACATCTGGCAGTTCCCACTGCCATATGCGATACGCAGGGGGTGTCAATTAAACGTTAACGACACCCCCAGTTTGATTGCATATCGCAGTGCGATCTGCAAGTACGCACAGAATCGCATTGCACAAGTGTGAACCACTGTGCGATTTGATTTTGATGCGGCTCAAAAAATGCCTCCTGTGCGTCTTTGGTGCGGATGCAGTGCGAATTCAGCCATACAAAGTGTATGGCTGAAATTCGCACCGCACATGAGATCGCATGTAATGAAGGAGCAGTGCGCTCCGAATTAAATGCGATCTCCGCAGCCGCATGAGTGTGAACGGGCACTTAAAAAGCTTTGAAATTACCTGGGAAACTGGCATTGTCTGAGACCGGAAATGGCAAACCGGTGTTCCGTGAAAAATCCATACCCGTGAGAAAACCATACCCTCATCACTTCCGGTTCCGCTACGGAGGGTATGGATTTCTCACGGTAGTTAAACTTGCGGCGCTTACATTAAAACAGCTCATCTGAAACGTAAATCATCTCCGCTCTTCGCCCTGTCACTGCCCTCATCTCCGGTAATAAATATAAAAGCGGATCACGGAGCCACGATCGCCGTCACATTTACATCACATACACCCACCACCGCTTTTATATTTATTACCGGAGATGAGGGCAGTGACAGGGCGAAGAGCGGAGATGATTTACGTTTCAGATGAGCTGTTTTAATGTAAGCGCCGCAAGTTTTACATTAGACACAGTGCCGTGAGAATTTCATGCCCACCGAGCATGCGCACATGTCTAATTCTTTAATGTTCAATCACGTATCCGGGGCTTTGAGCATGCGCACTGCTGCGCTGCTCAGCTGTTTCAGCCCGGAAGTGACGAGGGTATGGTTTCTCCACGGGGTATGGTTTTTTAACGTTACACCGGAAGTGACCTCCTTAAAACCGGAAGTGACATTAAAACACTTTTCTCCTTGACATTTTGGGCTTTAAAGTGTTGTTGTATCCGTTTTGGGGACTTTTGATCCCGTTTTGACACATTTTCTGCCTCCCTAAGCCTTTGGCCAAAGATGTGAACATTTTAAGGGCAAAACCCCCAAAATATGCAAAATTTAATTTTGGGACCATTTTACCTGTGTTTGCTTCCTTTTACCAAGAAATGACCAGAGAGATGAAAAATGACTAGATTTCAGTCTTAGGCTCGGTTCACACTTGTGCGATGCGGGAACGCTGCCAATATGCAGCGTGTTACAGCATCGCATCCACACATCTGGCAGTTCCCACTGCCATATGCGATACGCAGGGGGTGTCAATTAAACGTTAACGACACCCCCAGTTTGATTGCATATCGCAGTGCGATCTGCAAGTACGCACAGAATCGCATCGCACAAGTGTGAACCACTGTGCGATTTGATTTTGATGCGGCTCAAAAAATGCTTCCTGTGCGTCTTTGGTGCAGATGCAGTGTGAATTCAGCCATACAAAGTGTATGGCTGAAATTCACACCGCACATGAGATCGCATGTAATGAAGGAGCAGTGCGCTCCGAATTAAATGCGATCTCCGCAGCCGCACGAGTGTGAAAGGGCACTTAAAAAGCTTTGAAATTACCTAGGAAACTGGCATTGTCTGAAACCGGAAGTGGCAAACCGGAAGTGACCTCCTTAAAACCGAAAGTGACATTAAAACACTTTTCTCCTTGACATTTTGGGCTTTAAAGTGTTGTTGTATCCGTTTTGGGGACTTTTGATCCCGTTTTGACACATTTTCTGCCTCCCTAAGCCTTTGGCCAAAGATGTGAACATTTTAAGGGCAAAACCCCCAAAATATGCAAAATTTAATTTTGGGACCATTTTACCTGTGTTTGCTTCCTTTTACCAAGAAATGACCAGAGAGATGAAAAATGACTAGATTTCAGTCTTAGGCTCGGTTCACACTTGTGCGATGCGGGAACGCTGCCAATATGCAGCGTGTTACCACATTGCATCCACACATCTGGCAGTTCCCACTGCCATATGCGATACGCAGGGGGTGTCAATTAAACGTTAACGACACCCCCAGTTTGATTGCATATCGCAGTGCGATCTGCAAGTACGCACAGAATCGCATCGCACAAGTGTGAGCCACTGTGCGATTTGATTTTGATGCGGCTCAAAAAATGCCTCCTGTGCGTCTTTGGTGCGGATGCAGTGCGGATTCAGCCATACAAAGTGTATGGCTGAAATTTGCACCGCACATGAGATCGCATGTAATGAAGGAGCAGTGCGCTCCAAATTAAATGCGATCTCCACAGCCGCATGAGTGTGAACGGGCACTTAAAAAGCTTTGAAATTACCTGGGAAACTGGCATTGTCTGAAACCGGAAATGGCAAACCGGAAGTGACCTCCTTAAAACCGGAAGTGACATTAAAACACTTTTCTCCTTGACATTTTGGGCTTTAAAGTGTTGTTGTTTCCGTTTTGGGGACTTTTGATCCCGTTTTGACACATTTTCTGCCTCCCTAAGCTTTTGGCCAAAGATGTGATCATTTTAAGGGCAAAACCCCCAAAATACGCAAAATTTAATTTTGGGACCATTTTACCTGTGTTTGCTTCCTTTTACCAAGAAATGACCAGAGAGATGAAAAATGACTGGATTTCAGTCTTAGGCTAGGTTCACACTTGTGCGATGCGGGAACGCTGCCAATATGCAGCGTGTTACCGCATCGCATCCACACATCTGGCAGTTCCCACTGCCATATGCGATACGCAGGGGGTGTCAATTAAACGTTAACGACACCCCCAGTTTGATTGCATATCGCAGTGCGATCTGCAAGTACGCACAGAATCGCATTGCACAAGTGTGAACCACTGTGCGATTTGATTTTGATGCGGCTCAAAAAATGCCTTCTGTGCGTCTTTGGTGCGGATGCAGTGCGAATTCAGCCATACAAAGTGTATGGCTGAAATTCGCACCGCACATGAGATCGCATGTAATGAAGGAGCAGTGCGCTCCGAATTAAATGCGATCTCCGCAGCCGCACAAGTGTGAACCGGCACTTAAAAAGCTTTGAAATTACCTGGGAAACTGGCATTGTCTGAAACCGGAAGTGGCAAACCGGAAGTGACCTTCTTAAAACCGGAAGTGGCATTAAAACACTTTTCTCCTTGACATTTTGGGCTTTAAAGTGTTGTTGTATCCGTTTTGGGGACTTTTGATCCCGTTCTGACACATTTTCTGCCTCCCTAAGCCTTTGGCCAAAGATGTGAACATTTTAAGTGCAAAACCCCCAAAATATGCAAAATAAATTTTGGGACCATTTTACCTGTGTTTGCTTCCTTTTACCAAGAAATGACCAGAGATGAAAAATGACTGGATTTCAGTCTTAGGCTCGGTTCACACTTGTGCGATGCGGGAACGCTGCCAATATGCAGCGTGTTACAGCATCGCATCCACACATCTGGCAGTTCCCACTGCCATATGCGATACGCAGGGGGTGTCAATTAAACATTAACGACACCCCCAGTTTGATTGCATATCGCAGTGCGATCTGCAAGTACGCACAGAATCGCATCGCACAAGTGTGAACCACTGTGCGATTTGATTTTGATGCGACTCAAAAAATGCCTCCTGTGCGTCTTTGGTGCAGATGCAGTGCGAATTTAGCCATAGAAAGTGTATGGCTGAAATTCGCACCGCACATGAGATCGCATGTAATGAAGGAGCAGTGTGCTCCGAATTAAATGCGATCTCCGCAGCCGCACGAGTGTGAAAGGGCACTTAAAAAGCTTTGAAATTACCTGGGAAACTGGCATTGTCTGAAACCCGGAAGTGGCAAACCGGAAGTGACCTCCTTAAAACCGGAAGTGGCATTAAAACACTTTTCTCCTTGACATTTTGGGCTTTAAAGTGTTGTTGTATCCGTTTTGGGGACTTTTGTTCCCGTTTTGACACATTTTCTGCCTCCCTAAGCCTTTGGCCAAAGATGTGATCATTTTAAGGGCAAAACCCCCAAAATATACAAAATTTAATTTTGGGACCATTTTACCTGTGTTTGCTTCCTTTTACCAAGAAATGACCAGAGAGATGAAAAATGACTGGATTTCAGTCTTAGGCTCGGTTCCCACTTGTGCGATGCGGGAACGCTGCGAATATGCAGCGTGTTACCGCATCGCATCCACACATCTGGCAGTTCCCACTGCCATATGTGATACGCAGGGGGTGTCAATTAAACGTTAACGACACCCCCAGTTTGATTGCATATCGCAGTGCGATCTGCAAGTACGCACAGAATCGCATCGCACAAGTGTGAGCCACTGTGCGATTTGATTTTGATGCGGCTCAAAAAATGCCTCCTGTGCGTCTTTGGTGCGGATGCAGTGCGAATTCAGCCATACAAAGTGTATGGCTGAAATTTGCACCGCACATGAGATCGCATGTAATGAAGGAGCAGTGCGCTCCAAATTAAATGCGATCTCCACAGCCGCATGAGTGTGAACGGGCACTTAAAAAGCTTTGAAATTACCTGGGAAACTGGCATTGTCTGAAACCGGAAATGGCAAACCGGAAGTGACCTCCTTAAAACTGGAAGTGACATTAAAACACTTTTCTCCTTGACATTTTGGGCTTTAAAGTGTTGTTGTTTCCGTTTTGGGGACTTTTGATCCCGTTTTGACACATTTTCTGCCTCCCTAAGCTTTTGGCCAAAGATGTGAACATTTTAAGGGCAAAACCCCCAAAATACGCAAAATTTAATTTTGGGACCATTTTACCTGTGTTTGCTTCCTTTTACCAAGAAATGACCAGAGAGATGAAAAATGACTGGATTTCAGTCTTAGGCTAGGTTCACACTTGTGCGATGCGGGAACGCTGCCAATATGCAGCGTGTTACCGCATCGCATCCACACATCTGGCAGTTCCCACTGCCATATGCGATACGCAGGGGGTGTCAATTAAACGTTAACGACACCCCCAGTTTGATTGCATATCGCAGTGCGATCTGCAAGTACACACAGAATCGCATTGCACAAGTGTGAACCACTGTGCGATTTGATTTTGATGCGGCTCAAAAAATGCCTCCTGTGCGTCTTTGGTGCGGATGCAGTGCGAATTCAGCCATACAAAGTGTATGGCTGAAATTCGCACCGCACATGAGATCGCATGTAATGAAGGAGCAGTGCGCTCCGAATTAAATGCGATCTCCGCAGCCGCACGAGTGTGAACGGGCACTTAAAAAGCTTTGAAATTACCTGGGAAACTGGCATTGTCTGAGACCGGAAATGGCAAACCGGTGTTCCGTGAAAAATCCATACCCGTGAGAAAACCATACCCTCATCACTTCCGGTTCCGCTACGGAGGGTATGGATTTCTCACGGTAGTTAAACTTGCGGCGCTTACATTAAAACAGCTCATCTGAAACGTAAATCATCTCCGCTCTTCGCCCTGTCACTGCCCTCATCTCCGGTAATAAATATAAAAGCGGATCACGGAGCCACGATCGCCGTCACATTTACATCACATACACCCACCACCGCTTTTATATTTATTACCGGAGATGAGGGCAGTGACAGGGCGAAGAGCGGAGATGATTTACGTTTCAGATGAGCTGTTTTAATGTAAGCGCCGCAAGTTTTACATTAGACACAGTGCCGTGAGAATTTCATGCCCACCGAGCATGCGCACTTGTCTAATTCTTTAATGTTCAATCACGTATCCGGGGCTTTGAGCATGCGCACTGCTGCGCTGCTCAGCTGTTTCAGCCCGGAAGTGACGAGGGTATGGTTTCTCCACGGGGTATGGTTTTTTAACGTTACACCGGAAGTGACCTCCTTAAAACCGGAAGTGACATTAAAACACTTTTCTCCTTGACATTTTGGGCTTTAAAGTGTTGTTGTATCCGTTTTGGGGACTTTTGATCCCGTTTTGACACATTTTCTGCCTCCCTAAGCCTTTGGCCAAAGATGTGAACATTTTAAGGGCAAAACCCCCAAAATATGCAAAATTTAATTTTGGGACCATTTTACCTGTGTTTGCTTCCTTTTACCAAGAAATGACCAGAGAGATGAAAAATGACTGGATTTCAGTCTTAGGCTCGGTTCACACTTGTGCGATGCGGGAACGCTGCCAATATGCAGCGTGTTACCGCATCGCATCCACACATCTGGCAGTTCCCCCTGCCATATGCGATACGCAGGGGGTGTCAATTAAACGTTAACGACACCCCCAGTTTGATTGCATATCGCAGTGCGATCTGCAAGTACGCACAGAATCGCATCGCACAAGTGTGAACCACTGTGCGATTTGATTTTGATGCGGCTCAAAAAATGCCTCCTGTGCGTCTTTGGTGCGGATGCAGTGCGAATTCAGCCATACAAAGTGTATGGCTGAAATTCGCACCGCGCATGAGATCGCATGTAATCAAGGAGCAGTGCGCTCCGAATTAAATGCGATCTCCGCAGCCGCACAAGTGTGAACCAGCACTTAAAAAGCTTTGAAATTACCTGGGAAACTGGCATTTTCTGAACCCGTAAGTGGCAAACCGGAAGTGACCTCCTTAAAACCGGAAGTGGCATTAAAACACTTTTCTCCTTGACATTTTGGGCTTTAAAGTGTTGTTGTATCCGTTTTGGGGACTTTTGATCCCGTTTTGACACATTTTCTGCCTCCCTAAGCTTTTGGCCAAAGATGTGAACATTTTAAGGGCAAAACCCCCAAAATATGCAAAATTTAATTTTGGGACCATTTTACCTGTGTTTGCTTCCTTTTACCAAGAAATGACCAGAGAGATGAAAAATGACTGGATTTCAGTCTTAGGCTCGGTTCACACTTGTGCGATGCGGGAACGCTGCCAATATGCAGCGTGTTACCGCATCGCATCCACACATCTGGCAGTTCCCACTGCCATATGCGATACGCAGGGGGTGTCAATTAAACGTTAACGACACCCCCAGTTTGATTGCATTTTGCAGTGCGATCTGAGAGTACGCACAGAATCGCATCGCACAAGTGTGAACCACTGTGCGATTTGATTTTGATGCGGCTCAAAAAATGCCTCCTGTGCGTCTTTGGTGCGGATGCAGTGCGAATTTAGCCATACAAAGTGTATGGCTGAAATTCGCACCGCACATAAGATCGCATGTAATGAAGGAGCAGTGCGCTCCGAATTAAATGCGATCTCCGCAGCTGCACGAGTGTGAACGGCACTTAAAAAGCTTTGAAATTACCTGGGAAAGTGGCATTGTCTGAAACCGGAAATGGCAAACCGGAAGTGACCTCCTTAAAACCGGAAGTGGCATTAAAACACTTTTCTCCTTGACATTTTGGGCTTTAAAGTGTTGTTGTATCCGTTTTGGGGACTTTTGATCCCGTTTTGACACATTTTGTGCCTCCCTAAGCTTTTGGCCAAAGATGTGAACATTTTAAGGGCAAAACCCCCAAAATATGCAAAATTTTATTTTAGGACCATTTTACCTGTGTTTGCTTCCTTTTACCAAGAAATGACCAGAGAGATGAAAAATGACTGGATTTCAGTCTTAGGCTCGGTTCACACTTGTGCGATGCGGGAACGCTGCCAATATGCAGCGTGTTACCGCATCGCATCCACACATCTGGCAGTTCCCACTGCCATATGCTATACGCAGGGGGTGTCAATTAAACGTTAACGACACCCCCAGTTTGATTGCATTTTGCAGTGCGATCTGAGAGTACGCACAGAATCGCATCGCACAAGTGTGAACCACTGTGCGATTTGATTTTGATGCGGCTCAAAAAATGCCTCCTGTGAGTCTTTGGTGCGGATGCAGTGCGAATTCATCCATACAAAGTGTATGGCTGAAATTCGCACCACACATGAGATCGCATGTAATGAAGGAGCAGTGCGCTCCGAATTAAATGCGATCTCCGCAGCCGCACGAGTGTGAACGGGCACTTAAAAAGCTTTGAAATTACCTGGGAAACTGGCATTGTCTGAAACCGGAAATGGCAAACCGGAAGTTACCTCCTTAAAACCGGAAGTGACATTAAAACACTTTTCTCCTTGACATTTTGGGCTTTAAAGTGTTGTTGTATCCGTTTTGGGGACTTTTGATCCCGTTTTGACACATTTTCTGCCTCCCTAAGCTTTTGGCCAAAGATGTGAACATTTTAAGGGCAAAACCCCCAAAATATGCAAAATTTAATTTTGGGACCATTTTACCTGTGTTTGCTTCCTTTTACCAAGAAATGACCAGAGAGATGAAAAATGACTGGATTTCAGTCTTAGGCTCGGTTCACACTTGTGCGATGCGGGAACGCTGCCAATATGCAGCTTGTTACCGCATCGCATCCACACATCTGGCAGTTCCCCCTGCCATATGCGATACGCAGGGGGTGTCAATTAAACGTTAACGACACCCCCAGTTTGATTGCATATCGCAGTGCGATCTGCAAGTACGCACAGAATCGCATCGCACAAGTGTGAACCACTGTGCGATTTGATTTTGATGCGGCTCAAAAAATGCCTCCTGTGCGTCTTTGGTGCGGATGCAGTGCGAATTCAGCCATACAAAGTGTATGGCTGAAATTCGCACCGCACATGAGATCGCATGTAATGAAGGAGCAGTGCGCTCCGAATTAAATGCGATCTCCGCAGCCGCACAAGTGTGAACCAGCACTTAAAAAGCTTTGAAATTACCTGGGAAACTGGCATTGTCTGAAACCGGAAGTGGCAAACCGGAAGTGACCTCCTTAAAACCGGAAGTGGCATTAAAACACTTTTCTCCTTGACATTTTGGGCTTTAAAGTGTTGTTGTTTCCGTTTTGGGGACTTTTGATCCCGTTTTGACACATGTTCTGCCTCCCTAAGCTTTTGGCCAAAGATGTGAACATTTTAAGGGCAAAACCCCCAAAATATGCAAAATTTTATTTTGGGACCATTTTACCTGTGTTTGCTTCCTTTTACCAAGAAATGACCAGAGAGATGAAAAATGACTGGATTTCAGTCTTAGGCTCGTTACCCACTTGTGCGATGCGGGAACGCTGCCAATATGCAGCGTGTTACCGCATCGCATCCACACATCTGGCAGTTCCCACTGCCATATGCGATACGCAGGGGGTGTCAATTAAACGTTAACGACACCCCCAGTTTGATTGCATTTTGCAGTGCGATCTGCAAGTACGCACAGAATCGCATCGCACAAGTGTGAACCACTGTGCGATTTGATTTTGATGCGGCTCAAAAAATGCCTCCTGTGCGTCTTTGGTGCGGATGCAGTGCGAATTCAGCCATACAAAGTGTATGGCTGAAATTAGCACCGCACATGAGATCGCATGTAATGAAGGAGCAGTGCGCTCCGAATTAAATGCGATCTCCGCAGCCGCACGAGTGTGAACGGGCACTTAAAAAGCTTTGAAATTACCTGGGAAACTGGCATTGTCTGAAACCGGAAATGGCAAACCGGAAGTGACCTCCTTAAAACCGGAAGTGACATTAAAACACTTTTCTCCTTGACATTTTGGGCTTTAAAGTGTTGTTGTATCCGTTTTGGGGACTTTTGATCCCGTTTTGACACATTTTCTGCCTCCCTAAGCTTTTGGCCAAAGATGTGAATATTTTAAGGGCAAAACCACCAAAATATGCAACATTTAATTTTGGGACCATTTTACCTGTGTTTGCTTCCTTTTACCAAGAAATGACCAGAGAGATGAAAAATGACTGGATTTCAGTCTTAGGCTCGGTTCACACTTGTGCGATGCGGGAACGCTGCCAATATGCAGCGTGTTACCGCATCGCATCCACACATCTGGCAGTTCCCCCTGCCATATGCGATACGCAGGGGGTGTCAATTAAACGTTAACGACACCCCCAGTTTGATTGCATATCGCAGTGCGATCTGCAAGTACGCACAGAATCGCATCGCACAAGTGTGAACCACTGTGCGATTTGATTTTGATGCGGCTCAAAAAATGCCTCCTGTGCGTCTTTGGTGCGGATGCAGTGCGAATTCAGCCATACAAAGTGTATGGCTGAAATTCGCACCGCACATGAGATCGCATGTAATGAAGGAGCAGTGCGCTCCGAATTAAATGCGATCTCCGCAGCCGCACAAGTGTGAACCAGCACTTAAAAAGCTTTGAAATTACCTGGGAAACTGGCATTGTCTGAAACCGGAAGTGGCAAACCGGAAGTGACCTCCTTAAAACCGGAAGTGGCATTAAAACACTTTTCTCCTTGACATTTTGGGCTTTAAAGTGTTGTTGTATCCGTTTTGGGGACTTTTGATCCCGTTTTGACACATTTTCTGCCTCCCTAAGCCTTTGGCCAAAGATGTGAACATTTTAAGGGCAAAACCCCCAAAATATGCAAAATTTAATTTTGGGACCATTTTACCTGTGTTTTCTTCCTTTTACCAAGAAATGACCAGAGAGATGAAAAATGACTGGATTTCAGTCTTAGGCTCGGTTCACACTTGTGCAATGCGGGAACGCTGCCAATATGCAGCGTGTTACCGCATCGCATCAACGCATCTAGCAGTTCCCACTGCCATATGCGATACGCAGGGGGTGTCAATTAAACGTTAACGACACCCCCAGTTTGATTGCATATCGCAGTGCGATCTGCAAGTACGCACAGAATCGCATCGCACAAGTGTGAACCACTGTGCGATTTGATTTTGATGCGACTCAAAAAATGCCTCCTGTGCGTCTTTGGTGCGGATGCAGTGCGAATTTAGCCATACAAAGTGTATGGCTGAAATTCGCACCGCACATAAGATCGCATGTAATGAAGGAGCAGTGCGCTCCAAATTAAATGCGATCTCCGCAGCCGCACAAGTGTGAACCGCCACATAAAAAGCTTTGAAATTACCTGGGAAACTGGCATTGTCTGAAACCGGAAGTGGCAAACCGGAAGTGACCTCCTTAAAACCGGAAGTGGCATTAAAACACTTTTCTCCTTGACATTTTGGGCTTTAAAGTGTTGTTGTATCCGTTTTGGGGACTTTTGATCCCGTTTTGACACATTTTCTGCCTCCCTAAGCCTTTGGCCAAAGATGTGAACATTTTAAGGGCAAAACCCCCAAAATATGCAAAATTTAATTTTGGGACCATTTTACCTGTGTTTGCTTCCTTTTACCAAGAAATGACCAGAGAGATGAAAAATGACTGGATTTCAGTCTTAGGCTCGGTTCACACTTGTGCGATGCGGGAACGCTGCCAATATGCAGCGTGTTACCGCATCGCATCCACACATCTGGCAGTTCCCACTGCCATATGCGATACGCAGGGGGTGTCAATTAAACGTTAACGACACCCCCAGTTTGATTGCATATCGCAGTGCGATCTGCAAGTACGCACAGAATCGCATCGCACAAGTGTGAACCACTGTGCGATTTGATTTTGATGCGGCTCAAAAAATGCCTCCTGTGCGTCTTTGGTGCGGATGCAGTGCGAATTCAGCCATACAAAGTGTATGGCTGAAATTCGCACCGCACATGAGATCGCATGTAATGAAGGAGCAGTGCGCTCCGAATTAAATGCGATCTCCGCAGCCGCACAAGTGTGAACCAGCACTTAAAAAGCTTTGAAATTACCTGGGAAACTGGCATTGTCTGAAACCGGAAGTGGCAAACCGGAAGTGACCTCCTTAAAACCGGAAGTGGCATTAAAACACTTTTCTCCTTGACATTTTGGGCTTTAAAGTGTTGTTGTATCCGTTTTGGGGACTTTTGATCCCGTTTTGACACATTTTCTGCCTCCCTAAGCCTTTGGCCAAAGATGTGAACATTTTAAGGGCAAAACCCCCAAAATATGCAAAATTTAATTTTGGGACCATTTTACCTGTGTTTTCTTCCTTTTACCAAGAAATGACCAGAGAGATGAAAAATGACTGGATTTCAGTCTTAGGCTCGGTTCACACTTGTGCAATGCGGGAACGCTGCCAATATGCAGCGTGTTACCGCATCGCATCAACGCATCTAGCAGTTCCCACTGCCATATGCGATACGCAGGGGGTGTCAATTAAACGTTAACGACACCCCCAGTTTGATTGCATATCGCAGTGCGATCTGCAAGTACGCACAGAATCGCATCGCACAAGTGTGAACCACTGTGCGATTTGATTTTGATGCGACTCAAAAAATGCCTCCTGTGCGTCTTTGGTGCGGATGCAGTGCGAATTTAGCCATACAAAGTGTATGGCTGAAATTCGCACCGCACATAAGATCGCATGTAATGAAGGAGCAGTGCGCTCCAAATTAAATGCGATCTCCGCAGCCGCACAAGTGTGAACCGCCACATAAAAAGCTTTGAAATTACCTGGGAAACTGGCATTGTCTGAAACCGGAAGTGGCAAACCGGAAGTGACCTCCTTAAAACCGGAAGTGGCATTAAAACACTTTTCTCCTTGACATTTTGGGCTTTAAAGTGTTGTTGTATCCGTTTTGGGGACTTTTGATCCCGTTTTGACACATTTTCTGCCTCCCTAAGCCTTTGGCCAAAGATGTGAACATTTTAAGGGCAAAACCCCCAAAATATGCAAAATTTAATTTTGGGACCATTTTACCTGTGTTTGCTTCCTTTTACCAAGAAATGACCAGAGAGATGAAAAATGACTGGATTTCAGTCTTAGGCTCGGTTCACACTTGTGCGATGCGGGAACGCTGCCAATATGCAGCTTGTTACCGCATCGCATCCACACATCTGGCAGTTCCCCCTGCCATATGCGATACGCAGGGGGTGTCAATTAAACGTTAACGACACCCCCAGTTTGATTGCATATCGCAGTGCGATCTGCAAGTACGCACAGAATCGCATCGCACAAGTGTGAACCACTGTGCGATTTGATTTTGATGCGGCTCAAAAAATGCCTCCTGTGCGTCTTTGGTGCGGATGCAGTGCGAATTCAGCCATACAAAGTGTATGGCTGAAATTCGCACCGCACATGAGATCGCATGTAATGAAGGAGCAGTGCGCTCCGAATTAAATGCGATCTCCGCAGCCGCACAAGTGTGAACCAGCACTTAAAAAGCTTTGAAATTACCTGGGAAACTGGCATTGTCTGAAACCGGAAGTGGCAAACCGGAAGTGACCTCCTTAAAACCGGAAGTGGCATTAAAACACTTTTCTCCTTGACATTTTGGGCTTTAAAGTGTTGTTGTTTCCGTTTTGGGGACTTTTGATCCCGTTTTGACACATGTTCTGCCTCCCTAAGCTTTTGGCCAAAGATGTGAACATTTTAAGGGCAAAACCCCCAAAATATGCAAAATTTTATTTTGGGACCATTTTACCTGTGTTTGCTTCCTTTTACCAAGAAATGACCAGAGAGATGAAAAATGACTGGATTTCAGTCTTAGGCTCGTTACCCACTTGTGCGATGCGGGAACGCTGCCAATATGCAGCGTGTTACCGCATCGCATCCACACATCTGGCAGTTCCCACTGCCATATGCGATACGCAGGGGGTGTCAATTAAACGTTAACGACACCCCCAGTTTGATTGCATTTTGCAGTGCGATCTGCAAGTACGCACAGAATCGCATCGCACAAGTGTGAACCACTGTGCGATTTGATTTTGATGCGGCTCAAAAAATGCCTCCTGTGCGTCTTTGGTGCGGATGCAGTGCGAATTCAGCCATACAAAGTGTATGGCTGAAATTAGCACCGCACATGAGATCGCATGTAATGAAGGAGCAGTGCGCTCCGAATTAAATGTGATCTCCGCAGCCGCACGAGTGTGAACGGGCACTTAAAAAGCTTTGAAATCACCTGGGAAACTGGCATTGTCTGAGACCGGAAATGGCAAACCGGAAGTGACCTCCTTAAAACCGGAAGTGACATTAAAACACTTTTCTCCTTGACATTTTGGGCTTTAAAGTGTTGTTGTATCCGTTTTGGGGACTTTTGATCCCGTTTTGACACATTTTCTGCCTCCCTAAGCCTTTGGCCAAAGATGTGAACATTTTAAGTGCAAAACCCCCAAAATATGCAAAATTTAATTTTGGGACCATTTTACCTGTGTTTGCTTCCTTTTACCAAGAAATGACCAGAGATGAAAAATGACTGGATTTCAGTCTTAGGCTCGGTTCCCACTTGTGCGATGCGGGAACGCTGCGAATATGCAGCGTGTTACCGCATCGCATCCACACATCTGGCAGTTCCCACTGCCATATGCGATACGCAGGGGGTGTCAATTAAACGTTAACGACACCCCCAGTTTGATTGCATTTTGCAGTGCGATCTGAGAGTACGCACAGAATCGCATCGCACAAGTGTGAACCACTGTGCGATTTGATTTTGATGCGGCTCAAAAAATGCCTCCTGTGCGTCTTTGGTGCGGATGCAGTGCGAATTCAGCCATACAAAGTGTATGGCTGAAATTCGCACCACACATGAGATCGCATGTAATGAAGGAGCAGTGCGCTCCGAATTAAATGCGATCTCCGCAGCCGCACGAGTGTGAACGGGCACTTAAAAAGCTTTGAAATTACCTGGGAAACTGGCATTGTCTGAAACCGGAAATGGCAAACCGGAAGTTACCTCCTTAAAACCGGAAGTGACATTAAAACACTTTTCTCCTTGACATTTTGGGCTTTAAAGTGTTGTTGTATCCGTTTTGGGGACTTTTGATCCCGTTTTGACACATTTTCTGCCTCCCTAAGCTTTTGGCCAAAGATGTGAACATTTTAAGGGCAAAACCCCCAAAATATGCAAAATTTAATTTTGGGACCATTTTACCTGTGTTTGCTTCCTTTTACCAAGAAATGACCAGAGAGATGAAAAATGACTGGATTTCAGTCTTAGGCTCGGTTCACACTTGTGCGATGCGGGAACGCTGCCAATATGCAGCTTGTTACCGCATCGCATCCACACATCTGGCAGTTCCCCCTGCCATATGCGATACGCAGGGGGTGTCAATTAAACGTTAACGACACCCCCAGTTTGATTGCATATCGCAGTGCGATCTGCAAGTACGCACAGAATCGCATCGCACAAGTGTGAACCACTGTGCGATTTGATTTTGATGCGGCTCAAAAAATGCCTCCTGTGCGTCTTTGGTGCGGATGCAGTGCGAATTCAGCCATACAAAGTGTATGGCTGAAATTCGCACCGCACATGAGATCGCATGTAATGAAGGAGCAGTGCGCTCCGAATTAAATGCGATCTCCGCAGCCGCACAAGTGTGAACCAGCACTTAAAAAGCTTTGAAATTACCTGGGAAACTGGCATTGTCTGAAACCGGAAGTGGCAAACCGGAAGTGACCTCCTTAAAACCGGAAGTGGCATTAAAACACTTTTCTCCTTGACATTTTGGGCTTTAAAGTGTTGTTGTTTCCGTTTTGGGGACTTTTGATCCCGTTTTGACACATGTTCTGCCTCCCTAAGCTTTTGGCCAAAGATGTGAACATTTTAAGGGCAAAACCCCCAAAATATGCAAAATTTTATTTTGGGACCATTTTACCTGTGTTTGCTTCCTTTTACCAAGAAATGACCAGAGAGATGAAAAATGACTGGATTTCAGTCTTAGGCTCGTTACCCACTTGTGCGATGCGGGAACGCTGCCAATATGCAGCGTGTTACCGCATCGCATCCACACATCTGGCAGTTCCCACTGCCATATGCGATACGCAGGGGGTGTCAATTAAACGTTAACGACACCCCCAGTTTGATTGCATTTTGCAGTGCGATCTGCAAGTACGCACAGAATCGCATCACACAAGTGTGAACCACTGTGCGATTTGATTTTGATGCGGCTCAAAAAATGCCTCCTGTGCGTCTTTGGTGCGGATGCAGTGCGAATTCAGCCATACAAAGTGTATGGCTGAAATTAGCACCGCACATGAGATCGCATGTAATGAAGGAGCAGTGCGCTCCGAATTAAATGTGATCTCCGCAGCCGCACGAGTGTGAACGGGCACTTAAAAAGCTTTGAAATCACCTGGGAAACTGGCATTGTCTGAGACCGGAAATGGCAAACCGGAAGTGACCTCCTTAAAACCGGAAGTGACATTAAAACACTTTTCTCCTTGACATTTTGGGCTTGAAAGTGTTGTTGTATCCGTTTTGGGGACTTTTGTTCCCGTTTTGACACATTTTCTGCCTCCCTAAGCCTTTGGCCAAAGATGTGAACATTTTAAGTGCAAAACCACCAAAATATGCAAAATTTAATTTTGGGACCATTTTACCTGTGTTTGCTTCCTTTTACCAAGAAATGACCAGAGAGATGAAAAATGACTGGATTTCAGTCTTAGGCTCGGTTCACACTTGTGCGATGCGGGAACGCTGCCAATATGCAGCTTGTTACCGCATCGCATCCACACATCTGGCAGTTCCCCCTGCCATATGCGATACGCAGGGGGTGTCAATTAAACGTTAACGACACCCCCAGTTTGATTGCATATCGCAGTGCGATCTGCAAGTACGCACAGAATCGCATCGCACAAGTGTGAACCACTGTGCGATTTGATTTTGATGCGGCTCAAAAAATGCCTCCTGTGCGTCTTTGGTGCGGATGCAGTGCGAATTCAGCCATACAAAGTGTATGGCTGAAATTCGCACCGCACATGAGATCGCATGTAATGAAGGAGCAGTGCGCTCCGAATTAAATGCGATCTCCGCAGCCGCACAAGTGTGAACCAGCACTTAAAAAGCTTTGAAATTACCTGGGAAACTGGCATTGTCTGAAACCGGAAGTGGCAAACCGGAAGTGACCTCCTTAAAACCGGAAGTGGCATTAAAACACTTTTCTCCTTGACATTTTGGGCTTTAAAGTGTTGTTGTTTCCGTTTTGGGGACTTTTGATCCCGTTTTGACACATGTTCTGCCTCCCTAAGCTTTTGGCCAAAGATGTGAACATTTTAAGGGCAAAACCCCCAAAATATGCAAAATTTTATTTTGGGACCATTTTACCTGTGTTTGCTTCCTTTTACCAAGAAATGACCAGAGAGATGAAAAATGACTGGATTTCAGTCTTAGGCTCGTTACCCACTTGTGCGATGCGGGAACGCTGCCAATATGCAGCGTGTTACCGCATCGCATCCACACATCTGGCAGTTCCCACTGCCATATGCGATACGCAGGGGGTGTCAATTAAACGTTAACGACACCCCCAGTTTGATTGCATTTTGCAGTGCGATCTGCAAGTACGCACAGAATCGCATCGCACAAGTGTGAACCACTGTGCGATTTGATTTTGATGCGGCTCAAAAAATGCCTCCTGTGCGTCTTTGGTGCGGATGCAGTGCGAATTCAGCCATACAAAGTGTATGGCTGAAATTAGCACCGCACATGAGATCGCATGTAATGAAGGAGCAGTGCGCTCCGAATTAAATGCGATCTCCGCAGCCGCACGAGTGTGAACGGGCACTTAAAAAGCTTTGAAATTACCTGGGAAACTGGCATTGTCTGAAACCGGAAATGGCAAACCGGAAGTGACCTCCTTAAAACCGGAAGTGACATTAAAACACTTTTCTCCTTGACATTTTGGGCTTTAAAGTGTTGTTGTATCCGTTTTGGGGACTTTTGATCCCGTTTTGACACATTTTCTGCCTCCCTAAGCTTTTGGCCAAAGATGTGAATATTTTAAGGGCAAAACCACCAAAATATGCAACATTTAATTTTGGGACCATTTTACCTGTGTTTGCTTCCTTTTACCAAGAAATGACCAGAGAGATGAAAAATGACTGGATTTCAGTCTTAGGCTCGGTTCACACTTGTGCGATGCGGGAACGCTGCCAATATGCAGCGTGTTACCGCATCGCATCCACACATCTGGCAGTTCCCCCTGCCATATGCGATACGCAGGGGGTGTCAATTAAACGTTAACGACACCCCCAGTTTGATTGCATATCGCAGTGCGATCTGCAAGTACGCACAGAATCGCATCGCACAAGTGTGAACCACTGTGCGATTTGATTTTGATGCGGCTCAAAAAATGCCTCCTGTGCGTCTTTGGTGCGGATGCAGTGCGAATTCAGCCATACAAAGTGTATGGCTGAAATTCGCACCGCACATGAGATCGCATGTAATGAAGGAGCAGTGCGCTCCGAATTAAATGCGATCTCCGCAGCCGCACAAGTGTGAACCAGCACTTAAAAAGCTTTGAAATTACCTGGGAAACTGGCATTGTCTGAAACCGGAAGTGGCAAACCGGAAGTGACCTCCTTAAAACCGGAAGTGGCATTAAAACACTTTTCTCCTTGACATTTTGGGCTTTAAAGTGTTGTTGTATCCGTTTTGGGGACTTTTGATCCCGTTTTGACACATTTTCTGCCTCCCTAAGCCTTTGGCCAAAGATGTGAACATTTTAAGGGCAAAACCCCCAAAATATGCAAAATTTAATTTTGGGACCATTTTACCTGTGTTTTCTTCCTTTTACCAAGAAATGACCAGAGAGATGAAAAATGACTGGATTTCAGTCTTAGGCTCGGTTCACACTTGTGCAATGCGGGAACGCTGCCAATATGCAGCGTGTTACCGCATCGCATCAACGCATCTAGCAGTTCCCACTGCCATATGCGATACGCAGGGGGTGTCAATTAAACGTTAACGACACCCCCAGTTTGATTGCATATCGCAGTGCGATCTGCAAGTACGCACAGAATCGCATCGCACAAGTGTGAACCACTGTGCGATTTGATTTTGATGCGACTCAAAAAATGCCTCCTGTGCGTCTTTGGTGCGGATGCAGTGCGAATTTAGCCATACAAAGTGTATGGCTGAAATTCGCACCGCACATAAGATCGCATGTAATGAAGGAGCAGTGCGCTCCAAATTAAATGCGATCTCCGCAGCCGCACAAGTGTGAACCGCCACATAAAAAGCTTTGAAATTACCTGGGAAACTGGCATTGTCTGAAACCGGAAGTGGCAAACCGGAAGTGACCTCCTTAAAACCGGAAGTGGCATTAAAACACTTTTCTCCTTGACATTTTGGGCTTTAAAGTGTTGTTGTATCCGTTTTGGGGACTTTTGATCCCGTTTTGACACATTTTCTGCCTCCCTAAGCCTTTGGCCAAAGATGTGAACATTTTAAGGGCAAAACCCCCAAAATATGCAAAATTTAATTTTGGGACCATTTTACCTGTGTTTGCTTCCTTTTACCAAGAAATGACCAGAGAGATGAAAAATGACTGGATTTCAGTCTTAGGCTCGGTTCACACTTGTGCGATGCGGGAACGCTGCCAATATGCAGCGTGTTACCGCATCGCATCCACACATCTGGCAGTTCCCACTGCCATATGCGATACGCAGGGGGTGTCAATTAAACGTTAACGACACCCCCAGTTTGATTGCATATCGCAGTGCGATCTGCAAGTACGCACAGAATCGCATCGCACAAGTGTGAACCACTGTGCGATTTGATTTTGATGCGGCTCAAAAAATGCCTCCTGTGCGTCTTTGGTGCGGATGCAGTGCGAATTCAGCCATACAAAGTGTATGGCTGAAATTCGCACCGCACATGAGATCGCATGTAATGAAGGAGCAGTGCGCTCCGAATTAAATGCGATCTCCGCAGCCGCACAAGTGTGAACCAGCACTTAAAAAGCTTTGAAATTACCTGGGAAACTGGCATTGTCTGAAACCGGAAGTGGCAAACCGGAAGTGACCTCCTTAAAACCGGAAGTGGCGTTAAAACACTTTTCTCCTTGACATTTTGGGCTTTAAAGTGTTGTTGTATCCGTTTTGGGGACTTTTGATCCCGTTTTGACACATTTTCTGCCTCCCTAAGCCTTTGGCCAAAGATGTGAACATTTTAAGGGCAAAACCCCCAAAATATGCAAAATTTAATTTTGGGACCATTTTACCTGTGTTTTCTTCCTTTTACCAAGAAATGACCAGAGAGATGAAAAATGACTGGATTTCAGTCTTAGGCTCGGTTCACACTTGTGCAATGCGGGAACGCTGCCAATATGCAGCGTGTTACCGCATCGCATCAACGCATCTAGCAGTTCCCACTGCCATATGCGATACGCAGGGGGTGTCAATTAAACGTTAACGACACCCCCAGTTTGATTGCATATCGCAGTGCGATCTGCAAGTACGCACAGAATCGCATCGCACAAGTGTGAACCACTGTGCGATTTGATTTTGATGCGACTCAAAAAATGCCTCCTGTGCGTCTTTGGTGCGGATGCAGTGCGAATTTAGCCATACAAAGTGTATGGCTGAAATTCGCACCGCACATAAGATCGCATGTAATGAAGGAGCAGTGCGCTCCAAATTAAATGCGATCTCCGCAGCCGCACAAGTGTGAACCGCCACATAAAAAGCTTTGAAATTACCTGGGAAACTGGCATTGTCTGAAACCGGAAGTGGCAAACCGGAAGTGACCTCCTTAAAACCGGAAGTGGCATTAAAACACTTTTCTCCTTGACATTTTGGGCTTTAAAGTGTTGTTGTATCCGTTTTGGGGACTTTTGATCCCGTTTTGACACATTTTCTGCCTCCCTAAGCCTTTGGCCAAAGATGTGAACATTTTAAGGGCAAAACCCCCAAAATATGCAAAATTTAATTTTGGGACCATTTTACCTGTGTTTGCTTCCTTTTACCAAGAAATGACCAGAGAGATGAAAAATGACTGGATTTCAGTCTTAGGCTCGGTTCACACTTGTGCGATGCGGGAACGCTGCCAATATGCAGCGTGTTACCGCATCGCATCCACACATCTGGCAGTTCCCACTGCCATATGCGATACGCAGGGGGTGTCAATTAAACGTTAACGACACCCCCAGTTTGATTGCATATCGCAGTGCGATCTGCAAGTACGCACAGAATCGCATCGCACAAGTGTGAACCACTGTGCGATTTGATTTTGATGCGGCTCAAAAAATGCCTCCTGTGCGTCTTTGGTGCGGATGCAGTGCGAATTCAGCCATACAAAGTGTATGGCTGAAATTCGCACCGCACATGAGATCGCATGTAATGAAGGAGCAGTGCGCTCCGAATTAAATGCGATCTCCGCAGCCGCACAAGTGTGAACCAGCACTTAAAAAGCTTTGAAATTACCTGGGAAACTGGCATTGTCTGAAACCGGAAGTGGCAAACCGGAAGTGACCTCCTTAAAACCGGAAGTGGCGTTAAAACACTTTTCTCCTTGACATTTTGGGCTTTAAAGTGTTGTTGTATCCGTTTTGGGGACTTTTGATCCCGTTTTGACACATTTTCTGCCTCCCTAAGCCTTTGGCCAAAGATGTGAACATTTTAAGGGCAAAACCCCCAAAATATGCAAAATTTAATTTTGGGACCATTTTACCTGTGTTTTCTTCCTTTTACCAAGAAATGACCAGAGAGATGAAAAATGACTGGATTTCAGTCTTAGGCTCGGTTCACACTTGTGCAATGCGGGAACGCTGCCAATATGCAGCGTGTTACCGCATCGCATCAACGCATCTAGCAGTTCCCACTGCCATATGCGATACGCAGGGGGTGTCAATTAAACGTTAACGACACCCCCAGTTTGATTGCATATCGCAGTGCGATCTGCAAGTACGCACAGAATCGCATCGCACAAGTGTGAACCACTGTGCGATTTGATTTTGATGCGACTCAAAAAATGCCTCCTGTGCGTCTTTGGTGCGGATGCAGTGCGAATTTAGCCATACAAAGTGTATGGCTGAAATTCGCACCGCACATAAGATCGCATGTAATGAAGGAGCAGTGCGCTCCAAATTAAATGCGATCTCCGCAGCCGCACAAGTGTGAACCGCCACATAAAAAGCTTTGAAATTACCTGGGAAACTGGCATTGTCTGAAACCGGAAGTGGCAAACCGGAAGTGACCTCCTTAAAACCGGAAGTGGCATTAAAACACTTTTCTCCTTGACATTTTGGGCTTTAAAGTGTTGTTGTATCCGTTTTGGGGACTTTTGATCCCGTTTTGACACATTTTCTGCCTCCCTAAGCCTTTGGCCAAAGATGTGAACATTTTAAGGGCAAAACCCCCAAAATATGCAAAATTTAATTTTGGGACCATTTTACCTGTGTTTGCTTCCTTTTACCAAGAAATGACCAGAGAGATGAAAAATGACTGGATTTCAGTCTTAGGCTCGGTTCACACTTGTGCGATGCGGGAACGCTGCCAATATGCAGCTTGTTACCGCATCGCATCCACACATCTGGCAGTTCCCCCTGCCATATGCGATACGCAGGGGGTGTCAATTAAACGTTAACGACACCCCCAGTTTGATTGCATATCGCAGTGCGATCTGCAAGTACGCACAGAATCGCATCGCACAAGTGTGAACCACTGTGCGATTTGATTTTGATGCGGCTCAAAAAATGCCTCCTGTGCGTCTTTGGTGCGGATGCAGTGCGAATTCAGCCATACAAAGTGTATGGCTGAAATTCGCACCGCACATGAGATCGCATGTAATGAAGGAGCAGTGCGCTCCGAATTAAATGCGATCTCCGCAGCCGCACAAGTGTGAACCAGCACTTAAAAAGCTTTGAAATTACCTGGGAAACTGGCATTGTCTGAAACCGGAAGTGGCAAACCGGAAGTGACCTCCTTAAAACCGGAAGTGGCATTAAAACACTTTTCTCCTTGACATTTTGGGCTTTAAAGTGTTGTTGTTTCCGTTTTGGGGACTTTTGATCCCGTTTTGACACATGTTCTGCCTCCCTAAGCTTTTGGCCAAAGATGTGAACATTTTAAGGGCAAAACCCCCAAAATATGCAAAATTTTATTTTGGGACCATTTTACCTGTGTTTGCTTCCTTTTACCAAGAAATGACCAGAGAGATGAAAAATGACTGGATTTCAGTCTTAGGCTCGTTACCCACTTGTGCGATGCGGGAACGCTGCCAATATGCAGCGTGTTACCGCATCGCATCCACACATCTGGCAGTTCCCACTGCCATATGCGATACGCAGGGGGTGTCAATTAAACGTTAACGACACCCCCAGTTTGATTGCATTTTGCAGTGCGATCTGCAAGTACGCACAGAATCGCATCGCACAAGTGTGAACCACTGTGCGATTTGATTTTGATGCGGCTCAAAAAATGCCTCCTGTGCGTCTTTGGTGCGGATGCAGTGCGAATTCAGCCATACAAAGTGTATGGCTGAAATTAGCACCGCACATGAGATCGCATGTAATGAAGGAGCAGTGCGCTCCGAATTAAATGTGATCTCCGCAGCCGCACGAGTGTGAACGGGCACTTAAAAAGCTTTGAAATCACCTGGGAAACTGGCATTGTCTGAGACCGGAAATGGCAAACCGGAAGTGACCTCCTTAAAACCGGAAGTGACATTAAAACACTTTTCTCCTTGACATTTTGGGCTTTAAAGTGTTGTTGTATCCGTTTTGGGGACTTTTGATCCCGTTTTGACACATTTTCTGCCTCCCTAAGCCTTTGGCCAAAGATGTGAACATTTTAAGTGCAAAACCCCCAAAATATGCAAAATTTAATTTTGGGACCATTTTACCTGTGTTTGCTTCCTTTTACCAAGAAATGACCAGAGATGAAAAATGACTGGATTTCAGTCTTAGGCTCGGTTCCCACTTGTGCGATGCGGGAACGCTGCGAATATGCAGCGTGTTACCGCATCGCATCCACACATCTGGCAGTTCCCACTGCCATATGCGATACGCAGGGGGTGTCAATTAAACGTTAACGACACCCCCAGTTTGATTGCATTTTGCAGTGCGATCTGAGAGTACGCACAGAATCGCATCGCACAAGTGTGAACCACTGTGCGATTTGATTTTGATGCGGCTCAAAAAATGCCTCCTGTGCGTCTTTGGTGCGGATGCAGTGCGAATTCAGCCATACAAAGTGTATGGCTGAAATTCGCACCACACATGAGATCGCATGTAATGAAGGAGCAGTGCGCTCCGAATTAAATGCGATCTCCGCAGCCGCACGAGTGTGAACGGGCACTTAAAAAGCTTTGAAATTACCTGGGAAACTGGCATTGTCTGAAACCGGAAATGGCAAACCGGAAGTTACCTCCTTAAAACCGGAAGTGACATTAAAACACTTTTCTCCTTGACATTTTGGGCTTTAAAGTGTTGTTGTATCCGTTTTGGGGACTTTTGATCCCGTTTTGACACATTTTCTGCCTCCCTAAGCTTTTGGCCAAAGATGTGAACATTTTAAGGGCAAAACCCCCAAAATATGCAAAATTTAATTTTGGGACCATTTTACCTGTGTTTGCTTCCTTTTACCAAGAAATGACCAGAGAGATGAAAAATGACTGGATTTCAGTCTTAGGCTCGGTTCACACTTGTGCGATGCGGGAACGCTGCCAATATGCAGCTTGTTACCGCATCGCATCCACACATCTGGCAGTTCCCCCTGCCATATGCGATACGCAGGGGGTGTCAATTAAACGTTAACGACACCCCCAGTTTGATTGCATATCGCAGTGCGATCTGCAAGTACGCACAGAATCGCATCGCACAAGTGTGAACCACTGTGCGATTTGATTTTGATGCGGCTCAAAAAATGCCTCCTGTGCGTCTTTGGTGCGGATGCAGTGCGAATTCAGCCATACAAAGTGTATGGCTGAAATTCGCACCGCACATGAGATCGCATGTAATGAAGGAGCAGTGCGCTCCGAATTAAATGCGATCTCCGCAGCCGCACAAGTGTGAACCAGCACTTAAAAAGCTTTGAAATTACCTGGGAAACTGGCATTGTCTGAAACCGGAAGTGGCAAACCGGAAGTGACCTCCTTAAAACCGGAAGTGGCATTAAAACACTTTTCTCCTTGACATTTTGGGCTTTAAAGTGTTGTTGTTTCCGTTTTGGGGACTTTTGATCCCGTTTTGACACATGTTCTGCCTCCCTAAGCTTTTGGCCAAAGATGTGAACATTTTAAGGGCAAAACCCCCAAAATATGCAAAATTTTATTTTGGGACCATTTTACCTGTGTTTGCTTCCTTTTACCAAGAAATGACCAGAGAGATGAAAAATGACTGGATTTCAGTCTTAGGCTCGTTACCCACTTGTGCGATGCGGGAACGCTGCCAATATGCAGCGTGTTACCGCATCGCATCCACACATCTGGCAGTTCCCACTGCCATATGCGATACGCAGGGGGTGTCAATTAAACGTTAACGACACCCCCAGTTTGATTGCATTTTGCAGTGCGATCTGCAAGTACGCACAGAATCGCATCGCACAAGTGTGAACCACTGTGCGATTTGATTTTGATGCGGCTCAAAAAATGCCTCCTGTGCGTCTTTGGTGCGGATGCAGTGCGAATTCAGCCATACAAAGTGTATGGCTGAAATTAGCACCGCACATGAGATCGCATGTAATGAAGGAGCAGTGCGCTCCGAATTAAATGTGATCTCCGCAGCCGCACGAGTGTGAACGGGCACTTAAAAAGCTTTGAAATCACCTGGGAAACTGGCATTGTCTGAGACCGGAAATGGCAAACCGGAAGTGACCTCCTTAAAACCGGAAGTGACATTAAAACACTTTTCTCCTTGACATTTTGGGCTTGAAAGTGTTGTTGTATCCGTTTTGGGGACTTTTGTTCCCGTTTTGACACATTTTCTGCCTCCCTAAGCCTTTGGCCAAAGATGTGAACATTTTAAGTGCAAAACCCCCAAAATATGCAAAATTTAATTTTGGGACCATTTTACCTGTGTTTGCTTCCTTTTACCAAGAAATGACCAGAGATGAAAAATGACTGGATTTCAGTCTTAGGCTCGGTTCCCACTTGTGCGATGCGGGAACGCTGCGAATATGCAGCGTGTTACCGCATCGCATCCACACATCTGGCAGTTCCCACTGCCATATGCGATACGCAGGGGGTGTCAATTAAACGTTAACGACACCCCCAGTTTGATTGCATTTTGCAGTGCGATCTGAGAGTACGCACAGAATCGCATCGCACAAGTGTGAACCACTGTGCGATTTGATTTTGATGCGGCTCAAAAAATGCCTCCTGTGCGTCTTTGGTGCGGATGCAGTGCGAATTCAGCCATACAAAGTGTATGGCTGAAATTAGCACCGCACATGAGATCGCATGTAATGAAGGAGCAGTGCGCTCCGAATTAAATGCGATCTCCGCAGCCGCACGAGTGTGAACGGGCACTTAAAAAGCTTTGAAATTACCTGGGAAACTGGCATTGTCTGAAACCGGAAATGGCAAACCGGAAGTGACCTCCTTAAAACCGGAAGTGACATTAAAACACTTTTCTCCTTGACATTTTGGGCTTGAAAGTGTTGTTGTATCCGTTTTGGGGACTTTTGTTCCCGTTTTGACACATTTTCTGCCTCCCTAAGCCTTTGGCCAAAGATGTGAACATTTTAAGTGCAAAACCCCCAAAATATGCAAAATTTAATTTTGGGACCATTTTACCTGTGTTTGCTTCCTTTTACCAAGAAATGACCAGAGATGAAAAATGACTGGATTTCAGTCTTAGGCTCGGTTCCCACTTGTGCGATGCGGGAACGCTGCGAATATGCAGCGTGTTACCGCATCGCATCCACACATCTGGCAGTTCCCACTGCCATATGCGATACGCAGGGGGTGTCAATTAAACGTTAACGACACCCCCAGTTTGATTGCATTTTGCAGTGCGATCTGAGAGTACGCACAGAATCGCATCGCACAAGTGTGAACCACTGTGCGATTTGATTTTGATGCGGCTCAAAAAATGCCTCCTGTGCGTCTTTGGTGCGGATGCAGTGCGAATTCAGCCATACAAAGTGTATGGCTGAAATTAGCACCGCACATGAGATCGCATGTAATGAAGGAGCAGTTCGCTCCGAATTAAATGCGATCTCCGCAGCCGCACGAGTGTGAACGGGCACTTAAAAAGCTTTGAAATTACCTGGGAAACTGGCATTGTCTGAAACCGGAAATGGCAAACCGGAAGTGACCTCCTTAAAACCGGAAGTGACATTAAAACACTTTTCTCCTTGACATTTTGGGCTTTAAAGTGTTGTTGTATCCGTTTTGGGGACTTTTGATCCCGTTTTGACACATTTTCTGCCTCCCTAAGCTTTTGGCCAAAGATGTGAATATTTTAAGGGCAAAACCACCAAAATATGCAACATTTAATTTTGGGACCATTTTACCTGTGTTTGCTTCCTTTTACCAAGAAATGACCAGAGAGATGAAAAATGACTGGATTTCAGTCTTAGGCTCGGTTCACACTTGTGCGATGCGGGAACGCTGCCAATATGCAGCGTGTTACCGCATCGCATCCACACATCTGGCAGTTCCCACTGCCATATGCGATACGCAGGGGGTGTCAATTAAACGTTAACGACACCCCCAGTTTGATTGCATATCGCAGTGCGATCTGCAAGTACGCACAGAATCGCATCGCACAAGTGTGAACCACTGTGTGCGATTTGATTTTGATGCGACTCAAAAAATGCCTCCTGTGCGTCTTTGGTGCGGATGCAGTGCGAATTTAGCCATAGAAAGTGTATGGCTGAAATTCGCACCGCACATGAGATCGCATGTAACGAAGGAGCAGTGTGCTCCGAATTAAATGCGATCTCCGCAGCCGCACGAGTGTGAACGGGCACTTTAAAAGCTTTGAAATTACCTGGGAAACTGGCATTGTCTGAAACCGGAAGTGGCAAACCGGAAGTGACCTCCTTAAAACCGGAAGTGACATTAAAACACTTTTCTCCTTGACATTTTGGGCTTTAAAGTGTTGTTGTATCCGTTTTGGGGACTTTTGATCCCGTTTTGACACATTTTCTGCCTCCCTAAGCCTTTGGCCAAAGATGTGAACATTTTAAGTGCAAAACCCCCAAAATATGCAAAATTTAATTTTGGGACCATTTTACCTGTGTTTGCTTCCTTTTACCAAGAAATGACCAGAGATGAAAAATGACTGGATTTCAGTCTTAGGCTCGGTTCCCACTTGTGCGATGCGGGAACGCTGCGAATATGCAGCGTGTTACCGCATCGCATCCACACATCTGGCAGTTCCCACTGCCATATGCGATACGCAGGGGGTGTCAATTAAACGTTAACGACACCCCCAGTTTGATTGCATTTTGCAGTGCGATCTGAGAGTACGCACAGAATCGCATCGCACAAGTGTGAACCACTGTGCGATTTGATTTTGATGCGGCTCAAAAAATGCCTCCTGTGCGTCTTTGGTGCGGATGCAGTGCGAATTCAGCCATACAAAGTGTATGGCTGAAATTAGCACCGCACATGAGATCGCATGTAATGAAGGAGCAGTGCGCTCTGAATTAAATGCGATCTCCGCAGCCGCACGAGTGTGAACGGGCACTTAAAAAGCTTTGAAATTACCTGGGAAACTGGCATTGTCTGAAACCGGAAATGGCAAACCGGATGTGACCTCCTTAAAACCGGAAGTGACATTAAAACACTTTTCTCCTTGACATTTTGGGCTTTAAAGTGTTGTTGTATCCGTTTTGGGGACTTTTGATCCCGTTTTGACACATTTTCTGCCTCCCTAAGCCTTTGGCCAAAGATGTGAACATTTTAAGGGCAAAACCCCCAAAATATGCAAAATTTAATTTTGGGACCATTTTACCTGTGTTTTCTTCCTTTTACCAAGAAATGACCAGAGAGATGAAAAATGACTGGATTTCAGTCTTAGGCTCGGTTCACACTTGTGCAATGCGGGAACGCTGCCAATATGCAGCGTGTTACCGCATCGCATCAACGCATCTAGCAGTTCCCACTGCCATATGCGATACGCAGGGGGTGTCAATTAAACGTTAACGACACCCCCAGTTTGATTGCATATCGCAGTGCGATCTGCAAGTACGCACAGAATCGCATCGCACAAGTGTGAACCACTGTGCGATTTGATTTTGATGCGACTCAAAAAATGCCTCCTGTGCGTCTTTGGTGCGGATGCAGTGCGAATTTAGCCATACAAAGTGTATGGCTGAAATTCGCACCGCACATAAGATCGCATGTAATGAAGGAGCAGTGCGCTCCAAATTAAATGCGATCTCCGCAGCCGCACAAGTGTGAACCGCCACATAAAAAGCTTTGAAATTACCTGGGAAACTGGCATTGTCTGAAACCGGAAGTGGCAAACCGGAAGTGACCTCCTTAAAACCGGAAGTGGCATTAAAACACTTTTCTCCTTGACATTTTGGGCTTTAAAGTGTTGTTGTATCCGTTTTGGGGACTTTTGATCCCGTTTTGACACATTTTCTGCCTCCCTAAGCCTTTGGCCAAAGATGTGAACATTTTAAGGGCAAAACCCCCAAAATATGCAAAATTTAATTTTGGGACCATTTTACCTGTGTTTGCTTCCTTTTACCAAGAAATGACCAGAGAGATGAAAAATGACTGGATTTCAGTCTTAGGCTCGGTTCACACTTGTGCGATGCGGGAACGCTGCCAATATGCAGCTTGTTACCGCATCGCATCCACACATCTGGCAGTTCCCCCTGCCATATGCGATACGCAGGGGGTGTCAATTAAACGTTAACGACACCCCCAGTTTGATTGCATATCGCAGTGCGATCTGCAAGTACGCACAGAATCGCATCGCACAAGTGTGAACCACTGTGCGATTTGATTTTGATGCGGCTCAAAAAATGCCTCCTGTGCGTCTTTGGTGCGGATGCAGTGCGAATTCAGCCATACAAAGTGTATGGCTGAAATTCGCACCGCACATGAGATCGCATGTAATGAAGGAGCAGTGCGCTCCGAATTAAATGCGATCTCCGCAGCCGCACAAGTGTGAACCAGCACTTAAAAAGCTTTGAAATTACCTGGGAAACTGGCATTGTCTGAAACCGGAAGTGGCAAACCGGAAGTGACCTCCTTAAAACCGGAAGTGGCATTAAAACACTTTTCTCCTTGACATTTTGGGCTTTAAAGTGTTGTTGTTTCCGTTTTGGGGACTTTTGATCCCGTTTTGACACATGTTCTGCCTCCCTAAGCTTTTGGCCAAAGATGTGAACATTTTAAGGGCAAAACCCCCAAAATATGCAAAATTTTATTTTGGGACCATTTTACCTGTGTTTGCTTCCTTTTACCAAGAAATGACCAGAGAGATGAAAAATGACTGGATTTCAGTCTTAGGCTCGTTACCCACTTGTGCGATGCGGGAACGCTGCCAATATGCAGCGTGTTACCGCATCGCATCCACACATCTGGCAGTTCCCACTGCCATATGCGATACGCAGGGGGTGTCAATTAAACGTTAACGACACCCCCAGTTTGATTGCATTTTGCAGTGCGATCTGCAAGTACGCACAGAATCGCATCGCACAAGTGTGAACCACTGTGCGATTTGATTTTGATGCGGCTCAAAAAATGCCTCCTGTGCGTCTTTGGTGCGGATGCAGTGCGAATTCAGCCATACAAAGTGTATGGCTGAAATTAGCACCGCACATGAGATCGCATGTAATGAAGGAGCAGTGCGCTCCGAATTAAATGTGATCTCCGCAGCCGCACGAGTGTGAACGGGCACTTAAAAAGCTTTGAAATCACCTGGGAAACTGGCATTGTCTGAGACCGGAAATGGCAAACCGGAAGTGACCTCCTTAAAACCGGAAGTGACATTAAAACACTTTTCTCCTTGACATTTTGGGCTTTAAAGTGTTGTTGTATCCGTTTTGGGGACTTTTGATCCCGTTTTGACACATTTTCTGCCTCCCTAAGCCTTTGGCCAAAGATGTGAACATTTTAAGTGCAAAACCCCCAAAATATGCAAAATTTAATTTTGGGACCATTTTACCTGTGTTTGCTTCCTTTTACCAAGAAATGACCAGAGATGAAAAATGACTGGATTTCAGTCTTAGGCTCGGTTCCCACTTGTGCGATGCGGGAACGCTGCGAATATGCAGCGTGTTACCGCATCGCATCCACACATCTGGCAGTTCCCACTGCCATATGCGATACGCAGGGGGTGTCAATTAAACGTTAACGACACCCCCAGTTTGATTGCATTTTGCAGTGCGATCTGAGAGTACGCACAGAATCGCATCGCACAAGTGTGAACCACTGTGCGATTTGATTTTGATGCGGCTCAAAAAATGCCTCCTGTGCGTCTTTGGTGCGGATGCAGTGCGAATTCAGCCATACAAAGTGTATGGCTGAAATTCGCACCACACATGAGATCGCATGTAATGAAGGAGCAGTGCGCTCCGAATTAAATGCGATCTCCGCAGCCGCACGAGTGTGAACGGGCACTTAAAAAGCTTTGAAATTACCTGGGAAACTGGCATTGTCTGAAACCGGAAATGGCAAACCGGAAGTTACCTCCTTAAAACCGGAAGTGACATTAAAACACTTTTCTCCTTGACATTTTGGGCTTTAAAGTGTTGTTGTATCCGTTTTGGGGACTTTTGATCCCGTTTTGACACATTTTCTGCCTCCCTAAGCTTTTGGCCAAAGATGTGAACATTTTAAGGGCAAAACCCCCAAAATATGCAAAATTTAATTTTGGGACCATTTTACCTGTGTTTGCTTCCTTTTACCAAGAAATGACCAGAGAGATGAAAAATGACTGGATTTCAGTCTTAGGCTCGGTTCACACTTGTGCGATGCGGGAACGCTGCCAATATGCAGCTTGTTACCGCATCGCATCCACACATCTGGCAGTTCCCCCTGCCATATGCGATACGCAGGGGGTGTCAATTAAACGTTAACGACACCCCCAGTTTGATTGCATATCGCAGTGCGATCTGCAAGTACGCACAGAATCGCATCGCACAAGTGTGAACCACTGTGCGATTTGATTTTGATGCGGCTCAAAAAATGCCTCCTGTGCGTCTTTGGTGCGGATGCAGTGCGAATTCAGCCATACAAAGTGTATGGCTGAAATTCGCACCGCACATGAGATCGCATGTAATGAAGGAGCAGTGCGCTCCGAATTAAATGCGATCTCCGCAGCCGCACAAGTGTGAACCAGCACTTAAAAAGCTTTGAAATTACCTGGGAAACTGGCATTGTCTGAAACCGGAAGTGGCAAACCGGAAGTGACCTCCTTAAAACCGGAAGTGGCATTAAAACACTTTTCTCCTTGACATTTTGGGCTTTAAAGTGTTGTTGTTTCCGTTTTGGGGACTTTTGATCCCGTTTTGACACATGTTCTGCCTCCCTAAGCTTTTGGCCAAAGATGTGAACATTTTAAGGGCAAAACCCCCAAAATATGCAAAATTTTATTTTGGGACCATTTTACCTGTGTTTGCTTCCTTTTACCAAGAAATGACCAGAGAGATGAAAAATGACTGGATTTCAGTCTTAGGCTCGTTACCCACTTGTGCGATGCGGGAACGCTGCCAATATGCAGCGTGTTACCGCATCGCATCCACACATCTGGCAGTTCCCACTGCCATATGCGATACGCAGGGGGTGTCAATTAAACGTTAACGACACCCCCAGTTTGATTGCATTTTGCAGTGCGATCTGCAAGTACGCACAGAATCGCATCACACAAGTGTGAACCACTGTGCGATTTGATTTTGATGCGGCTCAAAAAATGCCTCCTGTGCGTCTTTGGTGCGGATGCAGTGCGAATTCAGCCATACAAAGTGTATGGCTGAAATTAGCACCGCACATGAGATCGCATGTAATGAAGGAGCAGTGCGCTCCGAATTAAATGTGATCTCCGCAGCCGCACGAGTGTGAACGGGCACTTAAAAAGCTTTGAAATCACCTGGGAAACTGGCATTGTCTGAGACCGGAAATGGCAAACCGGAAGTGACCTCCTTAAAACCGGAAGTGACATTAAAACACTTTTCTCCTTGACATTTTGGGCTTGAAAGTGTTGTTGTATCCGTTTTGGGGACTTTTGTTCCCGTTTTGACACATTTTCTGCCTCCCTAAGCCTTTGGCCAAAGATGTGAACATTTTAAGTGCAAAACCCCCAAAATATGCAAAATTTAATTTTGGGACCATTTTACCTGTGTTTGCTTCCTTTTACCAAGAAATGACCAGAGATGAAAAATGACTGGATTTCAGTCTTAGGCTCGGTTCCCACTTGTGCGATGCGGGAACGCTGCGAATATGCAGCGTGTTACCGCATCGCATCCACACATCTGGCAGTTCCCACTGCCATATGCGATACGCAGGGGGTGTCAATTAAACGTTAACGACACCCCCAGTTTGATTGCATTTTGCAGTGCGATCTGAGAGTACGCACAGAATCGCATCGCACAAGTGTGAACCACTGTGCGATTTGATTTTGATGCGGCTCAAAAAATGCCTCCTGTGCGTCTTTGGTGCGGATGCAGTGCGAATTCAGCCATACAAAGTGTATGGCTGAAATTAGCACCGCACATGAGATCGCATGTAATGAAGGAGCAGTTCGCTCCGAATTAAATGCGATCTCCGCAGCCGCACGAGTGTGAACGGGCACTTAAAAAGCTTTGAAATTACCTGGGAAACTGGCATTGTCTGAAACCGGAAATGGCAAACCGGAAGTGACCTCCTTAAAACCGGAAGTGACATTAAAACACTTTTCTCCTTGACATTTTGGGCTTTAAAGTGTTGTTGTATCCGTTTTGGGGACTTTTGATCCCGTTTTGACACATTTTCTGCCTCCCTAAGCTTTTGGCCAAAGATGTGAATATTTTAAGGGCAAAACCACCAAAATATGCAACATTTAATTTTGGGACCATTTTACCTGTGTTTGCTTCCTTTTACCAAGAAATGACCAGAGAGATGAAAAATGACTGGATTTCAGTCTTAGGCTCGGTTCACACTTGTGCGATGCGGGAACGCTGCCAATATGCAGCGTGTTACCGCATCGCATCCACACATCTGGCAGTTCCCACTGCCATATGCGATACGCAGGGGGTGTCAATTAAACGTTAACGACACCCCCAGTTTGATTGCATATCGCAGTGCGATCTGCAAGTACGCACAGAATCGCATCGCACAAGTGTGAACCACTGTGTGCGATTTGATTTTGATGCGACTCAAAAAATGCCTCCTGTGCGTCTTTGGTGCGGATGCAGTGCGAATTTAGCCATAGAAAGTGTATGGCTGAAATTCGCACCGCACATGAGATCGCATGTAACGAAGGAGCAGTGTGCTCCGAATTAAATGCGATCTCCGCAGCCGCACGAGTGTGAACGGGCACTTTAAAAGCTTTGAAATTACCTGGGAAACTGGCATTGTCTGAAACCGGAAGTGGCAAACCGGAAGTGACCTCCTTAAAACCGGAAGTGACATTAAAACACTTTTCTCCTTGACATTTTGGGCTTTAAAGTGTTGTTGTATCCGTTTTGGGGACTTTTGATCCCGTTTTGACACATTTTCTGCCTCCCTAAGCCTTTGGCCAAAGATGTGAACATTTTAAGTGCAAAACCCCCAAAATATGCAAAATTTAATTTTGGGACCATTTTACCTGTGTTTGCTTCCTTTTACCAAGAAATGACCAGAGATGAAAAATGACTGGATTTCAGTCTTAGGCTCGGTTCCCACTTGTGCGATGCGGGAACGCTGCGAATATGCAGCGTGTTACCGCATCGCATCCACACATCTGGCAGTTCCCACTGCCATATGCGATACGCAGGGGGTGTCAATTAAACGTTAACGACACCCCCAGTTTGATTGCATTTTGCAGTGCGATCTGAGAGTACGCACAGAATCGCATCGCACAAGTGTGAACCACTGTGCGATTTGATTTTGATGCGGCTCAAAAAATGCCTCCTGTGCGTCTTTGGTGCGGATGCAGTGCGAATTCAGCCATACAAAGTGTATGGCTGAAATTAGCACCGCACATGAGATCGCATGTAATGAAGGAGCAGTGCGCTCTGAATTAAATGCGATCTCCGCAGCCGCACGAGTGTGAACGGGCACTTAAAAAGCTTTGAAATTACCTGGGAAACTGGCATTGTCTGAAACCGGAAATGGCAAACCGGATGTGACCTCCTTAAAACCGGAAGTGACATTAAAACACTTTTCTCCTTGACATTTTGGGCTTTAAAGTGTTGTTGTATCCGTTTTGGGGACTTTTGATCCCGTTTTGACACATTTTCTGCCTCCCTAAGCCTTTGGCCAAAGATGTGAACATTTTAAGGGCAAAACCCCCAAAATATGCAAAATTTAATTTTGGGACCATTTTACCTGTGTTTTCTTCCTTTTACCAAGAAATGACCAGAGAGATGAAAAATGACTGGATTTCAGTCTTAGGCTCGGTTCACACTTGTGCAATGCGGGAACGCTGCCAATATGCAGCGTGTTACCGCATCGCATCAACGCATCTAGCAGTTCCCACTGCCATATGCGATACGCAGGGGGTGTCAATTAAACGTTAACGACACCCCCAGTTTGATTGCATATCGCAGTGCGATCTGCAAGTACGCACAGAATCGCATCGCACAAGTGTGAACCACTGTGCGATTTGATTTTGATGCGACTCAAAAAATGCCTCCTGTGCGTCTTTGGTGCGGATGCAGTGCGAATTTAGCCATACAAAGTGTATGGCTGAAATTCGCACCGCACATAAGATCGCATGTAATGAAGGAGCAGTGCGCTCCAAATTAAATGCGATCTCCGCAGCCGCACAAGTGTGAACCGCCACATAAAAAGCTTTGAAATTACCTGGGAAACTGGCATTGTCTGAAACCGGAAGTGGCAAACCGGAAGTGACCTCCTTAAAACCGGAAGTGGCATTAAAACACTTTTCTCCTTGACATTTTGGGCTTTAAAGTGTTGTTGTATCCGTTTTGGGGACTTTTGATCCCGTTTTGACACATTTTCTGCCTCCCTAAGCCTTTGGCCAAAGATGTGAACATTTTAAGGGCAAAACCCCCAAAATATGCAAAATTTAATTTTGGGACCATTTTACCTGTGTTTGCTTCCTTTTACCAAGAAATGACCAGAGAGATGAAAAATGACTGGATTTCAGTCTTAGGCTCGGTTCACACTTGTGCGATGCGGGAACGCTGCCAATATGCAGCTTGTTACCGCATCGCATCCACACATCTGGCAGTTCCCCCTGCCATATGCGATACGCAGGGGGTGTCAATTAAACGTTAACGACACCCCCAGTTTGATTGCATATCGCAGTGCGATCTGCAAGTACGCACAGAATCGCATCGCACAAGTGTGAACCACTGTGCGATTTGATTTTGATGCGGCTCAAAAAATGCCTCCTGTGCGTCTTTGGTGCGGATGCAGTGCGAATTCAGCCATACAAAGTGTATGGCTGAAATTCGCACCGCACATGAGATCGCATGTAATGAAGGAGCAGTGCGCTCCGAATTAAATGCGATCTCCGCAGCCGCACAAGTGTGAACCAGCACTTAAAAAGCTTTGAAATTACCTGGGAAACTGGCATTGTCTGAAACCGGAAGTGGCAAACCGGAAGTGACCTCCTTAAAACCGGAAGTGGCATTAAAACACTTTTCTCCTTGACATTTTGGGCTTTAAAGTGTTGTTGTTTCCGTTTTGGGGACTTTTGATCCCGTTTTGACACATGTTCTGCCTCCCTAAGCTTTTGGCCAAAGATGTGAACATTTTAAGGGCAAAACCCCCAAAATATGCAAAATTTTATTTTGGGACCATTTTACCTGTGTTTGCTTCCTTTTACCAAGAAATGACCAGAGAGATGAAAAATGACTGGATTTCAGTCTTAGGCTCGTTACCCACTTGTGCGATGCGGGAACGCTGCCAATATGCAGCGTGTTACCGCATCGCATCCACACATCTGGCAGTTCCCACTGCCATATGCGATACGCAGGGGGTGTCAATTAAACGTTAACGACACCCCCAGTTTGATTGCATTTTGCAGTGCGATCTGCAAGTACGCACAGAATCGCATCGCACAAGTGTGAACCACTGTGCGATTTGATTTTGATGCGGCTCAAAAAATGCCTCCTGTGCGTCTTTGGTGCGGATGCAGTGCGAATTCAGCCATACAAAGTGTATGGCTGAAATTAGCACCGCACATGAGATCGCATGTAATGAAGGAGCAGTGCGCTCCGAATTAAATGTGATCTCCGCAGCCGCACGAGTGTGAACGGGCACTTAAAAAGCTTTGAAATCACCTGGGAAACTGGCATTGTCTGAGACCGGAAATGGCAAACCGGAAGTGACCTCCTTAAAACCGGAAGTGACATTAAAACACTTTTCTCCTTGACATTTTGGGCTTTAAAGTGTTGTTGTATCCGTTTTGGGGACTTTTGATCCCGTTTTGACACATTTTCTGCCTCCCTAAGCCTTTGGCCAAAGATGTGAACATTTTAAGTGCAAAACCCCCAAAATATGCAAAATTTAATTTTGGGACCATTTTACCTGTGTTTGCTTCCTTTTACCAAGAAATGACCAGAGATGAAAAATGACTGGATTTCAGTCTTAGGCTCGGTTCCCACTTGTGCGATGCGGGAACGCTGCGAATATGCAGCGTGTTACCGCATCGCATCCACACATCTGGCAGTTCCCACTGCCATATGCGATACGCAGGGGGTGTCAATTAAACGTTAACGACACCCCCAGTTTGATTGCATTTTGCAGTGCGATCTGAGAGTACGCACAGAATCGCATCGCACAAGTGTGAACCACTGTGCGATTTGATTTTGATGCGGCTCAAAAAATGCCTCCTGTGCGTCTTTGGTGCGGATGCAGTGCGAATTCAGCCATACAAAGTGTATGGCTGAAATTCGCACCACACATGAGATCGCATGTAATGAAGGAGCAGTGCGCTCCGAATTAAATGCGATCTCCGCAGCCGCACGAGTGTGAACGGGCACTTAAAAAGCTTTGAAATTACCTGGGAAACTGGCATTGTCTGAAACCGGAAATGGCAAACCGGAAGTTACCTCCTTAAAACCGGAAGTGACATTAAAACACTTTTCTCCTTGACATTTTGGGCTTTAAAGTGTTGTTGTATCCGTTTTGGGGACTTTTGATCCCGTTTTGACACATTTTCTGCCTCCCTAAGCTTTTGGCCAAAGATGTGAACATTTTAAGGGCAAAACCCCCAAAATATGCAAAATTTAATTTTGGGACCATTTTACCTGTGTTTGCTTCCTTTTACCAAGAAATGACCAGAGAGATGAAAAATGACTGGATTTCAGTCTTAGGCTCGGTTCACACTTGTGCGATGCGGGAACGCTGCCAATATGCAGCTTGTTACCGCATCGCATCCACACATCTGGCAGTTCCCCCTGCCATATGCGATACGCAGGGGGTGTCAATTAAACGTTAACGACACCCCCAGTTTGATTGCATATCGCAGTGCGATCTGCAAGTACGCACAGAATCGCATCGCACAAGTGTGAACCACTGTGCGATTTGATTTTGATGCGGCTCAAAAAATGCCTCCTGTGCGTCTTTGGTGCGGATGCAGTGCGAATTCAGCCATACAAAGTGTATGGCTGAAATTCGCACCGCACATGAGATCGCATGTAATGAAGGAGCAGTGCGCTCCGAATTAAATGCGATCTCCGCAGCCGCACAAGTGTGAACCAGCACTTAAAAAGCTTTGAAATTACCTGGGAAACTGGCATTGTCTGAAACCGGAAGTGGCAAACCGGAAGTGACCTCCTTAAAACCGGAAGTGGCATTAAAACACTTTTCTCCTTGACATTTTGGGCTTTAAAGTGTTGTTGTTTCCGTTTTGGGGACTTTTGATCCCGTTTTGACACATGTTCTGCCTCCCTAAGCTTTTGGCCAAAGATGTGAACATTTTAAGGGCAAAACCCCCAAAATATGCAAAATTTTATTTTGGGACCATTTTACCTGTGTTTGCTTCCTTTTACCAAGAAATGACCAGAGAGATGAAAAATGACTGGATTTCAGTCTTAGGCTCGTTACCCACTTGTGCGATGCGGGAACGCTGCCAATATGCAGCGTGTTACCGCATCGCATCCACACATCTGGCAGTTCCCACTGCCATATGCGATACGCAGGGGGTGTCAATTAAACGTTAACGACACCCCCAGTTTGATTGCATTTTGCAGTGCGATCTGCAAGTACGCACAGAATCGCATCGCACAAGTGTGAACCACTGTGCGATTTGATTTTGATGCGGCTCAAAAAATGCCTCCTGTGCGTCTTTGGTGCGGATGCAGTGCGAATTCAGCCATACAAAGTGTATGGCTGAAATTAGCACCGCACATGAGATCGCATGTAATGAAGGAGCAGTGCGCTCCGAATTAAATGTGATCTCCGCAGCCGCACGAGTGTGAACGGGCACTTAAAAAGCTTTGAAATCACCTGGGAAACTGGCATTGTCTGAGACCGGAAATGGCAAACCGGAAGTGACCTCCTTAAAACCGGAAGTGACATTAAAACACTTTTCTCCTTGACATTTTGGGCTTGAAAGTGTTGTTGTATCCGTTTTGGGGACTTTTGTTCCCGTTTTGACACATTTTCTGCCTCCCTAAGCCTTTGGCCAAAGATGTGAACATTTTAAGTGCAAAACCCCCAAAATATGCAAAATTTAATTTTGGGACCATTTTACCTGTGTTTGCTTCCTTTTACCAAGAAATGACCAGAGATGAAAAATGACTGGATTTCAGTCTTAGGCTCGGTTCCCACTTGTGCGATGCGGGAACGCTGCGAATATGCAGCGTGTTACCGCATCGCATCCACACATCTGGCAGTTCCCACTGCCATATGCGATACGCAGGGGGTGTCAATTAAACGTTAACGACACCCCCAGTTTGATTGCATTTTGCAGTGCGATCTGAGAGTACGCACAGAATCGCATCGCACAAGTGTGAACCACTGTGCGATTTGATTTTGATGCGGCTCAAAAAATGCCTCCTGTGCGTCTTTGGTGCGGATGCAGTGCGAATTCAGCCATACAAAGTGTATGGCTGAAATTAGCACCGCACATGAGATCGCATGTAATGAAGGAGCAGTGCGCTCCGAATTAAATGCGATCTCCGCAGCCGCACGAGTGTGAACGGGCACTTAAAAAGCTTTGAAATTACCTGGGAAACTGGCATTGTCTGAAACCGGAAATGGCAAACCGGAAGTGACCTCCTTAAAACCGGAAGTGACATTAAAACACTTTTCTCCTTGACATTTTGGGCTTTAAAGTGTTGTTGTATCCGTTTTGGGGACTTTTGATCCCGTTTTGACACATTTTCTGCCTCCCTAAGCTTTTGGCCAAAGATGTGAATATTTTAAGGGCAAAACCACCAAAATATGCAACATTTAATTTTGGGACCATTTTACCTGTGTTTGCTTCCTTTTACCAAGAAATGACCAGAGAGATGAAAAATGACTGGATTTCAGTCTTAGGCTCGGTTCACACTTGTGCGATGCGGGAACGCTGCCAATATGCAGCGTGTTACCGCATCGCATCCACACATCTGGCAGTTCCCACTGCCATATGCGATACGCAGGGGGTGTCAATTAAACGTTAACGACACCCCCAGTTTGATTGCATATCGCAGTGCGATCTGCAAGTACGCACAGAATCGCATCGCACAAGTGTGAACCACTGTGTGCGATTTGATTTTGATGCGACTCAAAAAATGCCTCCTGTGCGTCTTTGGTGCGGATGCAGTGCGAATTTAGCCATAGAAAGTGTATGGCTGAAATTCGCACCGCACATGAGATCGCATGTAACGAAGGAGCAGTGTGCTCCGAATTAAATGCGATCTTCTTAGCCGCACGAGTGTGAACGGGCACTTTAAAAGCTTTGAAATTACCTGGGAAACTGGCATTGTCTGAAACCGGAAGTGGCAAACCGGAAGTGACCTCCTTAAAACCGGAAGTGACATTAAAACACTTTTCTCCTTGACATTTTGGGCTTTAAAGTGTTGTTGTATCCGTTTTGGGGACTTTTGATCCCGTTTTGACACATTTTCTGCCTCCCTAAGCCTTTGGCCAAAGATGTGAACATTTTAAGTGCAAAACCCCCAAAATATGCAAAATTTAATTTTGGGACCATTTTACCTGTGTTTGCTTCCTTTTACCAAGAAATGACCAGAGATGAAAAATGACTGGATTTCAGTCTTAGGCTCGGTTCCCACTTGTGCGATGCGGGAACGCTGCGAATATGCAGCGTGTTACCGCATCGCATCCACACATCTGGCAGTTCCCACTGCCATATGCGATACGCAGGGGGTGTCAATTAAACGTTAACGACACCCCCAGTTTGATTGCATTTTGCAGTGCGATCTGAGAGTACGCACAGAATCGCATCGCACAAGTGTGAACCACTGTGCGATTTGATTTTGATGCGGCTCAAAAAATGCCTCCTGTGCGTCTTTGGTGCGGATGCAGTGCGAATTCAGCCATACAAAGTGTATGGCTGAAATTAGCACCGCACATGAGATCGCATGTAATGAAGGAGCAGTGCGCTCCGAATTAAATGCGATCTCCGCAGCCGCACGAGTGTGAACGGGCACTTAAAAAGCTTTGAAATTACCTGGGAAACTGGCATTGTCTGAAACCGGAAATGGCAAACCGGATGTGACCTCCTTAAAACCGGAAGTGACATTAAAACACTTTTCTCCTTGACATTTTGGGCTTTAAAGTGTTGTTGTATCCGTTTTGGGGACTTTTGATCCCGTTTTGACACATTTTCTGCCTCCCTAAGCCTTTGGCCAAAGATGTGAACATTTTAAGGGCAAAACCCCCAAAATATGCAAAATTTAATTTTGGGACCATTTTACCTGTGTTTTCTTCCTTTTACCAAGAAATGACCAGAGAGATGAAAAATGACTGGATTTCAGTCTTAGGCTCGGTTCACACTTGTGCAATGCGGGAACGCTGCCAATATGCAGCGTGTTACCGCATCGCATCAACGCATCTAGCAGTTCCCACTGCCATATGCGATACGCAGGGGGTGTCAATTAAACGTTAACGACACCCCCAGTTTGATTGCATATCGCAGTGCGATCTGCAAGTACGCACAGAATCGCATCGCACAAGTGTGAACCACTGTGCGATTTGATTTTGATGCGACTCAAAAAATGCCTCCTGTGCGTCTTTGGTGCGGATGCAGTGCGAATTTAGCCATACAAAGTGTATGGCTGAAATTCGCACCGCACATAAGATCGCATGTAATGAAGGAGCAGTGCGCTCCAAATTAAATGCGATCTCCGCAGCCGCACAAGTGTGAACCGCCACATAAAAAGCTTTGAAATTACCTGGGAAACTGGCATTGTCTGAAACCGGAAGTGGCAAACCGGAAGTGACCTCCTTAAAACCGGAAGTGGCATTAAAACACTTTTCTCCTTGACATTTTGGGCTTTAAAGTGTTGATGTATCCGTTTTGGGGACTTTTGATCCCGTTTTGACACATTTTCTGCCTCCCTAAGCCTTTGGCCAAAGATGTGAACATTTTAAGGGCAAAACCCCCAAAATATGCAAAATTTAATTTTGGGACCATTTTACCTGTGTTTGCTTCCTTTTACCAAGAAATGACCAGAGAGATGAAAAATGACTGGATTTCAGTCTTAGGCTCGGTTCACACTTGTGCGATGCGGGAACGCTGCCAATATGCAGCTTGTTACCGCATCGCATCCACACATCTGGCAGTTCCCCCTGCCATATGCGATACGCAGGGGGTGTCAATTAAACGTTAACGACACCCCCAGTTTGATTGCATATCGCAGTGCGATCTGCAAGTACGCACAGAATCGCATCGCACAAGTGTGAACCACTGTGCGATTTGATTTTGATGCGGCTCAAAAAATGCCTCCTGTGCGTCTTTGGTGCGGATGCAGTGCGAATTCAGCCATACAAAGTGTATGGCTGAAATTCGCACCGCACATGAGATCGCATGTAATGAAGGAGCAGTGCGCTCCGAATTAAATGCGATCTCCGCAGCCGCACAAGTGTGAACCAGCACTTAAAAAGCTTTGAAATTACCTGGGAAACTGGCATTGTCTGAAACCGGAAGTGGCAAACCGGAAGTGACCTCCTTAAAACCGGAAGTGGCATTAAAACACTTTTCTCCTTGACATTTTGGGCTTTAAAGTGTTGTTGTTTCCGTTTTGGGGACTTTTGATCCCGTTTTGACACATGTTCTGCCTCCCTAAGCTTTTGGCCAAAGATGTGAACATTTTAAGGGCAAAACCCCCAAAATATGCAAAATTTTATTTTGGGACCATTTTACCTGTGTTTGCTTCCTTTTACCAAGAAATGACCAGAGAGATGAAAAATGACTGGATTTCAGTCTTAGGCTCGTTACCCACTTGTGCGATGCGGGAACGCTGCCAATATGCAGCGTGTTACCGCATCGCATCCACACATCTGGCAGTTCCCACTGCCATATGCGATACGCAGGGGGTGTCAATTAAACGTTAACGACACCCCCAGTTTGATTGCATTTTGCAGTGCGATCTGCAAGTACGCACAGAATCGCATCGCACAAGTGTGAACCACTGTGCGATTTGATTTTGATGCGGCTCAAAAAATGCCTCCTGTGCGTCTTTGGTGCGGATGCAGTGCGAATTCAGCCATACAAAGTGTATGGCTGAAATTAGCACCGCACATGAGATCGCATGTAATGAAGGAGCAGTGCGCTCCGAATTAAATGTGATCTCCGCAGCCGCACGAGTGTGAACGGGCACTTAAAAAGCTTTGAAATCACCTGGGAAACTGGCATTGTCTGAGACCGGAAATGGCAAACCGGAAGTGACCTCCTTAAAACCGGAAGTGACATTAAAACACTTTTCTCCTTGACATTTTGGGCTTTAAAGTGTTGTTGTATCCGTTTTGGGGACTTTTGATCCCGTTTTGACACATTTTCTGCCTCCCTAAGCCTTTGGCCAAAGATGTGAACATTTTAAGTGCAAAACCCCCAAAATATGCAAAATTTAATTTTGGGACCATTTTACCTGTGTTTGCTTCCTTTTACCAAGAAATGACCAGAGATGAAAAATGACTGGATTTCAGTCTTAGGCTCGGTTCCCACTTGTGCGATGCGGGAACGCTGCGAATATGCAGCGTGTTACCGCATCGCATCCACACATCTGGCAGTTCCCACTGCCATATGCGATACGCAGGGGGTGTCAATTAAACGTTAACGACACCCCCAGTTTGATTGCATTTTGCAGTGCGATCTGAGAGTACGCACAGAATCGCATCGCACAAGTGTGAACCACTGTGCGATTTGATTTTGATGCGGCTCAAAAAATGCCTCCTGTGCGTCTTTGGTGCGGATGCAGTGCGAATTCAGCCATACAAAGTGTATGGCTGAAATTCGCACCACACATGAGATCGCATGTAATGAAGGAGCAGTGCGCTCCGAATTAAATGCGATCTCCGCAGCCGCACGAGTGTGAACGGGCACTTAAAAAGCTTTGAAATTACCTGGGAAACTGGCATTGTCTGAAACCGGAAATGGCAAACCGGAAGTTACCTCCTTAAAACCGGAAGTGACATTAAAACACTTTTCTCCTTGACATTTTGGGCTTTAAAGTGTTGTTGTATCCGTTTTGGGGACTTTTGATCCCGTTTTGACACATTTTCTGCCTCCCTAAGCTTTTGGCCAAAGATGTGAACATTTTAAGGGCAAAACCCCCAAAATATGCAAAATTTAATTTTGGGACCATTTTACCTGTGTTTGCTTCCTTTTACCAAGAAATGACCAGAGAGATGAAAAATGACTGGATTTCAGTCTTAGGCTCGGTTCACACTTGTGCGATGCGGGAACGCTGCCAATATGCAGCTTGTTACCGCATCGCATCCACACATCTGGCAGTTCCCCCTGCCATATGCGATACGCAGGGGGTGTCAATTAAACGTTAACGACACCCCCAGTTTGATTGCATATCGCAGTGCGATCTGCAAGTACGCACAGAATCGCATCGCACAAGTGTGAACCACTGTGCGATTTGATTTTGATGCGGCTCAAAAAATGCCTCCTGTGCGTCTTTGGTGCGGATGCAGTGCGAATTCAGCCATACAAAGTGTATGGCTGAAATTCGCACCGCACATGAGATCGCATGTAATGAAGGAGCAGTGCGCTCCGAATTAAATGCGATCTCCGCAGCCGCACAAGTGTGAACCAGCACTTAAAAAGCTTTGAAATTACCTGGGAAACTGGCATTGTCTGAAACCGGAAGTGGCAAACCGGAAGTGACCTCCTTAAAACCGGAAGTGGCATTAAAACACTTTTCTCCTTGACATTTTGGGCTTTAAAGTGTTGTTGTTTCCGTTTTGGGGACTTTTGATCCCGTTTTGACACATGTTCTGCCTCCCTAAGCTTTTGGCCAAAGATGTGAACATTTTAAGTGCAAAACCCCCAAAATATGCAAAATTTAATTTTGGGACCATTTTACCTGTGTTTGCTTCCTTTTACCAAGAAATGACCAGAGATGAAAAATGACTGGATTTCAGTCTTAGGCTCGGTTCCCACTTGTGCGATGCGGGAACGCTGCGAATATGCAGCGTGTTACCGCATCGCATCCACACATCTGGCAGTTCCCACTGCCATATGCGATACGCAGGGGGTGTCAATTAAACGTTAACGACACCCCCAGTTTGATTGCATTTTGCAGTGCGATCTGAGAGTACGCACAGAATCGCATCGCACAAGTGTGAACCACTGTGCGATTTGATTTTGATGCGGCTCAAAAAATGCCTCCTGTGCGTCTTTGGTGCGGATGCAGTGCGAATTCAGCCATACAAAGTGTATGGCTGAAATTAGCACCGCACATGAGATCGCATGTAATGAAGGAGCAGTGCGCTCCGAATTAAATGCGATCTCCGCAGCCGCACGAGTGTGAACGGGCACTTAAAAAGCTTTGAAATTACCTGGGAAACTGGCATTGTCTGAAACCGGAAATGGCAAACCGGAAGTGACCTCCTTAAAACCGGAAGTGACATTAAAACACTTTTCTCCTTGACATTTTGGGCTTTAAAGTGTTGTTGTATCCGTTTTGGGGACTTTTGATCCCGTTTTGACACATTTTCTGCCTCCCTAAGCTTTTGGCCAAAGATGTGAATATTTTAAGGGCAAAACCACCAAAATATGCAACATTTAATTTTGGGACCATTTTACCTGTGTTTGCTTCCTTTTACCAAGAAATGACCAGAGAGATGAAAAATGACTGGATTTCAGTCTTAGGCTCGGTTCACACTTGTGCGATGCGGGAACGCTGCCAATATGCAGCGTGTTACCGCATCGCATCCACACATCTGGCAGTTCCCCCTGCCATATGCGATACGCAGGGGGTGTCAATTAAACGTTAACGACACCCCCAGTTTGATTGCATATCGCAGTGCGATCTGCAAGTACGCACAGAATCGCATCGCACAAGTGTGAACCACTGTGCGATTTGATTTTGATGCGGCTCAAAAAATGCCTCCTGTGCGTCTTTGGTGCGGATGCAGTGCGAATTCAGCCATACAAAGTGTATGGCTGAAATTCGCACCGCACATGAGATCGCATGTAATGAAGGAGCAGTGCGCTCCGAATTAAATGCGATCTCCGCAGCCGCACAAGTGTGAACCAGCACTTAAAAAGCTTTGAAATTACCTGGGAAACTGGCATTGTCTGAAACCGGAAGTGGCAAACCGGAAGTGACCTCCTTAAAACCGGAAGTGGCATTAAAACACTTTTCTCCTTGACATTTTGGGCTTTAAAGTGTTGTTGTATCCGTTTTGGGGACTTTTGATCCCGTTTTGACACATTTTCTGCCTCCCTAAGCCTTTGGCCAAAGATGTGAACATTTTAAGGGCAAAACCCCCAAAATATGCAAAATTTAATTTTGGGACCATTTTACCTGTGTTTTCTTCCTTTTACCAAGAAATGACCAGAGAGATGAAAAATGACTGGATTTCAGTCTTAGGCTCGGTTCACACTTGTGCAATGCGGGAACGCTGCCAATATGCAGCGTGTTACCGCATCGCATCAACGCATCTAGCAGTTCCCACTGCCATATGCGATACGCAGGGGGTGTCAATTAAACGTTAACGACACCCCCAGTTTTATTGCATATCGCAGTGCGATCTGCAAGTACGCACAGAATCGCATCGCACAAGTGTGAACCACTGTGCGATTTGATTTTGATGCGACTCAAAAAATGCCTCCTGTGCGTCTTTGGTGCGGATGCAGTGCGAATTTAGCCATACAAAGTGTATGGCTGAAATTCGCACCGCACATAAGATCGCATGTAATGAAGGAGCAGTGCGCTCCAAATTAAATGCGATCTCCGCAGCCGCACAAGTGTGAACCGCCACATAAAAAGCTTTGAAATTACCTGGGAAACTGGCATTGTCTGAAACCGGAAGTGGCAAACCGGAAGTGACCTCCTTAAAACCGGAAGTGGCATTAAAACACTTTTCTCCTTGACATTTTGGGCTTTAAAGTGTTGTTGTATCCGTTTTGGGGACTTTTGATCCCGTTTTGACACATTTTCTGCCTCCCTAAGCCTTTGGCCAAAGATGTGAACATTTTAAGGGCAAAACCCCCAAAATATGCAAAATTTAATTTTGGGACCATTTTACCTGTGTTTTCTTCCTTTTACCAAGAAATGACCAGAGAGATGAAAAATGACTGGATTTCAGTCTTAGGCTCGGTTCACACTTGTGCAATGCGGGAACGCTGCCAATATGCAGCGTGTTACCGCATCGCATCAACGCATCTAGCAGTTCCCACTGCCATATGCGATACGCAGGGGGTGTCAATTAAACGTTAACGACACCCCCAGTTTGATTGCATATCGCAGTGCGATCTGCAAGTACGCACAGAATCGCATCGCACAAGTGTGAACCACTGTGCGATTTGATTTTGATGCGGCTCAAAAAATGCCTCCTGTGCGTCTTTGGTGCGGATGCAGTGCGAATTCAGCCATACAAAGTGTATGGCTGAAATTCGCACCGCACATGAGATCGCATGTAATGAAGGAGCAGTGCGCTCCGAATTAAATGCGATCTCCGCAGCCGCACAAGTGTGAACCAGCACTTAAAAAGCTTTGAAATTACCTGGGAAACTGGCATTGTCTGAAACCGGAAGTGGCAAACCGGAAGTGACCTCCTTAAAACCGGAAGTGGCATTAAAACACTTTTCTCCTTGACATTTTGGGCTTTAAAGTGTTGTTGTTTCCGTTTTGGGGACTTTTGATCCCGTTTTGACACATGTTCTGCCTCCCTAAGCTTTTGGCCAAAGATGTGAACATTTTAAGTGCAAAACCCCCAAAATATGCAAAATTTAATTTTGGGACCATTTTACCTGTGTTTGCTTCCTTTTACCAAGAAATGACCAGAGATGAAAAATGACTGGATTTCAGTCTTAGGCTCGGTTCCCACTTGTGCGATGCGGGAACGCTGCGAATATGCAGCGTGTTACCGCATCGCATCCACACATCTGGCAGTTCCCACTGCCATATGCGATACGCAGGGGGTGTCAATTAAACGTTAACGACACCCCCAGTTTGATTGCATTTTGCAGTGCGATCTGAGAGTACGCACAGAATCGCATCGCACAAGTGTGAACCACTGTGCGATTTGATTTTGATGCGGCTCAAAAAATGCCTCCTGTGCGTCTTTGGTGCGGATGCAGTGCGAATTCAGCCATACAAAGTGTATGGCTGAAATTAGCACCGCACATGAGATCGCATGTAATGAAGGAGCAGTGCGCTCCGAATTAAATGCGATCTCCGCAGCCGCACGAGTGTGAACGGGCACTTAAAAAGCTTTGAAATTACCTGGGAAACTGGCATTGTCTGAAACCGGAAATGGCAAACCGGAAGTTACCTCCTTAAAACCGGAAGTGACATTAAAACACTTTTCTCCTTGACATTTTGGGCTTTAAAGTGTTGTTGTATCCGTTTTGGGGACTTTTGATCCCGTTTTGACACATTTTCTGCCTCCCTAAGCTTTTGGCCAAAGATGTGAACATTTTAAGGGCAAAACCCCCAAAATATGCAAAATTTAATTTTGGGACCATTTTACCTGTGTTTGCTTCCTTTTACCAAGAAATGACCAGAGAGATGAAAAATGACTGGATTTCAGTCTTAGGCTCGGTTCACACTTGTGCGATGCGGGAACGCTGCCAATATGCAGCTTGTTACCGCATCGCATCCACACATCTGGCAGTTCCCCCTGCCATATGCGATACGCAGGGGGTGTCAATTAAACGTTAACGACACCCCCAGTTTGATTGCATATCGCAGTGCGATCTGCAAGTACGCACAGAATCGCATCGCACAAGTGTGAACCACTGTGCGATTTGATTTTGATGCGGCTCAAAAAATGCCTCCTGTGCGTCTTTGGTGCGGATGCAGTGCGAATTCAGCCATACAAAGTGTATGGCTGAAATTCGCACCGCACATGAGATCGCATGTAATGAAGGAGCAGTGCGCTCCGAATTAAATGCGATCTCCGCAGCCGCACAAGTGTGAACCAGCACTTAAAAAGCTTTGAAATTACCTGGGAAACTGGCATTGTCTGAAACCGGAAGTGGCAAACCGGAAGTGACCTCCTTAAAACCGGAAGTGGCATTAAAACACTTTTCTCCTTGACATTTTGGGCTTTAAAGTGTTGTTGTTTCCGTTTTGGGGACTTTTGATCCCGTTTTGACACATGTTCTAACTCCCTAAGCTTTTGGCCAAAGATGTGAACATTTTAAGGGCAAAACCCCCAAAATATGCAAAATTTTATTTTGGGACCATTTTACCTGTGTTTGCTTCCTTTTACCAAGAAATGACCAGAGAGATGAAAAATGACTGGATTTCAGTCTTAGGCTCGTTACCCACTTGTGCGATGCGGGAACGCTGCCAATATGCAGCGTGTTACCGCATCGCATCCACACATCTGGCAGTTCCCACTGCCATATGCGATACGCAGGGGGTGTCAAACGTTAACGACACCCCCAGTTTGATTGCATTTTGCAGTGCGATCTGCAAGTACGCACAGAATCGCATCGCACAAGTGTGAACCACTGTGCGATTTGATTTTGATGCGGCTCAAAAAATGCCTCCTGTGCGTCTTTGGTGCGGATGCAGTGCGAATTCAGCCATACAAAGTGTATGGCTGAAATTAGCACCGCACATGAGATCGCATGTAATGAAGGAGCAGTGCGCTCCGAATTAAATGTGATCTCCGCAGCCGCACGAGTGTGAACGGGCACTTAAAAAGCTTTGAAATCACCTGGGAAACTGGCATTGTCTGAGACCGGAAATGGCAAACCGGAAGTGACCTCCTTAAAACCGGAAGTGACATTAAAACACTTTTCTCCTTGACATTTTGGGCTTGAAAGTGTTGTTGTATCCGTTTTGGGGACTTTTGTTCCCGTTTTGACACATTTTCTGCCTCCCTAAGCCTTTGGCCAAAGATGTGAACATTTTAAGTGCAAAACCCCCAAAAAATGCAAAATTTAATTTTGGGACCATTTTACCTGTGTTTGCTTCCTTTTACCAAGAAATGACCAGAGATGAAAAATGACTGGATTTCAGTCTTAGGCTCGGTTCCCACTTGTGCGATGCGGGAACGCTGCGAATATGCAGCGTGTTACCGCATCGCATCCACACATCTGGCAGTTCCCACTGCCATATGCGATACGCAGGGGGTGTCAATTAAACGTTAACGACACCCCCAGTTTGATTGCATTTTGCAGTGCGATCTGAGAGTACGCACAGAATCGCATCGCACAAGTGTGAACCACTGTGCGATTTGATTTTGATGCGGCTCAAAAAATGCCTCCTGTGCGTCTTTGGTGCGGATGCAGTGCGAATTCAGCCATACAAAGTGTATGGCTGAAATTAGCACCGCACATGAGATCGCATGTAATGAAGGAGCAGTGCGCTCCGAATTAAATGCGATCTCCGCAGCCGCACGAGTGTGAACGGGCACTTAAAAAGCTTTGAAATTACCTGGGAAACTGGCATTGTCTGAAACCGGAAATGGCAAACCGGAAGTGACCTCCTTAAAACCGGAAGTGACATTAAAACACTTTTCTCCTTGACATTTTGGGCTTTAAAGTGTTGTTGTATCCGTTTTGGGGACTTTTGATCCCGTTTTGACACATTTTCTGCCTCCCTAAGCTTTTGGCCAAAGATGTGAATATTTTAAGGGCAAAACCACCAAAATATGCAACATTTAATTTTGGGACCATTTTACCTGTGTTTGCTTCCTTTTACCAAGAAATGACCAGAGAGATGAAAAATGACTGGATTTCAGTCTTAGGCTCGGTTCACACTTGTGCGATGTGGGAACGCTGCCAATATGCAGCGTGTTACCGCATCGCATCCACACATCTGGCAGTTCCCCCTGCCATATGCGATACGCAGGGGGTGTCAATTAAACGTTAACGACACCCCCAGTTTGATTGCACATCGCAGTGCGATCTGCAAGTACGCACAGAATCGCATCGCACAAGTGTGAACCACTGTGCGATTTGATTTTGATGCGGCTCAAAAAATGCCTCCTGTGCGTCTTTGGTGCGGATGCAGTGCGAATTCAGCCATACAAAGTGTATGGCTGAAATTCGCACCGCACATGAGATCGCATGTAATGAAGGAGCAGTGCGCTCCGAATTAAATGCGATCTCCGCAGCCGCACAAGTGTGAACCAGCACTTAAAAAGCTTTGAAATTACCTGGGAAACTGGCATTGTCTGAAACCGGAAGTGGCAAACCGGAAGTGACCTCCTTAAAACCGGAAGTGGCATTAAAACACTTTTCTCCTTGACATTTTGGGCTTTAAAGTGTTGTTGTTTCCGTTTTGGGGACTTTTGATCCCGTTTTGACACATGTTCTGCCTCCCTAAGCTTTTGGCCAAAGATGTGAACATTTTAAGGGCAAAACCCCCAAAATATGCAAAATTTTATTTTGGGACCATTTTACCTGTGTTTGCTTCCTTTTACCAAGAAATGACCAGAGAGATGAAAAATGACTGGATTTCAGTCTTAGGCTCGTTACCCACTTGTGCGATGCGGGAACGCTGCCAATATGCAGCGTGTTACCGCATCGCATCCACACATCTGGCAGTTCCCACTGCCATATGCGATACGCAGGGGGTGTCAAACGTTAACGACACCCCCAGTTTGATTGCATTTTGCAGTGCGATCTGCAAGTACGCACAGAATCGCATCGCACAAGTGTGAACCACTGTGCGATTTGATTTTGATGCGGCTCAAAAAATGCCTCCTGTGCGTCTTTGGTGCGGATGCAGTGCGAATTCAGCCATACAAAGTGTATGGCTGAAATTAGCACCGCACATGAGATCGCATGTAATGAAGGAGCAGTGCGCTCCGAATTAAATGTGATCTCCGCAGCCGCACGAGTGTGAACGGGCACTTAAAAAGCTTTGAAATCACCTGGGAAACTGGCATTGTCTGAGACCGGAAATGGCAAACCGGAAGTGACCTCCTTAAAACCGGAAGTGACATTAAAACACTTTTCTCCTTGACATTTTGGGCTTGAAAGTGTTGTTGTATCCGTTTTGGGGACTTTTGTTCCCGTTTTGACACATTTTCTGCCTCCCTAAGCCTTTGGCCAAAGATGTGAACATTTTAAGTGCAAAACCCCCAAAATATGCAAAATTTAATTTTGGGACCATTTTACCTGTGTTTGCTTCCTTTTACCAAGAAATGACCAGAGATGAAAAATGACTGGATTTCAGTCTTAGGCTCGGTTCCCACTTGTGCGATGCGGGAACGCTGCGAATATGCAGCGTGTTACCGCATCGCATCCACACATCTGGCAGTTCCCACTGCCATATGCGATACGCAGGGGGTGTCAATTAAACGTTAACGACACCCCCAGTTTGATTGCATTTTGCAGTGCGATCTGAGAGTACGCACAGAATCGCATCGCACAAGTGTGAACCACTGTGCGATTTGATTTTGATGCGGCTCAAAAAATGCCTCCTGTGCGTCTTTGGTGCGGATGCAGTGCGAATTCAGCCATACAAAGTGTATGGCTGAAATTAGCACCGCACATGAGATCGCATGTAATGAAGGAGCAGTGCGCTCCGAATTAAATGCGATCTCCGCAGCCGCACGAGTGTGAACGGGCACTTAAAAAG